>NC_138778.1:79942129-80692129 GCF_965119305.1 Pelophylax lessonae | reverse complement strand
GCCTGCTGGGAAATTCCAAAAGTATTGTATATCTTTTTTCTTTAATATTTCTACCATTGGTCTAAGAATGCGTTTTCTGTTAATTGTCTCTTTTGCCAGGTCTGGGAAAATCTGAATGTCCTCCCCGTCATATTTTAATTCCGGTCTACTTCTCATTTTCCCCCAGATCTGGGCCCTTGTCTCGTATTTATGGAATCTTACAATCACATCTCTTGTTTTCTCTTTTGGTAGATTGGTTGGTTTACGCAACCTATGAATTCTCTCAAACTCAATTTTATCTGTGGTCGCCTTTCCCAGCAGAGGGTTAAATAACTTCTCCAGGGTTTCTTCTAAATTTTCTGTTGGCCCTTTCTCTGGTAATCCTCTTATTCTCAGATTTTTTCTTCGATTTCTATTCTCTTGGTCTTCGATTTTGTATAACATATTTCTCTGCTCCATTTTCATTTTTCTCATTTGTTCTTTTAGATTTTTTAGTTCTTTTCCTTGGGATGGATCTTTCAAGGCTGGCAAACATTTCCCGCATTTCTGATTTTGATGGTGGATAATCTTTTTCATTGAATTCATCTTCTCTATTCATGTCTCCATCTTCTATTGTTATACTGCTTTCTCTTGACACTTGTAGGCTTTCTTCTCCACTTACTCCTATATGCTTTTGATTCTTAGTTTTCTTGGTTCCCCCTGTATTTTGTTTGGGTCTAACAACCGGTTGATCCTCTGGCTGTGTGTTTTGACCTTTTCCCTCAGGTGTCATGTATTTTTTAATTGTTCCTGGGCTTGCTGTAGTTTTTGGAGGCTTGCCTGCCACTTCCTTTGCCGGTTTACCTCTCATTGTGGATTCGGCTCTGGGAAATAAGCCCTCAGTATAGCTTCCTCTTATGTCTCTATTTTCAGTATGAACTAAATATCATATACATTTATTCAGTGATTCAAGTAAGAGAGGTCCCACACTTTTTGCACGACAGTCTCACTAGTTCTTAAGCTATACACTCACGCATGATAATATAGCTGTGCTACCAGGGGAAGCTGTTGTTGAAGTCAAACGTATGAAAATTTTGGTGGTTTCCCCTCTCACTTAAGTACTCAGATTCCCGCACATTTCTCAATGCGCGTAAGTAAGATCTGGGGGGTTTCCGCCCTCACCCAAGTGAGTAGAGTCCCGCACTTTTTCCAGAACCGTTCAACTAGCTCTTAAGCATACACTTGTAAATAAATACTGTAGCAGTGCTTTCTAAGAAAGCTGGTATTTGAAATTGGTCATATAAGGATTCTGGGGGGTTTCCCCTCTCATTCAAACAGGCAGAGTCCCGAACCTTTTCAACACAAACCCACCTTCTCTTAGACCTTATACTCATAGATGACAATATGTCTTTGCTTTCAGAGAGGGCCGGTATATTATATTCAATAAAGGAGGATTCTGGGGGGTTTCCCCCCTCCCTAAGTAAGCAGAGTCCCACACATTTTTTCCAAACCGTCCCGACAATTCTTAAGCTATACACTCATGAAAGATAATCTAGCAGTACTTCCAAGGAGGGCTGATATTGAAATCCTGTGCAATAAAGTCCTGGGGGGTTTCCCCTCTACCATAAGTAAGCAGTGTCCCGCACAATTTTCAGAACCATCCCTCTGACTCATCAAACTATAAACTCATAGATGAAAATATACTGATACTTTCACGAAGGGCTAGGAATGAGATCAAATGTAGTGCAATTCTATAGGGGTTTCCCCTCATACTTTGGTAAACAGAGTCCCGCACATTTTTTCAACAGTCTCGTTAACTCTTAAGCTATATACTCCTGGGTGATAATTTAGCAGTGCTTCAAGAAAGGCTGATTTTAGGATCCAACGCAGGAGGGTTCTAGGGGATTTCCCCTCTCGCTTAAGTAAGCATAGTCCCGCACTTTCTTCAGATTAGTCCCTCTGTTCTATTAAGTTGCATACTCATAGATGATAATAAGACAGTGCTTTTTAAGAAGAGCTGATGTTGAGAAATAAACGTACAACCTCTCTGGGGGGTTTCCCTCGCACTCAAGCAAGCAGGGTCCCACACCACTTTTCCATCACAGTCACATTAGCTCTTAAGTTATATAAGTAAGCAGAGTCCCACACATTTTTTCCAAACAGTCCCGACAATTCTTAAGCTATACACTCATGAAAGATAATTCAGCAGTACTTTCAAGGAGGGCTGATATTGAGATCATGTGAAATAAAATCCTGGGGGGTTTCCCCTCTACCATAAGTAAGCAGCGTCCCGCACAATTTTCAGAACCATCCCTCTGACTCATCAAACTATAAACTCATAGATGAAAATATACTGATACTTTCATGAAGGGCTAGGAATGAGATCAAATGTAGTGCAATTCTATAGGGGTTTCCCCTCATACTTTGGTAAACAGAGTCCCGCACATTTTTTCTCAACAGTCTCATTGACTCTTAAGCTATATACTCCTGGGTGATAATTTAACAGTGCTTCAAGGAAGGCTGATTTTATGACCCAACGCAGGGGGGTTCTAGGGGATTTCCCCTCTCGCTTAAGTAAGCATAGTCCCGCACTTTTTTCAGATTAGTCCCTCTGTTCTATTAAGCTGCATACTTATAGATGATAATAAGACAGTGCTTTTCAAGAAGATCTGATGTTGAGAAATAAACGTACAACCTCTCTGGGGGTTTCCCTCGCACTCAAGCAAGCAAGGTCCCACACCACTTTTCCATCACAGTCACATTAGCTCTTAAGTTATACACTCCAAAATGATGATAGTATTTTTAAGAAAGACTGTTTTGATATCGTTCATATGAAAATTCTGGGGGGTTTCCCCTCTCACCAGTCCCCTTCGGCTAATCTGTGGCGTTCCTTGTAGAGTGGTATGGTGGGGATGATTACGATGTCCAATGTTGCTGGGTCTCTCCAAGCTGGATCCCTCGGCGGTGTTCACTCCAATCAGACCTTCTCTCCTGATCCTGGACGCCGGCTCTCCCAGCGTCTCAGCAGCCCCTGCGCTCGGCGGCCACCTCTCCAATACACAGCCGATTCCAGTCTCCAGGAGGGACCCAGGGTGCTCGTCCTCCCTCCTCCAAGCCTCAGGGAGGGTCGGCAACCAGGACTGGGTCGGGGCCTCCGGGTAGCGGGGAGGGGGGGTAGCGGTAGGTATTGTGATGGCATTTAATTGTCTGAAATCAATGATAGGCCTAAGGCTAGAGTCCTTATTGCGGACGAAGAAGAGCCCAGCAGCAGTGGAGGAAGTAGAAGGTCGGATGAATCCTTTTGCCAAGTTCTCATCCAGATACTCCTTAAGGTGAGAGAGTTCATCCTGTGAGAGAGGATATACATGTCCGTAAGGCAACTTGCTATTAGGGAGCAGATCGATACAACAATCATAGTCCCTATGGGGAGGTAGCATTTGAGCGTTTTTCTCAAGGAAAACCTCTGATAAATCTTGATAACACTTAGGAATAATGTCATCCGGCAGTACAGACAGGATCCTATCATGTGTGGGGAGGTTACACGTCGTCTCACAATAGTGAGAAGAGAAGGCTAACGTTCTTGTTTTCCAATCGATGATTGGTTGATGTATGTGTAACCAGGGAAGTCCCAAAATGATTGGAAAATGTGGTGAAGTTAATACATCAAAGGTGGTGGTCTCCACATGAGACTCGTCAGCAGTTACAAGAAGTGCCTGTGTCTGACTGGTGATAGGACCAGAGGATAAAGGGGTACCGTTAATAAAACTAACGGAGACAGGTTTGGGTTTTGAAACAATAGGTATTTTATTAACCACTTAAGCCCCGGAGGATTTGGCTGCTAAACGACCAGGGGCTATTTTGCGATTCGGCACTGCGTGACTTTAACGGACAATTGCGCGGTCGTGCGACGCTGTACCTAAACGAATTTGGCGTCCTTTTTTTCCCACAAACAGAGCTTTCTTTTGGCGGTATTTGATCACCTGTGCGATTTTTTGATCACGCGCTATAAACAAAAAAAGAGCGTCAATTTTGCAAAAATAGCAATATTTTTCCCTTTTTTTTATATGAAATTCCCCCCCAAAAAAATGTAAAAATCTAAATTTTTTAACATTTTCGGCCAATTTGTTTTATGCTACCTATGTTTGGTAAAAAAAATTGCAAAAAGCGTATTTTGATTGGTTTGCGCAAAAGTTATTGCGTTTACTGACTAAGGGAAAGATTTTTGTCATTTTTGTTGTTTTTTTTTAACGCGTAATGGCGGCGATCTGCGATTTTTTTGCGGTACTGCGACATTGGGGCGGACAGATCGGACCCTTGACTGACATTTTTGACACTTTTGGGGTTACCAGTGACATTTCTACAGTAATCAGTGCTATATATATGCATTGTTACTGTAAAAATACACTGGTAGTGAAGGGGTTAACTTTATTTGAGAGGGAGGGGCTGTGTATGTCCCTAGGGGCGTGATTCTAACTGTGATTGGCTGTGGCTTCAGCTGTATGCAGAGTGATCAACGGATCTACATAGTAGATCCATATGATCAGCTCTCATACAGAGGGGAGAATGACAGGCAGCTTGTTTACACAAGCTGCCTGACTTTCTCCCTCTCCCCCGCCGATCGCAGAGTGGCCGGCGGACATCGGGTCCGCCGGTCACACGCGCGGGGGGGGTCCGTGACCACGCGGGAGCGGGAGCGCGCCTCCGGCGGCACGCGCTCGCTCCCTAGACCCTCACAAGCTAGTGACGTAGCCCTACGTCACTTTGCCTGTGAGGGGCTGACCGCCGACGTAGATCGGCGTGCGGCGGTCGGCAAGTGGTTAAGGGAGACAAAACAAATGTCAATGTAGTTTCCACAAGATCCTGTGTCAATCATAGCCTTGGTGGTGATCCTAGTTTGGTCCCACTGCAATGTTAATTGAACAAAAAGATAAGGATTAGAAAAGGAAGTTGTGAGTCCCCCTAGCAAGACATTTGAACACTCACCCTCTTTTCTGCTGACAAGAGGACAGTCGTTTACCAAATGATTCGGGGATGCGCAGTACATGCAAAGATGTTCGGTTTTCCTCCTGGCACGTTCAGAAAGGGTCAGAGGTGGACGTATCATTCCTACTTCCATAGGAGTAGGGTCAGCAGGCAACATCCGAGAAGGACTGGAAAATGGTGAGCCCATCTTCTCAGCCTTTCTTTCTCGTAGTCGTCTGTCAATATTGATACTGGTCTGGATCAGTCCCTCTAGAGTGCCAGGTAAATCCGCTCGGGAGAGCTCGTCTTTAACGGCCTCAGATAGGCCGAGTCTAAACTGCGTTCGCAAAGATGTGTCGTTCCACCCTGAATCAGGGGACCATCTTTTAAAATTCGCCACGAAATCTTCAACAGGTCTCCTTCCTTGTTTTAAGGCCTGTAATTGGGTGTCAGCGGTACTCTGCTTGTTGGGGGTCTTCATATAAAGTAGCAAGTTGTGCTAGAAATAAGGGATAAGAATTAAGGAGTGGATCATCCTTTTCAAAGAGAGCATCTGCCCAGGCCCGGGGTTCACCCGTTAAATAGGAGATGATGGTACAAACCTTAATTTGGTCAGTGGTGTAGGTTAGAGGTTTTAACAAAAAAAACAATCGACATGCGTTTTTAAATTCACAGAATTTGCTCCGATCACCAGAAAACACTATAGGAGGGTTTATCTTAGGCTCACGGGGCTGAGCAGCAGGAGGCTGTGTGAGACGGCCAAGCTGCTGTCTCAAGGTTTGATTGTCATTTTTTACCTCTGTAAGCGCAAGGATCAATGCATCTACTTGCTGTTTTAATTGTAGTACATGAGTGGATAATTCTGCTGAATCCATATTTTTTTTAAAGGCTCGTTCAATCTGTAACGTTCATGCGTTTTTGTTAGTGGATGGATTTACAGCTGCAGAATTATTACACTCAGTAGCCTTGTAGAGAATCTGTTGAACAACATATCCAACTCTCAGGACTTCATCACCGTGTACAGCCTGTTATATACTATATATATATTAATAGATGTTTAATGGAGGGATAGAGTATATGAGGATATATAGATGAGAGACAGGCTATTGTATGGTGAGCACTAGAAGTAGTATTAGGAGAGTTGCAGGTGATGGTAAAGCAGATAGGTTCTGATGTCAAGTATAGTGCAGATGGTAAGAGGACACAGATGGAGTATACTTAGACAGAGTAACCTAGTGCAAGGATAGTTGAAGGTAGTCCCAAGAGCTAACAGTCTATGCAGATGATAGTGAATAGATAGATACAGATAGTCTTGGTAATTGCAGTAGATGACAGTAGGAGATTGGTTAGCAAGAATCCCCTGCGGGGTACTTATCACTTAGATAGGTTTAGGAATAACAGTGTCCATTGGAGAGGGGTGATCCCGTAGCGAGATACGGATCACCAGCGAGGTTTCCGGCTTCAGTTCAGCAAGGGAGGTATGTCAGCAGCTCCGACTTCTCAGGCGTAGGTCCGATGAACATGTGGGTTTGAACGAGCGATGAGTGAGAGCAAACCGGCGATTGAAATAGCCGCTCATAGCGGCGCTCGGCAATGATGTCATCCGGTCTTAAAGGTATATGCGTCCCTTGTTACACAAGATGGGACGCAATTAGGAGAGGAGAAATATGGAAACAAGGGTACCAGAGGTACCGGAACATTACAGCACGCTGGTCTCTGTGCATTTAAAGGGGGCATGCTGGTCATTCTGCTGGGAAAGTCGGAACTGGTTACTAAAATTATGAATCCCACCACTGGATAGGGAGGATCTGTTGCAACCGAGAGTGCGAAATACAAATGAGGATTTCCAATACGCCTTTTTTTCCTCCTATTCTATTCAGCACTTCTCGGTAAAAAAGATCATCCGTAAGCATTGGCACGTCCTGAGGAATGACAGTGTATTGGGATCCGTTTGGCCGGTAGCCCCTAAGATCATCTTTAGGGGTGTCCCCCCTTTGCGGCTACAAGTGGCTCCCAATATCATAGATCCACCTAAAACTGTTTCATTCTTCCAGCACAGAGGGGGTTTTTACCCCTGCAGACGTTGTGCCATTTGCAAAATCAATGCTTGTAGGACGAGGAGGGTCGAGTCATTCTTCTCCAATTCCACCCAACAAGACATCAAAATTAAGCCGTTTATTACTTGTACCACGCGGCATGTGGTCTACCTGTTACGCTACCCATGTGGCCGCGAATATGTGGGCCATACGATTCGCATGCTGCATGTGCGTCTGCAGGAGCATGTGGCAAATATTATAAAAAAATTCCCAAAGCACAGTGTCTCGCGGCATTATGACCTTTGCCATGGGGGAGACCCCAAAGGCACTGTGTTTTTAGGTATTGATAAATTTTCTGGCAGTTGGAGGGGTGATAATTGTACAAGAGGCGTTTCCCAGCTGGAAACTAGCTGGATTTACCGATTGAAAACGTATGCCCCCCATGGGTTAAACATCGATTGGGACATCAATGCGTTCATCAATAATGCATAATTGATGTGTCCTCTCGATGTCCCATGGTCTGATTATTTATCATAGCCACTAATTTTGGAATTTTAATATCATGTATGAGTTTGGGGTGTATTTTATCTTATTGTCTTAATAAGTGATGCCCTAAAAGCTTTTTATAACTTTTTTGTTGTTTTTTATTGTTAGTATACTTTATGTTGTATTTTTGTTTTTATGATTGGCACTGTATTTGGTAGATTGCCTTTGGGGCCTGCTTTCGTGACCGGAGGATGGCGCTGCGCACCTTAGTGGATCCTCTGTGGTGGTGCTACCTTTGTGCATTACAGCACTACATGGTCAACAAGTATAGTCATTATTGATATAATGGAAGCCAAGAGTGAAGTTTATATCCCCATTAATATCGATATTGGCCATAAATGGGGAATATGTAATGTCATGTAGTAATGTGAATTTTATGGCATCCCCATTGTGCTAATAGATTGAGCACATATATTCATGCTAAGTCATAGTCCATACTCCATTTATTCTGGCTTATGTTCGGGGTGCTATTTTTCATTAAACTGACATCCGCTGCAGAATGTTGTGGATTGTATGATTTCCTGGTTCTGGTCGTTGAAGCGCATGTTTCCGGGGAGCTGGAGTGCAAGCGACCGGCACCAGGATATGGAGTATTGGCATTTTGACCCGGAAGTTCCGGTCGTTGGAGCGCATATGCTCGACTTCCGGCTTCGGGTGGTTATACGAAGTTCCGCCTTTTCCGTCCCGTCCAGCGTATAAAAGAGATTGGTTCACCGCAGGCCACACCCCCTGACGACGTCATTTACTGACGAAACTCATAGGAGGAGCCTGCGGCACACCACGCTGGGGCACACGAGGGGACGCGGCGGCCATTTTCTTGGTTGGAAACCAGGTCCTAAAGGCGATATCTGAGAGAGACATGCTGTTTAATCTGCTACGAAATGTGAGTTGCCAATTTTTATACTAGTGCATCAATAAACACATTCGCTACTGTACTTCACTATGGGAGTTGTCCCTCTTTTTTCACACATGCACCTATACCTGTGCCTTTATTGATTGGAGCTGATGTGGATATCGCTACGAGCCGGGTACTGTCTGCAAGGGTCTTACTGATGTGTGAATTGAGCTGGATCTGATCTCTGTAGTGGGGATCCATACTCAGTAAGGGGCCATCTTTTCTCTTGCTGGTGGTCTCTCTGCACAGATCTGTTGGAGTGTAAAGTAATTGGCTACACTTTTGGGAGCACGTCTCTCTGTACAGACTCGTTTTCCTTCCAAGGATTTATATATCTGTATATGGACTGTGGAGTTCATTTTATATCTATATAAGCGCTAAACCATTCACCTCTACATTTTCTTCCATGATCTGTTTTTTCTAATTCATGATCAGGTGTTGGCAGCTTTACTCAGAGATTTTGAGCTTTTATTTACTGTGAAGTGTATATGTATTATTTAATACTGTTTTAACGTCATGTTTTAGCGCAGCAATACCCCCATTTTATATTTGATCACTGCAAGGTTTTTTTTTTATTGGCAAAAAGAAGACCTAAATGTTTCACCCCTAAAAAAATGTGTTTTTGTTTATGTAATAAAATTTGGTAAATCAATATGTTTTTTGTTGCACTGAAGCATTGATGAGGCTGTGCTGGAAGGCACTGATGAGACACTAATATGCAGCACTGATAGGCGGCACTGATATGCAGCATTGATGGGCACTGATAGGTGGCACTGATAGGCAATGATTGGCACTGGTGGGCAGCACTGATAGATGGTAATGATGGGCAGCACTGATGAGGAGGGCACTAACAGGTTCCCTGAGCACTGATTGGCATCAATGGTGGCATGGGTGGGCATCCCTGGTGGCTCTAGTGGCATCCCCCAAGGGTCTTCACTGGTAATCAATGCTCTGATTACAAGCACCGACCCCCCCACACAAACACTTACTTTGCATATGAATTCCATTTCTTCACAGCTGAAAGTGGCCCTCACCATGATTGTGATTGTGACCACTTGCTGGAATGTGTGCAAGCCAATTCGGTGTCATGTCTGGTCCAGGGCGAACGCCAATGTGCCATTTGCAATTTATTGTAAAGACATTTTGCTTTATTTTAGAAATGGCGCACACCGACAACTAAAATGTATTGGAAATGTTTTACCTAGGCCAGTGATGGTAACCCTTAACTCCTCGCCCCCCCCCCCCCAAGATGTTCTTGCCCTACATTTCCCATAATGCTTATGTACTCTGTATTCAGTGTAGGTGAGCATCATGGGAAATGTTACAAAACACCTGTGTTGCCAAGGTTCATCATCACTGACCTAGGCCAACTAAAAAGGTGAGTGAGCGCTGTAGCAATCTTTTATTTAGTAATCATTTTTAGTGATTTTTTATTAAATGTTTTGGTTACATTCATCCACAGAGGCTGAATGGAAATTTTGTATTATTCCTTAATTTATATATATTTTTAACTAAATATATACATACACACTTTAATTATTTCTAACAATTTAGCCCCCCCCACACACACACACTCCTCCCCCCCTACACACACTGCCCCCCCCCCACACACACACACCTCCCCCCCCCCACACACACACACACACACACACACACCTCCTCCTCCCCCACCCACACACACACACGTACACCTCCACCCCCCCCCCACACACACCCCACACACACACACACACACACACACACACACACACCTCCCCCCCACCCACACACACACGTACACCTCCACCCCCCCCCCCCACACACACACAAATCCACTCCACCTCCCCACACACACACACACCTCCCCCCCCCCCCATACACACTTCGCTGGAGTAAAGGGAGAAACCCTACCCATGTTCATACTGTACTGCCATTGCACACACAAAAAATACAAGAAATGGATTACATTCAATAGACACAAAAGATATCTGATACATCAAGACAAATATGAAGAAAAGAAAACAAAAAAAAACAGAAGCTGTGTACAAATGAATAAGCTTTCTTGAACATGTATAAAACATCAGTAATCACTCAAGCAGGCATGTGAAATGTGCAATGTGAAATGTGCAATGTGAAATGCCCCCCCCCCCACCCCAAAAAAAAAACCCAAATCAAGTAATTTTTATTCAAATTACAGTGCAAGGATACAACATATGATGGATAGATAGAGCTTACAATATCCAAAAGTCAAGCAAAATAAGTTGTAGACACCTTAGTATTAAGCATAAAACATACCCAACATACTTTTATGTTTATTGTTTGCATGAGCCTGCCTTTCTATTTAAATACCATCAAATCAGTAAAACATACAGCTACACAGAGGCATGAAAATAAAAAAAAAACAAGTGTATAGCTATAGTACATAAAGACACACTTTGCAAAAACTATACAAAACATTTAGAGCATGAAAAGTATTCATCCAACAAAATACACTTACTGCAATATGGGTCATTAGGCATGCCAGCAAACCCCCCTCATCCCCAAAAGCAAACTCGGGCATAAAGACACGTGGCCCTGCCACAGGCCAAATGATATGCTCTTATACATCCCATTATATAACCTTGGTTAAATGACACCCACCCAGTATAGGAAACGCCCAGCAAAGTAATTAATTGGGTCTGTTGGTTCCTAAACCAAAATCACCAGTTCACTAATGAATGAGTGTTTGGCTGGCCATCCATGATCCAAGTCAACACACATAAGAAATGCTTTCAATAATCTCAGCATGAGCACAAAGTGGCTTTTTCATTTAGACTAATGCTGGCCATACATGTTCCAATTTTCTTACAATTTTCTGTCCAATTTTCTTGAAATTTACCTTCAAGTATGTAGTACAAAGGCCTGCCTAATTAAATGCAAGTGAATGTGTTATTTAGCTTTGACCTTACATTATGTGGTTTGTGGTAGATCTACCAGAAAATTGTACAACAAAAGTTGAACATGTATGGCCAGCCTACTGGGCCATACACACTATACGATTTTCTGAAGACTTTTTCCTTTAGATTTACCAAAACCAGATAATATGAGGTCAAACCTAAACACTTTCAATTTGTATGCAATCTGGCAGGCCCTTGCACTACATAGAAAAGGTAAATCTGAAGGAAAAAGTCTTCAGAAAATCTTATAGTGTGTATGGTCATACATGTTCAATTTTTGTTGTACGATTTTCTGATAGATTAACCACAAACCACATAATGTGATGTCAAAGCTAAACAACACTTCCACTTGTATCCAATTAGGCAGGCCTTTGTACTACATACTTGAAGGTAAATTTCAAGAAAATTGGACAGAAAATTGTAAGAAAATTGGATCATGCATGGCCAGCATTAGTCTAAATGAAAAAGCCACTTTGTGCTCATGCTGAGATTATTGAAAGCATTTCTTATGTGTGTTGACTTGATGTAGTTTTTTTTTAAATATATATATCTATATATCTTTTTTTTTTTTTTTTGGGGGGGGTTGTTGAATTCTGAGTTCTGGGGTTCCACTGCATATGTTCAATCAATTTGCAAATTCTCAGATTTGCAAGCTCAAACACTGCTATTTTTCAGAGTGTAAGGTGGCTCTATATAGGAAGCAACACTAATATGGCTCCCCACTCAACCAACCAACAAATATATTAATTTCACACATATACAATGTTTTATTTTTGGGGAGAAGCCGTATTAGTGTTGCTTGTCATATATAACAACAGACACATGTAGGTAGTTCAGGGATTTGAACACCCAAATACAGTGTTGCATGGCAGCTGTGCTAACCACTATTTTGGTCAGTTTATTTAATCAAGCTCAAGCTCAATACATATTTGCAACATTTTTGCAAAACACAATTTACCTATATATAATTTCCAGCATGCAGGATTATTTTTAAGAATTTGTTGATTTTATACAGTTTCACTAAACTAGGTTAATTATTTGGGAATTGTGGTCTCTGAGGTTTTTTTTTTTGTTTCTTGTTATCTTTATACCAAACATACATGCACTGGCACCTTAAGAGCCCATTCACATTGAGGCGACACGACTTCGGGGGGCGACCTGTGAAGTTGCGTGCACCGCTGTGCACCGCGACTTCGGCGCGACTTGCAGAGACTTCACAAAAAGCAAGTCTCTGCAAGTCGCTCCGAGGTCGCCCGAAAGTAGTACAGGACCCTTTTTCTAAGTCGGAGTGACTTGTGTCGCTCCTATTAGAACGGGTCCTGTACTACTCAATGGACCGCGACATACCGCGACTTGTCAGGCTGACAAGTCGCCTGACAAGTCGCGCTAATGTGAATGGGCTCTAAAAATTAATATAGTTTGATTCGATTAGTCCATCAAAAAATTTTAATAAATAAAAATTATTTGAGCTTGAATTGGGTCTAAATAGAATATATATATAGATATATAAATATATATATCCACACACATATGCATATGCTTTGAAAAAATTTCATTAGCCTTAGGTAGTTAAGTGGTTAGCACAGCTGCCTTGCAACAGTGTATTTGGGTGTTCGAATCCATGAACTACCTACAACTGTCTGTTATATATGACAAGCAACACTAATACGGCTTCTATTAGCCGTATTAGTGTTGCTTGTCATATATGGCTGTGTCTCCTCGTCCACTAGGACGCTAAAAAAATGCATTACTTCAACCAATCACTGTAAAGTGGGTAGCATCGGATGGTATAGCTATCAGTAGAGATGGCACATCAGATACCACTTGCATACTACAATCAGATAAAATTAAAACTTTTTGGCTCCGTGCCAATCTTACTTAAATTTTTGGCCTCATGCCAATCTTACAAAAACCTGACCAGAGGTTCCCCTCCTTCAATAGAGGACACCCCTAAAATATCACTTATATCACTGTAATCAGATAAAAAGTTAATCTGATTTGAAACTTTTGGCTCGGTGCCAATAGGGTCCAATGGTCACACTAATTGCAGTAACCCTTTCTGTCCAAAAATAAATTCCATAACTATAACAGGAACGAAGATATTTACGTTTGAACCCATTTGAAAAATTTAATTTCTCATTATCTATAATTCTATAAAAAATAACCTCAAAATATCTTGCCGACTATGGCGAACTATGTTTTGCCTGAGAAAAACTGTTTTTATTCACTATTATTACTCTTCCCAGAGGTTCCTATGCTTTATACACAAATGTATAATTGGCAAAAATTCCATAAAAAATAATTGCATATGTGTGGGAATGCTGGGACCCATAGTCCCACAAGCTCAGCGCAAGAAGTGACCCCCCTCCCTAGGAATGTGGGAACCACCCCTCCCTAGGAGTGTATCAACTTCAAGGTCAACATCGCAGCTTCAAACAATTATGTACAGTATGTCTAGCTTGGAAAATGAATATTCAGAACAACAAAAACAGGGGCACAGTATTTTAAATGTACCTTCGGCCAAGAATCTGTCTAAGGTATGCCTGACTCCATCCTCCCT
Source organism: Pelophylax lessonae (assembly GCF_965119305.1). Taxonomy (NCBI): domain Eukaryota; kingdom Metazoa; phylum Chordata; class Amphibia; order Anura; family Ranidae; genus Pelophylax; species Pelophylax lessonae. Next base: position 80,678,257 of record NC_138778.1, on the reverse strand, counting down.
CCAAGGGGGCATGGAATCAATCCTGCATGCAGGGGACTTATGGAGTATACGCCTGGATCCCGGTGTCACTCACTGTAAATCCACTCACTGTAGTGATATAGTTGTGAGGCTGTTGTGAGGTTGTTCAATTGTGGGGGGGGGGGGGGGGACCTAATTTGCCTACTCTGCCTCTGAATTCCCCCCTTTCTTCTGCCTTTCTGATAACACGGAAATGTGTGCTGACAGGCTGTTTTCCTTTCAGCAGATCAAAAAGAGCCAGCCGCATTTTTTTCTATTATGGCTTTTTTGAAAACCATCCATGTCTTTATTAGTCCATTATGAAGCCTGCCGTTTCACAATTAGCATGTACTGGGACTTTAGAATTACTGATAAATGTCTGAATCCTAAAGCTGTGCCACTCCTGGGTGACACATAAACCGGCCTCATAAGTCCATACATTTCTAAACCTTGTCCAAAACTCCAGGACAGTTTCACCTTACTTCTGCTTACAAGCAATTGCTGTGGGTAATGAGGATTCACTCTTAAAAGCCCTAGTTAACTCTTTATTATTCCTTATCCCATTGTGGATTACCCGGGAAATATGGGAAAGTTTGTCTATCTTCTAAGCATAATCCTTTAATCATAATATACTTAAAACAAGGTATACAGCACTTAATACAATGATCTCAATCTCAGCAAAAGCTTAAGATAAAAATAAATCCATATGGACGATATATAAAATTGAATAAGTCAATAAATCAATCAATAGATGAAAGTCCATAAAGAAAGGAGTCCTAAAAGAAGTCCCGTAGACCAGGTGGTGATGAAGAGACAGCCTCCACCAGACACCAATATATCTGGTTTTATTTATCCCTGCATTTTTGATATTTCATCAGCAGGGTTTTACCAGCATAATTTGAGCAGGGATTGGTTTCCCTTGTTTTTACCATTGTGGTTTGGAGGACTTCCTTTATCTAGGTCCAAATATTCTCCTGCCTACTTTGGGGTAGTCTCACTCATAGCGCTGCACATCGGTAGTAACCATCCTTTGTCATTTTTCTCTTTTTTGCATTAGAGTGAGTTGCTCTTGTGTGCAGTGCTGTGGGCTGTCCACTCCTCTTTCATCTATTAATTGATTTATTGACTTATTCAATTTTATATATCGTCCATATGGATTTATTTTTATCTTAAGCTTTTGCTGAGATTGAGATCATTGTATTAAGTGCTGTATACCTTGTTTTTATTGCTTTTATAGTTGAGGTCCTACAACGGTTTTATATCAGCTGCTGATACTACATCTCCACAATTTTATCAATCAAGCGTAGTGTATTCTGTTTTTATAATATACTTAAAACCTTCAGTATAATTCACATATACAATATACATTAATTCTTAACACTTTAACTTTAGGTAGACCGTCTTGAAGTAATAACCTCTACCTTAATTCACTTCCAGGAATATTACTCACCAAATATTCCCGGCCATTTACATAACAAGACAATAAACAAATACCAATATTCTCTCATTCAATAAAACATGTCTCTAGGATTTACACATTCACATAATCACTTGTTACCATGGTTTCAAAACCCTCTTTCAAGCTACTGTTGTATATAAATTAAACCCTTATACTTTTAGACTTGGGTCCCTTCTGGGACAAAAAAAAACCCTTTCCGAGTCTTGACCAATACCTCCCAGGTATAGTGTCTATCAAGAAAGTTTTCCTACCTGCTCCGGCCCTACCTACCAGATTTGCCAGTTCGTCAATTGGCGAAGTGGCAAACAACGCACATTAACTCCTTTTATCACACCGACACTCCCATATCTATAGCTGACATGATCACCAAGAATAATATACCATATCACCTACACTTGCATGTCATGCGCATATCCCATTTCCTACGGTCCCATCCTCAAAGACCTATCCTAGTAGATAGTAGGTTGTGGGACTTGTTCACGGTTGAATCCTCAAGCCCACCCAAACTTTCCCATTACTACGATTTACTGTTGGACAACACCACATTTTACAAATCCGCTCACATGTTTAAGTGGGAAGGGGATCTGGGTACCACATTCCCCATCTCGCAATGGCGTGCAGCCTTGGCCGCGATCTATAAGTTCTCACATTGTGCAAACCACTGGGAGATGACGCTAAGGATCATAAATAGGTGGTACTACACCCCGTACCGGTTAGCCGGATTCTCACAATCCTATTCCCAATTGTGTTGGCGGGACTGTTCACAGGTAGGAACCCTGCCACACATCCTCTGGTCATGCCCATCTCTCAAAAGTTACTGGACTCGAGTATTCCAGTTTATATCAACTCATACCGGGTGCCTAATTAAACCCTCCCCAGAATTAGCTGTGCTCCATCTGGGCATTGACAAACTACCGACATTGTACAGACCCTGGGTAACTCACGTCCTACTAGCAGCTCGTACAATAATCCTGAGAAAATGGAGATAAGCAGAGGCTCTTAACCTGTCTGACATGGTCCAATTACTTAAAATTAACTACCAGTTTGAGAAAGCACTAGCTGTCAACAGGATGAAGCTACAATCCTTCAACTCCCATTGGGACTTTTGGGCCACCACGGTGAAATGATGTTTATTAATATCACTACATGTTACCATTGAAGTTACTGTTTGAAACTGTATAGATGGAATCACCAAGCATTAATCACACTGTTGAGGAATGTACACCTGTACGTTTATCTGTACTATTATTACTTGCATCGTATTTTTCTTTATCTGTTATGTTTAAAACCTAAATAAAAAATATTTAAAAAAAAAAAAAAAGAAAGTTTTCCTACCATTATAGACAAACAATACACATATTATCTTATACTTCTATGCGACAGAAAGAAGAAGCAAAAGGAAGGAAAAGGATCTGAGTCTCGTGGATTACAACCGGTCAGTCAATTTTCACAGTACTGTGTATAATATTTCCTAGGTCTCCAAAACCTAGTCGGGTCACTTACCAAAAGGACCCGGGACCTACCGAAGGTCCTGGTGTTACCAAAACACCATTTTTAAGGGACTTACCAAAAGTCCTGGTGTTACCAAAACACCTGGTGTTACCAAAACACCTTTATCAAGTCTATACAGCCAACAGGTATTACTCTAAACTATATGGTCGTTGACCCAGAGGTCACGGTAAGGCAGAGGAAAATTTCAACACTTACCGGACATGGGCGTTGTTGACCATCTCGGTGTGGGACCTTCAAAACAAGTCCCAGCGGGCCCAGAGATTACTTTGAACAAAGACACCTGAGGCGTATGATTGTCCAAAGTCATCTGAAGCTTTATTCCATTTTATACAGTTTATATGATAAAATATCCCCAAAAAGAGAACAATGGGAACACAGTTACGCCTCCTTGACATGTTCCCAAAAATATACATTGTTTCATTATAACTGAAAAGAGACATTAGCTTCAGCCTTGTTCTCACCAAAAAAACAGCTTTGTCTAATAACTGTACAGCTATTGTTTCTTGGGAATAACAAGATAAGAACCAAATGAAGGACATTGAGGTCTAACTAATAATTCTATCTTGTTCTAAGCAAAATATATGAGACATACAATTGAAATTTCAATGTTCACAAAATGTCTTCTAAACAAAATGGATGAACTCTTGCACAAACAAACTATTAACCACTTGCCGACCAGTCACGTTGACTGTACTGCGGCAAAGTGGCTCGTCATCGTCTGGCGACGCAGACCTACGTCACCAGACATTCCCCTCTCTCGGCGGCGCGCACACTGTATTCAGTTACAGCGGGAGTCGGGCCAGGGGAGGAGTGGCGGTGATCACCGCCGCTCTTCCCCGATCATCTGGGATCTTGTGTGGAAATCCGCCCGCTTAGGTAAACAAAGCGGGCGGATCTCCTAAGTGACAGGCAGGGTCAGATTGCAGGGTTACATAGTTACATAGTTACATAGTTAGTGAGGTTGAAAAAAGACACCAGTCCATCCAGTTCAACCTATAATGTGTGTGTGTGTTAACTTTTAACCGTACATTGTATACCCCTGTATGTTGTGGTCTCTAAGGTGCCCATCTAACAGTTTTTTGAAACTATCAATGCTCCCTGCTGATACGACTGCTTGTGGAAGAGAATTCCACATCCTTACTGCTCTTACAGTGAAGAACCCCTTACGCATTTTAAGGTTAAACCGCCTTTCCTCTAGTTTTAGTGAATGGCCACGTGTCTTATTGTATTCCCTTTCTCTGAATAGTTTGTTCCTTATGCTAGGTTCGCCAGTACAGTATTTGAACATTGATATCATATCCCCCCTCAGTCGTCTCTTCTCCAGAGAGAATAAGTTCAGTGCTTGTAGTCTTTCCTCATAGCTGATGTCCTCCATTCCCCTAATTATTTTTGTTGCCCTTCTCTGGATTCTTTCCAGTTCCAGCACATCCTTCCTGAGGACCGGTGCCCAGAACTGGACAGCATACTCCAGATGTGGCCGGACCAGAGTCTTGTAGAGTGGGAGAATAATCTCTTTATTTCTGGAGTGAATCCCCTTTTTTATACATCCCAGTATTCTGTTGGCTTTACTTGCAGCGGCTTGGCATTGCATGCCACTGCCAAGCCTGTTGTCTACCAGTACCCCGAAGTCTTTTTCCATCCTAGACTCACCCAGAGGCTCCCCCCCAGTGAGTAGCTTGCTTTCTGGTTTCTGGCACCCAAGTGCATTACTTTACATTTTTCAACATTAAACCTCATCTGCCATGTAGTTGCCCACCCCGTTATTTTGTTCAGGTCCGCTTGTAAGGTTTCCACATCCTGCATAGAAGATATTGGCATGCTTAGTTTAGTATCATCTGCAAATACTGAGATTGTACTGGATATCCCTTCCTCTAGATAATTTATGAATAAATTAAACAGGATTGGTCCCAGGACAGAACCCTGGGGGACTCCACTTTCCACACCCGCCCAATCCGAGTACTCCCCATTAATCACCACCCTCTGGACTCTCCCCTGGAGCCAGTTCTCTATCCAGGTACTCACCTTATGGTCCATACCTACCTTCCTTAGTTTGTACAGTAAGCGTTTGTGGGGAACGGTGTCAAAGGCCTTTGCAAAGTCCAGATACACCACATCCACAGGCTTACCTTTATCTAGGTGGCAGCTCACTTCATCGTAGAAGGTTAATAGATTGGTTTGGCAAGAACGATTTTTCATAAATCCATGCTGATTGCTACTAATAAATGGATTTTTGTAAAATCTTACTGTAAAATCCTTTTCTCTTAGCTCATTGACAGACGTAGTCCTCGGTGATTCAGCACCTTCGGGTTATGTTGCCTCCACAGGAGTAGGACTAGACAGGAAATAAAATGCTCTGGCCACACCCTAGGGGCAGTCCCCGAGGGTATATCCTCTCTCTCTCTGCCACAGCAAATCAGTTATGTCACAAAGCAGTGTTTAGAGAATTTAACCCAACCCAACTCCAAAACAGAGGGGCGGGTACTACGTCTATCAATGAGCTAAGAGAAAAGGATTTTACGGTAAGATTTTACAAAAATCCATTTTTCTCTATCGCTCATTGACAGACGTAGTCCTCGGTGATTCAGCACCTTCGGGACGTCCCAAAGCAGAACCACAAATGAGGGGTGGGAGAAATGGAAATTAAATCCAATCTAGAAGGCCCAACCGGTGCCAACTAGAAGTTTTACAATGCTCATCCTCAATGATGAGACTCAACAAAAATCTTTCAACAGAAAAAATCCTCGAGGTAGACCTCCGGTCTCCTCAAATTGCGGCCTGCAAAACCTTGCGGCCAAATGAGGCATCCGCCGATGCCATCACATCAATTTTATAAAATTTTGTAAAGGTATGGTATGTACCGACGACCAGGTGGCCGCCTTACATACCTGGACCACTGACGCCTGATGGCGAAAGGCCCAGGAAGTACTGAGCGCTCGAGTGGAGTGCGCCCTAACAGGGAACGGAGGACTCCGACCCTTAATAGAATAAGCCTGTACCACCGTCTGTCTAATCCATTTGGCGATAGTCGCGGCAGATGCAGGCAACCCCTTTCTGGGGCCATCCGTGATCACAAAAAGTGAATCCGTCTTACGGAACGATTCCGTAGCCTTCAGGTATACCCTGATTGCCCGAACCACATCCAAGGAATGCAACGCATGTTCCCGATGATGATTGGGCTGAGGACACAAGGAAGGTAGTACAATATCTTCATTCAGATGAAAATCTGAAACCACCTTTGGAAGAAAGGATGGCTTAGGATGAAGTACTACCTTATCCCTATGAATCACTAAGTATGGGGACTGGCATGATAAAGCAGCCAGTTCTGACACCCTGCGTGCAGAAGTGATAGCCACCAAGAAGGCCACCTTCTGGGATAAAGTAAGCAAGGAAATCTCCCTGATGTTTTCAAAAGGAGGTTTCTGTAGAACCAACAAAACCAAATTAAGATCCCAGGGCGGTAAGGGCGCGCAGACTGGTGGAGCCAGTGTCATGGTCTTACCTTCTTGCTGTTCTCCTTCGTTTGACATGTGCTGGCGGCCATCTTGGTTTCTGGGTTTCTTGTAGCCTCCCACCCTGCGGCTCCTCCTTCCCACTGGGAGGAGCTGGATGCCTAGCTCATATATATAGGAGGTCTGTGGCTTCAGTTCCCTGCTTGGTCCTCCTGTGTTCACATGCTTCTAAGACTGCTGCTGCTTCTGGTTCCTGTTCCTGGCTTCGTCTGACTACCCTGCTGGTTCCTGATCCTGGCTTCGTCTGACTACCCTGCTGGTTCCTGATCCTGGCTTCGTCTGACTACCCTGTTGGTTCCTGACCCCTGGTTTCGCAAAAGACTCTGCATCAGTTTCGCCATCCGTTTGGACTTTTGCTTTACAGCTTGTTTTTCAATAAAGCTTTCTTATTTTCACTTATCTGTTGTTGTACGTCTGGTTCATGGTTCCGTGACAGCCAGGTGCCGCACTCCCTGGATGAAATTCCGCACCAAGGACTTGGTAGCTAAAGGTTTCTGAAAGAAGATTGCTAATGCTGAAACTTGACCCTTGATGGTGCTCAAGGCTAGTTTCTGCTCAACCCCTTTTTGCAAAAAGGCCAATATTCGAGTCACCGAATAGGTACGTGGAGGAAATCCTAAAGATTCGCACCACGCGATATAAGTCTTCCATGTGTGATAATAGACTCTGCTGGAAGTCGCTTTCCTTGCTTTAATAAGGGTAGGAATGACTGAAGCTGACAACCCTCTGTCCTTCAGTACTTGGGTCTCAATGGCCAGGCCATTAAAACCAGCGACTGTAAAGCACAATGGTAGATTGGTCCTTGAGACCGCAGATACTCCCTGAGACGAAGTTCCCACGGAACGTCCGCAACTAGCAAGTCCAAGTCGGCCAGGCCGGCTTGACGAGGCCAGCCTAGAATTTCTAGGACCACTGGCGCTGACTGGATCTGAACCAGGTGTCCCTAGAGCTATCTGGCCCCGACCATCCGAGAAAGTCTGGTCATTTTCTGTTCCCACACATTTATCAGACACCTGATTCCTATCAGGAACGGTGATCTTTCCTGGTTGAACCTCAGGGACCGAAGTCACCTGGCTAGAGGCTTCTTGGTCTGTCTGGTCAACCAGATCCGATTCCTGTGGGGAATTGAGACTAATCTTAGGAAAAGGTAAAGGAAAAGATCTGTTCAGGGAACGGTGACTACCGCTCCCTGTAGTACTTAAATGTTGGAAGGGAAGAATCGCACCGGTAGCAGTAGTCGATGCTCTATCTAATGTCCTGAATACCGGTGAAAACGTCCCCCCACCCTCAAACCGGGTGGGGGCGCACCTTCAGGCTGTGTAATCCTTTGCTTCGGGTTTGGCTGAGTCGGTCCTCTGTTTGTCCGACTAGCCCTTCTTGAACCCTCCTGGAGGAGTCTTGCCTTTCCCGCTTGTTCCAGCCGGGCGTGCGAACCCTTTATGGGCGGTAAAGAAAGGTCCTCGCTTGTTGCGAGGTCCCTTAGCTTTAGCAGCCTGTGGCAAGAAAGTGCTCTTGCCCCCAGTGGCATCCTTAATAATTTCATCTAGGGTGGCCCCAAATAGGCGATTCCCCTGAAAGGGGAGATTCGTCAAGGTCTTTTTGGAACCTAGGTCAGCTGACCAGCATTTTAACCACAGCACACGTCTGAGGATTACCGCTGACATAGATGCATGCCCTAATAGGGGGGTAGCATCCAAGGCTGTGTCACAGTCAAACTGTAGCCCTTGTATAATCTGTTCCATCAAATCAGATGTTCCCTGGGGGATATCTTTTCCCCTCAGGTCTTGGCGTACCAATCTCGCCCATTCCGTTAGTGTCTGGGAAACTAGACCAATAACAATTACTGGTCTAAATGCTGACCCTATCAGGGAGAAGATAGTGCGGGACTCCGCTTCCATCTTTCGATCCACCGGATCCTTAAAGGACGAAGTGTCCTCCACTGGGATAACCGTGGCTTTATTCAGCCTGGAAATAGGTGGATCCACCACTGGTGGTACCGTCCATTTCTTAATGAGGGATTCCTCAAACGGATAGCGTCTAGCAATACGCTTGGAAATAGTAGGTACGCTTAGAATGCTCCCATTCTTCTTTAATTTTATTACCAAAACACTTGGGTACAGGAAAAACCTTCACCGTTTTGATGGGCTTGTTAGTACCAAAGGGAATCTCTGTTTCAGTTGCCTCTGCCGGTAAAACCTCAAGTCTTAAGGTTTCCCGCACCGCCACAACTAGTGCGTCCACCAATGCTTCTTCCCGAATTATGGCGGAAGAATGAACGTCCTCCTCACTGTCTGAGGGAACTTTACCTGAGATAACAGCCCTTGCAGAGGGACCTGCAGCTGCAGTGACCATCTCTGAATCTGAGTCAGAGGTGTCAGATGATATAGGGGTAGGCGGGGGTCGCTTTCTTGACCCCCGTCCCTGACAGGCCGTCTCCACCCGAGCTACCAAAGACTCCAAAACTGATGTAAATGCATCTATACTCTGTGCACCGGCGGGTCCCGTGGTCCCCTCGAGGGAAACAGGTGGGGGTGCTTGTGTGGCAGGGTCCATGATAATTCCAGTACTACCCGGAAAATTCAATCCAAAAATAAAACTTTTTTTTTTTTTAGACCCCCAGCGCCACAAAGCCCCTCAGTGTTAGCTGCTCAGGGACCCCTATCGAGCGAGAGAGAGAGAGATAGACCCCCAGGCTCACCACTTGATGCTCAGAGTTTTCCACTGCACTTGTCTCAGCACTGTCTCGAATCGACAGGAAGTCTCTTGGCTGGCTGCCCGGGAAGAAAGGAGGCGGCTCCGCCCTTCCATACGCCTTCCGGTGCCTCCCCTAGCTCCACGAGGTGTTTGGATCACCTCAAACATGGCCGTCCCCATGCTGGAGACACGAGGCTACGTCAAAATGGCGGCCTCGTGCGATCTAGCAAGCAATGGCGGCGGTTGTACCGAATAGCGGCATGACTACAGAGCATCACAACACCTTCTCTACATGGGGAATTAGCCTGGTCGGCGGTACCGGACCCTGGCGGACCACATGGCCGTCGGAAGGCCTGCTATTGCTGGAGACCTGACTTGGAAAGCAGTTTACATGTCCGTGGCTTCTGACTGGTAGGATACTTATATTATCACAGTAAGATTACCGTACTGCCACTGATTACAATCTTTTAACATATTTACAATTAGATTGTCAGCTCCCAAACCAAGCCTCCTGGCTTTTTGCACATAAAAATCACACTCCAAGTAGGGGGATCTGTGCCATGTTATAGGATAGAGGGGAATTCATCCTTACCATACAGAGAGGGGCCCGCGTTCACCACAAGACCCGTCAGGGGAAAAGGGGGAACATACTACTCACCATACCGGAACCAGGCGGGCGCCAACTCCTGACAGTACCCCTCTCCACCGGGGCGGGGGAGCCGTCGACCAATACAGACGCCGTGACTCATGGTCCTTGGCGTTTCAGCGAGACGTTTAACTCGCAGGGTCAGTCCCTCCAGTGGGACTATGTCGCGGCCGACCCAGCGCGGAGCTATGGCCTGCACGCGCTCGTAGGCTGAACTGGGGTGACCACCGGTTCTCAACATCCAGCCCGTCGCCCAGTTCAGCTTTCTTGCTTGAAGATCTCACAGGAACACTGGAGAAAAAAAGCTGTCTAAAAAATCTTTTTAAGAAAAAAATCCTGCCAGGACCGAAGATCCCAGTAAGGTATCTAGGTCCTTACTCCTGACTAGACAGAAAAAAACTGATTTGCTGTGGCAGAGAGAGAGAGGATATACCCTCGGGGACTGCCCCTAGGGTGTGGCCAGAGCATTTTATTTCCTGTCTAGTCCTACTCCTGTGGAGGCAACATAACCCGAAGGTGCTGAATCACCGAGGACTACGTCTGTCAATGAGCGATAGAGAAAATACAGTTTTCATTACTAAAGTCTTGTATGAGGTCCCTTAACATCCCCTCCAAAATCTTGCAGACTACAGATGTTAGGCTGACCGGCCTATAGTTCCCCGGGATACACCTCGGCCCCTTTTTAAATATTGGTACCACGTTGGCTTTTTTCCAATCAGCTGGCACCATACCCGTCTGTAAACTATCCTTAAAGATCAAGAATAATGGTCTGGCAATCACCTGGCAGAGCTCTTTAAGAACCCTCGGGTGCAAGCCATCCGGTCCCGGTGATTTATTTATGTTAAGTTTCTCTAGTTTAGTTCTAAGTCTATCTTCTGTTAGCCATGGCGGCATTTCCTGAGGTGTATTATTTAGTCCGGCCTTACAAGCTAGGTTCGTGTAGCCCTCCGATTCTTTTGTGATGACTGAAGAGAAGAAATGATTTAACACTTCCGCCTTTTCTCTGTCCTCAGTGGCCATGTTTCCTTTGTCATCTTTTATGGGGCCAATGTGTTCTGGCCTCGCTTTCTTACTGTTTATATACTTAAAGAACTTCTTGGGGTTCTTTTTACTCTCTTCCGCTATATGTCTCTCGTGTTCTATTTTAGCCGCCCTGATTTCGTCTTTACATTTCTTATTACACTCTTTGTAATGCTTAAATGCTGCCAATGACCCCTCAGTCTTGTATTTTTTGAAGGCCTTTTCTTTAGCACTAATATACATTTTTATGTTGGAGTTTAGCCACCCAGGGTTTAGTTTTGCTCTTTTAAATTTATTTCCCTTTGGAATGCACTGGTCAATCCCCTTGTTAAGTATGCTCTTGAAGCACTCCCATTTTTCCTCCGTGTTCTTTGTTCCCAGGGTTCTATCCCAATTGATATTTTCTAGCAGCGAGCGCAGTTTTGGGAAATTGGCTCTTTTGAAATTCAGTGTCCTTATATTACCCCTCTGCTTCCTATAACTGTAATTAATACTGAAACTTATTGACCTATGGTCACTGTTTCCTAAGTTGTCCCGTATTTCTATATCCGTGAGCAGGTCTGTATTGTTGGTAATCAGTAGGTCAAGTACCGCATTTTTCCTCGTTGGTGCATTCACCATCTGACCCATGAAATTGTCTTGCAAAACATTTAGGAACTGCCTAGCCTTGGCTGAGTGTGCTGTTCCTTCTGCCCAGTCTATATCTGGATAATTAAAGTCCCCCATTATAATGACATTTCCCATCCTTGCTGCCAATCCTATCTGTAAAATGAGGTCTGCCTCCCCCTCCTCCCTCAGGTTGGGGGGCCTATAGCATACGCCCAATATTACCTTCCCCACCGTGCCTTCCCTTTGAAGTTCTACCCATAGGGATTCTGCCTCATCCATAGCTCCATTATTAATATCATCCCTCATATTTACCTGTATACGGTTTTTAATATACAGACATACCCCTCCCCCTTTTTACCCTCTCTATCTCTGCGATAAAGGGAATACCCCTGAATGGTCGCCATCCAATCATGAGAGCTGTCGAACCAAGTCTCTGTTATCCCCACAAAAGCTGAACATGCAATCGGTCCCTGTGTCACTCAGCCCCCCCCCCCCCCACACACGTTAGTAAGCACCAGGCATACATTAACCCCTCCCTCTCCAATAAAAATTAACCCCTTCCCTGCCAGTGTAATTTTTACAGTAACAGTGCATATGTATAGCACTGATTACTGTAGTAATGTCACTGGTACCCCCAAAAGTGTCAAAAATGTCAGTCAAGGGTCCGATCTGTCCGCCTCAATGTCACAGTCCCGCAAAAAAAAATTGCAGATCGCCGCCATTACTCGTTAAAAAAAAAAAAACACCAAAAATGGCAGAAATATTTCCCTTAGTTAGTAAACGCAATAACTTTTGCGCAAACCAATCAAAATACGCTTATTGTGATTTTTTTACCAAAAATATGTAGCAGAAAACAAATTGGCCTAAAATTATAAAAAAATGTTTATTTTTACATTTTTGGGGGGGGGGGAATTTCATATAAAAAAATGTGAAAATATTGTTATTTTTTCAAAATCGTCGCTCTTTTTTTGTTTATAGCGCAAAAAGTAAAAATCGCACAGGTGATCAAATACCACCAAAAGAAAGCTCTATTTATGGGGAAAAAAGGACATAAATTTAATTTGGGTACAGCGTTGCATGACAGCGCAATTGTCCGTTAAAATAACGCAGTGCCGAATCGCAAAATATGGCCTGGTCAGGAATGGGGTAAACCTTCCGGTCTTAAAGCGGTTAAAAATACGCTCATTGAGAATTTTTTTTATCAAAGACATGTAGCTAAATACATTTTGGCCTAAATATATGACAGAAACTGAATATATTGTTTTTTTTTTAACTGTCAAAGTAGAAAAATATTGTTATTTTTTCAAAATTGTTATTTTTTTAATTAATATCGCAAAAAATGAAAATTGCACAGGTTGTCAAATACCACCAAAAGAAAGCTCTGTTTGTGGGAAAAAAGGACGTAAATTTAGTTTGGGTACGGTGTTGCATGACCGCGCAATTGTCAGGTAAAGTCGCACAGTACCAAATCGCAAAAAGTGGCCTGGACGTAAGACAGCAAAATCCTCCGGCGGTAAAGTGGTTAAAGAAGGACTCTTGCTAAATTCTCTTTCGACTAGTAAGAGAGGTGGGGGGAATAGCTGAAAGAGCTGGGGGGGGGGCATTAATAAGAGAGGAGGGGGGAATAGGTGAGCGAGCTGGGACAGCGCATTACTAAGAGAGAAGGGGGGGGAATGGGTGAGAGAGCTGGGGGGGGCATTAGTAAGAGAGGAGAGGGGGATTGGTGAGAGCTGGGGGGGCACTAGTATGAGAGGTGGGGGGGAATAGCTGAGAGAGCTGGGGGGGCATTAATAAGAGAGGAGGGGGGAATAGGTGAGCGAGCTGGTGGCAGCGCATTAGTAAGAGAGAAGGGGGGAATTAGAGAGAGAGTTGGGGGGCATTAGTAAGAGAGGGGGGGAATTGGTGAGAGGGCTGGGAGGCATTAGTAAGAGAGGAGGGGGAATTGGTGAGAGGGCTGGGGGGCATTAGTAAGAGAGGAGGGGGAATTGGTGAGAGGGCTGGGAGGCATTAGTAAGAGAGGAGGGGGAATTGGTGAGAGGACTGGGGGGCATTAGTAAGAGAGGAGGGGGGATTGGTGAGAGAGTTGGGGGGGCATTAGTAAGAGAGGAGGGGGGATTGGTGAGAAAGTTGGGGGGCATTAGTAAGAGAGGGGGGGCATTGGTGAGAGAGTTGGGGGGGCATTAGTAAGAGAGGAGGGGGAATTGGTGAGAGATTTGGGGGGGCTATAAGTAAGAGAGGAGGGGGGAATTGGTGAGAGAGTTGGGGGGGCATTAGTAGGAGAGGAGGGGGGAAATTGGTGAGAGAGCTTGGGGGCATTAGTAAGAGAGGAGGGGGGAATTGGTGAGAGAGTTGGGGGGGCAAAAGTAAGAGAGGAGGGGGGAATTGGTGAGAGAGCTGGGGAGCATTAGTAAGAGAGGAAGGGGGAATTGGTGAGAGAGTTGAGGGGGTGCATGAATAAGAGAGGAAGGGGAATTGCTGAGAGAGCTGGAGGGGGGAATTGGAGAGAGAGCTGGGGGGGCTTTAGTAGGAGAGGAGGGGGGAATTGGTGAGAGCTGGGGGGGCACTGGTATGAGAGGTGGGGGGAATAGCTGAGAGAGCTGGGGGGGCATTAATAAGAGAGGAGGGGGGCATGGCTGGGATGTGAAACTGAACGGACACACTGGGCTCTAGCTCCGATCCTGTCTTCATCTTATCTTCTCCATCGGCTCCCATCCCTCTTAATCACTCACCCTGGGGTCCAGGAGGACGGGCGGTACATCGCGGGCTCCGCCGCTCTCACCGGGGAAGCTGCGGTCCTCTAAATCAGTGGTCCTCAACTCCGGTCCTCAGGGCCCACTAACAGGCCAGATTTTAAGTATTACCTTGGGGAGATGCAGACTAGAGTACTGCAATCACTGAGCAGCAAATTATATCACCTGGGATGTATTTCAGTTATCTTGCAAACCTGGCCTGTTAGTGGGCCCTGAGGACCAGGGTTGAGGACCAATGCTCTAAATCGTCCCGGGGCTCCTCTTGGTCTTCAGGTCCCTCGGCGGCCATCTTGGACACGAGGCCTTCTCCAGCGAGGATGTCCGCTGGCACTCAAACCGCTCAGGGCCCTGGCGGCTCCTCGGATCCCTCCCCGGCCGACATACTAGAGGCCATTAAGGCGTGTAAAGATACTCTTACAGCGAAGATGGATTACCTCGCAACTGACATCAGCCTGATCCGGCACGACCTTGACAAATTCCGCTCCCGGGTGTCGGAGGCCGAGGAGCGGATTTCTCAGCTAGAAGATTCCACTCGGGCAGATTCCAGGGATCTTCATGCCCTCCAGATCCAGGTCAAGGCCCTGCAGGAGAAGGCCGTCGACACAGAGAATAGGCTCCGCCGCAACAACATCCGCATTTTGGGCCTACCGGAGCGGGCGGAGGGCTCCAGGCCGGCGGAGTTTGCTGAGACTTTCCTGCCCCCCTTGCTGGGCCTACCTGCCATGCCACCTACTTTTGTGGTCGAACGGGCGCACAGAGTCCCCCTGACTCCCCCGGTACCGGGCGCTCCTCCCAGGCCTTTCCTTCTCCCCCTCCTTAACTACAGAGACCCCGGGATCGCTTACTTGCTGCGGCCAGGGCCAAGCAGGAGGTCTGCTATGACAACGCCAAGCTTATGTTCTTCCCAGATTACTCACCGGAGGTCCAGAGCAGGAGGCGCCTGTTCACTGACATCAGGAAGCGGCTGTGGGACAAAGGCCTGCAGTACAGCCTCCTCTACCCCAGCAGGCTCCGGGTCATCGATGGAGATCGCGCCCGTTTTCTTTACACCCCTGAGGCGGCGGCTGCCTGGCTGGGTGTTCGCTGAGTCAGCGCACCTTGCTGGCTGCTTGCTGCTTCAACTCCTGAGCTGCCGCAAGTATTGAGATTGGTTTTGTCCCTCTGCTGCCCTCTTGACTCTTTTGTGTTCCCCCTCCTCCTTCATCTTCCTCCATGACTGGGTCACACTGCTGATGGTTTTGTCGCCCCTGGACTGCCTGGCCGTTTCCCAGCTTCATCCCCCATCTTCCCCTCTTGCCACCTCTCCCCCTTGCTTGCTACTCCCTTGCTTGCTACTTGCTCTGATGGATGCCCTTCCTCACCGGAGTTATCCCCACCCGTGCTCCAGTTACCCCCTTCGCCTGGACTTGGACTCCCTGGCCTGTTCGGCTGTTCTGGTCCCCCCTCCCCTGAGTTGGAACTGTGTTCGTTGTCACTGACTTTTGACCGCAGGCTGCACCGTTAGCGGTCTATTTTGTTTTTTTTCTTGTTTTGGGTCTAGATCGTCCCCTGGCTTCCCCTGTGTTTTATGGGGTACCGGGGAACGATAGGGAGAGCCTTATTTGCTCTGGGTGTTTTCCAATGTTTTTCACTGTATGGTTTTTTTGTTCTTTGTGGTTTTTTTTTTTATGTTTGGTGCATGGATTTCTGCTATGCTGTCGCTCACCAGATACTTCCACTTGATTGTGATCTCATTGGCTTAAACATGATCCCTGTCTTTAGCTATGGCGTCACTTAAACCCTCTACTTTCTCTGTACTCTCATGGAATGTCCACGGTCTCAATAGTAAATTTAAATGGGCACTGCTGTTTCAATATGTTAGATCCCATAACCCAGGGCTCGACAAACCCGGGCGCCAGGTCGCATTTGCGACTAGAATTAGCGACCTGGCGCCTGGGGTGCCCTGCAGGAGGTGTCCTGTCCCTTTTGCGCCCCCCACCTTCTCCTCGAGTGCACGGACGCCATCCAAAAATTGAGGCCTGGCTTTTCGGCCTTCTTCTGTGAGATGAGAGGCTAGGGGAACTGGCGCCCTCTTGTGGTGGCTGGGAGTAATGCATGTTCTCAATGCCTTCCCATCTCCTTCCAAAGAGGAAATGAGAGGGAAGTTTTTTAAGGCTTCATCTCTCTGTCCAGTTACCTTTGCTTAAAGGTAAGTGGACAGGGAGTGTGGTTATTATTAATTTAATTTTTAAATGTAAAAAAAATAAATAATAATAATTTTTTCTTTTTTTTTAATTATTAAAAAAAATAAAAAATTTTTTTCCAATTCTTATTATTAAAAAAAAAAAAAAATATATATATATATATATATATATATATATATTCCCTCATCGCCGTGCCACAGCCGAAGGCCCCTTTCACACGGGCTGTCTGATCAGGTCCACCTGTCAGTTTTTCAGGCAGACCTGATCGGACCCTTCATTCTCCTCTATGGAGCGGTAATCTGCCGCCATCTGATCCTGTCCACCAAAAGCAGACGGATGGTGGTTCTATTTTCCATCCATCCCGTGGATCGGATCAGATGGCATCGGATGGAAAGAGACAGACAGTCTGTTTCCATCCAATTGCGCTATAGAAGAGAGTGGAGTTCTAGTCGTATTTATTTGTAAATTTAGTATCCGTTTTAGGCCCCGTTCACACTGGGGCGACGCTACTTTGCCGGGCGACCTCATAGGTCGGGGCGCGCTGCTCGCACCGCGACCTCAGGGCAGCCGGCACGGACTTCATATCATTGAAGTCTATGCAGGTCGCTCCGGGTCGCCCCAAAGAAGCTCCGGACCCTTTTTCTAAGTCGGAGCGACTTGTGTCGCTCCTATTAGAACGGGTCCGCAGCTTCTCTATGGAAGGCGACCTACGGCGACCTGTCAGGCGACCAGGTCGCCTGACAGGTCACCCCAGTGTGAACGGGGGCTTATTAAATAAAGCTTGGTTGTTAGTTTAAAAAAAAAAAACTGGCTCCTAACTTTTTTAGCTGGCTCCTAGATTTCAGGCAAATTTGTCAAGCCCTGCCATAACCCTTCTATTTTAATACTACAGGAGACGCATCTGGTGGGCGGCAGGTTGCAGTCCTTAAAAAGGCCCTGGGTTCAACGGGCCTTTCATGCCTCTTACTCCTCATATGCCAGGGGGGTCTCTGTGTTGCTGCACAAATCCCTGCCCGGGGTGGTGGAGGCGGTCCACACTGATCCCATGGGCAGGTTTGTTGTCTTGGTGCTCACCCTGTGGCAACAGCGTAATGTTTTGGTGGGCATCTATATGCCCCCGCCTTTCAAGTCAGAAATTCTCTATACTGTCTTAGAAAAAGTTTCCCTTTCCTGTTCCTGCTAAATTACTAATTGTGTGGGATTTCAATGCCATTCTCTCCCCTATCCTTGACAGACCCGCGCAACCCAAGGTGTTCTCGAGGAATTTACTTGACTGGGCGGAGGCGGCCGGGGTCCAGGAGGTCTGGCGTTGGAAGCACCCTACGCGAAAGGAGTATTCCTGCTTCTCCCACCTCCTCCAGGATTGACTTTGCTTTTGCTAGCCCGTCCGTCTTGTCGGAGGTGGAGGAGGTGGCTTATCTCCCGAGCGGTCTGTCCGACCACAGCCCCTTGCTGGTCACGTTGCGTTTTGGCTATGTTCCATGTGGCGCCTGGGTGCCCAGTGGATTGACCAGCCGGATGTCTCGCGACAGACCCCACGGTCCTCCGGGAATATTGGGATCTCAATGCTGGAACGTCCTCTCCTGCTGTGGTGTGGGACGCGTTTAAGGCCTTCGCCAGGGGCCATTATATTTCAGCCATTAAAGCCGTTCGTCTGCAGCAGGCTGCTGACAGGGTGGTCTTGGAGGAGGCGGCTGAGGAGGCTTCTGTCCATTACGGTCAGGACCCCTCGGCCCAGAACTTTGAGGGGCTCCAGGCGTCCCAGCGGGACCTCCAGCTTCACCTCTCTGAGCTTACCAGATTGTCCCTCTACCAGTCACGGCAGCGTTATTTTGAACAGGTAATGGTCGGCTGCTGGCTCAGCTCACCCATCATGATACCCCTTTGACTTTGGTGCCTGAGCTTACATCTTCCACGGGAGGGGCCATCACTTCCCCTGATGCATTGCCCCTTGTCCGAATTCTGTGCTTACTACTCACATCTCTATACCACCACTCTCCCATCGAGCCTTCTTCCGGAGGATCTGTACCCCCTTCTGGATCCGATTGCTCTGGGATGGCTGTCTGATCACGAGAGATCCGGTCTGGTCCGACCGATCACCGAGGAGGAGGTGAAGGCAGTGTTCCGCTCTATCCCTAAAGGGAAGGCTCCTGGCCCGGATGGGCTCCCGATTGAATTTTATCGGGCCCATTTGGACCTACTGGCCCCCTTGCTGGCTGCACTGTTCAATGATTGTTTGACAGAGGGGGCTTTACCCCCTTCGATGGCGCAGGCACACATAATCCTAATCCACAAATCCTCTAAAGAATTTGTGTGCCTCCTATCGGCCAATTGCTTTACTCAATAATGATCTAAAAATCTTCACTAAGTTGCTAGCGGCCAGACTGCAACCTCTACTCCCCTCTGTTGTTGACCAGGACCAGACTGGCTTCATGGCCCACAGATCCACTGATATTAATCTTCGCAGGCTATATACTAATTTACAAGCTAAACATGCTAACTCTGAATCCAGGGTTGTCGCCTCTCTCGACATCGAGAAGGCGTTTGACTCGGTGGAGTGGCTCTTACTGTGGGAGATACTCAGGCGGATGGGCTTCCCGCTTCTGTTTATCCGATGGCTGCAGATTATTTACACCTCCCCCGTGGCTGCTATTCGTCTTGGAGGCAGATTGTCACTTATGTTCACCTTGTCTCGGGGTACGCGGCAGGGCTGTCCTCTCTCTCCGGCCCTTTTCGCCATCGTCATGGAACCGCTGGCGGAGGCCCTTCGGGTCTCTCCGCATATCTGGGGCTTGCGGGTGGCTTGGCTGGAGGAAAGGGAGGCCCTGTACGTGGATGACCTCCTGTTATTTCTCAACAATGCTGGCCCCTCCCTTGAGGGCGCCCTCAGGATCCTGAATACTTTTTCAGAGGTGACGGGTCTCAAAGTTATTTGGTCCAAATCACAGTTGCTGGCAATAGATCCTGGGGCTAGGGGCGGGAATTTGTTTGACGTTTCCCTTCAGTGGGTGGATAGCTTCACCTACCTCGTGGTGCGGGTGTTGCGGGACTCCTCTGATTTCATTGCCTTGAATCTAGATCCAGCTGTCGCAGTGCTTAGGGCCAAGCTGAAGGCATGGGAGAATCCCCACTTTCCCTGCTAGGCAGGGTCAATCTAATCAAGATGAAACTCCTTCCCAAACTGACATACTTGTTTCGTCATTCATACCTCAGTGGATCCCAAAATCCTTTTTCTCTACACTCAAGAAGCTTTTTTCCGGCTTCCTATGGGGTCCCCGCCCTCCTAGATACAAGCTTTCCACCCTCATGCGTCCCCTCTCTCAGGGGGGGTTGGCTTTCCCTGACTGCCACAAGAATTCCCAATTGGTTACGGCTGTCTGGTGGTTGGCCCCGGAGGCCTCTAATTCTGCTGTGGTGGTGGAGGCCACAGTGCTGGGGTCGATGGAGGCATTATCCCTCCTCCTGTTTTGGGGGCCTCGAGCTCCTCATGATTTGACTACCTCCATGAAGACGACACTCCGGGCGTGGCGCCAGGGGCTGCTCTTGGAGGCATACCCGAACACTGCGTCCTCCCCGAGCTCCCCCCTGTGGAATAATCCCTCCCCGCCCCACCTGTATCGTTTACCTGACCCTGTACTATGGCCCAAATATATTATCAAAAAGGTCTCGGACCTTACGTCAGACCTGACCCTTCTGTCTTTCACACACCTGGTTGCTGACCTAACATCCCGCCCTCGCATTTCTTCCACTACAGTGCCTTGCGAAAGTATTCGGCCCCCTTGAACTTTGCGACCTTTTGCCACATTTCAGGCTTCAAACATAAAGATATAAAACTGTAATTTTTTGTGAAGAATCAACAAGTGGGACACAATCATGAAGTGGAACGAAATTTATTGGATATTTCAAACTTTGTTAAGAAATAAAAAACTGAAAAATTGGGCATGCAAAATTATTCAGCCCCTTTACTTTCAGTGCAGCAAACTCTCTCCAGAAGTTCAGTGAGGATCTCTGAATGATCCAATGTTAACCTAAATGACTAATGATGATAAACAGAATCCACCTGTGTGTAATCAAGTCTCCGTATAAATGCACCTGCACTGTGATAGTCCCAGAGGTCCGTTTTAAAGCGCAAAGAGCATCATGAAGAACAAGGAACACACCAGGCAGGTCCGAGATACTGTTGTGGAGAAGTTTAAAGCCAGATTTGGATACAAAAATATTTCCCAAGCTTAATGCCCCGTACACACGTGCAGATTATCTGAAGACTTTTGTCTGTAGACTTACCAAAACCATATAATATGAGGTCAAACCTAAACACTTTCAATTTGTATGCAATCCGGCAGGCCCTTGCACTACATAAAAAGTCTTCAGATAATCTGCACGTGTGTACGGGGCATTAAACATCCCAAGTAGCACTGTGCAAGCGATAATATTGAAATGGAAGGAGTATCAGACCACTGCAAATCTACGAAGACCTGGCCGTCCCTCTAAACTTTCAGCTCATACAAGGAGAAGACTGATCAGAGATGCAGCCAAGAGGCTCATGATCACTCTGGATGAACTGCAGAGATCTACAGCTGAGGTGGGAGACTCTGTCCATAGGACAACAATCAGTCGTATACTGCACAAATCTGGCCTTTATGGAAGAGTGGCAAGAAGAAAGCCATTTCTTAAAGATATCCATAAAAAGTGTTGTTTAAAGTTTGCCACAAGCCACCTGGGAGACACCCCAAACATGTGGAAGAAGGTGCTCTGGTCAGATGAAACCAAAATCGAACTTTTTGGCAACAATGCAAAATGTTATGTTTGGCGCAAAAGCAACACAGCTCATCACCCTGAACACACCATCCCCACTGTCAAACATGGTGGTGGCAGCATCCTTGTTTGGGCCTGCTTTTCTTCAGCAGGGACAGGGAAGATGGTTAAAATTGATGGGAAGATGGATGGAGCCAAATACAGGACCATTCTGGAAGAAAACCTGATGGAGTCTGCAAAAGACCTGAGACTGGGACGGAGATTTGTCTTCCAACAAGACAATGATCCAAAATCTACAATGGAATGGTTCACAAATAAACATATCCAGGTGTTAGAATGGCCAAGTCAAAGTCCAGACCTGAATCCAATCGAGAATCTGTGGAACAAACTGAAAACTGCTGTTCACAAACACTCTCCCTCCAACCTCACTGAGCTCGAGCTGTTTTGCAAGGAGGAATGGGCAAACATTTCAGTCTCTCGATGTGCAAAACTGATAGAGACATACCCCAAGCAACTTACAGCTGTAATCGCAGCAAAAGGTGGCACTACAAAGTATTAACTTAAGGGGGCTGAATAATTTTGCACGCCCAATTTTTCAGTTTTTTATTTGTTAAAAAAGTTTGAAATATGCAATAAATTTCGTTCCACTTCATGATTGTGTCCCACTTGTTGTTGATTCTTCACAAAAAATTACAGTTATATATCTTTATGTTTTTAAGCCTGAAATGTGGCAAAAGGTCGTGAAGTTCAAGGGGGCCGAATACTTTCGCTAAGCACTGTACCTGCAGTTGTCCCACGCCTTCAGAGCCCAGTTTCCCCCTGATGTTTCACAGCTGGTACAGCCGGATCTGGAGCGGGTCCTGCGATATGGCTGCTCTACCCGGGCGGTCTCTGTGCTACACAGGCATCTCCTCCGTGTTTCCTCTCCGGAGCTCTCGGGCCTACATTCTCATTGGGCCCAGGATGTGCCGGATCTGGACTTGGTGGACTGGCTGCATATCTGGGATTCCCCCTTCAAAATATTGGTCTCCATGCGAGACTGCTTAATCCAATATAAAATTGTGCACAGGGCGTATCTTACTCCACACCGATTGCACAAAATTTATCTTGGTCAATCTCCGGAGTGCTTGCGTTGCGGGCGAGTTCAGGGGGATTTCTTCCATGATTTTTGGACGTGCCCGAAGCTTGCCGCTTATTGATCCCGGATATTTGAGGTGTCCTCTGCTCTCTTACAGATAGACATGGACCTCTCCCCCCGGTTTGGCCTCTTGGGGCTTTTGAACGAGTTGGTGTCCAGAGTGGTGGACCGTACCCTCCTGGGCCTACTGCTATTTTATGCCCGAAAGAATATTGCCCTTCACTGGTGCCAGCAGGCTCCCCCCACGCTTCTGCAGTGGAGGGACCTGGTGGACAAGGTCATACTCCTTTATCGAGATACATACTTCCACAGAGGCTGCCCCAAAAAATATGATCGAGTTTGGACGAGGTGGCTGGAGGGCTCCTCGTCTCTCATGCTTGCATGATTGGCATGATCGGTGAGACCCCAGCCTGCCACCCTGCTCACCTGGGTTGAGTTATCTTTATTGTGTCTGTACTGTTGCTTCTACCTCTTGTGTGAGGGCCTAATGTGCTCATCATGTGCCTTCCCATTTGCCCTGTGGGTGACAGCGTTTTGATTATTATTCATGTGCCCTGTACACCGAATCTTTTGCACCACCTTTGTTGTTGTATTGTGTTATTGTTCTTGTGATTTTATATACCAATAAAAAAGATGTTTAAAAAAAAAAAGAGAGGAGGGGTGGAATAGGTGAGAGAGCTGGTGGCAGCGCATTAGTAAGAGAGAAGGGGGGAATTGGTGAGAGAGCTGGGGGGCATTAGTAAGAGAGGAGGGGGAATTGGTGAGAGAGTTGGGGGGCATTAGTAAGAGAGGAGGGGGGAATTGGTGAGAGAGTTGGGGGGGCATTAGTAAGAGAGGAGGGGGAATTGGTGAGAGAGCTGGGGGCATTAGTAAGAGAGGAGGGGGGAATTGGTGAGAGTTGGGGGGGGCATTAGTAAGAGAGGAGGGGGGGAGTTGGTGGGAGAGTTGGGGGGGCATTGCTGAGAAATCTAGGATGAGGGGCATTGGTGAGAGAGCTGGGGGGGCATTTGTGAGAGGTGAGAAAGCTGGGGCCATTAGTGAGAGCTAGGAGCATTGGTAAGAGAGCTGTTTTTTTTTTAAGCACACCTCTTAAGCCCCTACCATCAAGACTTTAGCCACACACACATTTTGCCGTTACGCACGCCGCAGCTCACTTACTCCCTCAATTGTCCCTCATTCTGAAGTTCAAAAGTTGGGATGTATGCATTACCACAAGACAGACTCCATAGGCTGGTTTCACACAGGCAGTCTCCGCAATGCGTATCCCTCTGCTCAACAGGGGATCTCTCCGCTGATCCCTACTGAGAAAGCGGATGACAGGTATAAGATAGAGAAAAAACAGTGCAGAGTTTAGGAGTGCCTTACATAAAGAATGTAGGGCTCAGAAGTGCGCTACATAAAGAATGCAAGGCTCAGCTATGCCCATCTATGCAGCCTGACCAGTGGCCAGCAATGCAGCCTCACCAGTGGCCAGCAATGCAGCCTCACCAGTGCCCATCCAATGCAGCCTCACCAGTGCCCATCCAATGCAGCCTCACCAGTGCCTATCCAATGCAGCCTCACCAGTGCCTATCCAATGCAGCCTCACCAGTGCCCAGCAATGTAGCTTGACCATTACCCATTGAATGCAGCCTGACCATTGCCCATTCAATGCAGCCTGACCAGTGCCCAGCAATGCAGCCTTACCAGTGCCAAGCAATGCAGCCCGACCAGTGCCCAGCAATGCAGCCTGACCAGTGCCTATCCAATGCAGCCTGACCGGTTCCCATAAATGTAGCATGACCAGTACCCAGCAATGCAGCCTGACCAGTCCCCAAGAATCCTGCCTCACCAGTGCCCATCCAATGCAGCCTCACCAGTGCCTATCCAATGCAGCCTCACCAGTGCCTATCCAATGCAGCCTCACCAGTGCCCATCCAATGCAGCCTCACCAGTGCCCATCCAATGCAGCCTCACCAGTGCCTATCCAATGCAGCCTCACCAGTGCCCAGCAATGCAGCTTGACCATTGCCCATTCAATGCAGCCTGACCATTGTCCATTCAATGCAGCCTGACCAGTGCCCAGCAATGCAGCCTTACCAGTGCCCAGCAATGCAGCCTTACCAGTGCCAAGCAATGCAGCCCGACCAGTGCCCAGCAGTGCAGTCTCACCAGTGCGCAGCAATTCAGTCTCACCAGTGCCGGTTCCCATAAATGTAGCATGACCAGTACCAAGCAATGCAGCCTGACCAGTCCCCAAGAATGCTGCCTCACTAGTGCCCATCTATGCAGCCTTATCAGTGCCCATCTATGCAGCCTCACCATTTGCCAGCAATGCAGAATCACCAGTGACCAGCAATGCTGCCTCACCAGTGCCCATCCAATATAGCCTGACCAGAGCCCAGCAATGTAGCCTGACCAGTACCCATCCAATGCAGCCTGCCCAGTGCCCATCCAATGCAGCCTGTCCAGTGCCCATCTAATGCAGTCTCACCATTGCCCAGCAATTCAGCCTCACCAGTGCCCAGCAGTGCAGTCTCACCAGTGCCCAGCAATGCAATCTCTCCAGTGCCCAGCAATGCAGCCTCACCAGTGCCCAGCAATGCAGCCTCACCAGTGTCCTGCAGTGCAGCCTCACCAGTGCCCTGCAGTGCAGTCTCACCAGTGCGCAGCAATTCAGTCTCACCAGTGCCCAACAATGCAGCCTGACCAGTTCCTATCTATGCAGCCTGACCAGTTCCCATCTATGCAGCCTGACCAGTTCCTATCTATGCAGCCTGACCAGTTCCCATCTATGCAGCCTGACCAGTTCCCATCTATGCAGCCTGACCAGTGCCCAGCAATGCAGCCTGACCAGTGCCCAGCGATGCAGCCTGACCAGTGCCCAGCGATGCAGCCTGACCAGTGCCCAGCAATGCAGCCTGACCCGTGCCCATCCAATGCAGCCTCAGAAGTTCCAAGCAATGCAGCCTCACTGGTGCCCAGCAATGCAGCCTCACCGGTGCCCATCCAATGCAGCCTCACCAGTGCTCATCCAATGCAGCCTCACCAGTGCCCATCATCGAATGCAGCCTGACCAGTGCCCAGCAATGCAGTCTGACCAGTGCCCATCCAATACAGCCTAAAAAACAAAAAGGAGAAGCGCTCTAAGTGTAGACAGTTTAATAATACATAAGAAGCAATGTGTGTAGTAACTCACAAGACATAAGTGAAAGTCAGGCTGTGTAACATCATCAGATCTTTAAAGCATCCTCTGGGGGGAGGGAGGTGGTGATGTCCAATCCAAAACGCCGTCCGTGGCTGAGTAGATGTTTAATGGGAGGAAATAAAGCCGGCAGCCTCCCGCCTCAGTGTACGATGAGCGGTCAGATGGAAGTGACCGACGGCTGCAAGGTTCCGTGGATGGATGGACGCTCTCCCGTCACCAGGGGTGATGAGTTCAAACAGCAAAGGAACGGCAGGCACGACGCGTTTCTGAGCATGCGCGGGGTCGATGTACCCGGCGCGCTCTTTCCTCAGGTGCTCTGCTTGAGCACCTGAGGAAAGAGCGCGCCGGGTACATCGACCCCGCGCATGCTCAGAAACGCGTCGTGCCTGCCGTTCCTTTGCTGTTTGAACTCATCACCCCTGGTGACGGGAGAGCGTCCATCCATCCACGGAACCTTGCAGCCGTCGGTCACTTCCATCTGACCGCTCATCGTACACTGAGGCGGGAGGCTGCCGGCTTTATTTCCTCCCATTAAACATCTACTCAGCCACGGACGGCGCTTTGGATTGGACATCACCACCTCCCTCCCCCCAGAGGATGCTTTAAAGATCTGATGATGTTACACAGCCTGACTTTCACTTATGTCTTGTGAGTTACTACACACATTGCTTCTTATGTATTATTAAACTGTCTACACTTAGAGCGCTTCTCCTTTTTGTTTTTTTGCTCTAACAGAATCTCCTCTTGGTCTGTGGAAGAGCGGCTCAGTGTTTATGGACTACTCCTTTCTGACTACACGTCGATCCCATACAATACAGTAAATTTATTCCATCAGCTTTATTTAGTGTTTTGCTTTTGTCCTTTTCCCTCCCCCTCCCCCCCCCCTCCCCCTTCTCCTTGCTTTTTTAATTGACTCATCATACCCATCCCCTGTGTTGGAGGTTTTTAGCGCTCTGGTTTCACATATCCAATACAGCCTGACTAGAGCCCAGCAATGAAGCCTGACCAGTACCCATCCAATGCAGCCTGCCCAGTGCCCATCCAATGCAGCCTGACCAGTGCCCTGCAGTGCAGCCTCACCAGTGCCCTGCAGTGCAGTCTCACCAGTGCGCAGCAATTCAGTCTCACCAGTGCCCAACAATGCAGCCTGACCAGTTCCTATCTATGCAGCCTGACCAGTTCCTATCTATGCAGCCTGACCAGTTCCCATCTATGCAGCCTGACCAGTTCCCATCTATGCAGCCTGACCAGTGCCCAGCAATGCAGCCTGACCAGTGCCCAGCGATGCAGCCTGACCAGTGCCCAGCGATGCAGCCTGACCAGTGCCCAGCAATGCAGCCTGACCCGTGCCCATCCAATGCAGCCTCAGAAGTTCCAAGCAATGCAGCCTCACTGGTGCCCAGCAATGCAGCCTCACCGGTGCCCATCCAATGCAGCCTCACCAGTGCTCATCCAATGCAGCCTCACCAGTGCCCATCATCGAATGCAGCCTGACCAGTGCCCAGCAATGCAGTCTGACCAGTGCCCATCCAATACAGCCTGACTAGAGCCCAGCAATGAAGCCTGACCAGTACCCATCCAATGCAGCCTGCCCAGTGCCCATCCAATGCAGCCTGACCAGTGCCCATCTAATGCAGCATCACCAGTGCTGAGCAATGCAGCCTCATCAGTGCCCAGCAGTGCAGTCTCACCAGTGCCCAGCAATGCAGTCTCTCCAGTGCCCAGCAATGCAGCCTCACCAGTGCCCAGCAATGCAGCCATATCAGTACCCAGCAATGCAGTCTTTTCAGTGCCCAGCAGTGCAGTCTCACCAGTGTGCAACAATGCAGCCTGAACAGTGCCCAGCAATGCAGCCTGACCAGTGCCCATACAATATAGCCTGACCAGAGCCCAGCAATATAGCCTGACCAGTACCAATCCAATGCAGTCTTCCCAGTGCCCATCCAATGCAGCCTGTCCAGTGCCCATCTAATGCAGTCTCACCGTTGCCCAGCAATTCAGCCTCACCAGTGCCCAGCAGTGCAGTCTCACCAGTGCCCAGCAATGCAATCTCTCCAGTGCCCAGCAATGCAGCCTCATCATTGCCCAGCAATGCAGCCTCACCAGTGTCCTGCAGTGCAGCCTCACCAGTGCCCTGCAGTGCAGTCTCACCAGTGCGCAGCAATTCAGTCTCACCAGTGCCCAACAATGCAGCCTGACCAGTTCCTATCTATGCAGCCTGACCAGTTCCTATCTATGCAGCCTGACCAGTTCCCATCTATGCAGCCTGACCAGTTCCCATCTATGCAGCCTGACCAGTGCCCAGCAATGCAGCCTGACCAGTGCCCAGCGATGCAGCCTGACCAGTGCCCAGTGACGCAGCCTGACCAGTGCCCAGCAATGCAGCCTGACCCATGCCCATCCAATGCAGCCTCAGAAGTTCCAAGCAATGCAGCCTCACTTGTGCCCAGCAATGCAGCCTCACCGGTGCCCATCCAATGCAGCCTCACCAGTGCTCATCCAATGCAGCCTCGCCAGTGCCCATCATCGAATGCAGCCTGACCAGTGCCCAGCAATGCAGTCTGACCAGTGCCCATCCAATACAGCCTGACTAGAGCCCAGCAATGAAGCCTGACCAGTACCCATCCAATGCAGCCTGCCCAGTGCCCATCCAATGCAGCCTGACCAGTGCCCATCTAATGCAGCATCACCAGTGCTGAGCAATGCAGCCTCATCAGTGCCCAGCAGTGCAGTCTCACCAGTGCCCAGCAATGCAGTCTCTCCAGTGCCCAGCAATGCAGCCTCACCAGTGCCCAGCAATGCAGCCATATCAGTACCCAGCAATGCAGTCTTTTCAGTGCCCAGCAGTGCAGTCTCACCAGTGTGCAACAATGCAGCCTGAACAGTGCCCAGCAATGCAGCCTGACCAGTGCCCATACAATATAGCCTGACCAGAGCCCAGCAATATAGCCTGACCAGTACCAATCCAATGCAGTCTTCCCAGTGCCCATCCAATGCAGCCTGTCCAGTGCCCATCTAATGCAGTCTCACCGTTGCCCAGCAATTCAGCCTCACCAGTGCCCAGCAGTGCAGTCTCACCAGTGCCCAGCAATGCAATCTCTCCAGTGCCCAGCAATGCAGCCTCATCATTGCCCAGCAATGCAGCCTCACCAGTGTCCTGCAGTGCAGCCTCACCAGTGCCCTGCAGTGCAGTCTCACCAGTGCGCAGCAATTCAGTCTCACCAGTGCCCAACAATGCAGCCTGACCAGTTCCTATCTATGCAGCCTGACCAGTTCCTATCTATGCAGCCTGACCAGTTCCCATCTATGCAGCCTGACCAGTTCCCATCTATGCAGCCTGACCAGTGCCCAGCAATGCAGCCTGACCAGTGCCCAGCGATGCAGCCTGACCAGTGCCCAGTGACGCAGCCTGACCAGTGCCCAGCAATGCAGCCTGACCCATGCCCATCCAATGCAGCCTCAGAAGTTCCAAGCAATGCAGCCTCACTTGTGCCCAGCAATGCAGCCTCACCGGTGCCCATCCAATGCAGCCTCACCAGTGCTCATCCAATGCAGCCTCGCCAGTGCCCATCATCGAATGCAGCCTGACCAGTGCCCAGCAATGCAGTCTGACCAGTGCCCATCCAATACAGCCTGACTAGAGCCCAGCAATGAAGCCTGACCAGTACCCATCCAATGCAGCCTGCCCAGTGCCCATCCAATGCAGCCTGACCAGTGCCCATCTAATGCAGCATCACCAGTGCTGAGCAATGCAGCCTCATCAGTGCCCAGCAGTGCAGTCTCACCAGTGCCCAGCAATGCAGTCTCTCCAGTGCCCAGCAATGCAGCCTCACCAGTGCCCAGCAATGCAGCCATATCAGTACCCATCATTGCAGCCTTATCAGTGCCCAGCAGTGCAGTCTCACCAGTGTGCAACAATGCAGCCTGAACAGTGCCCAGCAATGCAGCCTGACCAGTGCCCATACAATATAGCCTGACCAGAGCCCAGCAATGTAGCCTGACAAGTACCCATCCAATGCAGCCTGCCTATTGCCCATCCAATGCAGCCTGACCAGTGCCCATCTAATGCAGCATCACCAGTGCTGAGCAATGCAGCCTCATCAGTGCCCAGCAGTGCAGTCTCACCAGTGCCCAGCAATGCAGTCTCTCCAGTGCCCAGCAATGCAGCCTCACCAGTGCCCAGCAATGCAGCCATATCAGTACCCAGCAATGCAGTCTTTTCAGTGCCCAGCAGTGCAGTCTCACCAGTGTGCAACAATGCAGCCTGAACAGTGCCCAGCAATGCAGCCTGACCAGTGCCCATACAATATAGCCTGACCAGAGCCCAGCAATATAGCCTGACCAGTACCAATCCAATGCAGTCTTCCCAGTGCCCATCCAATGCAGCCTGTCCAGTGCCCATCTAATGCAGTCTCACCGTTGCCCAGCAATTCAGCCTCACCAGTGCCCAGCAGTGCAGTCTCACCAGTGCCCAGCAATGCAATCTCTCCAGTGCCCAGCAATGCAGCCTCATCATTGCCCAGCAATGCAGCCTCACCAGTGTCCTGCAGTGCAGCCTCACCAGTGCCCTGCAGTGCAGTCTCACCAGTGCGCAGCAATTCAGTCTCACCAGTGCCCAACAATGCAGCCTGACCAGTTCCTATCTATGCAGCCTGACCAGTTCCTATCTATGCAGCCTGACCAGTTCCCATCTATGCAGCCTGACCAGTTCCCATCTATGCAGCCTGACCAGTGCCCAGCAATGCAGCCTGACCAGTGCCCAGCGATGCAGCCTGACCAGTGCCCAGTGACGCAGCCTGACCAGTGCCCAGCAATGCAGCCTGACCCATGCCCATCCAATGCAGCCTCAGAAGTTCCAAGCAATGCAGCCTCACTTGTGCCCAGCAATGCAGCCTCACCGGTGCCCATCCAATGCAGCCTCACCAGTGCTCATCCAATGCAGCCTCGCCAGTGCCCATCATCGAATGCAGCCTGACCAGTGCCCAGCAATGCAGTCTGACCAGTGCCCATCCAATACAGCCTGACTAGAGCCCAGCAATGAAGCCTGACCAGTACCCATCCAATGCAGCCTGCCCAGTGCCCATCCAATGCAGCCTGACCAGTGCCCATCTAATGCAGCATCACCAGTGCTGAGCAATGCAGCCTCATCAGTGCCCAGCAGTGCAGTCTCACCAGTGCCCAGCAATGCAGTCTCTCCAGTGCCCAGCAATGCAGCCTCACCAGTGCCCAGCAATGCAGCCATATCAGTACCCATCATTGCAGCCTTATCAGTGCCCAGCAGTGCAGTCTCACCAGTGTGCAACAATGCAGCCTGAACAGTGCCCAGCAATGCAGCCTGACCAGTGCCCATACAATATAGCCTGACCAGAGCCCAGCAATGTAGCCTGACAAGTACCCATCCAATGCAGCCTGCCTATTGCCCATCCAATGCAGCCTGACCAGTGCCCATCTAATGCAGCCTCACCAGTGTCCAGGAATGCAGCCTCACCAGTGCCCAGCAGTGCAGTCTCACCCATGCACAGCAATGCAGTTTCTCCAGTCAGTGCCCAGCCCTGCAGCCTCACCAGTGCCCAACAATGAAGCATTATCAGTGCCCAGCAGTGCAGTCTCACCAGTGCCCAGCAATGCAGCCTCAACAGTGCCCAACAATGCAGCCTGAACAGTGCCCAACAATGCAGCCTGATCAGTTCTTATCTATGCAGCCTGACCAGTTCCCATCTATGCAGCCTGGCCAGTGCCCAGCATGGCAGCCTGACCTGTGCCCATCCAATGCAGCCTCAGAAGTGCCAAGCAATGCAGCCTAACTGGTGCCCATCCAATGCAGCCTCACCGGTGCCCATTCAATGCAGCCTCACCAGTGCTCATTCAATGCAGCCTCAATAGTGCCCATCATTGAATGCAGCCTGACCAGTGCCCAGCAAAGCAGCCTGACCAGTGCTGAGCAATGCAGCCTCACCAGTGCCCATCCAATGCAGCTTGATCAGTTCCCCTCTATGCAGCCTGACCAGTCCCCAAAAATGCAGCCTGACCAGTGCCCAAGAATGCAGTCTCACCAGTGCCCAGCAATGCAGCCTGACCAGTGCCCATCAATGCAGCCTCGCCAGTGCCCAGCAATGCAGCCTGACCAGTGCCCAGCTCTAAATAGTCTAAGGTTATCAGTGGTGTACCCCAAGGTTCAGTGTTGGGACCCTTACTTTTTAATATCTTTATAAATTATATAGGGTCTGGGATTAAAAGTACCATTTCAGTCTTTGCAGATGACACCAAGCTTTGCAGTGGAATAACTTCTTTACAGTATGTCTCCAACTTACAAGCTGACCTCAATGCACTGTTTCATTGGGCAACTATGTGGCGAATGAGTTTTAATGTTGATAAATGTAAAGTTATGCACTTTGGGGCTAAGAATATGCATGCATCATACATACTAGGTGGAGTAGAACTGGGGGAATCCATAGCGGAGAAGGATCTGGGTGTTCTGGTAGATCATAAGCTTAATAAATGCAGCCTTACCAGTGCCCAGTAGTGCAGTCTCACCAGTGCCCAGCAGTGCAGTCTCACCAGTGCCCAGCAGTGCAGTCTCACCAGTGCCCAGCAATGCAGTCTCACCAGTGCCCAGCAATGCAGTCTCTCCAGTGCCCAGCAATGCAGCCTCATCAGTGCCCAGCAGTGCAGTCTCACCAGTGCCCAGCAGTGCAGTCTCACCAGTGCCCAGCAATGCTGTCTCACCAGTGCCCAGCAATGCAGCCTGACCAGTTCCCATCTATGCAGCCTGACCTGTGACCATCCAATGTAGCCTCACAAGTGCCAAGCAATGCAGCCTCACTGGTGCCCAGCAATGCAGTCTCACCAGTGCCCATAAATGCAGTCTCTCCAGTGCCCAGCAATGCAGCCTCACCAGTGCCCAGCAATGCAGCCTCACCAGTGCCCAGCAATTCAGCCTCACCAGTGCCCAGCGATGCAGTCTTACCAGTGCCCAGCAATGCAGCCTGACCAATTCCTATCTATGCAGCCTGACTAGTTCCCATCTATGCAGCCTGACCTGTGACCATCCGATGTAGCCTCACAAGTGCCAAGCAATGCAGCCTCACTGGTGCCCAGCAATGCAGCCTCACCGGTGCCCATCTGTCACGTACCTGGTAAGTAGAGCCTGAATGTGCGGAGGAAAGCCTCTCTCACACCTCTGACTCCGAGCCCCTAATAGAGTAAACAGGAAGCGCAAGAGTGCAGAGTCCCATAAGTGCCGGTGGACATGCAGGCTGCAGGACTGCTGGCAGAGTAGTGTTCTAGAAGGAGGCAGGTGTCCTGGAAGTAGTTGGACCAATGCAGCAACTTGGAAGCCTTGAGGGATATTGGAGAATAAACAGAGTCAGACAAGCTGAGGACAGATAAGGTACAGGTGGAGAGACTGGAAAATGGTCAAGGAACAGGCCGGGGTCGATGCAGGCAGAGAGCAGGAATAGTCAGAGGCAAGCTGGGTCAGTATTTCCGGAGCAAACACTGGTAACAAGGAGCAGGAACAATCACGGAACGCTGTAGACGAGGCAGCACTGATCCTAGGAGCAGATCCAGCTTAAATAGCCCGTTTGGCGCCTAAACTGTCATGAGATATGCCACGCACATTTAGCGCACGCATGTGTGCTCCCATTCGCATCCCGGAACCTATGCGTTCACCTATGCGCCAAATTAGCACACGCTAACGCATTGGCGCGTGCTAATGCACCTCTTCTTTGGGAGATTCGAGGAGCAGTAGTTTGCCTGAGATTGCCAACTCGTCCTCTGGCAGAACCTTTCTGACATGGCCCCCTCCCAATGGGCAGCCTCCAGATGCCCAACTGGGCAATCTTATCTGGTTGGGTCTGTTTAAATATTTGGATGAGTCTTCTGGTGTGGATGTTGTCTTCAGGTTCCCAAGAATTGTCCTCGAGACCATATCCCTTCCATTTGATCAGGTACTGGATTTGGTTTCCTCTTTTCCTGCTGTCCATAATGGTTCAACTTCATATTCCTCTTCTCAGAGATGTATAGTAACTAAGTAGAACTACTTCACTACTGTACTTAAGTACCGAAAGGCGGTATCTGTACTTTCCTAGAGTAGAATTTTTTTCTCCTACTTACACTTTTACTTCACTACATTTTTTCGATGATTTCAATACTTCTACTCCAATATTTTTTTTTGTGCTGCATAGTTACTCTTTACTATTATAAAAATTACCACTGCCAGAACAGTAGATGGCAGGTTTCATGAAGCTCAAAACGTGTATTATCAGCGCAAAATAACGAAAATAAATGCTACTGTATGTATAAATAAAAGCTGCATTTGAAATAATAAAAAACAATATGATGTTCAAACTTTTGACTTCTTTCTTTAATAACTTCATAACACAGTACTTGTACTTTTACTTTCAGTACTTGAGTAGCAATTTTTTTTTCAAAACTACTGGTACTTTTACTTTCAGTACCTGAGTAGCAAAAATTTTAAAAAAACTACTTGCAATACTTAAGTACAAAAAATGTTGAATACTTTAGTACTTCTACTCAAGTCACTTTTTGATCGAGCACTTCCACTTCTACTCAAGTCACTTTTTGATCGAGCACTTGTACTTTTACTCAAGTATGGGTTTTGAGTACTTTATACAACTCTGCCTCTTCTCCACCTACTATCGTTGGCTCGGGTGGGCCAGAATTTTTTTCTGGAAAGGGGGCAGGAGAAGCAGGTTTTAGTAGGGTCACATGAAAGACTGGGTGGATCTTAAAGCAGGCTGTTAATTCTAATTCGTAAGCCACATTATTGATCCTTCTCTTCACCGGCAATGGCCCCCAAATTTAGATCCCAGTTTCCTTGACGGACAGGCTAATCTTAAGTTGGTCGTCGACAACCATACCTGATCGCCAGGTTCCAGAATTAACTCCCCACGCCTTTTCCTGTCAAACGTTTACTTGTTGTACTTCTGTGCCTTGGTTATTGCTTCCTGTAACAGCTTGTTGTTGGTTTCCGAGAAGGTTACTGTTTCTAGCACAGCTGGAACAGAACATTCAGGGATTATGCTGGGTAGAAATGATGGGTGAAAGCCGTAGTTGGCAAAGAATGGGGATTGTTTGGTAGCAGAGTGGTTGGAGTTGTTGTAGGCAAACTCAGCTAGTGGAATTAATGCTATCCAGTTGTCTTGGGAAAAAGGAAGAAAAACAACGTAGGTATTGCTCTAGGGTTTGGTTGGTCCTTTCCGTCTGGCCATTAGTTTGCGGGCGATAGGCCGAGGAAAAGGACAATTCAATCTCCAGGGTTTTCGAGAGGGCTTTCCAAAATCTTGAAGTGAATTGCACCCCTCGATCGGATACAATGTTAGCTGGGACTCCATAGGGCCTCACTATTTCCTTGATAAAAATCTGTGCTGTTTCCAAAGCAGATGGTGTGCCTTTCAAAGGTAGAAAATGCGCCATTTTGGACAACCGAT
Source organism: Pelophylax lessonae (assembly GCF_965119305.1). NCBI lineage: Eukaryota > Metazoa > Chordata > Amphibia > Anura > Ranidae > Pelophylax > Pelophylax lessonae. The sequence continues at coordinate 80,643,346 of NC_138778.1, read as the reverse complement.
CAACGACTAAATAGATAGTTGTGTAACCTTCTGAAGGAGGGAGTTCCACGATGAAATCCATGGAGATCATTCAAAATGACCTCAAAAATGACCTGCTAATGCGTGGTCATTGAATAAGTTCAGAACAGGGACACGTACTTCTTCTGAGATAAAGATTTTATCTTGATGCCATAAAAGTCCATCCCTTATTTGTAAGGATGTCTCAGGGCAAGCGGGAACTCCTACCGAGGCTTGTCTAATTTGAGAGAAAATGTCCTCTTGCAATAAGAGAAAGTTTCCAGAGGAAAGAATGGTGTCAGGGAGCTCTGTTCCCTCAGGCTCACCAAACATGTGAGAGAGGGTGTCAGGTTTGGTATTCTTTGACCCTGGCCTAAAAGTTATGTGGAAGGAAAACCTTAAAAAAAAAAAAACAATGCCCACCGGGCTTGACGTGGCCTCAGATGTTTTGCTGTCCTCAAGTATTCAAGACGTTTATGGTCTGTAAAAAGAAGTATGGGGTGAAGTGCCCCTTCCAGGAGGTATCTCCATTCTTCTAGTGCAGCTTTAATTGTCACGGTCCCATACATCGTAATTCTTTTCTGTCTGTGAAAGTTTTACGAGAAAAGAATGCAACTGGGTGCAGAAGGGCTTTGGCCCCTGGCGTTGAGAGAGTACTGCTCCTACTGCTGATTCTCAACACATATGGCAAGGTTGGATCAGGATGTCTTAGAATGGATGCAGAGGTAAACAGCTGTTTAAGAGTCTCGAAAGCGGATTGAGATTTGGGGGTCCAGGAAAACCGGTTCCTATGCTTGGTCAGCTGTGTGTTGGGAGAAATGATGGCTGAGAACCCCTTTATACATTTTCTGTAGAAATTTGCGAATCCTAGTAAGTGTTGTAGTCCCTTCTTATCTGTGCATGCTGGCCAATCCAAAATGGCAGTGACTTTTTGGGGATCCATCTTTATGCCTTCTGTGGAAATTATTAATCCCGGGAACTGGATGCTTTGACGCTCAAACTCACTTTTTTCTGGTTTGGCGTATAAGCCATGTTGACGGTCACCTTTTTTACATGGCCCTAGTGGACCTCTAATGAAGAGGAAAAGATCAAAATATCGCCCAGATAGACGATGACAAAAATATCCAAAAAGTCTCTAAAAATGTCATTGACAAAATGCTGGAATGTGGCGGGGGCATTACACAGGCCAAAAGGCATCACCTGTTATTCAAAATGGCCAAATCGGGTACGAAATGCCTTCTTCCATTCATCCCCAGCTCGTATGCGGACCAGATTGTATGCCCCTCAGAGATCCACTTTTGTAAAGATTGTTGCTGACCTGAGCCTCTGAAAAAGTTTGGGTACCAAGGGTAGGGGGTACCTGTTCTTGACCGTGACCTTGTTGAGTTCACGATAGTCAACACAAGGTTGAAGGGAATGATCCTTCTTTTCCACAAAACAGATGCCTGCTCCAGCCAGAGAGGTTGATGGGCGAATTAACCCTTTCTTCAGGCTCTCGTCAATGTAATCCTTGAGAGCTATGAGTTCCAGTCCAGACAAGGGGAAGACTCGCCCGAAAGGCACCTCGGTCCCCGGGAGCATTTCAATGGGGCAATCTTAGGATCTAAGAGGAGGTAGAATTTCTGCTCCTTTCTTACTGAAGATGTCTGAAAAGTCCTGGTACGTAGCAGGAACAGATTTGCAAACCTCAGGGTCAGAGTCCATATATAACAGGGATGATGGGAAACATGGTGGTCCCAGTATGCAATGTTGTTCTCAGTAGGATGAGTTGAACTGAATCTCCTGTGTGACCCAATCTATGTGTGGGTTATGTGACTGCAGCCAAAGCATGCTAAGGATAATGAGAAACAAAGGTGAAGCAATGACATCCAAACGTAAAAGTTCCTGGTGGTTGGAAGAGGTGGTGACAGGTAATGGGATGGTCTCTTGAGAGACTAGTCCAGATTTGATGGTAGACCCATCTGCCAGATGAACTGAAAGCTTCCGGGCCTTGGACTGTAAGTACAGTGGCAAAGGATAAGTCTATGAAGCAGCTGCAGGCCCCAGAATCAATTATAGCTGGTACTTCAATATTTATTTTCTGGAAGCTGTAAATAAACAGAGAGAACCAGATAAGAAGAACCACTTGGCAGAGCTGGAGACTTGGGAGAAGAAATAGACAGGCACTTACGGAGTTTGGCTGGGCAATTTCTCACATAGGGGTTGATTTACTAAAACTGAAGAGTGCAAAATCTGGTTCAGTTCTGTATAGAAACCAATCAGCTTCCAGGTTTTTCGACAAAGCTTAATTGTACAAGATGAAGTTAGATGCTGATTGGCTGCCTTGAAGAGCTGCACCAGATTTTGCACTCTCCAGTTTTAGTAAATGAACCCCATAGTGACCCGATTCCCCGCAGTAGAGGCACAGATTATTCTAGCGTCTGCGTTGCCGTTCCTCGTTGGTAAGCCAAGCTGCATGGGTTCAGGCAAGTCATGAGCAGGGGCTGAGGATTCAAAAGAAGCTGGGACCAATGAGTTGGCCACGCGAGGCAACATCCATACAGGGCGATAAGGTCCGGCAGATCTCTCAGACCTGCTCTCTCTCACTCTCTGGTCAATCTGGATGGATAACCTAATGAGATTTTCCAGCGAGTGTGGGACCCCAACTCAGGCTAGCTGGTCCTTTAAGGCTTCTGAAAGGCCCATGTGGAACTGGTAGCGAAGCCCCGCCTCATTCTAATTAGTGTCCGTACTCCAACGCCTGAAACTGGAAACGTAATCCTTAAACGCTCTGCGGCCTTGCTTGAGGGTGTAGAGTGCTGCTTCTGCAGTGGCGGTTCGCTGAGGGTCTTCATAGATCTGGGCCATGTCGCTGAAGAAGGTGGACAGGGTGTCTAGTGAAGAGGCCTTCTGTTCCAGAAGATGATGAGCCCATGCTTGGGGTTCCCCCTGCAGCAGAGAGATGACAAAGCCAACTTTAGTGGTTTCCAATGAGAAGGTGCAGGGCTGTAAGGCAAAATAAAGTTCACAAGCTGGGCAGAAAGCCCTGAACCTGCTGCGGTTACCCGAGAATCTTTCGGGGGTAGACACTCTAGGTTCTGGTGGTAACATCACAACTGTAGATGGAGCAGGGTTCCCAGCAGGAGATGAGGAGGCAGCATTAGGAGCTGTGGGTGGTGTTGACAGCGTCTGAACGAGTTCCTCTAACTGAACATAACCTTTGTGCAAGTTCTTGACGGCCTGTGTGAGGCTGGCCAGGGGTTCGCACAATTCGTCCAGGGGAGAGGTTCCTCGCTCAGGCTCAGAAATGGCTGTCTCGTACTGTCATGTACCTGGTAGGTAGAGCCTGAATGTGTGGAGGAAGGTCTCTCTTACACCTCTGACTCCGAGCCCCTGATAGAGTAAACAGGAGGCACAAGAGTGCAGAGTTCCACAAGTGCCGGTGGACATGCAGGTTGCAGGACTGCTGGCAGAGTAGTGTTCCAGAAGGAGGCAGGTGTCCTGGAAGTAGTTGGACCAATGCAGCAACTTGGAAGCCTCAAAGGAATACTGGAGAATAAACAGAGTCAGACAAGCTGGGTCATACACAGAGAGGACAGATCAGGCACAGGTGGAGAGACTTGAGAATGGTCATAGAACAGGCTGGGGGTCGATGCAGGCAGAGAGCAGGAATAGTAAGAGGCAAGCCAGGTCAGTATTTCAGGAGCAAACATAGGTAACAGGGAGCAGGAACAATCACGGAACACTGTAGACGAGACAGCACTGATCCTAGGAGCAGATCCAGCTGAAATAGCCCGTTTGGCGCCTAAACTGTCATGAGATGCGCCGCACACAGGTCGCGGTCCCCAGGGTCGCCCCACCAGGGGGTAACCGGTCAAGGTCCGAAGGTGGATGAGCCGACAAGGAGAATCCAGAAGAGTAGTCAAAACGAGCCGGGATCAGGACAGGCAGCAAACAAGCGAAGTCAGGGACGAGCCAAAGGTCAATAGGTATCAGACAGGAAATCAACAGGAAGCAGGTTCAGAACACAGGAGAGCTGAAGACAACACAGCACAGTGCAGTGCTGCTAAGCTGTTTAACCACTTTACCGCTGAGTACTGGAATAGTACTGCGGCAAAGTGGCTCGTTCCCGTCTGACGACGTAGACCTACGTCGCCAGACTCCTTCCCTGTTGGCGGCGCTTGCTCCGCCGGAGGCACGCTCCCGCTGTTTTCATTCACAGCGGGAGTCGGGCCAGGGGAGGAGCAGCGGCGATCGCCGCTGCTCTGCCCCGATCGTCGGGGATCTAGTGTGGAGATCCGCCCGCCTGTGTAAACACAAGTGGGCGGATCTCCTCAGTGACAGGGAGTGACAGATCGGAGTGTTCAGCATAGCTGGACATCCGATCTGTCCCTGTCTCACACAGTCACCTCCCCCCCCCACACGTCAGTAAGCACCAGGCATACATTAACCCCTCCCTCTCCAATAAAGTTAACCCCTTCCCTGCCAGTGTCATTTTTACAGTAACAGTGCATATTTATAGCACTGATTACTGCAGTAATGTCACTGGTACCCCCAAAAGTGTCAAAAATGTCAGTCAAGGGTCCGATCTGTCCGCCGCAATGTCGCAGTTCCGCAAAAAAAATCGCAGATCGCCACCATTACTCGTTAAAAAAAAACCACCAAAAATGACATAAATCTTTCCCTTTGTTAGTAAACGCAATAACTTTTGCGCAAACCAATCAAAATACGCTTATTGCGATTTTTTTTACCAAACGTGGGTAGCAGAAAACAAATTGGCCAAAAATTTTAAAAAAAATTGGTTTTTACATCTTTTTTGGGGGGAATTTCATATAAAAAAATGTGAAAAATATTGTTATTTTTTCAAAATAAACGCTCTTTTTTTGTTTATAGCGCAAAAAGTAAAAATCACACAGGTGATCAAATACCACCAAAAGAAAGCTCTGTTTGTGGAAAAAAAGGATTTCATTTGGGTACGGCGTCGCACGACCGCGCAATTGTCAGTTAAAGTCGCACAGCGCCGAATCGCAAAAAGTGGCCCAGACGTAAGACAGCAAAATGCTCTAGTGGTAAAGTGGTTAAATAAGGCAGCCTGTTTGCCAATTATTGCAATTAGTCTGCTCTGGGTTAACCCTTTAGGTTGCAGACTCTGAAAAGGGGCTGAATAATTTTGCACACCCAATTTTTCTGTTTTTTATTTGTTAACAAAGTTTGAAATATCCAATAAATTTTGTTCCACTTCATGATTGTGTCCCACTTGTTGTTGATTCTTCACAAAAAATTACAGTTTTATATTTGAAGCCTGAAATGTGGCAAAAGGTCGAAAAGTTCAAGGGGGCCGAATACTTTCGCAAGGCACTGTATCATACCTCATATTTACCTGTACATTGTTCTTAATATACAGACATACCACTCCCCCCTTTTTACCTTCTCTATCTCTGTGATAAAGGGAATACCCCTGAATGGTCGCCAGCCAATTATGAGAGCTGTCAAACCAAGTCTCTGTAATCCCCACAAAATCTAAGTCCTCCTTATACATCAGCAGCTCCAGCTCTCCCATCTTGTTGGCCAGGCTTCTAGCATTGGTATACAAACCTCGTAATTTTGTCCGGTTGAATACTACATCCTCGTTTGATGTTGTTTTTAGGCTGCTCTTGCGATTTTTCCCCATACCCACTTTGGATTTAGGAAATCTGAACACCCTACCGCTAATGTCCCCATTTGTGCCCGCTGAACCTTGCTCCCCGCTGGCTAATTCTACATCTGTACCCTCCCCCCATCATCTAGTTTAAAAGCCCCTCTAACTTGTTGGCCATCTTCTCACCAGTTGCACCCTCCCCATTTAGGTGCAATCCGTCCCTACTAAAGAGCCGGTAGCCGACTGAGAAGTCGGCCCAGTTCTCCAGGAACCCGAAACCCTCCTTACTACACCAGCTCCTCAGCCACTTGTTAACTTCTCTAATCTCCAGCTGCCTCTCTGGTGTGGCTCGAGGTACAGGTAGTATTTCTGAAAAGGTTCTATTCCTCAACTTAGCACGTAAGGTTCTATTCCTTAACCACTTAAGCCCCGGAAGATTTTACCCCCTTCCTGACCAGGGCCTATTTTGCGATTCGGCACTGTGTGACTTTAACGGACAATTGGCAGTCATGTACCCAAATTAAATTGAGGTCATTTTTTCCCCCACAAACAGAGCTTTCTTTTGGTGGTATTTGATCACCTTTGCGATTTTTTGATCATGCGCTATAAACAAAAAAATAGCGACAATTTTGCAAAAATAACAATATTTTTCTAATTTTTTTATATGAAACCCCCCCCCCCCAAAAAAAAATGTAAAAAATCAAAATTTTTTAACATTCTTGGCCAATTTGTTTTCTGCTACATATGTTTGGTAAAACATTTTTGTAATTTTTATTGTTTTTATTTTTAACGAGTAATGGCGGCAATCTGCGATTTTTTTGCGGGACTGCGACATTGCGGCGGACAGATCGGACCCTTTACTGACACTTTTGGGGGTACCAGTGACATTACTACAGTAATCAGTGATATACATATGCACTGTTACTGTAAAAATGACACTTGGAGGGAAGGGGCTAACTTTATTGGAGAGGGAGGGGTTAAGTGTGTCCCTAGGGGAGTGCTTCTAACTGTGATTGGATGTGGCTGTGTGTGTAACAGCAGAGATAAATGTTCCTCACAGGCTAGTGACGTACCGGTAAGTCACTTTGCCTGTGAGGGGCTGACCGCCGCCGTGTATAGTCGGCAAGTGGTTAACTTAGCAGCTAAGTCCCTGAAATCATTTTTTAAGATTCTCCATCTCCCTCTGCCTATGTCATTGGTTCCCACGTGTACCATGACAGCTTGGTCTTCCCCAGCCCCACCCAGTAATCTGTTCACCCGATTCGTGATGTCCCGAACCCAAGCGCCCGGTACAGCGGACAGTTCGGCACATTCGGTCTTTGTGACAGATTGCCCTGTCTGTCCTTCTAATAATTGAGTCCCCTACCACCAGAACCTGTCTTTCCTTTCCCTTTCTCCCAGCCTCACTGGAGGAGTTCTTCCCCTGGCAGCTAGGGGCGTCGCTCTGCTCCAGCAATGCTGCTCACTGACTGTTTTTTTTTTTAGTCATTTTAAATTAGGGTACACCCCAAAAGAGTGAGAAAGATCAAAAATATAACAATGGCTGGGTAAGGTCGGTATCCATCTCTATTCTGCACAAGGTACGGAAAAGTCCTGTGGGATCCATGCCTGGTTCATTTTAATGAACGTGAGCTTGTCCACATTGTCTCTGGACAGGCGGCTGCGCTTGTCTGTGATAACGCCCCCAGCCGTGCTAAATACACGTTCAGATAATACACTGGCTGCAGGGCACGCCAGCACCTCCAAGGCGTAAAGGGCAAGCTCAGGCCATGTGCCCAATTTGGAGACCCAGAAGTTGAAGGGGGCAGACCCGTCATTCACTACATGTAGGCGTGTGCACACATACTGCTCCACCATGTTGGTGAAATGCTGCCTCCTGCTAAGACGTTCCATATGAGCTGCTGTTGTGCTGTTTGTTGTGGCGTGCTGACAAAGCTTTTCCACATTTCGGCCATGCTAACCCTGCCTTCTGAGGTGCTGGCGGTGCCCTGGTTGCATTGGCGACCTCTTCCTCCTCCTCCTCTGCCTTGGCCTTGTGCTTCCACTGTGGCCCCACTGTCAGGTGGGAATCCCAGCAGCATTGCGTCTATCACCGTGTGCGCTTGTACTCGCGCATCTTGCGATCACACTCCAGTGAGTGAATTAAGGACGGTACATTGTCCTTGTAACGGGGATCCAGCAGCGTGGCCTCCCAGTAATCAGCACAAGTTAGAATCTGGGCAACTCAGCGGTCGTTGTGGAGACACTGCAGCATGTAATCGCTCATGTGTGCCAGGCTGCCCAGAGGCAACAAAAGGCTGTCCTTTGTGGGAGGTGTATCGTCTGTGTCCTCTGTATCCCCCCAGCCACGCACCAGTGAAGGCCATGAGCTGGCCTGGGTGCCACCCTGCTGTGAACCAGGTTCCATCTCCTCCTCCTCATCCTCCTCATCCTCCAGAACTGTGCCCCTGCTGGACAATTGTGTACCTGGCGTTTGTGGGTGCAGGAACCAACCCTCGGAGCCACTTGTGAATGACTGCCCTGAAAGCCTTGGGAATGATCCCTCTTCCTCCTCCTCCTGTGCCACATCCTCTTCCATCATCGCCCGAATCGTTTTTTGAAGGAGGCATAGAAGTGGGATAGTTAAGCTGACAACGGCGTCATAGACAGCGCAACAAGGCACACAGGTCTCGCATGGAGGCCCAGTTATTGGTGGTGAAGTGGTAATGTTCCGCAGAGCGACTCACGTGTACATGCTGCAGCTGGAACTCCACTATGGCCTGCTGCTGCTCGCACAGTCTTTCCAGCATGTGCAAGGTGGAGTTCCACCTTGTGGGCACGTCACATATGAGGCGGTGAGCAGGAAGGCCGAAGTTACGCTGCAGCGCTGACAGGCGAGCAGCAGCAGGGTGGGAACGCCGAAAGTGCGCACAGATGGCCTGCACTTTCTGCAGCAGCTCTGACATATCGGGGTAATTTTTAAGGAACCTCTGCACCACCAAATTCAGCACATGCGCCAGGCAAGGGATGTGCGTCAAACCGGCGAGGCCCAGAGCTGCTGTGAGATTTCGCCCGTTATCGCACACCATCAGGCCGGGCTTGAGGCTCGCTGGCAGCAACCACTCTTCGGTCTGCTGTTTCATGCTCCTCCACAAATCCTGCGTGGTGTGTGGTTTTTCCCCCAAACAGGCAAGTTTTAAAACTGCCTGCTGTCGTTTACCCCTGGCTGTGCTGAATTTGGTGGTGAAGGTGTTATGCTGACCGGATGAGGAGGCGGTAGAGGATGAGGAAGCGGAGTAGGAGGAGTTAGGAACAGGAGGCAAACTGAAGCGCCCTGCAATCCTCGGTGGTGGAAGGACATGCGCCAAATTGCTATCCGTCTCAGGCCCAGCCGCCACTGCATTTACTCAGTGTTCCGTTAGGGAGATATAACGCCCCTGACCGTGCTTACTGGTCCACGTATCGGTAGTTAGGTGGACCTTGCCACAGATGGCGTTGCGCAGTGCACACCTCATTTTTTCCCCCACTTGGCTGTGAAGGGAAAGGGATGGCTTGCCTGGAAAAGTAGTGGCGGCTGGGCACGACATACTGTGGGACAGCCACCGACATAAGGCTTTTAAAACTGTGCGTCTCCACCAGACGGAATGAGAGCATTTCAAAGGCCAAGAATTTTGAAATGCTGGCATTCAGGGCCAGGGATTGCGGGTGGGTAGGGGGGTACTTCCTCTTCCTCTGAAGTGTTTGGGAGATGGAAAGCTGAACACTTCCACGGGACATTGTGTAATGTTCTGGTACCTTTGGGTACCCTAATTACTCTTTCATAAGTGTATGCGCCCCACCATTCTCTTTTGGTAAGGTGCGCATACACCTTTAAGACTGATGCTGTCATCACTGAGCGCCGGACTGGATGGCTATTTAGATCGCCGGCTCTCACTCACATGTGTTCGTTCAAACTGCTTTGTGCCTTGATGCTAACCTGTCTTGAAGCTCACATGCTTGCAAGCATACCTCGCTGTCGGAACCACGCTGCGCTGATCCCTGTATCCCGCTACCGGATCATCCGCTCTTGCCGAACCTCTCCTCTGCTACATTGCTATTAGTGATAAGTACCCCACAGGGGAAACCTCTATAATCTTTATACTAAAGCTTACACTATCTAGCTCTGCATACTAAGGACTATTACTACATCTGCATTATCTAAGATTGCTAGCTCTTGAGCCTACTACCACCTGTTCTTGCACTGGGTTGATCTCTCTTGTATGTCCACCTGCTACTCTGTCATCTACTACCATACATGATTGCTAAACCTATCTGCATCCCATCTGCTACTATCTTACTTTCAAGAACATTTCCTTTCAAGTGTCTGTCATCTACCATCTCTACCCAACCTGTCTCTTCAGCCTATCATCACTGTGTTACTATATACATAAGTCACTCTAGGAAACATCTTATTGAGTGTGTGTATTTACTTGCTGAATTGAGATCATCCACACATGATGAGTCATTGAGAGTTGGGAATGGTGTCTCAGCGTTTCTCTACATGACTACTGAAGTGGAATATTTCTGCAGCTGAAAATCCACATCATACGTAAAACGCAGGAGTGTTACACATTGTGGAGATGGTTGGTGACCCAGGTGGTGGTGTTGCTGACAGATCCTCTGTTTGCGGGGTGGCAGGTGCCGGTATCACTACAGAGGTGGATGAAGAGGCCGAGACTGCAGCAGAAGAGGAAGCAGGAGGAGCCAGAGACCTTTCTTGGTTTTGAAGGTGTCTACTCCACTGCAGCTCGTGCTTTGCACTTAGATGCCTGATCATGCAGGTTGTGCTCAGGTTGAGAAGGTTTATGCCTCGCTTCAGGCTCTGATTGCACAGAGTGCAAACCACTCGTGTCCTGCCATCAGCACATTGTCTGAAGAACTTCCACGCTAGAGAACTCCTTTGACCTGGCTTTGGTGCGCTCGGTCTCTTGCTGCATTGGGCAGTAGCAGGCGTAGTGTCTAGGGCACGGCCGCTCCGCTTCTGTACCCTGCTCCCTCTTCTGCTGTGCTGGTGGCTCTGTGCGACCACCGCCTCTTCCTCCAAACTACTCAGGTCACCTGCATGACCTTCATTCCATGTGGGGTCGAGGACCTCATCGTCCTCCACATCATCTTCCACCCAGTCTTCACCCCTGCCCTCCTTGTCGGTCTCCACAATTCTGAGTGCCGCAGCAGTTGGCACCTACGTTTCGTCATCATCGGAGACGTGCTGCGATGGTCCTTCCATGTACTCATCTTGAGAAATAAGTGGTTGGGCATTGCTGCACTCAATCTCTTCCACTTCTGGGGCAGGGCTAGGTGGATGGCCCTGGGAAACCCTGCTGACAGAGTCATCAAAAAGAAGAAGAGACTGCTGCATGACTTGGGGCTCAGACTGCTTGCCTGATTGCAAGGGGGTGAGGTGAAAGACGGTTGGACATCGGCTGCAGGTGCCAACTCTGACCTTTCTGCAGTAGACTGGGTGGGAGACAATGTGAAGGAACTGGAGGCACTGTCAGCAACCCAATCTACTATCGCCTGTACTTGTTCTTGCCTCAACACTTGTAGAGGCGCATGATGCCCTACCAAATTCTGCTGCAGGTTCTGTCGCCTACTCACACTTGAGGAAGGTGTTTCACTTGTGCGTGTAGCTGGCACAGATCGACCACGTCCTCTCCTTGCAACAGGAGCTCTACCAGCAGCACCACTACCCAGGCCACGGTCCCTATTTGACGTTATCCTCATATTTCTGTAATTTATGATCTTGCCCTAGAAAGGTGTTTATTGAATAGCAGAACAAAACAACAACAGTATCGCACGGGTGTATTTCACAGTCAAATATGCAAACTATGCCGCAATTTAATTTTTTTAGCCCAAAAGGGTGTTTATTAAATAGCGGAATAGAAAAACAGTATACAAATACAACGGGTGTATCTCACAGTCAAATATGCAAAGTATGCCGCAATTTAATTTTGTTCACCCAAAAAGGTTATATATTCAGTAGTGGAATAGAAAAAAGTATATAAAACGGTGTATCTGACACGTACAAACACAGACTAGGCCCCGATTACAATTTTTTTGTACCCTAAAGGGAGGATGAGGAAGAGGAGTAGGAGGAGTTCGGAACAGGAGGCAAACTGAAGCGCCCTTCAATCCTCAGCGGTGGAAGGAGATGCGCCAAACAAATTTAAAAGGTGTATCTCACATGTACCGATACAGACTATGAAGCAATTCAATTTTTTTAACCCCAAAAGCTTGTATATTGAATAGCGGAATAGAAAAAATGATATAAAACGGTGTATCTCACACGTACAAACACAGACTAGGCCCCGATTACAATTTTTTGTACCCTAAAGGCAGGATGAGGAAGAGGAGAAGGAGGAGTTCAGAACAGGAGGCAAACTGAAGCGCCCTGCAATCCTCGGCGGTGGAAGGAGATGCGCCAAACAAATTAAAAAGGTGTATCTCACACGTACCGATACAGACTATGCCGCAATTTAATTTTTTTCACCCCAAAAAGGTGTATATTGAATAGCGGAATAGAAAAAAGGATATAAAACGGTGTATCTCACACGTACAAACACAGACTAGGCCCGATTACAATTTTTTGTACCCTACAGGCAGGATGAGAATGAGGAAGAGGAGTAGGAGGAGTTCAGGTCAGGAGGCAAACTGAAGCACCCTGCAATCTTCAGCGGTGGAAGGAGATGCGCCAAAATAACTTTAAAGGTGTATCTCACATGTACCGATACAGACTATGCCGCAATTTAATTTTTTTCACCCCAAAAGGGTGTATATTGAATAGCGGAATAGAATAAAGGATATAAAACGGTGTATCTCACATGTACAAACACAGACTAGGCCCCGATTACAATTTTTTGTACCCTAAAGGCAGGATGAGGATGAGGAGTAGGAGGAGTTCGGAACAGGAGGCAAACTGAAGCGCCCTGCAATCCTCGGTGGTGGAAGGAGATGCGCCAAACAAATTTAAAAAGTGTATCTTACACGTAACGATACAGATTATGCCGCAATTTAATTTTTTTCACCCCAAAAGGGTGTATATTGAATAGCGGAATAGAAAAAAGTATATAAAACTGTGTATCTTAAAAGTACAAACACAGACTAGGCCCCGATTACAATTTTTTGTACCCTAAAGGGAGGATGAGGAAGAGGAGCAGGAGGAGTTCGGAAATGGAGGCAAACTGAAGCGCCCTGCAATCCTCGGCGTTGTAAAATGCGCCAAACAAATTTAAAAGATGTATCTCACATGTACCGACACAGACTATGCCGCAATTTAAATTTTTTCACCCCAAAAGGGTGTATATTGAATAGTGGGATAGAAAAAAGTATATAAAAAGGTTTATCTCACACATACCGATACAGACTATGCCGCAATTTAATTTTTTTCACCCCAAAAGGGTGTATATTGAATAGCGGAATAGAATAAAGGATATAAAACGGTGTATCTCACATGTACAAACACAGACTAGGCCCCGATTACAATTTTTTGTACCCTAAAGGCAGGATGAGGATGAGGAGTAGGAGGAGTTCGGAACAGGAGGCAAACTGAAGCGCCCTGCAATCCTCGGTGGTGGAAGGAGATGCGCCAAACAAATTTAAAAAGTGTATCTTACACGTAACGATACAGATTATGCCGCAATTTAATTTTTTTCACCCCAAAAGGGTGTATATTGAATAGCGGAATAGAAAAAAGTATATAAAACTGTGTATCTTAAAAGTACAAACACAGACTAGGCCCCGATTACAATTTTTTGTACCCTAAAGGGAGGATGAGGAAGAGGAGCAGGAGGAGTTCGGAAATGGAGGCAAACTGAAGCGCCCTGCAATCCTCGGCGTTGTAAAATGCGCCAAACAAATTTAAAAGATGTATCTCACATGTACCGACACAGACTATGCCGCAATTTAAATTTTTTCACCCCAAAAGGGTGTATATTGAATAGTGGGATAGAAAAAAGTATATAAAAAGGTTTATCTCACACATACCGATACAGACTATGCCGCAATTTAATTTTTTTCACCCTAAAAGGGTGTATATTGAATAGCGGAATAGAAAAAAGTATATAAAAAGGTGTATCTCACACGTATAGATACAGACTATGCCGCAATTTAATTTTTTTCACCCCAAAAGGGTGTATATTGAATAGCGGAATAGAAAAAAGGATATAAAACGGTGTATCTCACACGTACAAACACAGACTAGGCCCCGATTACAAATTTTTGTACCCTAAAGGCAGGATGAGGATGAGGAAGAGGAGTAGGAGGAGTTCAGAACAGGAGGCAAACTGAAGCACCCTGCAATCCTCGGCGGTGGAAGGAGATGCGCCAAACAAATTTAAAAGGTGTATCTGACACGTACCGATACAGACAATGCCGCAATTTAACTTTTTTTACCCCAAAAGGGTGTATATTGAATAGCGGAAGAGAAAAAAGTGTATAAAACGGTGTATCTCTCACGTACAAACACAGACTAGGCCCCCATTACAATTTTTTGTACCCTAAAGGGAGGCTGAGGAAGAGGAGTAGGAGGAGTTCGGAATAGGAGGCAAACTGAAGCGCCCTGCAATCCTCGGCGGTGGAAGATGCGCCAAACAAATTTAAAAGGTTTATCTTACACGTACCGATACAGACTATGCCTCAATTTAATTTTTTTTCACCCCAAAAGGGTGTATACTGAATGGCGGAATAGAAAAAAGTATATAAAAAGGTTTATCTCACACGTATAGATACAGACTATGCCGCAATTTAATTTTTTTCACCCCAAAAGGGTGTATATTGAATAGCGGAATAGAAAAAAAGGATATAAAGCGGTGTATCTCACACGTACAAACATAGACTAGGCCCCGATTACAATTTTTTGTACCCTATAGGCAGGATGAGAATGAGGAAGAGGAGTAGGAGGAGTTCAGAACAGGAGGCAAACTGAAGCACCCTGCAATCCTCGGCGGTGGAAGGAGATGCGCAAAACAAATTTAAAAGGTGTATCTCACACGTACCGATACAGACTACGCCGCAATGTAACTTTTTTCCACCCCAAAAGGGTGTATATTGAATAGCGGAATAGAAAAAAGTATATAAAACGGTGTATCTCACACGTACAAACACAGACTAGGCCCCGATTACAATTTTTTGTACCCTAAAGGAAGGATGAGGAGGAGGAGTAGGAGGAGTTCGGAACAGGAGGCAAACTGAAGCGCCCTGCCATCCTCGGTGGTGGAAGATGCGTCAAATAAATTTAAAAGGTGTATCTCACACGTACCGATACAGACTATGCCGCAATTTAATTTTTTTCACCCCAAAAAGGTGTATATTGAATAGCGGAATAGAAAAAAGGTTATAAAACGGTGTATCTCACACGTACAAACACAGACTAGGCCCCGATTACAATTTTTTGTACCCTATAGGCAGGATGAGGATGAGGAAGAGGAGTAGGAGGAGTTCAGATCAGGAGGCAAACTGAAGCGCCCTGCAATCCTTGGCGGTGGAAGGAGATGCGCCAAAATAATTTTAAAGGTGTATCTCACATGTACCGATACAGACTATGCCGCAATTTAATTTTTTTCACCCCAAAAGGGTGTATATTGAATAGTGGAATAGAAAAAAGTATATAAAACGGTGTATCTCACAAGTACAAACACAGACTAGGCCCCGATTACAATTTTTTGTACCCTAAAGGGAGGATGAGGAAGAGGAGTAGGAGGAGTTCAAAAAAGGAGGCAAACTGAAGCGCCCTGCAATCCTCGGCGGTGTAAGATGCGCCAAACAAATTTAAAAGATGTATCTCACATGAACCGATACAGACTATGCCGCAATTTAATTTTTTTCACCCCAAAAGGGTGTATATTGAATAGTGGGATAGAAAAAAGTATATAAAAAGGTTTATCTCACACATACCGATACAGACTATGCCGCAATTTAAGTTTTTTTCATCCCAAAAGAGTGTATATTGAATAGCGGAATAGAAAAAATTATATAAAAAGGTGTATCTCACACGTATAGATACAGACTATGCCGCAATTTAATTTCTTTCACCCCAAAAGGTGTATATTGAATAGCGGAATAGAAAAAAGGATATAAAACGGTGTATCTCACACGTACAAACACAGACTAGGCCCCGATTACAATTTTTTGTACCCTAAAGGCAGGATGAGGATGAGGAAGAGGAGTAGGAGGAGTTCAGAACAGGAGGCAAACTGAAGCACCCTGCAATCCTCGGCGGTGGAAGATGCGCCAAACAAATTTAAAAGGTTTATCTTACACGTACCGATACAGACTATGCCTCAATTTAATTTCTTTTCACCCAAAAGGGTGTATATTGAATAGCGGAATAGAAAAAAGTATATAAAAAGGTTTATCTCACACGTATAGATACAGACTATGCCGCAATTTAATTTTTTTCACCCCAAAAGGGTGTATATTGAATAGCGGAATAGAAAAAAGGATATAAAACGGTGTATCTCACACGTACAAACATAGACTAGGCCCCGATTACAATTTTTTGTACCCTAAAGGCAGGATGAGAATGAGGAAGAGGAGTAGGAGGAGTTCAGAACAGGAGGCAAACTGAAGCACCCTGCAATCCTCGGCGGTGGAAGGAGATGCGCAAAACAAATTTAAAAGGTGTATCTCACACGTACCGATAAAGACTACGCCGCAATGCAACTTTTTTCACCCCAAAAGGGTGTATATTGAATAGCGGAATAGAAAAAAGTATATAAAACGGTGTATCTCACACGTACAAACACAGACTAGGCCCCGATTACAATTTTTTGTACCCTAAAGGCAGAATGAGGCTGAGGAAGAGGAGTAGGAGGAGTTCGGAACAGGAGGCAAACTGAAGCGCCCTGCAATCCTCGGCGATGGAAGGAGATGCGCCAAACAAATTTAAAAGGTGTATCTCACATGTACCGATACAGACTATGCCGCAATTTAATTTTTTTCACCCCAAAAGGGTGTATATTGAATAGCGGAATAGAAAAAAGGATATAAAATGGTGTATCTCACACATACAAACACAGACTAGGCCCCGATTACAATTTTTTGTACCCTAAAGGCAGAATGAGGATGAGGAAGAGGAGTAGGAGGAGTTCAGAACAGGAGGCAAACTGAAACGCCCTGCAATCCTTGGCGGTGGAAGGAGATGCGCCAACTAAATTTAAAAGGTGTATCTCACACGTACCGATACAGTCTATGCCGCAATTTAAGTTTTTTTCACCACAAAAGGGTGTATATTGAATAGCGGAATAGAAATAAGTGTATAAAACGGTGTATCTCACACGTACAAACACAGACTAGGCCCCGATTACAATTTTTTGTTCCCTAAAGGGAGGCTGAGGAAGAGGAGTTCGAAACAGGAGGCAAACTGAAGCGCCCTGCAATCCTCGGCGGTGGAAGATGCGCCAAACAAATTTAAAAGGTGTATCTCACACGTACCGATACAGACTATGCCTCAATTAAATTTTTTTTCACCCCAAAAGGGTGTATATTGAATAGCCGAATAGAAAAAAGTATATAAAAACGTGTATCTCACACGTATAGATGCAGACTATGCCGCAATTTAATTTTTTTCACCCCAAAAGGGTGTATATTGAATAGCGGAATAGAAAAAAGGATATAAAATGGTGTATCTGACACGTACAAACACAGACTAGGCCCCGATTACAATTTTTTGTACCCTAAAGGCAGGATGAGGAAGAGGAGTAGGAGGAGTTCGGAACAGGAGGCAAACTGAAGCGCCCTGCAATCCTCGGCGGTGGAAGGAGATGCGCCAAACAAATTTAAAAGGTGTATCTCACACGTACCGATACAGACTATGCCGCAATTTAATTTTTTTCACCCCAAAAAGGTGTATATTGAATAGCGGAATAGAAAAAAGGATATAAAATGGTGTATCTCACACGTACAAACACAGACTAGGCCCCGATTACAATTTTTTGTACCCTACAGGCAGGATGAGGAAGAGGAGTAGGAGGAGTTCGGATCAGGAGGCAAACTGAAGCGCCCTGCAATCCTCGGCGGTGGAAGGAGATGCGCCAAAATAATTTTTAAGGTGTATCTCACATGTACCGATACAGACTATGCCGCAATTTAATTTTTTTCACCCCAAAAGGGTGTATATTGAATAGCGGAATAGAATAAAGGATATAAAACGGTGTATCTCACACGTACAAACACAGACTAGGCCCCGATTACAATTTTTTGTACCCTAAAGGCAGGATGAGGATGAGGAGTAGGAGGAATTCAGAACAGGAGCCAAACTGAAGCGCCCTGCAATCGTCGGTGGTGGAAGGAGATGCGCCAAACAAATTTAAAAAGTGTATCTTACACGTACCGATACAGATTATGCCGCAATTTCATTTTTTTCACCCCAAAAGGGTGTATATTGAATAGCGGAATAGAAAAAAGTATATAAAACGGTGTATCTCACAAGTACAAACACAGACTAGGCCCCGATTACAATTTTTTGTACCCTAAAGGGAGGATGAGGAAGAGGAGTAGGAGGAGTTCAAAAAAGGAGGCAAACTGAAGCGCCCTGCAATCCTCGGCGGTGGAAGATGCGCCAAACAAATTTAAAAGATGTATCTCACATGAACCGATACAGACTATGCCGCAATTTAATTTTTTTCACCCCAAAAGGGTGTATATTGAATAGTGGGATAGAAAAAAGTATATAAAAAGGTTTATCTCACACATACCGATACAGACTATGCCGCAATTTAAGTTTTTTTCATCCCAAAAGAGTGTATATTGAATAGCGGAATAGAAAAAAGTATATAAAAAGGTTTATCTCACACGTTTAGATACAGACTATGCCGCAATTTAATTTTTTTCACCCCAAAAGGGTGTATATTGAATAGCGGAATAGAAAAAAGGATATAAAACGGTGTATCTCACACGTACAAACATAGACTAGGCCCCGATTACAATTTTTTGTACCCTAAAGGCAGGATGAGAATGAGGAAGAGGAGTAGGAGGAGTTCAGAACAGGAGGCAAACTGAAGCACCCTGCAATCCTCGGCGGTGGAAGGAGATGCGCAAAACAATTTTAAAAGGTGTATCTCACACGTACCGATAAAGACTACGCCGCAATGTAACTTTTTTCACCCCAAAAGGGTGTATATTGAATAGCGGAATAGAAAAAAGGATATAAAACGGTGTATCTCACACGTACAAACACAGACTAGGCCCCGATTTCAATTTTTTGTAATCTAAAGGCAGGATGAGGATGAGGAAGAGGAGTAGGAGGAGTTTGGAACAGGAGGCAAACTGAAGCACCCTGCAATCCTCAGCGGTGGAAGGAGATGCGCCAAACAAATTTAAAAGGTGTATCTCACACGTACCGATACAGACTATGCCGTAATTACATTTTTTTCACCCCAAAAGGGTGTATATTGAATAGCGAAGTAGAAAAAAGTATATAAAACTGTGTGTCTTACACGTACAAACACAGACTAGGCCCCGATTAAAAATTTTTGTACACTAAAGGGAGGATGAGGAGGAGGAGTAGAAGAAGTTCGGAACAGGATGCAAACTGAAGCGCCCTGCCATCTTCGGCGGTGGAAGATGCGCCAAACAAATTTAAAAATTTAAAAGGTGTATCTCACACGTACCGATACAGACTATGCCGCAATTTAATTTTTTTCACCCCAAAAGGGTGTATATTGAATAGCGGAATAGAAAAAAGGATATAAAATGGTGTATCTCACACATACAAACACAGACTAGGCCCCGATTACAATTTTTTGTACCCTAAAGGCAGAATGAGGATGAGGAAGAGGAGTAGGAGGAGTTCAGAACAGGAGGCAAACTGAAGCGCCCTGCAATCCTCGGCGGTGGAAGGAGATGCGCCAACTAAATTTAAAAGGTGTATCTCACACGTACCGATACAGTCTATGCCGCAATTTAATTTTTTCACCACAAAAGGGTGTATATTGAATAGCGGAATAGAAAAAAGTGTATAAAACGGTGTATCTCACACGTACAAACACAGACTAGGCCCCGATTACAATTTTTTGTTCCCTAAAGGGAGGCTGAGGAAGAGGAGTTCGGAACAGGAGGCAAACTGAGAGACCATAACAGACCGGTATTTCTATAATAATATAAAGACATAGCCAAGTGAGTATTAATCAGTCATACATTTCATAATACATCATACATGGTCTTATTATGTTTCAGTTACATTTGGTTCTGGTTTTGTACTGACCCTTCTTGGTAGTGACTCATGCTAGACGACAAGGTTGTAGCGATACTAGCGATACTAGACTAATCAATAAGGATACATATGAAGCTATAAAAATCGATCTACCCCGTGTTCCCACATTTTGCACACTGCCAAAAACGCACAAAAATTTACAAAATCCCCCAGGACGCCCAATCATATCAGGAATCGGGTCTTATACGGAACCACTAAGCAAACTGATCGATCAGTACCTGAGACCTCATGTAACTAGCTTGCCTTCTTTTATCCAGGATACTCCAGACCTGCTTAGGGTGTTGTATGATCAGGTTATGCCCCCTGGATGTATCATGATTGCGTTGGATATCGAGGCGTTGTACTCCTCGATTCCACACGCACTGGGTTTACAGACAATCAAAAGATTCCTAGACGAACGGGGCCCCCAAGTGAAACCCCATAACCAATTCATTTTGGATGGGTTGGCACATATTTTGAAAAACAATGTGTTCACATTTGACGGTTCCCATTTCATCCAGGTGCAGGGCGTGGCCATGGGCACATGTTGTGCTCCGGCCTACGCCAACCTGCACCTGGGTGGGTGGGAACGAAATATTTTCAATGATGAGGCCCTCTCTATGTACCTGGGCCATGTGGTTACATGGCTCAGGTACATTGATGATGTCCTCATCATTTGGGACGGGGACATTGAGTTATTTGAGACCTTTTTTCAACGATTACAAATTAACTCCTTTAATTTGAAATTCACCATGTGTTGGAGCAAGCAACAGATTGATTTCCTTGATACCACTCTCTATTTTGAGGAAGATGGAAGTGTTGGATCAACCTTGTTCCGCAAACCAACAGCAGGAAATATAATACTACACTCTGAAAGCTCCCACCCTAAAGCCCTAATCAGGAGTATTCCATACTCCCAATATCTGAGATTGAGACGAAATTGCTCCAAGGACATAAATTTTAAAAGGGAAGCAGATAAATTAAGAGCACGTCTGCTACAGAGAGGGTATAGTAGGACAATGCTGAGAAAAGCATACAATAAAGCGAAAGCAAATACGAGACATGACCTGCTTTTCAAAGAAAAAACCAAAAAAACAGACGATAAGGTTAGATTCATCTCCACTTACTCCATGCAGCATAATGAAGTGCGTAACATCTTACAAAAAAACTGGGAAATTTTGATAAGTGACCCAATACTTAAAAAGTACCTAGATGATCACCCAAACATTACATACAAAAGAGCTAAATCTATAAGGGATGGGTTAGTTACAAGCCACTATCGAAGACCCAATGAAACATTACATGCCAAAGGCCTCTACAAATGTGGGAGGTGTGATTTTTGCCCTTATATTCTCGAGGGTGAGTCCTTTGTAATGCCTAATGGTCATAGAAGGTATATTAACCAGTTTATTACATGCCAAACAAAGGCAGTAGTATACATAATGTTGTGCCCATGTGGGGCTTTCTATGTGGGTAAAACCATAAGACCCCTTTGGAAGAGAATTTCAGATCATATCTCGTACATTAATAATGGCCAAATTAATACTCCTATAGGTGGCCATGTTGGGCTAAAACATACATTTGACCGACGCATTGTTAAGTTTACTGTGTTAGATGTTATCCGGAGGACACAAGAGGTGGAGACATTGATAAGAAAGTTCTAGCACGAGAGGCCAGGTGGATATACGATTTGAGGGCTACCGTATATCCAGGCTTGAATGATGTAATTAGTTACAAACCATTCTTATAGTAGCCCTATTGACCATTCTTCCTTAAAATTCTATGGGTCTTCCTTCCCCTTCTCTCTCCCTCTCCCCCCCATGAGGACTCCTCTTTTTACACTAGGATGAAGGACAGATGAAGATATCCTGTATTATAGGGACTACTAGTCAAAAATACAATATAGGAGTACAATGAGATGTGCAAATTTATGTGAAATTAATGTGTATGTACTATGACTCCGCCTATGTGCAGTAGATTAACATATATATGTATTCTCTTTTCTGTATTTAACAGATGACCAGTGAGACGACAGGGTTTTGATAGATGCTGCTGGAAAATAATTCCTGATATCATAATATCCCCTATATATGCTCTATAATTTTAATTGTGTATGTATAGTTTGATCACTGCACGTTTGGATTGGATTGTTGGTCCCTTGTGAGATCCCAATAGGTCGGGCTGTGTCTTAAAGTAATCCTGTATAGGTGCCTTTAGAGGGAGCATAACAAAAGAACGCCCAGCCTACAGTGTGGATCGCACCCAATGGGATGCTGTATTCCGCGAGCTGGAGGGTGGGTCGAGATGCGGCTAAGGAGGCTCTCTATAATGGTGTCCTCACTTCCGGCGCGACCGGAAGTGACGCGGAAAGGCGGAGACGCCGCAGATCGATGCCTGAGCGGTGAGAGGACTGTCCTCACTTCCGGAGTGACCGGAAGTGATGCGGTCAGGCGGCGCCGCCACTGACCGCAATTATGTACACACACAGCCCCAGCTGAATGCAATAATTTGGGGCGCTAAACTGGAATTACGAGGGCGGTCTTCACCTCACACATCCCCTATATATAATTCATCCTGGACAGGAGCAGGTAGGCAGGTTGTTGCTGTATACTGACCACGGAGGTAAGTGAAGCCATTTCTATACTAGGTGAAAGGACAAGGCCATCAGGGCTGCACTTTTTACAGCACAGACTGGGGTGCTGTATATAACATAATTAACCCCTTGAATTATTCTCTTCTAGGGCTTAGGTAGCCCAGGACCGATTGTTCCCTATAATTGAATATATATATGCATATATGCCCCCCTTCCCTGCCTGAAGCACTTCACATACTAAGGAGAGGTAGGTTTACTCTTTGCTAAGCCTTCTTATTTCCCCAACACTACAGGCCCCCCCCCTGTCTTTTTCTTTTCTCCCCCCCTTTTTTCCTCCCCTTCATTCCCTTCCCCCCTCCTCCCTCCTCTCCCCCTCTCTCCCCTCTTTCCTCCCCTTCTCTTCCCCCTCCCCCCCTTCCCCCCCTTCCCCCCCTTCCCCCCCCCCTTTCCCCCCCCCTCCCTCTCCCTGAACGAGTATAGTTCTGAGTTATAGCTATATAGCACGTCTCATGCGTTTTTTTCAAAATACTGGTCCTTTCTCCAGGTTATTCCCTGCTACCAACCAGAGTACAGAGGTTGGAAATTTAGTATTCCAAGGAACGCACAGGAAAGGCTGCTTTTCGTCCTACTCAAAGCCACTTTTATATAACATTAGGTGGGTGCCAATATTCAGCTCCTTTGTTAGATATTCTCTTCTAGGGCTTAGGTAGCCCAGGACCGATTGTTCCCTATAATTGAATATATATATATGCATATATGCCCCCCTTCCCTGCCTGAAGCACTTCACATACTAAGGAGAGGTAGGTTTACTCTTTGCTAAGCCTTCTTATTTCCCCAACACTACAGGCCCCCCCCCCTGTCTTTTTCTTTTCTCCCCCCCTTTTTTCCTCCCCTTCATTCCCTTCCCCCTCCTCCCTCCTCTCCCCCTCTCTCCCCTCTTTCCTCCCCTTCTCTTCCCCCTCCCCCCCTTCCCCCCCCCTTTCCCCCCCCTCCCTCTCCCTGAACGAGTATAGTTCTGAGTTATAGCTATATAGCACGTCTCATGCGTTTTTTTCAAAATACTGGTCCTTTCTCCAGGTTATTCCCTGCTACCAACCAGAGTACAGAGGTTGGAAATTTAGTATTCCAAGGAACGCACAGGAAAGGCTGCTTTTCGTCCTACTCAAAGCCACTTTTATATAACATTAGGTGGGTGCCAATATTCAGCTCCTTTGTTAGATATGCCTGAAGGCACCACTGTTTTTTCTAGCAGTTGTCTCTAGCAGGTCTGTCCCAGCTCCACTGAATTAATGTTAACCCTTTTCAGCCCTACTTTCCTTTTCTATATATGGTATCTCACTATCCTTCCCTCTGATAGTTGTACTTTACCATCTGTATTAGCCGGCAGAATATCTATCTGCATGTGCTTCTATTACTCATGGTTTACTACCTATATATATACATATACATATATTTTTATGAGAGGTGAGTAACCTATGTGCTCATATTTATAGATCCATCATAGTTATGGTGTAATATACACATATAATTTGAAAAGATACCAAGGAGAGGACCCCTACCCTTTCTGGCTGCGATCCCTATTGAGGAGGCTACATTAAGGGTAAACCTAGAAGGTGGGTCATTATGCTAAAAATGTGCTCAAAATCTCTATGGGCTATAGAATGGACATGGAGATATATATACCTGTTGGTGCTTTGATTCACAGCCTTGCTTTTGGTGACACATTTGGGACTTAAAGTATCGGATCCAGTGCAATAAATCTGTTTATGACGTCTGTAAAGAATTTATATTTTCGGAAGAAACATCTTCCAAGCAGCATCTAGTATCGCTACAACCTTGTCGTCTAGCATGAGTCACTACCAAGAAGGGTCAGTACAAAACCAGAACCAAATGTAACTGAAACATAATAAGACCATGTATGATGTATTATGAAATGTATGACTGATTAATACTCACTTGGCTATGTGTTTATATTATTATAGAAATACCGGTCTGTTATGGTCTCTCAGGCCCTGAGGAAGCCTTGAGCGAAACGCGTCGGCTTGCTGGGGACCTACCTTGACCGAATCCAGCTTGAGACCCACTTTCCACCCTACACAGGCTTTTTTTCTGGTCAAATCCCCTTAAGGGATTTGTTTCTATATTGCTAGTGACTCTCAATGTTTGATTTTAGTATTGTATGTCAGTCTGTTGTTTTTGAGTATACATGGTTGTCCACGTGTAGTTTTATCCTGCAACCATCAATAAAATGTATTCTGGTTTTATATAAATTGGTTTTGCGTCTGATCCTTCTACTCCCACTGGCCTGTAAAGCCCCATCTTTTTCTATCCTATTTTTTGTCGGCATACTCTGTATCGGTACGTGTGAGATACACCTTTTAAATTTGTTTGGCACATCTTCCACCGCCGAGGATTGCAGGGCACTTCAGTTTGCCTCCTGTTCTTAACTCCTCCTACTCCTCTTCCTCAGCCTCCCTTTGGGTACAAAAAATTGTAATCGGGGCCTAGTCTGTGTTTGTACGAGTGAGATACACCGTTTTATATACTTTTTTCTATTCCGCTATTCAATATACACCCTTTTGGGGTGAAAAAAAGTTACATTGTGGCATAGTCTGTATCGGTACGTGTGAGATACACCTTTTAAATTTGTTTGGCGCATCTCCTTCCACCGCCGAGGATAGCAGGGCACTTCAGTTTGCCTCCGGTTCCGAACTTCTCCTACTCCTCTTCCTCATCCTGTCTTTAGGGTACAAAAAATTGTAATCAGGGCCTAGTCTGTGTTTGCACGTGTGAGATACACTGTTTTATATACTTTTTTCTATTCCGCTATTCAATATACACCCTTTTGGGGTAAAAAAATTAAATTGCGGCATATTCTGTATCTGTACGCGTGAGATACACCGTTTTATATACATTTTCTCTTCTGCTATTCAATATACACCCTTTTGGGGTGAAAAAAATGAAATTGCGGCATAATGTGTATCTTCACGCGTGAGATACACCTTTTAAATTTGTTTGGCGCCTCTTCCACCGCCGAGGATTGCAGGGCGCTTCAGTTTGCCTCCTATTCCAAACTCCTCCTACTCCTCTTCCTCAGCCTCCCTTTAGGGTACAAAAAATTGTAATCGGGGCCTAGTCTGTGTTTGTACATGAGAGATACACCGTTTTATACACTTTTTTCTATTCAGCTATTCAATATACACCCTTTTGGGGTGAAAAAAATTAAAATTTCGGCATAGTCTGTATCGGTACGTGTGAGATACACCTTTTAAATTTGTTTGGCGCATCTCCTTCCACCGCCGAGGATTGCAGGGCGCTTCAGTTTGCGTCCTGTTCCGAACTCCTCCTACTCCTCTTCCTCATCCTCCCTTTAGGGTACAAAAAATTGCAATCGGGGCCTAGTCTGTGTTTGTACGTGTAAGATACACCGTTTTATATACTTTTTTCTACTTCGTTATTCAATGTACACCCTTTTGGGGTGAAAAAATTTAAATTGCGGCATAGTCTGTATTGGTACGTGTGAGATACATCTTTTAAATTTGTTTGGCGCATCTCCGTCCACCACTGAGGATTGCCGGGCGCTTCAGTTTGCCTCCTGTTCCTAACTCCTCCTACTCCTCCTCCTTATCCTGCCTTTAGGGTACAAAAAATTGTAATCGGGGCCTAGTCTGTGTTTGTACGTGTGAGATACACCATTTTATATCCTTTTTTCTATTCCGCTATTCAATATACACCCTTTTGGGGTGAAAAAACTTAAATTGCGGCATAGTCTGTATCGTTACGTGTGAGATACACCTTTTTATATACTTTTTTTCTATTCCGCTATTCAATATACACCCTTTTGGGGTGAAAAAAATTTAATTGCAGCATAGTCTGTATCCGTACGTGTGAGATACACCTTTTAAATTTGTTTGGCGCATGTCCTTCCACCGCTGAGGATTGAAGGGCGCTTCAGTTTGCCTCCTGTTCCGAACTCCTCCTACTCCTCTTCCTCATCCTCATCCTGCCTTTAGGGTACAAAAAATTGTAATCGGGGCCTAGTCTGTGTTTGTACGTGTGAGATACACCGTTTTATATCCTTTTTTCTATTCAGCAATTCAATATACACCCTTTTGGGGTGAAAAAAAATTAAAGTGTGGCATAGTCTGTATCGGTACGTGTGAGATACACCTTTTAAATTTGTTTGGCGCATCTTTCACCGCCGAGGATTGCAGGGCACTTCAGATTGCCTCCTGTTCCAAACTCCTCCTACTCCTCTTCCTCATCCTCCCTTTAGGGTACAAAAAATTGTAATCGGGGCCTAGTCTGTGTTTGTACATGTAAGATACACCGTTTTATATACTTTTTTCTACTTCGCTATTCAATATACACCCTTTTGGGGTGAAAAAAATTAAATTGCGGCATAGTCTGTATCGGTACGTGTGAGATACACCTTATAAATTTAGTTGGCGCATCTCCTTCCACCGCCGAGGATTGCAGGGCGCTTCAGTTTGCCTCCTGTTCCGAACTCCTCCTACTCCTCTTCCTCATCTTCATCCTGCCTTTAGGGTACAAAAAATTGTAATCGGGGCCTAGTCTGTGTTTGTACGTGTAAGATACACCGTTTTATATACTTTTTTCTACTTCGTTACTCAATGTACACCCTTTTGGGGTGAAAAAATTTAAATTGCGGCATAGTCTGTATCGGTACGTGTGAGATACACCTTTTAAATTTGTTTGGCGCATCTCCTTCCATCACTGAGGATTGCCGGGCGCTTCAGTTTGCCTCCTGTTCCGAACTCCTCCTACTCCTCCTCCTAATCCTGAATTTAGGGTACAAAAAATTGTAATCGGGGCCTAGTCTGTGTTTGTACGTGTGAGATACACCATTTTATATCCTTTTTTCTATTCCGCTATTGAATATACACCCTTTTGGGGTGAAAAAACTTAAATTGCGGCATAGTCTGTATCGTTACGTGTGAGATACACCTTTTTATATACTTTTTTCTATTCCGCTATTCAATATACACCCTTTTGGGGTGAAAAAAATTAAATTGTGGCATAATCTGTATCGGTACGTGTGAGATACACCTTTTAAATTTGTTTGACGCATGTCCTTCCACCGCTGAGGATTGCAGGGCGCTTCAGTTTGCCTCCTGTTCCGAACTCCTCCTACTCCTCATCCTCATCCTGCCTTTAGGGTACAAAAAATTGTAATCGGGGCCTAGTCTGTGTTTGTACGTGCGAGATACACCGTTTTATATCCTTTTTTCTATTCCGCAATTCAATATACACCCTTTTGGGGTGAAAAAAATTAAATTGTGGCATAGTCTGTATCGGTACGTGTGAGATACACCTTTTGAATTTGTATGGCGCATCTTTCACTGCCGAGGATTGCAGGGCACTTCAGTTTGCCTCCTGTTCCAAACTCCTCCTACTCCTCTTCCTCATCCTCCCTTTAGGGTACAAAAAATTGTAATAGGGGCCTAGTCTGTGTTTGTACGTGAGAGATACACCGTTTTATACACTTTTTTCTATTCCGCTATTCAATATACACCCTTTTGGGGTGAAAAAAATTAAAATTTCGGCATAGTCTGTATCGGTACGTGTGAGATACACCTTTTAAATTTGTTTGGCGCATCTCCTTCCACCGCCGAGGATTGCAGGGCGCTTCAGTTTGCCTCCTGTTCCGAACTCCTCCTACTCCTCTTCCTCATCCTCCCTTTAGGGTACAAAAAATTGCAATCGGGGCCTAGTCTGTGTTTGTATGTGTAAGATACACCGTTTTATATACTTTTTTCTACTTCGTTATTCAATGTACACCCTTTTGGGGTGAAAAAATTTAAATTGCGGCATAGTCTGTATCGGTACGTGTGAGATACATCTTTTAAATTTGTTTGGCGCATCTCCTTCCACCACTGAAGATTGCCGGGCGCTTCAGTTTGCCTCCTGTTCCTAACTCCTCCTACTCCTCCTCCTCATCCTGCCTTTAGGGTACAAAAAATTGTAATCGGGGCCTAGTCTGTGTTTGTACGTGTGAGATACACCATTTTATATCCTTTTTTCTATTCCGCTATTCAATATACACCCTTTTGGGGTGAAAAAACTTAAATTGCGGCATAGTCTGTATCGTTACGTGTGAGATACACCTTTTTATATACTTTTTTTCTATTCCGCTATTCAATATACACCCTTTTGGGGTGAAAAAAATTAAATTGCAGCATAGTCTGTATCCGTACGTGTGAGATTCACCTTTTAAATTTGTTTGGCGCATGTCCTTCCACCGCTGAGGATTGAAGGGCGCTTCAGTTTGCCTCCTGTTCCGAACTCCTCCTACTCCTCTTCCTCATCCTCATCCTGCCTTTAGGGTACAAAAAATTGTAATCGGGGCCTAGTCTGTGTTTGTACGTGTGAGATACACCGTTTTATATCCTTTTTTCTATTCAGCAATTCAATATACACCCTTTTGGGGTGAAAAAAGAATTAAAGTGTGGCATAGTCTGTATCGGTACGTGTGAGATACACCTTTTAAATTTGTTTGGCGCATCTTTCACCGCCGAGGATTGCAGGGCACTTCAGTTTGCCTCCTGTTCCAAACTCCTTCTACTCCTCTTCCTCATCCTCCCTTTAGGGTACAAAAAATTGTAATCGGGGCCTAGTCTGTGTTTGTACATGTAAGATACACCGTTTTATATACTTTTTTCTACTTCGCTATTCAATATACACCCTTTTGGGGTGAAAAAAATTAAATTGCGGCATAGTCTGTATCGGTACGTGTGAGATACACCTTATAAATTTAGTTGGCGCATCTCCTTCCACCGCCGAGGATTGCAGGGCGCTTCAGTTTGCCTCCTGTTCCGATCTCCTCCTACTCCTCTTCCTCATCTTCATCCTGCCTTTAGGGTACAAAAAATTGTAATCGGGGCCTAGTCTGTGTTTGTACGTGTAAGATACACCATTTTATATACTTTTTTCTACTTCGTTATTCAATGTACACCCTTTTGGGGTGAAAAAATTTAAATTGCGGCATAGTCTGTATCGGTACGTGTGAGATACACCTTTTAAATTTGTTTGGCGCATCTCCTTCCATCACTGAGGATTGCCGGGCGCTTCAGTTTGCCTCCTGTTCCGAACTCCTCCTACTCCTCCTCCTAATCCTGAATTTAGGGTACAAAAAATTGTAATCGGGGCCTAGTCTGTGTTTGTACGTGTGAGATACACCGTTTTATATCCTTTTTTATATTCCGCTATTCAATATACACCCTTTTAGGGTGAAAAATCTTAAATTGCGGCATAGTCTGTATCGTTACGTGTGAGATACACCTTTTTATATACTTTTTTCTATTCCGCTATTCAATATACACCCTTTTGGGGTGAAAAAAAATAAATTGTGGCATAATCTGTATCGGTACGTGTGAGATACACCTTTTAAATTTGTTTGACGCATGTCCTTCCACCGCCGAGGATTGCAGGGCGCTTCAGTTTGCCTCCTGTTCCGAACTCCTCCTACTCCTCTTCCTCATCCTCATCCTGCCTTTAGGGTACAAAAAATTGTAATCGGGGCCTAGTCTGTGTTTGTACGTGCGAGATACACCGTTTTACATCCTTTTTTCTATATTCCGCAATTCAATATACACCCCTTTGGGGTAAAAAAAATTAAATTGTGGCATATTCTGTATCGGTACGTGTGAGATACACCTTTTAAATTTGTATGGCGCATCTTTCACCGCTGAGGATTGCAGGGCACTTCAGTTTGCCTCCTGTTCCAAACTCCTCCTACTCCTCTTCCTCATCCTCCCTATAGGGTACAAAAAATTGTAATCGGGGCCTAGTCTGTGTTTGTACGTGTAAGATACACCGTTTTATATACTTTTTTCTACTTCGTTATTCAATGTACACCCTTTTGGGGTGAAAAAATTTAAATTGCGGCATAGTCTGTATCGGAACTTGTGAGATACACCTTTTAAATTTGTTTGGCGCATCTCCTTCCACCACTGAGGATTGCCGGGCGCTTCAGTTTGCCTCCTGTTCCGAACTCCTCCTACTCCTCCTCCTAATCCTGAATTTAGGGTACAAAAAATTGTAATCGGGGCCTAGTCTGTGTTTGTACGTGTGAGATACACCGTTTTATATCCTTTTTTCTATTCCGCTATTCAATATACACCCTTTTAGGGTGAAAAATCTTAAATTGCGGCATAGTCTGTATCGTTACGTGTGAGATACACCTTTTTATATACTTTTTTCTATTCCGCTATTCAATATACACCCTTTTGGGGTGAAAAAAATTAAATTGTGGCATAATCTGTATCGGTACGTGTGAGATACACCTTTTAAATTTGTTTGACGCATGTCCTTCCACCGCTGAGGATTGCAGGGCGCTTCAGTTTGCCTCCTGTTCCGAACTCCTCCTACTCCTCTTCCTCATCCTCATCCTGCCTTTAGGGTACAAAAAATTGTAATCGGGGCCTAGTCTGTGTTTGTACGTGCGAGATACACCGTTTTACATCCTTTTTTCTATTCCGCAATTCAATATACACCCTTTTGGGGTAAAAAAAATTAAATTGTGGCATATTCTGTATCGGTACGTGTGAGATACACCTTTTAAATTTGTATGGCGCATCTTTCACCGCTGAGGATTGCAGGGCACTTCAGTTTGCCTCCTGTTCCAAACTCCTCCTACTCCTCTTCCTCATCCTCCCTTTAGGGTACAAAAAATTGTAATCGGGGCCTAGTCTGTGTTTGTACATGTAAGATACACCGTTTTATATACTTTTTTCTACTTCGCTATTCAATATACACCCTTTTGGGGTGAAAAAAATTAAATTGCGGCATAGTCTGTATCGGTACGTGTGAGATACACCTTTTAAATTTAGTTGGCACATCTCCTTCCACGGCCGAGGATTGCAGGGTGCTTCAGTTTGCCTCCTGTTCTGAACTCCTCCTACTCCTCTTCCTCATCCTGCCTTTAGGGTACAAAAAATTGTAATCAGGGCTTAGTCTGTGTTTGTACGTGTGAGATACATCATTTTATATCCTTTTTTCTATTCCGCTATTCAATATACAACCTTTTGGGGTGAAAAAAATTAAATTGCGGCATAGTCTGTATCTATACGTGTGAGATACACCTTTTTATATACTTTTTTCTATTCCGCTATTCAATATACACCCTTTTGGGGTGAAAAAAATTAAATTGCGGCATAGTCTGTATCGGTACGTGTGAGATACACCTTTAAAATTTGTTTGGCGCATCTTTCACCGCTGAGGATTGCAGGGCGCTTCAGTTTGCCTCCTGTTCCGAACTCCTCCTACTCCTCTTCCTCATCCTCCCTTTAGGGTACAAAAAATTGTAATCGGGGCCTAGTCTGTGTTTGTACGTGTAAGATACACCGTTTTATATACTTTTTTCTACTTCGCTATTCAATATACACCCTGTTGGGGTGAAAAAAATTAAATTGCGGCATAGTCTGTATCGGTACGTGTGAGATACACCTTTTAAATTTGTTTAGCGCATCTTCCACCGCAGAGGATTGCAGGGCGCTTCAGTTTGCCTCCTGTTCCGAACTCCTCCTACTCCTCTTCCTCATCCTGCATTAGGGTACAAAAAATTGTAATCGGGGCTTAGTCTGTGTTTGTACGTGTGAGATACACCATTTTATATCCTTTTTTCTATTCCGCTATTCAATATACAACCTTTTGGGGTGAAAAAAATTAAATTGCGGCATAGTCTGTATCTATACGTGTGAGATACACCTTTTTATATACTTTTTTCTATTCCGCTATTCAATATACACCCCTTTGGGGTGAAAAAAATTAAACTGCGGCATAGTCTGTATCGGTACGTGTGAGATACACCTTTTAAATTTGTTTGGCGCATCTTTCACCGCTGAGGATTGCAGGGCGCTTCAGTTTGCCTCCTGTTCCGAACTCCTCCTACTCCTCTTCCTCATCCTCCCTTTAGGGTACAAAAAATTGTAATCGGGGCCTAGTTTGTGTTTGTACATGTAAGATACACCGTTTTATATACTTTTTTCTACTTCGCTATTCAATATACACCCTTTTGGGGTGAAAAAAATTAAATTGCGGCATAGTCTGTATCGGTACGTGTGAGATACACCTTTTAAATTTGTTTGGCGCATCTCCTTCCACCGCTGAGGATTGCAGGGCGCTTCAGTTTGCCTCCTGTTCCGAACTCCTCCTACTCTTCTTCCTCATCCTGCCTTTAGGGTACAAAAAATTATAATCGGGGCCTAGTCTGTGTTTGTACGTGTGAGATACACCGTTTTATATCCTTTTTTCTAGTCCGCTATTCAATATACACCCTTTTGGGGTGAAAAATATTAAATTGTGGCATAGTCTGTAATGGTACGTGTGAGATACACCTTTTTATATACTTTTTTCTACTCCGCTATTCAATATACACCCTTTTGGGGTAAAAAAATTAAATTGCGGCATAGTCTGTATCGGTACATGTGAGATACACCTTTTAAATTTGTTTGGCGCATCTCCTTCCACCGCCAAGGATTGCAGGGTGCTTCAGTTTGCCTCCTGTTCTGAACTCCTCCTACTCCTCTTCCTCATCCTGCCTTTAGGGTACATAAAATTGTAATCGGGACCTAGTCTGTGTTTGTACGTGTGAGATACACCGTTTTATATACTTTTTTCTATTCCGCTATTCAATATACACCCTTTTGGCGTGTAAAAAATTTAAATTGCGGCATAGTCTGTAACGGTACGTGTGAGATACACCTTTTTATATACTTTTTTCTATTCCACTATTCAATATACATCCCTTTTGGGGTGAAAAAAATTAAATTGCGGCATAGTCTGTATCGGCACGTGTGAGATACACCTTTTAAATTTGTTTGGCGCATCTCCTTCCACCGCCGAGGATTGCAGGGTGCTTCAGTTTGCCTCCTGTTCCGAAGTCCTCCTACTCCTCTTCCTCATCCTGCCTTTAGGGTACAAAAAATTGTAATCGGGGCTTAGTCTGTGTTTGTACGTGTGAGATACATCATTTTATATCCTTTTTTCTATTCCGCTATTCAATATACACCCTTTTGGGGTGAAAAAACTTAAATTGCGGCATAGTCTGTATCGTTACGTGTGAGATACACCTTTTTATATACTTTTTTCTATTCCGCTATTCAATATACACCCTTTTGGGGTGAAAAAAATTAAATTGTGGCATAATCTGTATCGGTACGTGTGAGATACACCTTTTAAATTTGTTTGACGCATGTCCTTCCACCGCTGAGGATTGCAGGGCGCTTCAGTTTTCCTCCTGTTCCGAACTCCTCCTACTCCTCTTCCTCATCCTCATCCTGCCTTTAGGGTACAAAAAATTGTAATCGGGGCCTAGTCTGTGTTTGTACGTGCGAGATACACCGTTTTATATCCTTTTTTCTATTCCGCAATTCAATATACACCCTTTTGGGGTGAAAAAAATTAAATTGTGGCATAGTCTGTATCGGTACGTGTGAGATACACCTTTTGAATTTGTATGGCGCATCTTTCACTGCCGAGGATTGCAGGGCACTTCAGTTTGCCTCCTGTTCCAAACTCCTCCTACTCCTCTTCCTCATCCTCCCTTTAGGGTACAAAAAATTGTAATAGGGGCCTAGTCTGTGTTTGTACGTGAGAGATACACCGTTTTATACACTTTTTTCTATTCCGCTATTTAATATACACCCTTTTGGGGTGAAAAAAATTAAAATTTCGGCATAGTCTGTATCGGTACGTGTGAGATACACCTTTTAAATTTATTTGGCGCATCTCCTTCCACCGCCGAGGATTGCAGGGCACTTCAGTTTGCCTCCTGTTCCGAACTTCTCCTACTCCTCTTCCTCATCCTCCCTTTAGGGTACAAAAAATTGCAATCGGGTCCTAGTCTGTGTTTGTATGTGTAAGATACACCGTTTTATATACTTTTTTCTACTTCGTTATTCAATGTACACCCTTTTGGGGTGAAAAAATTTAAATTGCGGCATAGTCTGTATCGGTACGTGTGAGATACATCTTTTAAATTTGTTTGGCGCATCTCCTTCCACCACTGAAGATTGCCGGGCGCTTCAGTTTGCCTCCTGTTCCTAACTCCTCCTACTCCTCCTCCTCATCCTGCCTTTAGGGTACAAAAAATTGTAATCGGGGCCTAGTCTGTGTTTGTACGTGTGAGATACACCATTTTATATCCTTTTTTCTATTCCGCTATTCAATATACACCCTTTTGGGGTGAAAAAACTTAAATTGCGGCATAGTCTGTATCGTTACGTGTGAGATACACCTTTTTATATACTTTTTTTCTATTCCGCTATTCAATATACACCCTTTTGGGGTGAAAAAAATTAAATTGCAGCATAGTCTGTATCCGTACGTGTGAGATTCACCTTTTAAATTTGTTTGGCGCATGTCCTTCCACCGCTGAGGATTGAAGGGCGCTTCAGTTTGCCTCCTGTTCCGAACTCCTCCTACTCCTCTTCCTCATCCTCATCCTGCCTTTAGGGTACAAAAAATTGTAATCGGGGCCTAGTCTGTGTTTGTACGTGTGAGATACACCGTTTTATATCCTTTTTTCTATTCAGCAATTCAATATACACCCTTTTGGGGTGAAAAAAGAATTAAAGTGTGGCATAGTCTGTATCGGTACGTGTGAGATACACCTTTTAAATTTGTTTGGCGCATCTTTCACCGCCGAGGATTGCAGGGCACTTCAGTTTGCCTCCTGTTCCAAACTCCTCCTACTCCTCTTCCTCATCCTCCCTTTAGGGTACAAAAAATTGTAATCGGGGCCTAGTCTGTGTTTGTACATGTAAGATACACCGTTTTATATACTTTTTTCTACTTCGCTATTCAATATACACCCTTTTGGGGTGAAAAAAATTAAATTGCGGCATAGTCTGTATCGGTACGTGTGAGATACACCTTATAAATTTAGTTGGCGCATCTCCTTCCACCGCCGAGGATTGCAGGGCGCTTCAGTTTGCCTCCTGTTCCGATCTCCTCCTACTCCTCTTCCTCATCTTCATCCTGCCTTTAGGGTACAAAAAATTGTAATCGGGGCCTAGTCTGTGTTTGTACGTGTAAGATACACCATTTTATATACTTTTTTCTACTTCGTTATTCAATGTACACCCTTTTGGGGTGAAAAAATTTAAATTGCGGCATAGTCTGTATCGGTACGTGTGAGATACACCTTTTAAATTTGTTTGGCGCATCTCCTTCCATCACTGAGGATTGCCGGGCGCTTCAGTTTGCCTCCTGTTCCGAACTCCTCCTACTCCTCCTCCTAATCCTGAATTTAGGGTACAAAAAATTGTAATCGGGGCCTAGTCTGTGTTTGTACGTGTGAGATACACCGTTTTATATCCTTTTTTCTATTCCGCTATTCAATATACACCCTTTTAGGGTGAAAAATCTTAAATTGCGGCATAGTCTGTATCGTTACGTGTGAGATACACCTTTTTATATACTTTTTTCTATTCCGCTATTCAATATACACCCTTTTGGGGTGAAAAAAAATAAATTGTGGCATAATCTGTATCGGTACGTGTGAGATACACCTTTTAAATTTGTTTGACGCATGTCCTTCCACCGCTGAGGATTGCAGGGCGCTTCAGTTTGCCTCCTGTTCCGAACTCCTCCTACTCCTCTTCCTCATCCTCATCCTGCCTTTAGGGTACAAAAAATTGTAATCGGGGCCTAGTCTGTGTTTGTACGTGCGAGATACACCGTTTTACATCCTTTTTTCTATATTCCGCAATTCAATATACACCCCTTTGGGGTAAAAAAAATTAAATTGTGGCATATTCTGTATCGGTACGTGTGAGATACACCTTTTAAATTTGTATGGCGCATCTTTCACCGCTGAGGATTGCAGGGCACTTCAGTTTGCCTCCTGTTCCAAACTCCTCCTACTCCTCTTCCTCATCCTCCCTATAGGGTACAAAAAATTGTAATCGGGGCCTAGTCTGTGTTTGTACGTGTAAGATACACCGTTTTATATACTTTTTTCTACTTCGTTATTCAATGTACACCCTTTTGGGGTGAAAAAATTTAAATTGCGGCATAGTCTGTATCAGAACTTGTGAGATACACCTTTTAAATTTGTTTGGCGCATCTCCTTCCACCACTGAGGATTGCCGGGCGCTTCAGTTTGCCTCCTGTTCCGAACTCCTCCTACTCCTCCTCCTAATCCTGAATTTAGGGTACAAAAAATTGTAATCGGGGCCTAGTCTGTGTTTGTACGTGTGAGATCCACCGTTTTATATCCTTTTTTCTATTCCGCTATTCAATATACACCCTTTTAGGGTGAAAAATCTTAAATTGCGGCATAGTCTGTATCGTTACGTGTGAGATACACCTTTTTATATACTTTTTTCTATTCCGCTATTCAATATACACCCTTTTGGGGTGAAAAAAATTAAATTGTGGCATAATCTGTATCGGTACGTGTGAGATACACCTTTTAAATTTGTTTGACGCATGTCCTTCCACCGCTGAGGATTGCAGGGCGCTTCAGTTTGCCTCCTGTTCCGAACTCCTCCTACTCCTCTTCCTCATCCTGCCTTTAGGGTACAAAAAATTGTAATCGGGGCCTAGTCTGTGTTTGTACGTGCGAGATACACCGTTTTACATCCTTTTTTCTATTCCGCAATTCAATATACACCCTTTTGGGGTAAAAAAAATTAAATTGTGGCATATTCTGTATCGGTACGTGTGAGATACACCTTTTAAATTTGTATGGCGCATCTTTCACCGCTGAGGATTGCAGGGCACTTCAGTTTGCCTCCTGTTCCAAACTCCTCCTACTCCTCTTCCTCATCCTCCCTTTAGGGTACAAAAAATTGTAATCGGGGCCTAGTCTGTGTTTGTACATGTAAGATACACCGTTTTATATACTTTTTTCTACTTCGCTATTCAATATACACCCTTTTGGGGTGAAAAAAATTAAATTGCGGCATAGTCTGTATCGGTACGTGTGAGATACACCTTTTAAATTTAGTTGGCACATCTCCTTCCACGGCCGAGGATTGCAGGGTGCTTCAGTTTGCCTCCTGTTCTGAACTCCTCCTACTCCTCTTCCTCATCCTGCCTTTAGGGTACAAAAAATTGTAATCAGGGCTTAGTCTGTGTTTGTACGTGTGAGATACATCATTTTATATCCTTTTTTCTATTCCGCTATTCAATATACAACCTTTTGGGGTGAAAAAAATTAAATTGCGGCATAGTCTGTATCTATACGTGTGAGATACACCTTTTTATATACTTTTTTCTATTCCGCTATTCAATATACACCCTTTTGGGGTGAAAAAAATTAAATTGCGGCATAGTCTGTATCGGTACGTGTGAGATACACCTTTAAAATTTGTTTGGCGCATCTTTCACCGCTGAGGATTGCAGGGCGCTTCAGTTTGCCTCCTGTTCCGAACTCCTCCTACTCCTCTTCCTCATCCTCCCTTTAGGGTACAAAAAATTGTAATCGGGGCCTAGTCTGTGTTTGTACGTGTAAGATACACCGTTTTATATACTTTTTTCTACTTCGCTATTCAATATACACCCTGTTGGGGTGAAAAAAATTAAATTGCGGCATAGTCTGTATCGGTACGTGTGAGATACACCTTTTAAATTTGTTTAGCGCATCTTCCACCGCAGAGGATTGCAGGGCGCTTCAGTTTGCCTCCTGTTCCGAACTCCTCCTACTCCTCTTCCTCATCCTGCATTAGGGTACAAAAAATTGTAAAAGGGGCTTAGTCTGTGTTTGTACGTGTGAGATACACCATTTTATATCCTTTTTTCTATTCCGCTATTCAATATACAACCTTTTGGGGTGAAAAAAATTAAATTGCGGCATAGTCTGTATCTATACGTGTGAGATACACCTTTTTATATACTTTTTTCTATTCCGCTATTCAATATACACCCCTTTGGGGTGAAAAAAATTAAACTGTGGCATAGTCTGTATCGGTACGTGTGAGATACACCTTTTAAATTTGTTTGGCGCATCTTTCACCGCTGAGGATTGCAGGGCGCTTCAGTTTGCCTCCTGTTCCGAACTCCTCCTACTCCTCTTCCTCATCCTCCCTTTAGGGTACAAAAAATTGTAATCGGGGCCTAGTTTGTGTTTGTACATGTAAGATACACCGTTTTATATACTTTTTTCTACTTCGCTATTCAATATACACCCTTTTGGGGTGAAAAAAATTAAATTGCGGCATAGTCTGTATCGGTACGTGTGAGATACACCTTTTAAATTTGTTTGGCGCATCTCCTTCCACCGCTGAGGATTGCAGGGCGCTTCAGTTTGCCTCCTGTTCCGAACTCCTCCTACTCTTCTTCCTCATCCTGCCTTTAGGGTACAAAAAATTATAATCGGGGCCTAGTCTGTGTTTGTACGTGTGAGATACACCGTTTTATATCCTTTTTTCTAGTCCGCTATTCAATATACACCCTTTTGGGGTGAAAAATATTAAATTGTGGCATAGTCTGTAATGGTACGTGTGAGATACACCTTTTTATATACTTTTTTCTACTCCGCTATTCAATATACACCCTTTTGGGGTAAAAAAATTAAATTGCGGCATAGTCTGTATCGGTACATGTGAGATACACCTTTTAAATTTGTTTGGCGCATCTCCTTCCACCGCCAAGGATTGCAGGGTGCTTCAGTTTGCCTCCTGTTCTGAACTCCTCCTACTCCTCTTCCTCATCCTGCCTTTAGGGTACATAAAATTGTAATCGGGACCTAGTCTGTGTTTGTACGTGTGAGATACACCGTTTTATATACTTTTTTCTATTCCGCTATTCAATATACACCCTTTTGGCGTGTAAAAAATTAAATTGCGGCATAGTCTGTAACGGTACGTGTGAGATACACCTTTTTATATACTTTTTTCTATTCCACTATTCAATATACATCCCTTTTGGGGTGAAAAAAATTAAATTGCGGCATAGTCTGTATCGGCACGTGTGAGATACACCTTTTAAATTTGTTTGGCGCATCTCCTTCCACCGCCGAGGATTGCAGGGTGCTTCAGTTTGCCTCCTGTTCTGAACTCCTCCTACTCCTCTTCCTCATCCTGCCTTTAGGGTACAAAAAATTGTAATCGGGGCTTAGTCTGTGTTTGTACGTGTGAGATACATCATTTTATATCCTTTTTTCTATTCCGCTATTCAATATACAGCCTTTTGGGGTGAAAAAAATTAAATTGCGGCATAGTCTGTATCTATACGTGTGAGATACACCTTTTTATATACTTTTTTCTATTCCGCTATTCAATATACACCCTTTTCGGGTGAAAAAAATTAAATTGCGGCATAGTCTGTATTGGTACGTGTGAGATACACCTTTTAAATTTGTTTGGCGCATCTTTCACCGCTGAGGATTGCAGGGCGCTTCAGTTTGCCTCCTGTTCCGAACTCCTCCTACTCCTCTTCCTCATCCTCCCTTTAGGGTACAAAAAATTGTAATCGGGGCCTAGTCTGTGTTTGTACGTGTGAGATTCACCATTTTTTTACTTGCAAAAGTTTTTTATTTTGTAAGACATATGTAGATTAATAACATACAATCTCAGGAAATATTGCATAAGAAAGGTATACAATGTGTCATATACAGAGCCCACTCGGGAAGGGACTTTGTAATGAAAACAATGGCAACAATGCAATACGAGATAGGCATGGTTACTAAAACAGTATTACTAAAACGTCTGAGGATCAGAACAGAATCCCAGCCCGCAAGCAAAGCACAGAAAAATATAACCGTGGACCTCCATGTAAGTTACAAACGCCCTCTATAAACCAGGAAGGGGAACCACCCCCCTGAATCTTATGAACTGGGGTTGCATATAATCACCCTCTGAAGATATAGGTCCTGAGAGAGGTAGATACCCTATAAGCCACAAGAAAGGAGGAAGTATGGAATATCCAAAAGGAAGAAAAGGAAAGGAAAAGAAGGAAAGAACACAAGAAGAGAAAGGGGATAGGAGAAAGGATGGAGATGCTGGAGTGGATGCAAGAAGGGATCGGGTGGAGCAAATACAAAACACAGACAATTAGGATGAGGGAGGTGAGATGTACAGACGCCAGGGTTCCCATACTGCTTCAAATTCCGCTTGCTTGTCACGGAAGATGCTGACCATCTTCTCCTGGGTCATGATCCAAGAGATTTTGCGTTTGGTCGCCCCCATTGAGACAGAGGGGGACTTCCAAGCCCGAGCCAAGGTAAGCTTCCCCCCCAACAACATGAAATGCATGAGCTTTAAACTGGTTCTGGGCCCTTTTACACCAGAGCCAAGAAGCAGCGCTACTTCCGGGGTCCTGGGAGCCGGAAGCCCAGTAACTTTGCGGATCAGACTAAACAATTTATTCCAAAAACTATGGATACGCGGGCATTCCCACCAAATATGGAGCAAGGAACCCTGATGTCCGCACTCGCGAAAGCAAAGAGGATCAGTCCCCGGGTACATTCTGGCTAGACGGGTGGGAACAAGGTACCAACGCGTAATAATCTTAACATTAGCTTCAACTAGAGACGTATTCAAGATATCTTTAAAAGCCCTCCGGAAAATGGAGTTCCAGGTGTCCGGTTCCCACGATAGCTCCAGATCCCTTTCCCAGGAAAGGGCGTAACCGGGCTTGTCAGGTGAGTCGATCAAAGCCCTGTAAATCAACGAAATACCTCCCCTCTGGACTTGAGCTTGTGCACACCAGCATTCATATGAAGTGGCCCGGGGTTCAACATCTGAACCTGCGACCATAGATGATAGGAAATGTCTAATCTGGTGCAACCTAAATTTTTCTGAGGAAGGCATATCAAGCTTACTCGTACAGTGTGCGACAGACAAGGGGCCCTGAGGTGAGAGGAAGTGTCCTATCCTGAATAGTCCCTTGTTGGTCCACCATCGAAAAGCCCTTATGTTTAGTCCCGGAACAAAGTCCGGATTGTTAAAAATACGTGTCAGGGGTTTGTGAGCCGAGATAAGTGTAGGATGTGTATATAGTCTATCGCACAGCGCTAATGAGTGAGAGAGGGAAGGTGCCAATACAGGAGGTCTCCTACTCGGAGGGGCCCAAACCAAGTAATCTATGGTGTGATTAGGGACCGATTGTCGTTCCATATCAACCCAATCGGGTCTGCCCCCCATAGCATATACCACTGAGAATTGTGCCAGTTGGGCTGCCTGGTAGTATCTCCAAAGCAGGGGGACCCCTAGGCCCCCCTGTAAGCGGCTTCTGAAGAGGACCCTCCGCGGGAGTCGGGGACCTCTGGTGCCCCAAATAAACTGAACCATCTTGGATTGAAGACTCTGCAATTTCCCTTTAGTTATCTGTATCGGGAGTGATCTAAAAAGGTACAATATCCTGGGGAGAAGGTTCAT
The DNA here is from genome assembly GCF_965119305.1 of Pelophylax lessonae. NCBI lineage: Eukaryota > Metazoa > Chordata > Amphibia > Anura > Ranidae > Pelophylax > Pelophylax lessonae. The sequence goes on along the minus strand of NC_138778.1, from coordinate 80,601,584 downwards.
TTTAACAGAATGAACTCTTCCCAACCAGGAAATGTTCCCTCTGGCCCAAAGTTACATATCGGTAGACAATTTAGCGAACAGAGGCGGGTAGTTGGCTTGGTACAAAGAGGAGATGGAGGCGGTTAAATTGACCCCCAGGTACGGGATAGAGGTGGTGGCCCAGGAGAACAGAAAATTTTCCCGGAGGGTCTGCAACATTGATTGCGGGAGACTGACGTTCAAGGCTATTGACTTAGAGAGATTTACCTGGAGGCCTGAGATTTTCCCAAACTCATCCAACAGTCGGAGAAGATTGGGACTAGTAATGAGCGGTCTCGAGAGGAAAAGAAGGTCATCAGCGAAACAATGCGCACTTGTGTTCTCTACCCCCGCACGAAATCCCTTTAATATCAGGATGGCTTCTGATTGCTATAGCCAGCGTTTCGATGGCCACCGCAAAAATGAGGGGGGACAGTGGACAGCCCTGTCTGGTCCCCCTGTGTATCGGAAACGCGTCCGAATAGTGGCCCTGCAGTTTCACGTGCGCAATAGGAGAAGAGTAGAGGGCTCTTAAGGCGTTTAGGAAAGAGGGGCCAAAACCCCACCTGCTCAAGACATCAAACACATACGGCCATTCAACCGTGTCAAAGGCCTTCTGGAGGTCCAAGGAAAGGAGGAAACCCTGTTGGGGTCTCCCTCCATCCCAGGGGGCCCCCAGAAGAGAAATGATGCCCACAGCCCTTTGGATCTGGTCAGGTCCCTGCCTCCCCGGCATGAACCCCACCTGATCTTTGTGAATATAGCGGCCTATAAAATCCGCCAACCTATTGGCCAATATTTTCGTCATAATTTTTAAATCGTTATTAATCAGTGAGATTGGTCTAAAATTTTTAACGTCAGAAGTATCCTTGCCCGACTTCGGGATAACCGAAATGTATGCGGTATTGGCCGAAGCCTCTAATTGCTGTCCCTGCCTAAGGGAATTAAAAAAACGCGCCAAATGCGGGGCAAGCACTGGACCAAACGCTTTATAATAACCCGAGGAAAACCCATCAGGCCCGGGGGCCGAACCTTTTTTCAAATGCTTAATTACCTCTAAGATTTCTAGCTCCGAGATGGGGGATTCCATGGATTTCATATGAGCCTCTGGAAATACTAGGTAATGCCAGGCCATCCAGGAAGGCCGTCCTGCCCTGGATGGTCGCTCCCTCACTAGGAGTGTACAACTGAGAGTAGAATTTGTGAAAAGCGGTCATAATTTTTTGTGGGTTCTGAGTCATGGATCCATCCGAAGTCTTAATTTTGGGAAAAGCATAGGATCTGGGCCTGGGGGAAAGTTTAGCAGCTAGCCGGGGTCCTATTTTGTCGGTTTGGTAATAGAACTGTGCAGAGGACCAACGTAAACTTTTCTCTGCCCGGGTGGTAAGAGCCATGTTCAGGGCCAGACGACCCGCTTCCAAACACTGTCGTGACGCTAGAGTTGTTTTTTTCTTATGTGCCCTAGACACTTCCCGGAATTCCTTCTCCAGTTTAGCTATATCAATTTGATTTTCCCGCTTAAGTTTCGCCGCCAGCTGGATAAGCTTACCCCGCATGACAGCCTTATGAGCAGCCCACACGGTTTCTGGTGAGACCCCGCTATGAGCGTTCAAATGAAAGTATTCAGTAATGTCTTTTTCCAGCATATTGCAGAGAGAGGGATTACTGAGCAAAGATTCGTTCAGATGCCACCTGCGCACCCCATCCCGTGATCTAGGGGACAGGAGGTCCAAGATGACCACGGAGTGATCCGAAAGAGGCGATTCCCTAATATTCACTTTAACGGCCAGAGGGACCTCAGCCGATGACAAGAAAATGTGGTCAATCCTGGCAAATGTGCCATGAGGGGCAGAGAAATGTGTGTATTCCCTGGAGGAAGGGTTGAGTTCCCGCCATATGTCTATCAGACCCAGTGAGTTAAGTTGCTTAGCGATGGTGAGACCACGTTTGGGTGGCCCCAAGAGATTCACTATTTTTTATCCTTTTTTCTATTCCGCTATTCAATATACACCCTTTTGGGGTGAAAAAAATTAATTGCGGCATAGTCTGTAACGGTACGTGTGAGATACACCTTTTTATATACTTTTTTCTATTCCACTATTCAATATACACCCTTTTGGGGTGAAAAAAATTAAATTGCGGCATAGTCTGTATCGGTACATGTGAGATACACCTTTTAAATTTGTTTGGCGCATCTCCTTCCACCGCCAAGGATTGCAGGGCACTTCAGTTTGCCTCCTGTTCCGAACTCCTCCTACTCCTCTTCCTCATTCAGCCTTTAGGATACAAAAAATTGTAATCGGGGCCTAGTCTGTTTTTGTACGTGTGAGATACACCGTTTTATATCCTTTTTTCTATTCCGCTAGTCAATATACACCCTTTTGGGGTGAAAAAAATTAAATTGCGGCATAGTCTGTATCGGTACGTTTGAGATACACCTTTTAAATTTGTTTGGCGCATCTCCTTCCACCGCCGAGGATTGCAGGGCGCTTCAGTTTGCCTCCTGTTCCGAACTCCTCCTACTCCTCTTCCTCATCCTGCCATTAGGGCACAAAAAATTGTAATCGGGGCCTAGTCTGTGTTTGTACGTGTGAGATACACTGTTTTATGTACTTTTTTCTATTCCGCTATTCAATATACACCCTTTTGGGGTAAAAAAAATTTAATTGCGGCATAGTCTGTAACGGTACGTGTGAGATATACCTTTTTATATACTTTTTTCTATTCCACTATTCAATATACACCCTTTTGGGGTGAAAAAAATTAAATTGCGGCATAGTCTGTATCGGTACATGTGAGATACACCTTTTAAATTTGTTTGGCGCATCTCCTTCCACCGCCGAGGATTGCAGGGCGCTTCAGTTTGCCTCCTGTTCCGAACTCCTCCTACTCCTCTTCCTCATCCTGCCATTAGGGCACAAAAAATTGTAATCGGGGCCTAGTCTGTGTTTGTACGTGTGAGATACACTGTTTTATATACTTTTTTCTATTCCGCTATTCAATATACACCCTTTTGGGGTAAAAAAAATTTAATTGCAGCATAGTCTGTATCGGTACGTGTGAGATACACCTTTTAAATTTGTTTGGCGCATCTCCTTCCACCGCCGAGGATTGCAGGGCGCTTCAGTTTGCCTCCTGTTCTGAACTCCTCCTACTCCTCTTCCTCATCCTCATCCAGCCTTTAGGCTACAAAAAATTGTAATCGGGGCCTAGTCTGTGTTTGTACGTGTGAGATACACCATTTTATATCCTTTTTTCTATTCTGCTATTCAATATACACCCTTTTGGGGTGAAAAAAATTAAATTGCGGCATAGTTTGCATATTTGACTGTGAGATACACCCGTGCGATACTGTTGTTGTTTTGGTCCGCTATTCAATAAACACCTTTCTAGGGCAAGATCATAAATTACAGAAATATGAGGAAAACGTCAAATAGGGGCCGTGGCCTGGGTCGTGGTGCTGCTGGCAGAGCTGTTGCAAGGAGAGGACGTGGTCGATCTGTGCCAGCTACACGCACAAGTGAAACACCTTCCTCAAGTGTGAGTAGGCGACAGAACCTGCAGCAGTATTTGGTAGGGCATCATGCACCTCTACAAGTGTTGAGGCAAGAACAAGTAAAGGCGAAAGTAGATTGGGTTGCTGACAGTGCCTCCAGTTCCTTCACATTGTCTCCCATCCAGTCTACTGCAGAAAGGTCAGAGTTGGCACCTGCAGCCGATGTCCAACCGTCTTTCACCTTACCCCTTGCAAATCAGGCAAGCAGTCTGTGCCCCAAGACTGTTTCTATTCCACTATTCAATATACACCCTTTTGGGGTGAAAAAAAATAAATTGCGACATAGTCTGTATCGGTACGTGTGAGATACACCTTTTAAATTTGTTTAGCGCAACTCCTTCCACCGCCGAGGATTGCAGGGCGCTTCAGTTTGCCTCCTGTTCCGAACTCCTCCTAGTCCTCTTCCTCATCCTGCCTTTAGGGTACAAAAAATTGTAATCGGGGCCTAGTCTGTGTTTGTACGTGTGAGATGCACCGTTTTATATCCTTTTTTCTATTCGGCTATTCAATATACACCCTTTTGGGATGAAAAAAAATTAAATTGCGGCATAGTCTGTATCTATACGTGTGAGATACACCTTTTCATATACTTTTTTCTATTCCGCTATTCAATATACACCCTTTTGGGGTGAAAAAATTTTTAATTGAGGCATAGTCTGTATCGGTACGTGTGAGATACACCTTTTAAATTTGTTTGGCGCATCTTCCACCGCCGAGGATTGCAGGGCGCTTCAGTTTGCCTCCTGTTCCGAACTCCTCCTAGTCCTCTTCCTCATCCTGCCTTTAGGGTACAAAAAATTGTAATCGGGGCCTAGTCTGTGTTTGTACGTGTGAGATACACCGTTTTATACACTTTTTTCTATTCCGCTATTCAATATAAACACTTTTGGGGTGAAAAAAATTAAATTGCGGCATAGTCTGTATCGGTACGTGTGAGATACACCTTTTAAATTTAGTTGGCGCATCTCCTTCCACCGCCAAGGATTGCAGGGCGCTTCAGTTTGCCTCCTGTTCCGAACTCCTCCTACTCCTCTTCCTCATCTTCATCCTGCCTTTAGGGTACAAACAATTGTAATTCGGGCCTAGTCTGTGTTTGTACGTGTGAGATACACCGTTTTATATCCTTTTTTCTATTCCGCTATTCAATATACACCCTTTTGGGGTGAAAAAAATGAAATTGCGGCATAGTCTGTATTGGTACGTGTGAGATACACCTTTAAATTTGTTTAGCGCATCTTCCACCGCCGAGGATTGCAGGGCGCTTCAGTTTGCCTCCTGTTCCGAACTCCTCCTACTCCTCTTCCTCATCCTCCCTTTAGGGTACAAAAAATTGTAATCGGGGCCTAGTCTGTGTTTGTACGTGTGAGATTCACCATTTTATATCCTTTTTTCTATTCCGCTATTCAATATACACCCTTTGGGGTGAAAAAAATTAAATTGCAGCATAGTCTGTATCGGTACGTGTGAGATACACCTTTTAAATTTGTTTGGCGCATCTCCTTCCACCGCTGAGGATTGCAGGGCGCTTCCGTTTGCCTCCTGTTCTGAACCTCTCTTCCTCATACTCCCTTTAGGGTACAAAAAATTGTAATCGGGGCCTAGTCTGTGTTTGTACATGTGAGATACACCGTTTTATATCCTTTTTTCTATTCCGCGATTCAATATACACCCTTTTGGGGTGAAAAAATTAAATTGCAGCATAGTCTGTATCGGTACGTGTGAGATACACCTTTTAAATTTGTTTGGCACATCTCCTTCCACCGCCGAGGATTGCAGGGCGCTTCAGTTTGCCTCCTGTTCCGAACTCCTCCTACTCCTCTTCCTCATTCTCCCTTTAGGGTACAAAAAATTGTAATCGGGGCCTAGTCTGTGTTTGTACGTGTGAGATACACCGTTTTATATCCTCTTTTCTATTCCGCTATTCAATATACACCCTTCTGGGGTAAAAAAAAATTAAATTGCGGCATAGTTTGCATATTTGACTGTGAGATACACCCGTGCGATACTGTTGTTGTTTTGTTCCGCTATTCAATAAACACCTTTCTAGGGCAAGATCATAAATTACAGAAATATGAGGAGAACGTCAAATAGGGGCCGTGGCCTGGGTCGTGGTGCTGCTGGTAGAGCTCCTGTTGCAAGGAGAGGACGTGGTCGATCTGTGCCAGCTACACGCACAAGTGAAACACCTTCCTCAAGTGTGAGTAGGCGACAGAACCTGCAGCAGTATTTGGTAGGGCATCATGCGCCTCTACAAGTGTTGAGGCAAGAACAAGTACAGGCGAAAGTAGATTGGGTTGCTGACAGTGCCTCCAGTTCCTTCACATTGTCTCCCATCCAGTCTACTGCAGAAAGGTCAGAGTTGGCACCTGCAGCAGATGTCCAACCGTCTTTCACCTCACCCCCCTTGCAAATCAGGCAAGCAGTCTGAGCCCCAAGTCATGAAGCAGTCTCTTCTTCTTTTTGATGACTCTGTCAGCAGGGTTTCCCAGGGCCATCCACCTAGCCCTGCCCCAGAAGTGGAAGAGATTGAGTGCAGTGATGCCCAACCACTTATTTCTCAAGACGAGTACATGGAAGGACCATCGCAGCACGTCTCCGATGATGACGAAAAGCAGGTGCCAACTGCTGCGGCACTCAGAATTGTGGAGACTGACAAGGAGGGCAGGGGTGAAGACTGGGTGGAAGATGATGTGAAGGACGATGAGGTCCTCGACCCCACATGGAATGAAGGTCATGCAGGTGACCTGAGTAGTTTGGAGGAAGAGGCGGTGGTCGCACAGAGCCACCAGTACAGCAGAAGAGGGAGCAGGGTGCAGAAGCGGAGCGGCCGTGCCCTAGACATTACGCCTGCTACTGCCCAACGCAGCAAGGGACCGAGCGCACCAAAGCCAGGTCAAAGGAGTTCTCTAGCGTGGAAGTTCTTCAGACAATGTGCTGATGACAGGATACGAGTGGTTTGCACGCTGTGCAATCAGAGCCTGAAGCGAGGCATAAACCTTCTCAACCTGAGCACAACCTGCATGATCAGGCATCTAAGTGCAAAGCACGAGCTGCAGTGGAGTAGACACCTTCAAAACCAAGAAAGGTCTCTGGCTCCTCCTGTTTCCTCTTCTGCTGCAGTCTCGGCCTCTTCATCCACCTCTGTAGTGATACCGGCACCTGCCAACCCGCAAACAGAGGATCTGTCAGCAACACCACCAGCTAGGTCACCAACCATCTCCACAATGTCCCGTGGAAGCGTTCAGCTTTCCATCTCCCAAACACATCAGAGGAAGAGGAAGTACCCTCCTACCCACCCGCGATCCCTGGCCCTGAGTGCCAGCATTTCAAAATTCTTGGCCTTTGAAATGCTGTCATTCCGTCTGGTGGAGACGCACAGTTTTAAAAGCCTTATGTCGGTGGCTGTCCCACAGTACGTCGTGCCCAGCCGCCACTACTTTTCCAGGCAAGCCATCCCTTCCCTGCACAACCAAGTGGGGTAAAAAATCAGGTGTGCACTGCGCAACGCTGTCATGGATGTAATACTGGTTATATTAGTGAAATGCCTATTTCACTTTATGGTGCATACCTCATGTATATATGTAGATAGGTTACTGCTGAGATTCACTACCTTACTCAAAATGCAATTAGATCACCCCTCCTTTAGGAGAAGCAAGATGGCGATTGAACATGGAGACAACACCCAAAATAAGACCTCTTGATGTCCTGGAAGAAAGACATAGACACATAGATACTCCAATCATCCAATCACCACCTTATACGTATTATATATGACTATTTCCTGTTTATGACTTTCCTCAGTCTTTATAAGAACAAAAGAGGAACTAATAAAATCAGAATGAACTATTTTGACGACTGTCAGAGTTTGGTCATTTCAGTGTGCGCACATTAATGTCCTCGCTTCGGCAGGACATATACTAAAATTGGGAAGGCAGTAGATATATCTGAGGACTGTTCTGGTCCAAATCCAAATCAAATGGCACCCCAGATGGGACACTTTGGGTTCTGAACCAAAGGTAGCTGATCGAGAGGAAACCGAGAGGAGTCAACACAGACAAGGGCAGAGACTGATCACCTCTGAATATACGGTAAGACATACTTGAACCTTACCTGTATACCTTCTCTGTGTTGATTATCTTTGTGTCCATATCAGCTGCCTGCGGTCAGCAAGACAGGTAACATAACTTGCCCAAAGTGTATTAACAAGGAACCTGCATAATTTATATCTGCTGCCTATTTTTGTTATATGTGTGTTTGTGGTGGGGTGATGAGACTGTCAGAAGGGTAATAATCACAGGCGAAATAATTGGCTGGTCTAGATGCAGTGGTTACAATTGATCACAGACTCCCCTCGTCAGTGCGGTAAAGCACGCTCGTCAGTTCGGTAAAGCACGGGGAAAAGAGGAGAGGGGAAACGCCAAGGAACACGCTCAGCGTGGGTATCCTGTGAAACAGAGTTTAGTCTGACAGTTTGAGCCCCCCCCCTATAATCAGTCAGTAATGTCATGTGTTCTGTTAAACATTTTTGCTGCGTGCAAATGATATATTGAATTTAAGCTAGACAGATTAGTAGTAGCTTCCTCTTTTCTGCATACAAGAGTTTCGAATCCCCCCAGCAGCAGCGATCAACCCCTCCACTCTATGTACTTTTAACTTCCTCTTTTTCCTGTGTAGTGTGACGTACAGTGGAACTAACAATGCCAGCATTAACCACTTACCGCATACTAACGTAGGTCTACGTCAGTAAACTTTGCGGTAGTGTACCGGGATGATGCCTCTAGCTAGAGGCACCATCCCGGTACCGTGGTTTAGAGCCGACGGTTGGCTTTCCGTCGGTACCGACCGATGCGGCTCGGGAGCCGCTCGATCGGTACCCGGGGGGGCGGGAGGGGACGTCCCCCCCCCTCCCGCCGCCTTCCGTGGCTTTGCCCGGGGCTCCCGTTCCACCGGGAGCCCCGAGCACCCAGCCGGCACGTCCGCCGGCTGGATGGAGTCCCGATGAATGCCGGAAACGGCATCGATCGGGTCTCCGATGACGTAACCCGGAGGCGGCGTCCATGACGTCACTTCCGGGTTACTGTGCTGCAAAAGGCGGCAAATTTGAAAAACGGCTGTATGCAAAAATGCCGTTTTCGGCGTTTTGCATACAGGGAAGTGTAGTGGAGGGGTCTAGGGTCTTTTAGACCCTCGATCCCTCCATAAAGTGTACCTGTCACTACATATTGGTGTCACAAGGGATGTTTACATTGCTTGTGACAGCAATAAAAGTGATCAGATTTTTTTTTTTTTTTTAAAACTTTAATAAAGTTAAAAAAATAAATAAAATAAATGGGAAAATAAAAAAAAAAAAAATTTAGCCGCCCCCGTCACCGTTAGCTCGCGCACAAAAAAAAACGTATACGGAAGTCGAGCCGCAAATGAAATCGCTGTTCAAACCACACATGTGAGGTATCGCCGCGATCGCCAGAGCGTGAGCAATAATTTAAAAAAAAGAGCTACACTCTAACTCTAAACTGGTAACCGTTACATAAATTTAAAGCGTCGCAGATTGAGATCTCTTTTGACCGTAGTTTGTCGCGATCCCACGGGGGGGCGCAATTTTAAACCGTAACATGTTGGGTATCTATTTACTCGGCGTGACATGTTCTTTCACAATATACAAAAAAAATGGGCTAACTTTACTGTTTAGTATTTTTTAAAATTAGTGAAATGTGATTTTTCAAAAATTTTCCAAAAAAATGGCGCTTTAAAGACCGCTGCGCAAATACCGCGTGATAAAAAATATTACAATGACCGACATTTTATTCTCCAGAGTCTTTGCTAAAAAAATATATATAATGTTTGGGGGTTCTAAGTAGTTTTCTAGGAAAAAATACTGATTTAAACTTGTAAACAAAAAGTGTCCGAAATAGGGCTGGGGCTTAAGTGGTTAACACACATATGCAATTATTTCTGTAAAGTTCAATTGTTTTGCCATTTATTGATATTGAGTGTAGTAATAGTGGATAAGAACACTGTTTCATCATCAAAAACGTTTGCCCGTAGCTCCCATTGCGCAAGGGAAACTCGGTGCAAAAGTTCTGAGAATTGGCTACTTGCCAAGGGGGGGTTCAAGTGTAAATATCTTTGCTTCTATGACAGTTCTAGAATAAATTTTTGGACATTAAGGGTTACAGCAAGTAACGTGACCATTGAACCCTATTGGCACTGAGACAAAAGTTTTTAAGTAGATTAACTTTTCATCTGATTGTAGCATTTAAATTATATTTTAAGGGCACCCTCCATTGAAGAAGGGGAACCTCTGGTCAGAGTTTTGAAAATTTGGCACTTTGCCAAAAGAGGGAAATCAGTATCAATCAGGAGGAATTACAAAATTGTTCACAAATTGATTGCCTGGATAGCTCAGCTGTGATGTCTTGTTCTGATTGTGTGTGTGGTCTTTTGTTTGCTATCACCAAAGAGGTTGGGGATTAGTGAAAGTCAAGGAAGGTGGCTATGTGAAGGCTCAGTTGGGCCACAAGCCGCTGCTCCCCAGCACTCCTGAACTGCGTGTTGTGAGATTGAATGTACATTACCCAGTGAAATGAGGGTTTGGGTTACCCCTTGAGCAGATTGAGGAGAGAGCAGAAAGAGAGGGTTATTAACCCATTAGTTGCCAGTACTGCCCCTTTTGGCCGTTAGCCGGGACAGCGGCAGAAGAACAGGAAAGAGTGAGGGACCTTGGATTTGAGCCCAGAGGGGGGAGAGGAACAAGTCAGAGAAGAAAAGTGAAAAGTTATACCCCCATTACAGCCCTTCCCTACAAGTCATTGTTTTTCTCATAGGGACAGCATCTGACTTCCTCATGTGCAAAGCCCAACCTAGTACACTTCCTGTTGACGGCCATCTTGGTACACCAGGAAGGCCTAACAAAGGCCTATACCCTCCTCTGCCTATATTCAGTTCTCCTTGTTCTAAACCAGGATGGATGATTCCTACCACACTCCCATCCTCCCCGGATTACAGGTCCAATATATTAGTTATGGAGAAGCATCCAACTGGGACGACTAACCGCAGATGACAAGGGCACCCACTGATTTAACCCCTAATCTGAGACTCACAGTTCTGAGGACTTAATTTGCTCTTGCTCCAACTCCAGTCCTGGTTACCAGCCCGGTTACCAGAAGGGGCACTGACGATATATGTATGTCGCTTTTACCCCGTCACAAGCAGCTACCTTAATGACAAGTCTGCCTGACAGAAAAAAAAAAAAAAAACAGCCAATGCCTTCTACCACAGGATAGTGCGGATACAACAAACTTAAGACACTTAAGAAGAGAACGCAGGGCCCCAAGACGTCCCAGTTAAGACAAGGATCCCCGTGACGGACAACAACAACAACCACCACCATGCCCCAACTCCCACTAGGAAATTTGCAAATCCGTGTCACCCCTTATGACAGTGTGCTCGAATGGTACTAATATTAACAGTGTTTCTAAGCAACAATGAACAAATATTAACTAAAGTCTCAATAACCCCAGAGACAACATGCGGAGATCTGGCAGAAATTTGGAGCGACCCTTTGATCACCTGATGTGTGATCACTTGCAGAAGTGGGGCCCACAGAGAGAAGAGGTGAAGTTCTTTCTGTGTCATGAGGAATTCGCAGCAGAGGGCAATGATCAGACGGCCTGTCAAGCCCCAAACCAGAGAAAAGGTCTAGTACTTTCCTTTCCACTGTAGATGTTTCCTGTGTCCTGTTACTGAGCCACTCTAACTGGGAACATACCCTTACTTGCTTGCCAGATTTGTATTGTCTTCTACATGCACATTGAATCTGCTAGGAGCTGTTGTGCTGTCCAGACTACAGGCCTGAATGAGGACTGCAGCTACATACTCCTCTATCCTTAGAAGACTCATCTGCTTTGTGTTCTCTGCCAATCGTGATGACACTTCATGAAGGGACAACTCCAGGTTCAATACCACAGGACCCAAAGACATCAGTCACTTAAAAGTACCACTTGTCAAGGTGCAACTGAAACCTGAGGCACTCCTGCCCAGTAAACCACAACACCCTTTGAAGCCAGCTCAATTTGTAGCTATTTCAGCATAGGTCGAGACCCTTTGTCTAATGAAGCTCTGATACCCTGTACTTCTAAAAGTAATGCCTCAAGGAGCCTAAAATTCCCCATCCCGATTTGCCAAGGCAATGACATCCATTTGAGACACATGGATTCAACTCCACCCAGAGGTTGTGCTCCTTCAGTATGTGGATGATCTCTTGCTTTGTGCGGACACCCAAGAAGAGGCATCATCAACTCGCTCTGAGAGCCCCCTTTGCTACTTGGCCGAACAAGACTGCAAAGCCACAAAACACAAGAACCAGGGGTGCAAAGGCACAGTGGTCTTTCTTGGTCACTGCATCTCAGAAGGTACACTACATCTTACCCAGGAACAAGTCGCCGCAATCAAGGCCATTCCAGTGCCAATGGGTCAGAGATCCCTCCATCCCATCCCTCCATCCTTGCTGGGACTGATCTCCTACTGCCGTTCCTGCATTCCCGATGCATCCCTACTGATGCCCTGAAGACCGATCCTTCCCTACAATCAACAAAAGCCCTCACCAACTTTGAACTTCTGAAAGACATTCTGTCCGTGGTCCCCGCCCTCCACCTTTGGAACCATGAGAAGCCTTTCAAGCTATTTGTCTCGAGAGAGAGGGACATGCCACGAGAGTACTATTCTTGCCGCTTGGACCCCGTGGCTAGGAGTGGCCCTTCCTGGTTAAACTGTTTTAAACTCCAGCGAGTCACTCTCAACCTGGCCACACTTCTGCCGTTTTTTTCGAGGGGGGACAAGAAGGAGAATAAGGAGAAGGACAAGAAGGACAAGAAGGAGAAGGACAAGAAGAAGAAGGTGAAGAAGACCCCTATAAATACTCCAGATATGCAGACAAAGAAGGCAAGTGCCATACTGGTGGCTAGAGGGTTCCTGACAGCGGCCGGAACACCATTGAAACATGGCCCAGCCATCAAGGATTTAATGGATGCACTATTCCTGCCTGAACAAGTGGCTGTCTTGAAGGTTAAAGCACATGGCAGACTGAATTCTCAAGAAGCCAGAGGGAACCACTTGGTGGATATAGCGGCTAAGCAAGCAGCAAAAAACCAACGAAAAATGGCCAAAGTGGCCGAAGAGGAGAGTGAATTTCCAGTGCAGATGCCTTTGGCAGTGCAGATGCCATCTGACAGGCTATACCTAGCTTCTATGCATGGGGCGGCTCACACAGATGAAAGGAAAAACCCGGTTACAAAAATATATGTATTCAGCAGTCATCCAATGGGAGCATGGATCTGCACATCTCTCTAAGAACTTAATGAATTCACTGATCAGCAGATATTACTGAGCCCCAGGACCAGGAATTACCACCTTAACCAGAAATTACCACGCCTCATGTGCAGTATGTGAAAACTGCAATCCGGTGAGGACAGAAGAGACACCGCAGAAACACTTGGCAAAACCCCTGTATCCATTCCAGAGGATACAAATTGATCATGTACAGATGCCAAAAAACCCTAGTGATGGTAGACATGTCCTCCGGTTGGCCAAAAGCCTACAACGTTACAAACATGACAGCCTAGGCCACAGTCAAGAAATTATTCAGTGAGAGATTATGTAGACTTGGGGTCCCAGAGGTGGTAGAGAGCGATCAGGGCCCAGCTTTCACAGCAACCCTTACAAAAGAGATTTGGGCAGCACTGGGAGTTCAGTTTGCTCTACACACCCCATACCACCCTCAAAGTAGTGGGAAGGTAGAAAGGATTAATGAGACTCTAAAGAACGGGATGTTAAAAATGTCCCAGGAAACAGGGATGAGTTGACCAGACAGTTTGCCCATTGCCCTGTTCAGTGTCAGACACATCCCCCAGGGGAAACATGCCCGGTCTCCTTATGAAATTTTGTTTGGTTCAGCCCCAAGACTCAGCTGTTACTTCCCACAGCAGTTGCAGTTACAATCTGATGTGTTAACTAGTTATGGTACACGTTTGTCTAAAGCAATAACTAATATCCGTTCGAGTATTTTCCTCCATTCCAGACCCAGAAACAGACCGGGAACCCACAGAAGACAAGATTCTGCCGGCAGCACAATGATTGTGCTATATATCCTTTTCTTTAAAAGTCTGATAAAAAGCTCAGCAGGTGATTATCACCAAACCCAGTACGCAACAGGCGGCCACCACTAGGACAAATGGTATCATTACATTTTTGTACAATTTATCCAGCACATAAGCAGTTGCATTAACTTTTAGATTTTTGTAGTATAATACTCCTGATAAATACACTGACCTAGCACCCAACCACAGGAGGAAGCAAACAGCTCCCTCTGGGAGCTTTGACCCTCAGGTGTACATGAATAGGGGTCCCAAGGGGGGTCCCCGATGAATTCGAAGCCAGGGATCAGGTGGTTTTGAGTCTCTGAAGTTGAAGAAGAACTCAGGTATTACAGACCCTTGATCTCAGTATTGTAGCTGGATGAGTGGGTGGCAGAAGGTGCTCGCCCAGGTAGGTATAACAGTACTAAAAGAAGAAGAAGACCTGCTTATGATGGAAGAGGACAAACCCTCCATCCCTCTATAGTCACCCCTATTCATTATTTCACAGTTCAATAGGGTTGTAGGGACAGATAGCACCTGACTGCCCTCTCCAAGCTGTATCGAGGGGGGGAAGTGGGCTAGTTACTGCTCTTCTCTATATACAGCCTCCAAAAAAAAAAAGTTCCGGTGGAGTATGGGCCAGGTGAATAGGTGCTCTAGTAGTAATAGGGACAGATTGAAATAGACATTTCAAGGGGGGAAACTGTAATGGATGTAATACTGGTTATATTAGTGAAATGCCTATTTCACTTTATGGTGCATACCTCATGTATATATGTAGATAGGTTACTGCTGAGATTCACTACCTTACTCAAAATGCAATTAGATCACCCCTCCTTTAGGAGAAGCAAGATGGCGATTGAACATGGAGACAACACCCAAAATAAGACCTCTTGATGTCCTGGAAGAAAGACATAGACACATAGATACTCCAATCATCCAATCACCACCTTATACGTATTATATATGACTATTTCCTGTTTATGACTTTCCTCAGTCTTTATAAGAACAAAAGAGGAACTAATAAAATCAGAATGAACTATTTTGACGACTGTCAGAGTTTGGTCATTTCAGTGTGCGCACATTAATGTCCTCGCTTCGGCAGGACATATACTAAAATTGGGAAGGCAGTAGATATATCTGAGGACTGTTCTGGTCCAAATCCAAATCAACGCTATCTGTGGCAAGGTCCACCTAACTACCGATACGTGGACCAGTAAGCACGGTCAGGGACGTGTGTGGGACCATAAAACACAAGTCAGTATTTTCTGTGTTTAGACCCATTTAAAAATAAGATTTACAGATATATTATAATCCTATGTGTAAAAGAATATTAACAATTATATACATATATATATATATGAACAACATACATAGATATGTAAGAAATACTTCTATATTAAAGTTGTTTCATATTCTTGCTAAAGAAAGTTTTAACTGATATTGATGACTCATCTCTGTATGTCAAACAGTAAACATTTGTAAATTGTAAGATGTAGAAATTAATCATAAAACTTTTCTAACATTGCCAGACTCTAGAAGGTCTGAGATTGTAAGCTCTTTGTCAATATAAGGTGCAAAGTTTATTTGAAGGTAAATAATGCTGCTATATTCTGTGTACTGAAGCTAAGAACAAGACAATACTGCTATCTCTGGGGACTGACTGCTACTAATTGAAGTCTTAGGTTAACCACTTGCCGACCGCCGCACGACTATCTACGTCGGCGGTCAGCCCCTCACAGGCAAACTGACGTAGGTCTACGTCGCTTGCTTGTGAGGGTCTAGGGAGCGAGCGCGCGCCCCCGGAGGCGCGCTCCTGCTCCCGCGTGGTCACGGACCCCCCCGCGCGTGTGACCGGCGGACCCAATGTCCGCCGGCCACTCTGCGATCGGCGGGGGAGAGGGAGAAAGTCAGGCAGCTTGTGTAAACAAGCTGCCTGTCATTCTCCTCGGTGTAAAGACACTGATCACACGGATCTACTATGTAGATCCATTGATCAGTGTCCTTACAGCTCAAGCCACAGCCAATCACAGTTAGAAGCACGCCCCTAGGGACACACACAGCCCCTCCCTCCCAAATAAAGTTAACCCCTTCACTACCAGTGTATTTTTACAGTAACAGTGCATATGTATAGCACTGATTACTGTAGAAATGTCACTGGTAACCCCAAAAGTGTCAAAAATGTCAGTCAAGGGTCCGATCTGTCCGC
Source organism: Pelophylax lessonae (assembly GCF_965119305.1). Lineage (NCBI taxonomy): Eukaryota > Metazoa > Chordata > Amphibia > Anura > Ranidae > Pelophylax > Pelophylax lessonae. The sequence goes on along the minus strand of NC_138778.1, from coordinate 80,585,668 downwards.
CCCAATGTCGCAGTAACGCAAAAAAAAACGCAGATCGCCGCCATTACGCGTTAAAAAAAAAAAAAACAACAAAAATGACAAAAATCTTTCCCTTTGTTAGTAAACGTGATAACTTTTGCGCAAACCAATCAAAATACGCTTTTTGCGATTTTTTTTACCAAACATAGGTAGCATAAAACAAATTGGCCGAAAATGTTAAAAAATTTTGATTTTTACATTTTTTTGGGGGGGAATTTCATATAAAAAAATGTGAAAAATATTGCTATTTTTGCAAAATTTACGCTCTTTTTTTGTTTATAGCGCATGATCAAAAAATCGCACAGGTGATCAAATACCACCAAAAGAAAGCTATGTTTGTGGGAAAAAAAGGACGCCAAATTAGTTTAGGTACAGCGTCGCACGACTGCGCAATTGTCCGTTAAAGTCACGCAGTGCCAAATCGCAAAATACCCCCGGGACGTTTAGCAGCCAAATCCTCCGGGGCTTAAGTGGTTAAAAAGTCATTTCCAATATATATAAAGATATATATTGATAATAGATTCTTTTTAAATGGGGTTACCGGATTTAATCCTTTATTTAGATACATGGTGGACATTAAGTGAACATGTAATAGATGAGAGTATGGATAAATTATTGTGTTGTTTTTATGATAGTCTTAAATGGAGAAATCATCATTTAATATACTGGTCAACCAAGAGGTGTCACCCAATGACATCACCAGTTAATGAATAAGATGTCCCAACCAATGGGGATAATGTTATTCCCTCTGGGTTTAACTTACGGTTATTTTAATAGTCCTTTGTTCTATACCATATAAAAAGGAAAACAAGATTACAGTCCCAGCCGTATTAACCATATGTAGATTTTTCTCTAAGAGCTGATTTTTGCTTTTTATACATTTTTATTAATATCAGATTTATCGCATATTGGCGTATTAGTCTCATGTTTTGCATGGCTTATTCTCACTCCATCTGCAGTGGAGTGACTGTCGGACTTCACAATTCGCAGACAATTGTGGTCTGATTATATAGAATATTCATTTATGGTTTATACTATACCTGGAGAAAACGTAATCTTGCTTTATTTTTACTTTCATTATTGAGCTACATTTTACATTGCATTTATTGTTTGAAGTTTGTATTTTATGTAAAGTTATCTTTTTGTGTCATCTCAAGTCTGAACATTTATTGTGAATACATGTCTTGAGAATAAATATTCTTATATATTCCATACTGTAGACTGTTTTCACTAAGATTGGTATATGCTTTTAAAAATAAATTAATCGATAAAAAGAATTTGCTACATATTGATTTGTGGAAATAAGTGGAGATTCTCCTAACTCACAGATCTTTGCTTATTGACATAAATAGACACTGTTATATTCAGAGCAGTATAAATATTCTGACAGGTATCATCCTTCAGATTATACAAGGAGCTAAAGTATTCCCCAAAGGTGTTTGCAATAGCTTGTGGGTGGTAAACCCTGTTGCTGGTGGTGGGGGGGATCAGGTAAGAGGGCCTCATCTTCAATCTCACTCCCCACAGGCATTGGACTAATATTTAATATAATAAGGTGGTGATATACCTGGCTGGGCCTAGTCTCTTAATAAGCTCATCCACCCGGGGGATAGGGTAGGCATCAAATTTTGAAACTTCATTAAGTTTCCGAAAATCATTGCAGAACTGCAGAGTCCCATTGGGCTTTGGTACTAACACGATTGGGCTTGACCACTCACTCTGCGATTCTTCAATAATATCCAGGTCTAACATCTTCTTTACTTCCTCTGAAACGGCCTTGCTCTGAGCTTCTGGGATACGGTACGGTACGGCCGGATACAAACTTTGACCCCTGGTTCATGCTCGATGACCGTAGTAAGACCTTGCAAATCTGAAAATTTCTCTTTATTTCTCTGCAAGAACTCCTTTGCTTGCTGGATTTTGCTTGGATTTTAGACAGGGTATTTGCTATTTGGACACTCACCCCACCAACCTGAGGTTCAAGTCTTACACCAGCCAGGGAGGTAACCGGTTCCCTGTCCATCCAGGGCTTTAACAAGTTTACGTGATATATTTGATACGGCTTCCTCTTGCCTGGTTAGTGGACTCTCTAATTTACCTCCCCTATTTTTTCCACAATTTCAAAGGGACCTTGCCATCTGGCCAAGAACTTACTTTCCACAGTGGGAATCAGTACCGCCACTCGATCCCCCACTTGGAAGTGCCTTATTTTAGCGGCCCTATTGCATGCTATTGCCTAGTCTATCATCCACCAAGACTCCCAGATCTTTCTCCATTTTTGATTCGTCCAAGGGTTCCCCCCCTAACGTGTATTGTGCTTTTATGTTTTTAGTCCCCAAGTGCAAAACCTTACACTTCTCCACATTAAACCTCATTTGCCATGTCGTAGCCCACTCCATTATTTTGTCCAGGTCATTTTGTAGTTTATCTGCTTCATGCTGTGCAGTTATTGCCCTGCCCAATTTTGTGTCATCTGCAAAAACTGATATCGAACTACTGATCCCATCCTCAATGCTGTTTATGAATAAATTGAACAAGGTTGGTCCCAGGACTGAGCCTTGGGGGACCCCGCTTACCACCTCAGACCAGTCTGAGTATGCGCTGTTTATTACCACCCTTTGGACACGCCATTTTAGCTAATTCCGTGTCCAAGAGCAAACCCTGCGGTCGATACCTGCAGACCTTATTTTTAAATTAAGCGCTTGTGGGGAACTGTAGCAAACGCCTTGGCGAAATCCAGGTACACCACATCCACTGGTCTGCCCATATCTAGCTCACAGCTCACCTCTTTGTAGAATGTTAAGAGATTGGTTTGACAAGAACGCCCATTTGTAAACCCGTGCTGATTACTGCTGATGATGTTGTTGTCTTTAGCAAACTCTACGATATAGTCCCTTATCATCCCCTTCAGAATTTTACATACTATTGATGTCAGACTGACAGGCCTGTAATTACCTGGGACATGCCTCTGCCTTTTTTGAATATCAGTATCACATTAGCTTTCCTCCAATCCCCTGGTACATTTCCTGTCATAATACTGTCAGCAAAGATCAGGAACAGTGGTCTAGATATAACCTTACTGAGTTCTTTGAGTACTCTCGGATGTACGCCATCCGGGCCTGGTGATTTGTTTGTGTTAATTTTATCCAGCCTTTCCCTGATTTCACCCTCTGTTAGCCATAGCGGTAAGTCCTGTGTAATACTACTGACCATACAGTCATGGTCAGTGTACCCCTCCTTTTCCTGAGTAAAGACTGATGAGAAAAAGCCGTTCAGCACGGTTGCCTTTTCAGTGTCCTCTGTAACCATCCCCCATCTTCGTTAATTATGTGTGCAATATGCTCTGCCCTAGCTTTTTTGCTGTTGATATATTTAAAGAATTTCTTTGGGTTCTTTTTACTATCCTCCGCTATTTGTCTCTCAAAGTTGATTTTAGCCATTTTGATTTTGTATTTACTTTTCTTATTTGCCTCCTTGTATTGCTCGAAAGCCAAGACCGTGCCCTCTGATTTATATTTCTTGAAGGCCATTTTTTTCCCCTAATAAGTTTTTTAACATTATGTTTTTGCCAGCCAGGTTTGGCCTTGTCTCTTCTAAATTTATTTCCCATAGGAATGCACTGCAAGATGCATTTGTTTAATATGTTCCTAAAACATTCCCATTTTTCCTCCGTGGTCAGTGATCCCAGGGTTTGGTCCCAGTTTACCCTTTCCATCAATGAGCACAATTTTGGAAAGTTTGCCCTTCTGAAGTTTAGGGTTCTTATGTTCCCCACTTGCCTTGTTATATTAGAGATTGGTGTTTGTTGTAAATTATTAATAGTGTACCAACATCCCAAATGATACTAAATTAGAGAAAAATAGTCTGTGTGAGATCTATCCTTTTTCGTCCTGGAGGTCGTTCTTCCAGACCCCCGGGGCGGAAATTGGGATAGACGCATACTCCAAAAGGAGTCTTATTGGATCGAAGCGCTAGATGCCACTAGACCTCCAGGAATTAATGAAATGGTCACTTACAAACCCTTTCTGGGATAATTAAACCAGTTCCATCTCTATAGCTAAGATACCCAATATACATCATTCGGTAACCCGCCTCTGTTCTTCGGCCTATCCTCTGGCCTTTTCATTACACACCTAAGTTTAGTCCCTATGGGTCTCTGTATGTGGCCTTTTGCTTTTCATGGTCCAACTTTCCAAACCTACCATCTTAGATACATTAGTTGCTGAGTTTGTGTATACCAGGGGGATGTTCCCCGGGTGTTTCCATGTTCGCCGGTGACCGATGGTTCCCATCTCATCTTGTGCAGAAAGGTGGAATAGCAGGCCACACATCTAGTGTCTTGCATTCCCATTGGTCCAGTCGGGAGATTTGGGAGTGAAAAATATATATATATTTTTTTCTCTTTATTTTTTTCTTTTTTTTTTTTTTTCTTTTGGTTTTTTGGCTTTTTTCTTATCAAATTGATACCTTTACTGTATTCCCATGAATGCTAATGAATATGCTTTTATCTTATACCAGTGACATAAAGTCTTTATGGTTAATCATGTAACCCGTGTGTTTTCTACACACAGGAAATAATTTAAACATTGTTGCTTTTTGACAGCCACAGTGGCAATTCATGTCCAAGTGGCTGCAAGCTGTACATTATGTAAAAATAATTTAATGGGTGTTCTATATACCTTATGTAATATTTTTTTCATTGTTTAAATATATTGTATAATGATTATTTGGTCATTGATACTTAATGTATCTCTAACGCTTTTTTCTTTAATGCTGTCTGTTTGTGTTTGGCCACCGCACATGCGCAATCCCATGTTGTTTTTTCGCCCCTCCTGCGGGGGCCGCCGTTGCCCAGCACCTCCAACGGATGTGTGGTCCCTGGGCCGGCCGAGACAGCGGGACTTGGTTCCCGCCCACATCCGGTTTGGCGGCTGTGCACTGCTGCGATCGCGGCTGTTTGGGGCACAGCACGGCGCATGCTCCGTCCATCGGACTACGCCGTTAGGGACCTGGCTCGGCGTGCTGACGTCACCACGCCGAGTTGAGGGGAGGCATTCAAAAACAGCACACCGGCATCATCACTTCAGATGCCGCTGTCTATACTACCAGACCACACAGAGGTAAGCAACGTGGAGCCCTTGTACCGAGACTTGAACATGGACTTTAGTTTCCAATCTATCTTTGACTCTATCTTTTTTTCATCGATCCAGACTGTGCAGTGCCGGTGAAGACAGGGGGATATCTTTTCCCTCTTCCTCCCTTCCTCTTCCTCCCCTCCCTTTCCTCCCCCCCCCCCCCCTCTCGCTGGCAGAGCAATATGCTTCAACTTTCCACCGTTTGAACCTAAATCAAGGCTCCCCGCACTCTAAAATTAAGTCTCAGTTCTCATGTGTTGCCTCAGTCTGGCTTGACAAGTTACATACCTTCAAAGGCTCGGTAAGCCCAGTCCGCTAGTTGCACACTTTCTGTCCCTAACCATTAAGGTCTGGTTGTTATTTGCTAACATTAATCTAGAACGTCTATGTTCCCTACAGAGAATGACATAACTTATGTTATGCTGATGAGTTACAGTGCTGTGGACATTTCTGGCAATTAATATTTGCCGGTACTGTCTATATACAGGTATTATTATCTTCTTAAAGAAAGAACCTCTTTTCTTTTTATAGCTACAAACTTGAGCACTCTTATTCATCATTCACTGCATGCCTATATCCCCTCCACATCCGTTGGTGAGGCGTACACTGGGTGGTGACCTGTGCTTGCATGGGGCGTTGACAGACATGGGACCCTTTTGTGCATGTGCTTGAAGTGACCTCCAGACGCATTAATTTATTTGTAGTATTCTAATGTATATTTTCTATCACACAGGAATTTTAAGGCAAAAATAATATTATCTTGTATCAAAACCCCTGAAGAAGCGGATCCAATTGTGGGTATACGCCAGGTGCTCATCTGACCACCGGTCATTGTCCTATGTGTTTACATTTATTGCCTGTTTTTCTTGCCTATATGTCAACATTGGATACAATGATGGATGTTTTTGCATTTCAATTGTATGTCTCAGCTGTATGTTTTTTGTGATTTTAACTATGTACAATAAATTTATACATTTTATATAAAACATTTGCATACTTTCCAGGTCTACAGTACCGCCAAAATCCCACCAGCCCTCCTCTCCCAATTCCCCACTACCCTTTTGCTCCACCCTTCTTCCCTCTCCTTTCTTCTTTTTTCCCTTTTTTCTTTCCTCCTCCCTCCCCTCCTTCTTCTTCTCCCCTTTCCCTCTCTCTCCCGCTTTTCCGTTTCCCCCCTTCCCCCTCCTCTCCCCCCCCTTTTTTCCCTCTTCCCTTCCCCCTTCCCTCTATGCCTTGTTATATTGTTATTTACGCTAAATGTGATCATCCTGTGATCGCTAGAGCCCAGGTTGTCCTGGACTCCTATCTCCGAGATTAGGTCTGGGTCATTAGTAATCAATAGATCCAGGACTGCATTTTCTCTAGTAGGAGAATCCACCAACTGTGACATGTAGTTGTCCTGTAAGGTTTCCATGAATAGACGGGCCTTCTGTGAGTGTGTAGTCCCCTCTTCCCAGTCAATGTCGGGATAATTGAAGTCCCCCAATATGATGACTGATCCCAGTTTTGCCACTTTACCCAACAGTGATATAAATTCCAGCTCTACCTCCTCCCTTTGGTTGGGTGGCCTATAGCAAACCCCCACAATTACTTTTCCCTTTTCTTCTTCCCTATGGAGTTCTACCCACACGGATTCTAACTCCATTCCTTTCCATAATATCATTCCTATCTATCACCCTTACATTATCCTTGACATAGAGACATACCCCTCCCTCTCTTTTTCCTACATTGTCCATCCGGTACACCAAATACCCTTGGATATTGGCAAGCCAGTCATGTGAGGGGTCGAACAAAGTTTCCGTTACTCCCACAATGTCTATGTCTGCCTCATGTACTAACATTTCCAACTCATCCATTTTATTAGCTAGGCTCCTGGCATTAGCATATACCCCTCTTCGTTTTGTGGAAGTTGATCGTGAATGGTGATTATGTTTATTCCTGTTTGGTCTGATGTTTTCCCGCACAGACCCCTCAATTGAAGTTATGGAACTACTGTTGCTGCTGACTCTACTACTGCCTTCTGTCCTTTGCTCCCTCCTCACTGACTCTACATCTGAGCCCTCCCCCCCGTCTCCTAGTTTAAAAGCCCCTCCGACTTGGTGGCCATCTTTCTCCCCAAAAGAGCTGTACCGTCCCCATTAAGGTGCAGCCCATCCTTACTAAAGAGCCGGTAGCCGACTGAGAAGTCAGCCCAGTTCTCCAGGAACAAAAACCCCTCCTTCCTACACCAATTCTTTAGCCACTTGTTAAGTTCCCTAATCTCCTTCTGCCTTTCCTGTGTGGCTCAAGAGACCGGCAGTATTTCAGAGAAAACCACCTCGGAGGTCTAATTCCTCAATCTATTACCTAAGTCCCTGAAATCGTTCTTTAGGATCCTCCACCTTCCTTTTACTTGGTTATTAGTGCCCACATGCACCATGACCGCTGGGTCATCCCCAGCCCCGCCCAATAATCTGTCGATCTGCGATGTGCCAAACTCGAGTGCCGGTAAACAACATACTGTTCGGCTACCGCAATCTTTTTGACAGATTGCCCTCTTGATAATTGAGTCCCCAACTACCACAACCTGTCTAACCTTTCCTGAGACATGGCCCCCCTTCTTCCTGGAGCCGCCGCTCCCCTGGCAACTGGGGGAGGGCACCTGCTCCAGCACTGTCACCCCTGAGCTGATATCCCCCTCAACCTGCAACTTGGCAAATTTGTTAGGGTGAACCAACTCAGTACTGGCCTCCCTGACACTCTTCCCACTACCCTTCCTAACGATCACCCAACTGCCTACCTCTGATGCCTGCATCTCCTCTACTCCTCCCTCCTCTATGCTGGCCCCTGCCAGCGCCTGATGGGTAATGTCCAAGCTCCTTTCCAGGTTGTTAATGCAACACAGTGTTGCCACTATATTTTCTAGATCCAGGATCTGGGCTTCCAGAGAAACAAGTCGCTCACATCCTGCACAGCAGTATTCGCCCTCGATTGGTTCATCAAGGAACCCATACATGGAGCAGGAAGTGCACTAGAGCAGTAGTTACCCATAGAGTAGTGGGTAATTATGTCCGACAGGATTGCGGATGCCACTCAGTGCACTTCCTGCTCCATGTATGGTAACGACCTGCTATTCCTTACCTACACTACCTCTATCTCCCCTGGTACTAAACCTGGGGTACTCACCAGTCGCTAAGATACTCACCAGTCGCTAAGATACTCAGTTGTTAGGATACTCACCAGTTGCTAAGATACTTACCAGTCTTCCCAGGTACTCAGTCGAAGAGCACGCTCAGTCAGTCGCAGGGCACCATCAGTCACGGTCGGTCGCAGTGCACAGTCAGTCAAGGGCACATCCAGTGACAGGACACAGTCAGTCACAGGGCACAGTCGGTCACAGATCGCTAACAGTCGCAGAGCTCGGGCAGTCAGTCACAGATTGCTATCAGTCACAGAGCACAATCAGTCAGTCGCAGGTCGCTATCAGTCGCAGAGCACGGTCAGTCACAGGTCGCTATCAGTCGCAGAGCACAGTCAGTCGGTCGCAGATTACTGTCAGTCACAGAGCACGGTCAGTCAGTCGCAGATCGCTATCAGTCGCAGAGCACGGTCAGTCAGTCACTTTCAACACTACTCAGTTACTCAACATTACTCAGATTTGCAACAATACTCAGATACTCAACACTACTCAACAATACATACAGTATCTCACAAAAGTGAGTACACCCCTCACATTTTTGTAAATATTTTATTATATCTTTTTATGTGACAACACTGAAGAAATGACACTTTGCTACAATGTAAAGTAGTTTAGCTTGTATAAAAGTGTCAATTTTCTGTCCCCCCAAAATAACTCACACACAGCCATTAATGTCTAAATCACTGGCAACAAAAGTGAGTACACCCCTAAGTCACAATGTCCAAATTGGGCCCAAAGTGTCAATATTTTGTGTGGCCACCATTATTTTCTAGCACTACCTTAACCCTCTTGAGCATTGAATTCACCAGAGCTTCATAGGTTGCCACTGGAGTCCTCTTCCACTCCTCCATGACGATATCATGGAGCTGGTGGATGTTAGAGACCTTGCGCTCCTCCACCTTCTGTTTGAGGATGTTCCACAGATGCTCAATAGAGTTTAGGTCTGGAGACATGCTTGGCCAGTCCATCACCTTTACCCTCAGCTTCTTTAGCAAGGCAGTGGTCATCTTGGAGGTGTGTTTGGGGTCATCCTGTTGGAATACTGACCCACGGCCCAGTCTCTGAAGGGGGGGGGGATCATGCTCTGCTTCGGTATGTCACAGGACAGGTTGGCATTCATGGTTCCCTCAATGAACTGTAGCTCCCCAGTGCCAGCAGCACTCATGCAGCCCCAGACCATGACACTCCCACCACCATGCTTGACTGTAGGCAAGACACGATTGTCTTTGTACTCCTGACCTTGTTGCCGCCACACGCTTGACACCATCTGAATCAAATACGTTTATCTTGGTCACATCAGACCACAAGACATGGTTCCAGTAACCCATGTCCTTTTTGTGCATCATCTTTAAAAGAGGCTTCCTTCTGAGATGACAGCTACACAGACCAATTTGATGGAGTGTGGGGCATATGGTCTGAGCACTGACAGGCTGACCCCCCCCTCCACCCCTTCAACCTCTGCAGCAATGCTGGCAGCACGCATATGTATTTCCCAAAGACAATCTCTGGATATGACGCTGAGAATGTGCACTAAACGTCTTCGGTTGAACACTGTGTTGCATCTCAGTTTCAGGGTCTTGGCAATCTTCTTATAGCCTAGGCCAGTCATGGCGAACCTTGGCACCCCAGATGTTTTGGAACTACATTTCCCATGATGCTCCTGCACTCTGCAGTGTAGCTGAGCATCATGGGATATGTAGTTCCAAAACATCTGGGGTGCCAAGGTTCGCCATCACTGGCCTAGGCCATCTTTATGTAGAGCAACAATTATTTTTTTCAGATCCTCAGAGAATTCTTTGCCATGAGGTTCCATGTTGAACTTTCAATGACCAGCATGAGAGAGTGAGAGTGATAACACCAAATTTAACACACCTGTTTCCCATTTACACCTGAGACCTTGTAACACTAACGAGTCTCAGGCCACCGGGGAGGGAAAATGGCTAATTTGGCCCAATTTGGACATTTTGACTTAGGGGTGTACTCACTTTTGTTGCCAGCGGTTTAGACAATGGCTGCGTGTTATATTGAGGGAAAAGCAAATTTACACTGTTATACAAGCTGTACACTCACTACTTTACATTGTAGCAAAGTATCATTTCTTCAGTGTTGTCACATGAAAAGTTATAACAACTGGATTTTTGACTTACCGTAAAATCCTTTTCTCTTAAGTTCATTGACGGACGCAGTTCCTGATGCATATCAGTAGGGTTATACAGCCCCCTACAGGAGTAGGACACTAGACAGAAAAAAAGTTCTGGCTACGCCTATGGACAGCCATAAATCTGCCTAGAAGTCGCTTTCCTCGCTTTAAGCAGAGTGGGAATCACTGAAGCAGACAAACCCCTGTCCTCCAGCACCTGGCTTACAACATCCAAGCCGTCAAAGCCAGCGACCATTATGCAGGATGAAAGATTGGCCCTGAAGGCAGTAGATCCTCCCTGAAAGGAGGTCTCCAAGGAGTCAAACCAGGTTGGCATACCAAGCTTAGCGAGGCCAGTCCGGAGCCACAGGAATGACCGGAATCCGTTCCGACTTCATCCTGTGAAGAAGTTGTGGCAGCAACTTGAGAGGAGGAAAGGCATACATCAGCTGATACTGACCCCACGGCCACCAGCGCGTCTGCAGCGTTCGCCAGAGGGTCCCTGGAGCGGGCCACAAACCTCTGTACTTTTCTGTTGACCCGAAACAGCAACAGATCTACATCTGGAGTGCCCCAACGAAGGCACAACTGCTGGAACACCTCCAGATGGAGGGACCATTCCCCTGCATCCAAGGCTGGTCGACTGAGGAAATCTGCCTGCCAATTTTCCACTCCTGGAATGTGAACAGTGGAGGGAGCTGGAACAAAGCATTCGGCCCAACGATGGATGCCCACCACTTCCAAGGCCGCAAGGGGACTGTTGGTGCCCCCTTGGTGATTGACATAAGCCATGGCCGTGGCATTGTCCGACTGAATGCACACTGGACAACCCTGCAGGTACTCAGTCCAGTAGCTCTCAGCGCCAGAACATTGATCTGTAACCTGAATTCTTCCAGGGACCAGACTCCTTGATCAGACAACCTGTCGAGAACCCCCCCCCATCCGGACAGACTTGCATCCATGGTGACAATTGTTCAATATTTAGAAAAAAGAGGACCGAGTACTAAGAATAACTTAAAACTCAATCACCCAACACTAATAATTCATGCAGCAATTGGCACATGTGCATAAATAAATATCTAAAATCTAAAAAAGCAGCCGCCTAAAAAACAGTCAATATGTATAAAAGGTGCGTATCAACGAATCAATAAGCACAAGCAGCGCTATTAAATGAACATTAAATGACATATAGCTACAACCATATAGCTCTCAAGGTGCATCAATCTATACATCTAAAAGGAGATTGAGAGTGTCAGAGTCCAATATGGATGAGTCCATCACCACCAAGGCTTCATATGGGGTCGTGGGAAAAGAACAACAGTCCCAATGTAGAACACAGCTGCTAGAAGTGTACCTCCAACTCACTGCGTGCACACACCCCAAGATTATGCTCTTACCAGATCTCTCTGTTAATATCGGCTGTAGCCAATATCTCTCTCAGCTGGACTCTCCCAGAACTCAGCACTCTGTTAAATCTGCTCACGTCTGCAATATCAAACCGGTGGTGCATAGGAGGGAGTAAAAATGCACATAGGGCAATATTGTTTGATATAAACAGTGCACCTTTATTTAAAAATCCCCCTCTCCCATTACACTCACATTAAAAAAGACAATTGACAGCATGTATACGTAGGCGCTACGGTCTCTGCCAGCCGCTTACCGGTCTCCCGCCTGCTTCTCAGCGTTCCGGAAGTTGCCGATCCTCGTGGCTGGAAAGCGTCCCGTTGCCTGGGTGACCGTGCAAGTCACCGCCCTAACGCCTTTCGTCAGAGGACTTCAACGGAGAGCGTGCTTGCGCGGTCACGTCACTCCTATTTATCTTGTACCTCCGCCCGGCTTTAACCGCTTCAGTACTGTCACAACTGCCGTGGTCAGCCGACATCATCGGTACTCACCATTAGCGGGTCTCCAAGCATCAGAGCCCCTCTTAACAATGCTAATAATATATGCAAAATGACTTATTACAAGAATCTATTCTCATATAGCGCCATTATTACATTTATCATGTTTCCGGCTCCTATTTACATGTCACATTAACATCATAGCATCGTTCTATGTATGCAATGAGAAATCGGTGGTCAATTCCAATTTTCTGCTGACAGCATATTACCCCGTTTGTATAAATTGTTTATTAGGTCTTCACATTCAGTACTGCCCTATCATACTTTGTGCAATGACCATTATTCATATATATCATTACTACTGTCTAATTAATAGACCACCGAATTGACATGCATTTATAGTACCTAAACCATCTAGATCGTGTACCAATCTTCAATACATATCAACCTAATGTAATATATTCTCATAAAGGGTAGATATATCAATGTGCTGGCCTTTGTAATGCCTACATGTAATCATAGATGTTAAAAATACTATCAATATCTATGTAGCATACATGTTATAATATACTGAAATATATCTTAAAAACATATAATTTAATTTTTGCCCAAAAACACATAAAACCTCACATTAAAATAAATTAATAAAATAAGTGGGTCTCCTTATTATGGTGTGTGCTCAGAAAAAGGTTAAAACATTATATTTAAAATAACTTTAAAATGCATCACTCTGCTTTGAAATATATAATTAGCAGCTCGTCCTCTGTGAATGCACATGGCGCTAGCTAGCCTATAGGTCATAAAAAGCAAGGCCACAAGTAACACCCATTTCCTGTATCCAGAATTCTCTTTAAGGGGATCTCCACTTCACCCCTTTACCTTAAAATAGACCTCCGAATACATTACAAAGTGAAGTCCGGGGTCTATGATCACAGGAAAAAAAGGATGGAGGTATACTTGGGCTATTAGTAATCACTGATGAAACAGTTTACATCCAGTTCAACATTCAGACCCTTAGGATGGAGAACGTCGGTGAGATATATCCAGTAGGTTTCCCTACGTGACAACTCTCTCACCATATTCGATCCCCTCCAATTAGGATGTATCCTATCCACACCCCAAAATTTCAGGCCTGAAGGATCCTGGTTGTGTTTCTGCTTGAAGTGAAGAGATACGCTATGGTCTTGAAACCTTTAATAATATTTGCTATGTGCTCGGAAACCCGTTTAGTCAAAGTTCTCTTGGTGCGTCCGATGTACATTAGGCCGCAAGGGCATTCCAAGCAGTACACTACATGAGTCGTAAGACAAGTAATACATTCTTTAATATCAAATGGTTGCCCATTGGCACTTGAAGTGAAGGTTTTCATTCCCCATAAATGCTCACTGACTTGCCTGCAGGATTTGCATCTGCGGCAAGCATAGAACCCCTTACGATCCCAGAACATCTTAGGTCTGGTGGGGGGATCTATGATTTTCTGTACCACTTTATCCCCAAAGGATGGGCCTTTCCTGTATATAAAAATGGGGTTCTGGGGGACAACATTCCCCAAAAGTTTATCCATGCACAGGACTCCCCAATGCTTTCTGAAGATGTTCTCTATTTCCTTATGTTGTTGACTATAGTTGGAGATGAACCCCCATTCATGCCTATTATTCTCGGCTTGAATTTTGTCCTCCAGGCACTGATCTTGTGAATAATGTCCAACTTCTTGTATCGTGTTTTCCAAAATAGATGGGCTGTATCCTTTCTCCATAAAACAATTCTTTAGGAGATTAGATTGCATGAAATAATCGTCATCTCTAGTGCAGTTCCTCCTAATTCGGAGGAACTGGCCTTTTGGAATGTTTTGCAACCATTTTGGATGGTGCCCACTGTACATGGGGAGAAAACTGTTCCTGTCAGTGGGCTTAAAGTAAGCTTTGGTGCCCACCTCTCCGTTCTGCAGGAAGATTTCGGATACTGGATAATGGATACTTGTCTGACTCCAACTAAACTCTAATTTAATGTTGTTCCTATTGTTATTAAGATGTTGCATGAAATCACAATGCAATTGTTCTGTACCTCGCCAGATAAGGAACAAATCGTCTATGTATCTCTTATATAATACTAGTTCTGGTTTTTGGTCATAATACACAAAGCGATCCTCCCACTCGCTCATGAAAAGATTAGCTAAGCTGGGGGCATATTTATTTTTAAATTTATTTATTTATACAAAAGAGACAGAGAAGACATTCCAACATCACATTCCAAATCCAAATCACATGGCTCAAATATCAACATATAATTATTTCAATCATAGTCCATTGTGTATAGATCATCTGTCTTAACAGATATAATCAGAATTATAGAACTTATATTAAGCCATATCATGAAAAACAGCGATACTCTCCCATGTCTCTTAAACATTTTTTTTCAAATATTTAAAAAGTATATAGAATACAACTAAGAGAGAAAAAAAAAAAGAATAAGAAGTAAAGACAAAAAAAATAAGAGAGGAAAAAAATAAAAGGGGGGGGGGGGAATTTTCCACAACTGGTATCACGCCAGTATTTGTCATGTATCATTTATTCTACCAAGACCATCTCTGTCCTGCTCACAGATCTATCCAACCCAGAGATCAATTTAGTCCTAGGGGGCCGTGGCCACCTTCTCTATATCACATGCCCACAAAAGATGTATGTTCAACTTTTATCTTCTAGCTTATATTTGTTACAGAGGATCCTCATCACCTCTTCTCCTCAATTCCTTCTCTCATGTACACTACTGCCATAAGGCAACCAGTCTAAGTCGGTATAAATGTTTCTCCCTCCTCTCTCCTCCCCCTCCCCCCCCCCATAATTAGAGGGGGAAACTTATCAGGGAACCTAAGTCATTTCCCAGTTTGGAATGGTATTCAGAATTAATACTATTAGTATCAGTCTGCTTGTTACGCAGTTTATCCTTCTCTGACATTAGGGGAAAGTAATAGAGAGGGAGAGAGAAATAGGGGGCAAACAAGAGGAAGGGCGGGGAGGAGGGGTAGGGGATAGGAGGAAGGGAATTCAGGACATATTTTACTTAGATGATATATTAAATTATACTAGTCCCAATGTGCCCCCTTCAATGCAAACAATTTACCATCTGTGTCAATCCAATACCCCCTCAGGAGGGTCATGATCCCTCATATTCCATTAGTGCTATCAGTGTTATCTTTCTACCACCGGTGTCTGAGTTTTCTCAGTGCCTTGAATTATCTACTTGTGAGGAGAAAAAAAAGAAAAAGGAAAAAAAATGCCAATCCCAATGTGCCCCCCTCTGTGCAAACGATCTTCTACCTATGTTAATCCAATACCCCCTCAAGAGGGTCACAATCTCTCATATCCCATTGTGCTGTTCCTATTTTCCTCAGTGCTATCTCTCTACCTCCAGTGTTCCAACAATCTCAGTGCCTTTAATATATCTCTACTTATGAAAAAAAAATTTGAAAAATTTTAAGAGAGGGGGGACAATCCCCTCATTTGCCCCTTCCGCTTGGTTCTACTCCACCTTGTGTCCATTCTTTCAACTCTTCCTTCCCTTCCATTCTCATTTTGTTCCCTTTAGTGTCCATTTTGTATTTCTTCTGTGTCCATTATACCTTATGGTACTATATAAATACCGTTTCTTATGTATTCAAGTTCTTCCCCTCCTCTCCATCTTCCCCCCCCCAGATGGCCCATCTCCCCCCCAATTCCAGGCGGCACCGTATCTTATTATGTTCCATTTCTTGTTTAATTCAAGACATTGCTTCCCTCTATTTTCTTATTACCACTAAGTCCGGGAAAATGTGTGACAATGGTCATTAGGGACTAGTGGAAAGTGCCCTCCCTTCATCTGAGACAACAAACTGGTTCCACATTGCCCATATTTTTGTATATCGTTCATGTTGCCCTCTTGCCGACAGGATCATATCTTCATACTTATTTATTATTTATTTCCTCTACCTTACTCATCCACATGTTAATGGTTGGTGGATTGGGGTCTCGCCATCTTATGGGTATACAAGTTTTTGCCACATCCAAAAAATGACGGATAATAGAATGCTTATATTGTCTAACCGATATATCCGGTGCATGGAAAAGAAAAAAAATAGGTTCATCAGGTATTATATATTCCGTGAATTTCTGAGATATCTCACGTATTTGCTTCCAAAATCCCTCAAGTCTGGAGCAGCTCCAGAAAATGTGTAAAAGGGTCCCCTTTTCCTCCTGACACCGCCAACATCTATCTGATATTGGTGATGAAATTATATGTAATCGTGTCGGTGTGTAATACCATCTAGATATCAATTTATAATTTGTCTCCTGTATCCGTGTACATATAGAGGATTTAAATACAAAATTGTAATATATGTTGTAATTGTTTTGATGTAAATTTGTAATTTAATTCTCTCTCCCAACCAGCAATATAAGGCGGTCTATAATCTAATGATGGAGTGACTATAAAAGAGTAGATTTTTGAGAGTACGTGGGATATCGTACCTGTTTGTGCACACATGTCCTCAAAGGTAGTGAGTGGTCTGTCAAATTCTCTAGGGGGGGGGGGGTAAGGATTGTAAAAAATGATTAAGTTGGAATGCTTTCCAGTTATCTAGTCCATAGTCCCCCCCCTAAAGAAGTCAAGGTAACCACTGGCACCCATGATCCCGATATCAAGAAATGAGAAACTTGGAAGATCCCCTTATTTATTAATCTGCGAAAGGATCTATCCTGATATCCCGGTGCAAACCGTGGGTTCCCCAGGACTGGCGTTAATGGGGAATGTCTTGTAGAGAAAGCCGGATTAAGAAGAAATTTTGCACATATCCGAATCGTTGTTCCAACTGTCGGGTGACGTGTCATGTCTCGAGGCAGAAAGCCAAGACACCACAGTGATCTTTTCAAGGGTATATCACATTGCGCCTGTTCTATATTGGGCCAAAGTTTGGTCTCCGTGTGGCGACACCAATCTATAAGTCTACTTAAATGTACGGCATGATAATATTTTAATAGGTCTGGAACCGCCAGGCCTCCATGTTTTTTAGGGAGAGAGAGTAGTTGTTTTTGAAGTCTCGGTCTCCTTTGGGCCCATATAAACTTTGAGAACACTGTCTGTATCTGTCGGAAATAATTAGAAGGTATCGAAATGAGTAAAGCCTGAAGAAGATAGAGAATTTTCGGGAGAATATTCATGTTTAATATATTACAGTGTCCGAACCAGGAACTAAGTCCTGTATGCCATTTACCTAGTTGGTTGCTTATTTTACTCAAAAGTGGTGGAAAGTTTAATATATACAGGTCCTTCTCAGATAAAGTTCATTATTTTCTGTAATGTACTGATAAACATTAGACGTTCATATATTTTAGATTCATTACACACAACTGAAGTAGTGCAAGCCTTTTATTGTTTTAGTATTGATGATTTTGGCATACAGCTCATGAAAACCCAAAATTCCTATCTAAAAAAATTAGCATATTTCATCCGACCAATAAAAAAAAAAGTGTTTTTAATACAAAAAAAGTCAACCTTCAAATAATTATGTTCAGTTATGCACTCAATACTTGGTCGGGAATCCTTTTGCAGAAAGGACTGCTTCAATGCGGCGTGGCATGGAGGCAATCAGCCTGTGGCACTGCTGAGGTGTTATGGAGGCCCAGGATGCTTCGATAGCGGCCTTGAGCTCATCCAGAGTGTTGGGTCTTGCGTCTCTCAACTTTCTCTTCACAACATCCCACAGATTCTCTATGGGGTTCAGGTCAGGAGAGTTGGCAGGCCAATTGAGCACAGTAATACCATGGTCAGTAAACCATTTACCAGTGGTTTTGGCACTGTGAGCAGGTGCCAGGTCGTGCTGAAAAATGAAATCTTCATCTCCATAAAGCTTTTCAGCAGATGGAAGCATGAAGTGCTCCAAAATCTCCTGATAGCTAGCTGCATTGACCCTGCCCTTGATAAAACACAGTGGACCAACACCAGCAGCTGACATGGCACCCCAGACCATCACTGACTGTGGGTACTTGACACTGGACTTCAGGCATTTTGGCATTTCCCTCTCCAGACTCTGGCACCTTGATTTCCGAATGACATGCAAAATTTGCTTTCATCCAGTGCTGCTTCTCTGTAGCCCAGGTCAGGCGCTTCTGCCGCTGTTTCTGGTTCAAAAGTGGCTTGACCTGGGGAATGCGGCACCTGTAGCCCATTTTGGTTTTTCATGAGCTGTATGCCAAAATCATCAATATTAAAACAATAAAAGGCTTGCACTACTTCAGTTGTGTGTAATGAATCTAAAATATATGAAAGTCTAATGTTTATCAGTACATTACAGAAAATAATGAACTTTATCACAATATGTTAATTTTTTGAGAAGGACCTGTATACCTGGGAGGGCTCAGGAGGTAAGAGAGTTCCCAGATATTTCAAAGCCCGTTCTGTCCACTTTAAGTTAAAATTTGTATGCAATTGTGCTTTAAGGCAGTGGTCCTCAACTCCGGTCCTCAGGGCCCACTAACAGGCCAGATTTTAAGTATTACCTTGGGGAGAGGCAGACTAGAATACTGCAATCACTGAGCAGCAAATGATATCACCTGTGATGTATTTCAGTTATCTTGCAAACCTGGCCTGTTAGTGGGCCCTGTAGGCCAGGGTTGAGGACCACTGCTTTAAGGGATTGAGACATCCCTACTCCCATCGCTTCAGACTTACTCAAATTGATCCTCAAATTAGATAATGCACCGTATAAACTGAATTCCTGAAGTAGATTCGGTAAAGAAATTATGGGATTGGTTAGAGTAAAGAGCATATCATCAGCATATGCAGAGACTTTCTGTTGAGTGCCCGTGATTTTTATGCCACTGATATCCGGGTTATCTCGAATTGTACAAAGAAAGGGTTCTAAGGTAAGTACAAATAATAAGGGTGATAACGGACAGCCCTGTCTTGTACCATTCAAGATGTCAAATCCTTCAGACAGAACCCCATTCACCTTGACTCGGGCCGATGGGGCTGAATATATTTGTGATATCCAGTTTCTCATCTTATCCCCCACCTCTATATGTCGTAACACCGCGAACATGAAGTCCCAACTGACCCGATCAAATGCCTTTTCCGCGTCTGTCCCGACGAAAGTGCATGCTTGTTTGGAATCGTAGGCTATGTGTAAAAGGTTGAGAGCTTTCATGGTATTATCCCGCGCTTCCCGGGTGGGTACAAGGCCCACCTGATCTAAGTGTATCAGAGAAGGTAAATGGGATTGAAGTCTGGTGGCAAGGATCTTAGAAAATAGTTTCAGATCTACATTAAGTAGTGAAATTGGTCTGTAACTGGGGCACGTTGTAGGGTCCTTCCCTTCCTTTGGGAGCACCGATATATGGGCTCGTAATGTGTCTCTATGAAATGGGGAGTCAGGGCTCAATTTGTTGAACAAATCAGCCATTTGTTGACCGAGGATTAGGAAGAAGGTCTTATAATATTGTATCGGCAATCCATCTGGCCCTGGTGCTTTTCCGGTTTTAGTGTTATTAATTGCTGTTTGCAACTCCACCAGGGAGATAGCAGCAGATAACTCCTCTCTCACCTCCTCTGGTAGGCTTGGCATTCCTGACTTAGTGAGGTAATTAATCACTGCCTCTGAGTCAGGGGGCTGCGGAAGCAGATTGTAAAGTGACAAGTAATATTTCCTTAAATCTCGTGCTATATCCTCAGGTCTTTCAGCTTTCTGACCAGTAGGGAATATAAGCTTAGGGACATAAGCCTTGGTTTGCATGTCACGTAAAGTTCGAGCTAACACTTTCCCGCATTTATCCCCAGACTCATACATCACCCTACGGCCTCATTGTAATGCTGCTTTAGCTTTATATTGTAAAAGATCTACTATTTGCTTACGTGTATTATTAAGTTCCTTCAGCAACTCTGCCGTAGGTGCATGTTTATGTCGTGATTCTAAATCATGTAAAGTCTGTAGGAGTAAGGTCATCTGTTGTGTACGAAGTCTCTTGAACCGGGCCCCGTGTTTAATAAACACCCCTCTAATTACTGCTTTATGGGCTTCCCATGTCACCCCTGGGCTTATTTCCTCATCTAAATTGGTTTGAAAATAATGTGTAAGTTCTTTCTCCACCTCAGTGGTAACCGCTACCTCTTGGAGAAGGCTCAGATTCAACGACCATGTCTGTGATCTAGTAAGTGGAGTATCTGTTAAAGTATATGTAAGTGTCAATGGCGCATGATCGGACCATGTAATAGAACCAATAATTACCGACTGTACTGAATGTAGTTGTGAATGTGAAATGAGAAAATAATCTATCCGTGAATATGATGCATGTGGGGGGGGGGGGGGAGTAAAAAGTGTAGTCCCTCTCCCCAGAATGTAACAAGCGCCATGCATCAATCAAGCGTGCCTTATGAAGTTGTTTCGCAATTCGCTTTCTAATTCTAGGAGGTAAGGAGGAGGTTTCTGATGACAAATCCTCTGATGGTATCAGGTTTTTTTTAGATCTCCTCCGAAGATGAGTTGACCCTCCTGGAATTCTTGGAGTTTGTCAAGACATCTCGCCATGAATACATCTTGTTGTATATTTGGAGCATATACTGAAGCTAGAGTCACCTTAATATTTCCAATATTTCCTTTCAAAAAAAGGAATCTTCCCTCCAAATCAGCACAGACCTGTGAGCATGACCAAGGTACCTGTCCAGAGATCATTATAGACACGCCTCTGGTTCTACTATTCGAGCTGGTAGAATGATATATCGACGGGTAGAATCTATTTTTAAGTAATGGTGTTTTTACTTCCCTAAAATGAGTTTCCTGTATATAAGCTATATCAATATGTGAGCTTTTTAAATCCGAGAATAGCATCCGCCTTTTCTCGGGAACATTTAATCCCTTAGCATTTAATGAGCATATTCTAATAGTGTCTATGTTGTGGAAAAGAGAAAAAGTAAAAAGTAAAAAAAAAAAAAAAAAACACAAAAGGGGAGAAAAAGAAAAAATAGGCGTATAGGCGTCCGGTGGTCCTAGACCAGAACTCGGGCGCAAGCCTTCTGGGGGTAAAGGTTGGAGACTACCGGTGAGGATTTTCCAGTTTCCCCTACCCAACCCAACTCCCCCCTATTTGGGGGATAAATAGATAAATATTTTTACATATACCCTCCTTTTTTCAAATGCAGCATTTTCATACTAGAGTCTTGGCCCAGTGAGAAAGAGAGAAAAAAAAAAAAACCCCAAGGGGAGAGGAGAACATAATAAAGGGGATCCCTTGCTTAAACTATATTATACATGTCTTTCCTGTCTATTTAGCAAGAAACCCCCATAAGATCTCAGGGCTCAGCAGGTATATCCTTCATAAAGAACATATCTTATGTAGAATCATATTATTGTGTAAAGTTGAAGACATTAGTCATCTTAGAGCTAATCAAACTTCACCTGTAAGATACTACAGCTTGAGAAAGGGAGAGGAAAGGGAAAAAAAAAAAAACCCTTCTTTTTCTTCTTTGATGTACTCTACACACCACATCTCGTGGTCTGTCTGGGTTGGTTGATCTAGGGCCCAAAGCTCGGTGTACTCTGTCCAATTCCACTGTTTCTGGGGGGTCTGAGTCTAATATTTTCCGAAAGATGGCTGTCACTGTCTCCCGCAGGTCTTCCCTGCCTGTAGCCTCAGGAATGCCACGGAGCCTCAGGTTGTTCTGGCGGCTCCTATCTTCCAAATCCTCCAGATGCAGCTGGAGAGAAAAGGCTGTATCTACAGTGTCATTACGGGCGTTCTCTAACGTTATCACCCGGGTCTCCAGTGCCGTAACAGCCTGCTCCCCTGTACTAATTCTATCAGATACAGCCTGTATCTCAGATCTTACGGTTTGTAGATCTCGGCGATGAGCCTCCTCTATCTGGAGTATTAGTGTCTCTACCTCTGAACGGGTTGGAAGTGCTCTGAGCAGTGTCCGTATCTCTGGATCTATCTGGTGAGGCGTGGGGAGGTCAGAGTACTGGGGAGGTGTCACCTGCTGTTGGGGTTCCATTGCTACCGAGTCTGATGGTAAGTGTGTTATACTTATTTGTGTCTTGGAACCACTCAACTTCCCATCCATGTCTTGTGTTTGTAGACTAAGTCCCCTTACCCCGAGAGCTGAGTCCAAAGCAGCTGTACGTGGTGGGGTTCTAAAATACTGGGTAATTGCACTCTGGCTCCCTCTGTGTGCGTGTGGAGGGTCTGTTGCCTCTGACTCCGGGTGTACGGGCTGTATTACGTGCTCCTCACTTTCTACCATGGTTCATGCCGGAATAGGTATATAAAAAATGATCAGGTTAGGTGAGATGAGCCACGTCCCCCTAATTCAATTCCACCTCTATTATAGCTTCCTCTTTGTTTTATGCTCATGTGTCTTTTATCTATTTGCGAGGTTATAGGTGGGGGAGTCTCATTCAGCAATTTATTATTGTCCTTGAAGAAGTCCAAGAAAAAAAGGGGTGCTTAAACCCCTCTCACCTCATCCGGTCCGCGAAGTCTTGGGGTTCTGTTTTCCTCCTCCCGGCTCCTCTCATATCTCAAGCAGCCACACACCGGAGCTCTCCTTGCTCACAGCCGCTCACACCGCCGCGTGCAGGGTGATCCCCGAGGTCCTTCCTCCGTGGCCGCCGATACATGCCAGACGCCAGGCACACACGTCCTTCTGGCGTCCCAGAGCACCTCCTCCCCGCCGCGCTCCCAGACACCCCGGTCTGCGTGCCGTCCGATCCTCCGAGTCACCGCAGGAGCCAGGTAGTGTCAGTCTCTTTCAGTTCAATTGAGGGTACCGATATGCTCATGCTGGTCGGGTTGGGTGAGACAGGGGAGAACCTGGAGCTGTTAACACATCCTCAGGCGGCCATCTCCAAACCACGCCCCCGCTGGGGGCATATTTAGCCCCCATTGCTACGCCTCTCTTTTGAGTGTAGAATTCTCCCCCAAACCAGAAGTAGTTATGTGAGAGACAATAGGTCAATAGATGGCTTAGAAATCTTTTCTGGGGATCGGGGATGTCCTCCCTCTGGCTAAATGCCCAATTTAGGGCCAAGAGGGCATCATCATGCTGGATCACTGTATAAAGTGAAGCAACATCCGGTGTTACTAGGTATACATCCCCTGTATTTAATCCCTCTAAGCTACTTAAAGATTTCAGAAAGTCTTTAGTGTCTTTCAAGTAAGATTTAGTCCGGACTACTGAGTCCTTGAGGAAATGGTCAAGGTATTCACCAGCTCTCGCTGTCACGGAGTTGATGCTGTTTACTATTGGTTGAGGTGGCGGATTGTTCACAGCTTTGTGTATCTTTGGGAGTGTATAGATTGTTGGTACCCGGCTGTAGCTCGGGACCAAGTATCGTTTCTCCTTTTTTGTCAACACTCTATTATCATACCCATACGTGACCAATACACTAAGTTCACTCCGGGATAACTTAGTTGGATCACCAGCAAGCCGCTGATAAGTGTTAGTATCCGCCAACATCTCCATTAATTGGTTGTGGTAATAGTCTTTCTGCATGATTACTACCCCACCTCCCTTGTCAGCTGGGCGGATAATAACGTTTTCCGTCTTTCCAAAGCCTCTAGTCCTTCCTGGATGTGTCTAGGGTTGACATTCTGATTAGGCTCAATATTTGCCAAATCTCTAAGGACCAATCTCTTAAAGACGTCTAAACAATGGTTAGACAGTTGTGGGGAGTTAAAAAGAGATTTGTTTTTTAACCCACTATCAATACCAATAGTATATGTTGGTTTGTTAGCTAGCTTAGGTCT
The DNA here is from genome assembly GCF_965119305.1 of Pelophylax lessonae. NCBI lineage: Eukaryota > Metazoa > Chordata > Amphibia > Anura > Ranidae > Pelophylax > Pelophylax lessonae. The sequence goes on along the minus strand of NC_138778.1, from coordinate 80,561,585 downwards.
ACTATCATTTAGATAGTACCTTTTTAAATTGACATTTCGGATAAATTTGTGTATATTGACTGTTTTTTAGGCGGCTGCTGTTTTTAGATTTTACAGTAGATATTTATTTATGCACATGTGCCAATTGCTGCATGAATTATTAGCACTGGGTGATTGAGTTTTAAGTTATTCTTAGTACTCGGTCCTCTTTTTTCATATTACTTTCTACTACCTAGCAGCTATGGAGGCCATTGCCTTTTTAAAGAATAGACCTTTAATTCTGGATGATGTGTTCTTGACTAGTAAAGATGTTCCGCAAGGGTCATCAGACATCAGTGGACAGCTGTCCACTTTAAACCACCTTTTAGATAAACAACTCTGTGCCTGGTGGGATGTGTGTACCTTCGAGCGCTACATCAAAGAAAAGATCATCAGGAGGAGCTTGCGCTGGGACGTGGCACCTCAGGATGGTCTTGATGATGAGAGCTCGAGGGTAGAATGGCTTGAATTCTTTAACTCGGTGGGATTAAAACTCCAAGAGTTAGTACTAAAGAGGAAAAAGAAAAAAATGGCCATTCTAGAAACTAAAATAGCGGAGATCAAAACAGCCTTAGAGGCATGTAAGGAAAATCTGCTATTGGAGAAATTCAATGTGGACGTCAAAAAAAAGCTAGAAAAGTTAGACAGAGATACTCAAAAGAAGAAGGTAAAAAAGTTTCATAGGGATATCAAAGACTTTAAAAGTGGTCAGATATACTCCTGGCAATTTCCAGAGATGTTGGTTTCTTTGCCTGTACCTGGTCAGGAAAATGGTGAACTGGGAATGAATGACACCCCTTTGAGAGGTACACCGAGAAACAATATGCAGGCAAAAAACCCAAGTATTTGGAACACCAAATAGGGGTAACCTTAAAGGAAAAAAACCTATAAATAATGTGTCTCAAAATCAGCCAAGTAAGGCACCCAGACCAGGGGCTCAACAGGTGTACCAACATCCTAATAAAGGAAACAGTAATAAAACGGTACACAGACCGTATGTTGGCACATATGAACACAATAATGAGTATGTAGTACCAACTCAAAATAAATACGAACCACTCACCTACCACAACGAATCATGGACTCCTGTGCCCCCACGCCCTTTTTTATGGAGGGGCGACAGACACCGGGGACGTCGGAGAGGTGGCAGAGGGGGGAGAGGCAGCAATGCCGGCCCACGTCAGCCATACCCTACACGCCCCGAGATGGGAAATTCAGGCCCCCAATGGAGGGAACCACAGGACCCACGAGAGTTCTGGATAGGGTCAAACACAGAGGATGTAGAGCAGGGAGGAGGACCCACAAAAAGAAAGAGGGTGGTGGATTAAATGGAATCTACAACCTTGCTGGCATCACTCTGAACAATAAGGAAACTAATATTTTAAACGCAGGCCTTAAATGTGCGGCAAAGAGACCGATTGGGAAATTTGGAGTATATATGGACATACACAAATTTATCCGAAAGGTCAATTTAAAAAGGTACTATCTAAATGATAGTAGACCTAAGCTAGCTAACAAACCAACATATACTATTGGTATTGATAGTGGGTTAAAAAACAAATCTCTTTTTGACCCCCCACAACCGTCTAACCATTGTGTAGACGTCTTTAAGAGATTGGTCCTAAGAGATTTGGCAAATATTGAGCCTAATAAGAACGTCAACCCTAGACACATCCAGGAAGGACTAGAGGCTTTGGAAAGACGGAAAAACGTTATTATCCACCCAGCTGACAAGGGAGGTGGGGTAGTAATCATGCAGAAAGACTATCACCACAACCAATTAATGGAGATGTTGGTGGATACTAACACTTATCAGCGGCTTGCTGGTGATCCAACTAAGTCATCCCGGAGCGAACTTATAGAATTGGTCACGTATGGGTATGATAATAGAGTGTTGACAAAAAAGGAGAAACGATACTTGGTCCCGAGCTACAGCCGGGTACCAACTATCTATACACTCCCAAAGATACACAAAGATGTGAACAATCTGCCACCTCGACCAATAGTAAACAGCATCAACTCCGTGACAGCGAGAGCTGGTGAACACCTTGACCATTTCCTCCAGGACTCAGTAGTCCGGACTAAATCTTACTTGAAAGACACTAAAGACTTTCTGAAATCTTTAAGTAGCTTAGAGGGATTAAATACAGGGGCTGTATACCTAGTAACAGCGGATGTTGCTTGACTTTATACAGTGATCCAGCACGATGATGCCCTCTTGGCCCTAAATTGGGCATTTAGCCAGAGGGAGGACATGCCCGATCCCCAGAAAAGATTTCTAAACCATATATTGACCTATTGTCTCTCACATAACTACTTCTGGTTTGGGGGAGAATTCTACACTCAAAAGAGAGGCGTAGCAATGGGGGCTAAATATGCCCCCAGCTTAGCTAATCCTTTCATGAGCGAGTGGGAGGATCGCTTTGTGTATTATGACCAAAAACCAGAACTAGTATTATATAAGAGATACATAGACGATTTGTTCCTTATCTGGCGAGGTACAGAACAATCGCTATGTGATTTCATGCAACATCTTAATAACAATAGGAACAACATTAAATTAGAGTTTAGTTGGAGTCAGACAAGTATCCATTATCTGGATGTTGAAATCTTCCTGCAGAATGGAGAGGTGGGCACCAAAGCTTACTTTAAGCCCACTGACAGGAACAGTTTTCTCCCCATGTACAGTGGGCACCATCCAAAATGGTTGCAAAACATTCCAAAAGGCCAGTTCCTCCGAATTAGGAGGAACTGCTCTAGAGATGACGATTATTTCATGCAATCTAATCTCCTAAAGAATTGTTTTATGGAGAAAGGATACAGCCCATCTATTTTGGAAAACACGATACAAGAAGTTGGACATTATTCACAAGATCAGTGCCTGGAGGACAAAATTCAAGCCGAGAATAATAGGCATGAATGGGGGTTCATCTCCAACTATAGTCAACAACATAAAGAAATAGAGAACATCTTCAGCAAGCATTGGGTAGTCCTGTGCATGGATAAACTTTTGGGGAATGTTATCCCCCAGAACCCCATTTTTATATACAGGAAAGGCCCATCCTTTGGGGATAAAGTGGTACAGAAAATCATAGATCCCCCCACCAGACCTAAGATGTTCTGGGATCGTGAGGGGTTCTATGCTTGCCGCAGATGCAAATCCTACAGGCAAGTCAGTGAGCATTTACGGGGAATGAAAACCTTCCCTTCAAGTGCCAATGGGCAACAATTTGATATTAAAGAATGTATTACTTGTCTTACGACTCATGTAGTGTACTGCTTGGAATGCCCTTGCGGCCTAATGTACATGGGACGCACCAAGAGAACTTTGACTAAACGGGTGTCCGAGCACATAGCAAATATTATTAAAGGTTTCAAGGACCATAGCGTATCTCTTCACTTCAAGCAGAAACACAACCAGGATCCTTCAGGCCTGAAATTTTGGGGTGTGGATAGGATACATCCTAATTGGAGGGGATCAAATATGGTGAGAGAGTTGACACGTAGGGAAACCTACTGGATATATCTCACCGACGTTCTCCATCCTAAGGGTCTGAATGTTGAACTGGATGTAAACTGTTTCATCAGTGATTACTAATAGCCCAAGTTGTAAGATTCTGGTACCTCTGGTACCCTTAATTTCCATTTCCTTTTCAACTTTGCGTCCCACCTTTCTAGTTAGGTGGAACGTATACACCTTTAAGACGGATGACGTCATCACCGAGCGCCGCAGAGCGGCTATTTCAATCGCCGGCGTTCTCTCTCATGTTGTTCGTTCAATGTGCCTACAAGCTCACAAGCCTTGTCTCGCTGTCGGAAACCTCCAGCTATTTCCCTTTACCTGGAATAGAGCGGAACCTCGCTACTGATCCCGTATCTCGCTACCGGTTCACTCCCTCACTACTGGACCCCTCTACTTACTAACCTTACTAAGTGATAAGTACCCCACAGGGGAATTCTCCATACTAACTTACACTATCTACCTCTGCACATTAAGGACTGTTACTATCTATCCATACCTATTCTATCATCTGCACTGTTACATAGATTGCTAGCTCTTGAGTCTACTACCATCTATCCTTGCACTTGGTTAGTCTATCCTGTATATGTCATCTGCTGTCCTTACCACCTGTTACCATACATGATTACTAACCTATCTGCATTCTACCTATTACCATCTACAACTCTCCTGAACATTACTATCAAGTGCTTACCATTACTGTCACTGCTCACACCTGTCCCTTCAGCACATCACCTCCATACTATCATATACATCCTATCACTCCAGGAACATCTTATTGAGTGTGTGTATATCTGTATGCTGAAGCTGACAGGCCCACAGTGATGAGTCTTGAGAGTTGGATCTGGTATTCCAACACATCTCTACATGACTACTGAGTGGAGATTCTGCAGCTGCAAATCCAGCTTACTATAAAACGCAGGAGCGTTACAGATTGAACGAACCTAAAAAATGGATTCAGCAGAATTACCCACTCAAGTGACACAATTAACACAACAAGTAAATGCATTAATACTTGCTCTTACTGAAGTAAAAGAAGATAATCAGACTCTGAGACAGCAGGTAACCCGTCTTTCACAGCTTACCGCTGCTCAGCCCCCTGAACCTAAAATAAACCCTCCTCTAGTGTTTACAGGTGATCGGAAAAAATTTAGTGAATTCAAAAACGCATGTCAATTGCTTTTTTTGCTAAAACCTCGTACTTACCCTACTGATCAAATTAAAGTCTGTACCGTTATTTCATACCTAACGGGTGATCCACGGGCCTGGGCAGACTCTCTCTTTGAGAAAAATGATCAGCTTCTCAACTCCTATCCTTTATTCCTAGCGGAACTCGCTAGTTTATATGAAGACCCCAATAGGCAGAGTACTGCTGATATCCAATTGAGGGCTTTAAAACAAGGTAGGAGACCTGTAGAAGACTTTGTAGCAGAGTTCAAAAGATGGACCCTTGATTCAGGGTGGAATGATACATCTCTGCAAACTCAGTTTAGACTCGGGTTGTCAGAAGCCGTTAAAGACGAGCTCGCCCGAGCGGATTTACCTGGCACTCTGGATGCCTTAATACAACTCAGTATCAACATTGACAGGCGACTTCGAGAAAGAAAGGCTGAGAAAATGGGAATACCATTGTCTAGTCCTTCTCGGAGTTCGTCCGTTGACCCTACTCCTATGGAGGTAGGAAGCATGCGCCCACCTTTATCAACTGCTGAACGAGCCAGGAGAAGATCCAGTAATCTCTGCATGTACTGCGCATCCCCGACTCATCTGATAAGCGTCTGTCCCCTTGTCCGCAAAAATGAGGGTGAGTGTTCACATGTCTTGCTAGGGGGATTAATGACTTTCTTTTCTAATCCCTATCTCTTTGTTCATTTAACATTACAGTGGGACCAGACTAGGATTACCACCAAGGCTATGATCGACACAGGATCCTGTGGGAACTATATCGATACACGTTTTGTTACCTTAAATAAAATACCTATTATTTCAAAACCTAAACCTGTTTCTGTTAGTTTCATTAATGGTATCCCGCTATCTTCTGGTCCAATCACCAATCAGACGCAAGCACTCCTTGTCACTGCTAACGAGTCTCATATGGAGACCACCTCTTTTGATATACTATCTTCACCCCATTTTTCCATTATTTTGGGACTCCCTTGGTTACACACACATCAACCAATCATAGATTGGAAAAAAACGGACTTTAATTTTCTCTTTTACGTGTAACCTCCCATCTTATGGAAAAATCCTGTCTGTGGTGTCAGATGAGATTGCACCACTATGCTATCAGGATCTGTCCGAAGTATTCCTTGAGAAAAATGCTCAAGTGTTGCCTCCCCATAGGGATTATGATTGCACTATCGATCTTCTCCCTAACAGCAAATTGCCTTTCGGTCATGTTTATCCTCTTTCACAGGATGAACTCTCTCATCTCAAGGAATACTTGGATGAGAATTTGACAAAAGGGTTCATCAGACCCTCTACTTCTTCCACAGCTGCAGGACTTTTCTTTGTCCGCAATAAGGATTTAAGCCTTAGGCCTATTATCGATTACAGGCAATTAAATACCATTACGATAAAGGATCGCTATCCTTTACCGCTCATCCCTGAACTCATTGAACAAGTGCATGGGGCTACTTACTTCTCTAAATTGGACCTAAAAGGGGCATACAACCTAATCCGAATCCGTGACGGAGATGAGTGGAAAACAGCATTCAGAACCAAATACGGATTGTTCGAATATCTTGTGATGCCATTCGGGTTGTGTAATGCTCCCGCAGCTTTTCAAACATTCATAAACGACATCTTTAGAGACTTACTTGATGTCTGTGTTGTGGTATATCTGGACGATATACTTATCTATTCTCGATCTCTGTCTGAACATATAAAACATGTAAGACTTGTGTTATCCAGATTACTCACACACAATCTATACGTGAAATTAAAAAAATGCCTATTTCATAAAGAAGAAATATTATTCCTAGGATACATCATATCCAAAACCGGAATCAAGATGGATATGAGCAAGATATCGTGTATTCTGGATTGGCCTGTACCAACAACTCGTAAGGCATTACAACGATTCCTTGGATTTTCAAACTTCTATAGAAAGTTAATCAAGAACTTCTCTGCTATTGTGAGACCTCTCACACAACTTACAAGTATAAAGAAACCATTCAAATGGTCAGAAGAAGCAGATGGAGCTTTCTGCTTGTTAAAATCAACCTTTACTTCTGCTCCCATACTACGCCATCCAGACCCATCCCTCCAATATATTCTGGAGGTAGATGCGTCAAATATGGCAGTAGGAGCAGTTCTCTCCCAACGACCAACAAATACTTCACCACTCCACCCAGTTGCTTTCTTCTCAAAATCACTAAGCAGCCCAGAGGTGAATTACCCAGTGGGTGAAAAGGAGTTGCTTGCCATAAAACTGGCACTGGAGAATTGGCGACATCTACTTGAAGGTACCCAATTACCAATACTCATATATACAGACCATAAAAACCTTCAATACCTCCAGACTAACAAAACTCTTTCCCACCGGCAGGTACGATGGTCATTATTCTTCCTAAGATTTAACTTCCTAGTGACCTACACGCCTGCAGACAAAAATAAAAAAGCGGATGCGCTATCACGATTAAACGAAGATAACTGCGCCGAAATCCCTTCTATTCCTATAATACCCTATGAACGTATTATTGGTGTTGTTCGTTCCCTGAAGGAAGAGATTTTGCACAGTATAGGATTGGATTCACCTCCACCACAACTAAGTACTGATGCAGAAGGGGGGCATGTCCAAGATGGCCACCGGAGCGGACGCTAAGTAGGAGAGCTCCGTGTGGATCGCCGCTGCTTACCTGGTCCCTGCACTTACCGACCTTCCTAAGCTGCTCTTCCGACCCGTGCTGTGGCGGTGGATGTAATGCGCCGCAGCTCCCGCTCCTCTCACCACCCGAAGTCCGGTAAATCCTCCGCTGCTGCTGTCCCGAGGGCCCTTCCCGCCAGGCGATCCAACATGGCGTCCCAGACGGATGATGCGGACCCGACCCAGCGCGACTCGGAGCAGTTCACGGCCCTGATGCTGGCTATAACTACTTGCCAAGCCACCCTAACGGGTAAGATAGACTCGATCCAGTCCGACATCGGTCTCCTGCGGAGGGACATGGACAAGTTCCGCACCCGCATGTCGGAGGTTGAGCGCCGGGTGAGGGAGGCGGAGGACACTATCCATGAGCACACAGGTGTTCTCCACACCCTGAAAGTCAAGGTGAAATCTCTCGAATCCAGGGCAGAGGATGCAGAGAATCGGAATAGGAGGAATAATCTCCGGGTGGTCGGCCTGCCTGAGGGGGCTGAGGGTCCCGACCCTGCGTCTTTCACTGAACGCCTGCTGCGCTCCCTCCTTCCCCAGGCACAGTTCTCCCCATTTTTTGTGGTGGAGAGGGCGCACAGAATGCCTGCAGCCCGTGGGCCCCCGGGGTCCCCACCACGCACATTTATCTTCCGCCTTCTCAACTTTCGCGACAGGGATCTGGTCCTGCGGGAAGCTCGGAAGTTGGAGTCCCTACACTTTGAGGCAGCTAAGTTAATGATCTTCCCTGACTACTCTGTGGACACGCAAAGGCTCCGCCGCTCCTTTGACCATGTCAAGCTGGACCTTCGTAACAGGAAGATAAAATACAGTATGCTTTTTCCCGCTTGGCTGCGGGTGCAGGATGGGGAATCGGTCCGGTTCTTTACTTCGCCAGATGAGGCCTCACGCTGGATTAAAACCCTCCCGCGGACCTGAGTCGTCTATCCTGACCCACCTGCCTTCTACTTATTTGGATGACCTAAGATAGTCTGGTTGAGCCCTGGAGCTTAATTTTTCTTCCCCCCTTTATTTTTTCTCCCGGACTATGACTATCTGCCCTGTTGGCCCTCTTGCTGATGCCTTCTAAGCCTGTCTTTTGATATACTGCTGTGGGGCCTTGGAACTTGTGTTACTGGATTTAGTTTTCATGGTGGTTACTCCTTCTGACGTTGTCTGCAATCAAGCTTTGTGCCCCCGGACTCTTCCGGGTGATTCGCTATCCTGCAGGGACCGTGAGTCCGTGATTTTTCCATTCTACATGGCGATCCACGTTGGGGCCTGGACTCTGGAACTTGGCCTTACATCACCCTTCAGGGTGCCACTGTTCACTCCCCTGTATGGCAGTTGCCATCCTGGTTTGGGGCTTTAAAAACGCACCCATGTACGGGGGGTTGCGTGGGGTGGGGGTTTGTTTTGCCTGTTTTTTCTGTTGGGGTTTACTGTACCGTCCCCCTTTTTTTTGTGGGTTCCTTTTATACAACGATGGTCTTCTGGGCTGCTCCTGCTGTTTTGGGGCTGCCCTTTACTAATGCTTTTGTCCTATGGTGCTGTGTCCCTTACCCTTTCCTCCTTCCTGACTGATCCTGGGGTATGGGTGGAGATCCAGACCCCCTTGTGCTGCCCTTTCCTGTTGTTATGGCCCCCCTAGTCATTGTGTCCTGGAATGTCCGGGGCCTTAACTCCAAATTTAAACGTTCACTTATGTTTGATTACCTGAAGAAATACCGCCCGCATATCTGTATCCTCCAGGAAACCCACCTGGTGGGCAGCAGACTCCTTGCGCTTAAGAAACCATGGGTGGGCTCCCATTACCACTCTACGTACTCCGCCTACTCGAGGGGTGTGAGTATTCTTATCCACAAGTCCCTTCATTTTGTATTACTGGATCTCCACCTTGACCCAGGGGGTAGATATGTTGTACTGCATGCTATGTGTGATAGACTTGAAATGGTTATTGCGGGGATCTACAATCCCCCCCGGCAGCTATGTCTCTTCTCCACACGCTGACCCCGATCCTAGCTCAATACCCTTCTGCCCTTGTACTGTTGGCCGGTGACTTTAATATGCCCCCGATCCCCTCGGTGGACAGGATGAGAGGCGACCCAGCCGAGGACTCCCCACTTTCCCGGTGGGCGGAGGTTTTTGGCCTCTGGGACGTCTGGCGGTGGAAGCACCCCCATGAGCGGCAGTTTACTTGCCACTCTGCCACTTATGCTACACTCTCCCGTATTGACCTCATGCTGGCCAGTAATCCCCTCCTAGCACTCACCCTTGAGGCCTCCATCCTCCCTAGGGGCATTTCGGACCATGCTCCTGTGCTCCTGAGGCTCGGCACGGACACGTCTCCTGGGCTTTGCCTTTGGCGGTTGTCTCGGTTTTGGGTCACGGATGAGAGGGTGGCTCCAAGGGTGACGTCTGAACTCCTGGATTTCTGGGTTCACAACAAGGGCACCGCAGACTCGGCCATGACCTGGGATGCATTTAAGGCCTATGCTAGGGGCCAGTACCAACTACTTATAGGGACGGCCCGTAAAGAATCCTCTCTGGAGCTGGAGGACCTGGAGTCCAAGGCCAAGAGACAGGAAGCGGAGTATGTGGCTACCGGTGATAAAGAGGTTTATGGTGCACTGACGATGACCTATAGGGAAATAACCCTCCTCCGGACTGTTTCCTGCAAAAAATTGGTGCTCTCCCAAACGCAGCGTATTTTTGAACAAGGGGAGCGAACGGGCAGGTTGCTGGCATGGCTCTCCAGGGAACGCTCGACCACTGCCCATATAGCTCGCATTAGAGGAGATGACGGCTCTGTCTGCTCAGACCCTGCTAGAATCAACGACCAATTTGCTAGTTTTTATGCCCGACTTTACGCCTCCAGAGTGGACTATACTGATGCTGACTTAGACTCCTTTCTTTCCCTAGTTGACTTCCCTGAGTTGTCTACAGAGGCGGCGAGACGCTTGGAGGCCCCCTTTACTTTGAAAGAGGTCAAGACTGTGATAGGCTCCCTGCAGACGTGTAAGACTCCTGGCCCTGACGGGCTCCCATCTGAGTTCTTTAAGGCTAATGAAGATGTCCTCTTAACCCACTTCCATGGCCTGGTGAATGAGGTGGCTAAATTGGGCGCCCTCCCCCAGTCCATGGCCCTGGCGGTGATCGTGGTGGTGCCCAAGCCCGGCAAAGATCCTGAATTGTGTGGGTCTTATAGACCAATCTCTCTGCTTAACGTTGATGCCAAGATCTTTGCTAAACTCCTTGCTAATCGCCTGAACTCTGTGATTTTGTCCCTGGTCCATGGCGATCAAACGGGCTTCATGCCGGGTAAGGGCACTGACATCAATCTCCGCCGCCTCTTCACCAATTTGGCATATATAGGCGACTCTGAGTCCCCGGGTCTTGTGGCTTCCTTGGATGCGGAGAAGGCCTTTGATTCTGTGGAATGGGGCTTTCTCTGGCGGGTGCTCAGGCGTTTCGGGGTGGGTACCGGGTTTATTTCCTGGATTCAGCTCTTATACAACAAACCTATGGCCCGGGTGCGGACGAATGGTATTCTTTCGCCCCCCTTTGAGTTGAGTAGGGGAACCCGACAGGGGTGCCCACTCTCCCCCTCCCTGTTTGCTTTGGCGTTGGAACCCCTGGCTATTCTGATAAGGTCCCTCCCCGCTGTTGCGGGGATCCCGGTGGACCCCTTGATGGAAAAGATCTCCCTCTATGCGGACGACACTTTACTCTACCTCCCTGATGCGGGGGACTCTCTTGCGGCGGCCCTTGAGATTATAGATAGGTTTGGTAGATTCTCGGGAGTCCGGGTTAATTGGAACAAATCCCTGCTTTTCTCGCTGTCGCCAACGCCGCCGCCCTCTCCACCCTCCCTGCCGTTGTCCTGGGTTCCGAGGTTTCGTTACCTAGGGATTGAGGTGCAGAGAGACCTCTCCTCTTTCTTGTCGGACAATCTATACCCTGTGCTCCAACAACTTATACTTCGGTGTCAGGCCTGGAAGACGCTCCCGCTCTCCCCTGTGGGTAGAATTAACCTTATTAAGATGACCTTTCTCCCTAAGTTTCTGTATATTTTCCGGAATACCCCGGTCCCCATTCCCCTGTCTTTCTTTCGTAGATTGGATACGGTCCTTTCAGCCTTTATTTGGTCCGGTTCTGTCCCCCGGATAGCGAGAAGTACGCTACAACTCCCACAGGGGGGGCTGGCGTTGCCCTCGTTTCGTCAGTACTACTGGGCGGCGGTCTTGGTGACGGTGCGATGGTGGTTTGCTCAATCTCGTTCCAATCCGTCGGTTAACCTCGAGGCGGCCATCCTGGGATCGTACGCGGTGCTCAGTAACCTGGTCTACAGAGGCCCTAAGGCACACCCCAACGTGACTGTCCCAATGCGTACCACGGCTCTGGTCTGGAAGCAGGTGTCAGAGGCGGTATCGGATGCTGGAGATGTCTCCCCCCATGCTCCTCTCTGGGGGAACCCTCGTCTCCCTCATTTCTACTCAATTCCTGATCCGGCTCTTTGGGCCGGTTACGGAATCAAGAAACTGGAACATATTATGCCAGGGGGTGACCTACGTTCATTTGATGAGCTTAGGTCTGCCTTTGCACTCCCCTCATCTATGTTTTTCCGTTATCTTCAGCTTAGACACGCGTACTATAGCCAATTTCCCACTCCGCCCCAGGTGGCTCCACACACGGTTGAACGGTTTCTCATTACCAAGAATGCGGATAGATTGCTTTCCTCCATCTACCTTAGGATCTCGACTCATGACCCTGTGGCCCTGACCAGACTATTTTACATAGTTACATAGTAGGTGAGGTTGAATAAAGACAATAGTCCATCTAGTTCAACCTGTGTAGGTATGTGTGGCTGTAATCATCTCCCATACCCCTGAATGTTCTGATCCTTGAGATGTAAGTCTAAGAGTCTTTTGAAAGCCACCATACTACCCGCAGAAACCACCTCTTGTGGTAGAGAATTCCACAATCTTGTTGCCCTAACAGTAAAGAACCCCCCGCGTTGCCTGAGGTTAAAACGCTTCTCCTCTAATCGCATTGTATGCCCTCGAGTCCTCATGCAATCCCTTCGAATGAACAGCTTTTTTTCTAAGCTGGGATCCCCATTAAGATATTTATAAATTGCTATCATGTCCCCCCTCAGACGTCTCTTCTCCAGGGAGAATAAATCGAGCGATTGAAGACGCTCTTCATAGTCAAGGTCCTCCAATCCCCTAATTAGTTTAGTTGCCCTTCTCTGGACTCTCTCCAGCTCCAACACATCCCTCCTGAGGACTGGCGACCAGAACTGGACGGAATACTCCAGATGCGGTCGGACCAGAGTTTTATAAAGTGGAAGGATTATAGTCTTATCTCTGGAATGCATCCCTTTCTTTATGCATGCTAATATTCTGTTGGCTTTGGAAGCTGCCGCTTGACATTGCATGCTGTTTCCTAATCTATCATCAACCAAGACTCCCAGATCCTTCTCCATTTTTGATTCCCCCAAGGGCTCCCCTCCTAACGTGTATTGTGTTTTTAGTCCCCAAGTGCAAAACCTTACACTTCTCCACGTTAAACCTCATTTGCCATGACGTTGCCCACTCTGTTATTTTGTCCAGGTCATTTTGCAGGATATCTGCTTCATGTTGTGAAGTTATTGCCCTGCCCAATTTTGTGTCATGCCTTCCTCCCAGTGGATGACTGGGAGGAAGGCCTGGGGAACTATATTCCGCTGGTCATCTCCGCAAGAGACCGCTACACACAACTCCGCTTCCTTCATAGAGTTTACTATACCCCGCAAAAGTTGGCCCGGATTTACCCCGATAGGTCTGACCGTTGCCCCAAATGCCAAAACGCTCTGGGCTCCTTTATACATGTGGTTTGGTCTTGCCCATTGATCCAGGACTTCTGGAGGGTGGTTGCGAGGGAGTTGTCTACAATAACGACCCTGGATGTCCCACTAGACCCCAAGCTTTTCCTCTTGGGTGTGGCTGATGGCCTCCCTGCGGGGAAAAACGCTAAACTTCTGATTTTTTACGCTTCTTTTTACGCCAGGAAGACTTTGCTTGCCAACTGGAGGAAGTCTGATCCTCCTACCGTGTCCCAATGGCGGAAGGTAGTGGATGCGGTTCTTCCCCTGTATAGACTAACCTATATGTTCAGGAAGTGCCCCGCTAAGTTTGATAAAATATGGGGACCATGGCTGGGTCGCTAGGCCTCTCCCCTACTGCTTGCTGGTGGCGAGGCTTCGGCCTCCGCGCTTTCATCCCACTCTTTTTCTGGCCCCCCTCTTCCCCTCCCCCCCTCCCTTCCCTCTCCCCCTCCCCCCCCCCTCTCTCCTCTTTTCCTGTTTCTTACCCTTTCTCCTTTTTCCCAGATCCCCTTGACATGTCCTTTTCAGGTTTTCTCACTGTCGCCCCTCATTGTTTGTTCTTTCCCCCCCCCCTCCACTTTCTTACAGCTACCTCAATCTCAGCACTGTGACATGTGTAGTATGCACTATTGTTGTCTATATTATCTGCTATGGTTCAATCGACTGCTTAAGTATCTCGCTTCTAGTTCTTTTTGATACTGTAATCCCCAAGTTTTTGTTCTGTTTATGTTTGGATGTACCTTGTTCTGTATGTCCTTTGTTTTTGCACATAAATAAAAACTTTTCTGTTAAAAAAAAAGTACTGATGCAGAAGGCTTCCTCTATTACAACGACAAACTCTACATATCCCCTACTATGCGCACCAAGATCTTGGAATTATCACATGATGTGCCCATGGCAGGACATATGGGTATGACGAAAACCCTTAATTTGCTTACCAGGCAGTTTTGGTGGCCTGATATGAAGACGTCTGTACAAAAATTTGTTTCTTCATGTGACATCTGTGCAAGGTCCAAAATTGACACTACAAAACCATCTGGTCTACTCTGCAGTCTACCAATACCCCAGGTTCCATGGGAAGTTGTCTCCTTAGACTTTATAATAGAACTACCACCTTCCAAAGGATTTAATACCATTCTAGTGTCAGTGGACCATCTGACAAAGATGGCACATTTCATTTCTATTCGCAGACTACCTTCATCTAAACAAACAGCGGAACTACTAATGAAACATGTGTTCAAGTTACATGGAATTCCAAAGACTCTTTTGTCCAACCGTGGTTCACAGTTCATCTCCAAATTTTGGCAAGCTCTATGTCAAATACTACGGATTGAGCGAAAGCTCACTTCTCCCTACCACCCTCAGACCAACGGACAGACTGAAAGAGTCAACCAGTGTATAGAACAATATCTGCGTTGCTACACATCATACCTACAGGATGATTGGGTGGACCTCCTCCCTCTGGCGGAATTTGCTTATAACAACGCAACCCACAGTACTACTAAGCAAAGTCCGTTCTACTTGAACTATGGGTTTCATCCCACACTTCTTCCACCACGCATCCTACCATCAAGTAACCCAGTAGCCTCGGATTATCTTACCCAAATAAAAGACTCTCTGGGTTTACTTCATACCACCATCTCACACGCTCATAGTCAACAAAAAAGGTACTACGACCTTCGTAGAAGACCTTCTCCGCAATATGCTATTGGGGACCTTGTTTGGCTATCGACAAAAAACTTAAGGTTAAAGATCCCTAGCAAAAAGCTTGGACCTTTATTTCTGGGACCCTTCCCAATTAAGAAACTTATTGGAAAAGCTGCAGTGCAACTCACCTTACCGGCAGATCTCAAGATACATCCCATCTTTCATGTGTCGCTACTGAAACCCCATGTTCCTAACCAAGGTATAAGGCCTACCATCTTGCCTCCACCTCCAGTACAAGTTGAAGGCGGAGAAGAATATGAGATTAAGGAGATTTTGGATTCTCGTATCCACAGAGGAAGACTCCAGTATCTCATAAGATGGAAGAATTATGGACCCCAAGACGACACCTGGTTGGATACCTCCGATGTTCACGCACCTAGGCTTATACGAAGGTTTCACTCGAAATACCCAGAGAAACCAGTGCTATAGGCCTTCCGGAGCCGGCCTTAAGGGGGGGGTACTGTAAGATTCTGGTACCTCTGGTACCCTTAATTTCCATTTCCTTTTCAACTTTGCGTCCCACCTTTCTAGTTAGGTGGAACGCATACACCTTTAAGACGAATGACGTCATCACCGAGCGCCGCAGAGCGGCTTTTTCAATCGCCGGCGTTCTCTCTCACGTTGTTCGTTCAATGTGCCTATGTGCCTACAAGCTCACAAGCCTTGTCTCGCTGTCGGAACCTCCAGCTATTTCCCTTTACCTGGAATAGACCGGAACCTCGCTACTGATCCCGTATCTCGCTACCGGATCACTCCCTCACTACTGGACCCCTCTACTTACTAACCTTACTAAGTGATAAGTACCACACAGGGGAATCCTCCATACTAACTGAAACTATCTACCTCTGCACATTAAGGACTGTTACTATCTATCCATACCTATTCTATCATCTGCACTGTTACATAGTTACATAGTAGGTGAGGTTGAATAAAGACAATAGTCCATCCAGTTCAACCTGTGTAGATGTGTGTGGCTGTAATCATCTCACATACCCCTGAATGTTCTGATCCTTGAGATGTAAGTCTAAGAGTCTTTTGAAAGCCACCATACTACCCGCAGAAACCACCTCTTGTGGTAGAGAATTCCACAATCTTGTAGCCCTAACAGTAAAGAACCCCCCACGTTGCCTGAGGTTAAAACGCTTCTCCTCTAATCGCATTGTATGCCCTCGAGTCCTCATGCAATCCCTTCGAATGAACAGCTTTTTTTCTAAGCTGGGATCCCCATTAAGATATTTATAAATTGCTATCATGTCCCCCCTCAGACGTCTCTTCTCCAGGGAGAATAAATCGAGCGATTGTAGACGCTCTTCATAGTCAAGGTCCTCCAATCCCCTAATTAGTTTAGTTGCCCTTCTCTGGACTCTCTCCAGCTCCAACACATCCCTCCTGAGGACTGGCGACCAGAACTGGACAGAATACTCCAGATGCGGTCGGACCAGAGTTTTATAAAGTGGAAGGATTATAGTCTTATCTCTGGAATACATCCCTTTCTTTATGCATGCCAATATTCTGCTGGCTTTGGCAGCTGCCGCTTGACATTGCATGCTGTTGCCTAATCTATCATCAACCAAGACTCCCAGATCCTTCTCCATTTTTGATTCCCCCAAGGGTTCCCCTCCTAACGTGTATTGTGCTTTTATGTTTTTAGTCCCCAAGTGCAAAACCTTACACTTATCCACGTTAAACCTCATTTGCCATGTCTGTGCCCACTCTGTAATTTTGTCCAGGTCATTCTGTAGGATATCTGCTTCATGCTGTGCAGTTATTGCTCTGGCCAATTTTGTGTCATCTGCAAAAACTGATATCGAACTACTGATCCCGACCTCAATGTTGTTTATGAATAAATTGAACAAGGTTGGTCCTAGGACTGAGCCCTGGGGCACCCCGCTTACTACCTCAGACCAGTCTGAGTATGCGCTGTTTATTACCACTCTTTGGACACGCCCTTTAAGCCAATTCCGTATCCAAGAGCAAACCCTGCTGTCGATACCTGCAGATCTTATTTTATAAATTAAGCGCTTGTGGGGAACTGTATCAAACGCCTTAGCGAAATCCAAGTACACCACATCCACTGGTCTCCCCCTATCTAGCTCACAGCTCACCTCCTCGTAAAATGTTAATAGATTGGTTTGACAAGAACGCCCATTTGTAAACCCGTGCTGATTACTGCTGATGATGTTGTTGTCTTTAGCAAACTCTACGATATAGTCCCTTATCATCCCCTCCAGAAGTTTACATACTATTGATGTCAAACTGACAGGCCTATAATTTCCCGGGATATGCCTCTGGCCCTTTTTGAATATCGGAATCACGTTAGCTTTCTTCCAATCCCCTGGTACATCTCCTGTCCTAATACTGTCAGCAAAGATCAGGAACAGTGGTCTGGATATAACCTTACTGAGTTCCTTGAGTACTCTCGGATGTACGCCATCCGGGCCTGGTGATTTGTTTGTGTTGAGTTTATCCAGCCTTTCCCTGATTTCACCCTCTGTTAGCCATAGTGGCAAGTCCTGTGCATTACTACTAACCAAACAGTCATGGTCAGTGTACCCCTCCGTTTCCTGTGTAAAGACTGACGAGAAAAAAGCATTCAGCATGGTTGCTTTTTCAGTGTCCTCTGTAACCATCCTCCCATCATTGTTAATTATGTGTGCAATATGCTCTGCCCTAGTTTTTTTGCTGTTGATATATTTAAAGAATTTCTTTGGGTTTTTTTTACTATCCTCCGCTATTTGTCTCTCAAAGTTGATTTTAGCCATCTTGATTTCTTGTTTACTTTTCTTATTTGCCTCCTTGTATTGCTCGAAAGCCGATACTGTGCCCTCTGATTTATACTTCTTGAAGGCCAATTTTTTTCCCCTAATAAGTTTTTTGACGCTACGGTTTAGCCAGCCAGGTTTGGCTTTGTCTCTTCTAAATTTATTTCCCATAGGAATGCACTGCAAGATGCCTTTGCCTAATATGTTCCTAAAGCATTCCCATTTTTCCTCTGTGGTCAGGGATCCCAGGGTTTGGTCCCAGTTTACCCTTTCCATCAATGAGTACAATTTTGGAAAGTTTGCCCTTCTGAAGTTTAGGGTTCTTATGTTCCCCACTTGCCTTGTTATATTGTTATTTATACTAAATGTGATCATCCTGTGATCGCTAGAGCCCAGATTGTCCTGGACTCCTACCTGCGAGATTAGGTCTGGGTCATTAGTGATCAATAGATCCAGGACTGCATTTTCTCTAGTCGGAGAATCCACCAACTGATTGCTAGCTCTTGAGTCTACTACCATCTATCCTTGCACTGGGTTAGTCTATCCTGTATATGTCATCTGCTGTCCTTACCACCTGTTACCATACATGATTACTAACCTATCTGCATTCTACCTATTACCATCTACAACTCTCCTGAACATTACTATCAAGTGCTTACCATTACTGTCACTGCTCACACCTGTCCCTTCAGCACATCACCTCCATACTATCATATACATCCTATCACTCCAGGAACATCTTATTGAGTGTGTGTATATCTGTATGCTGAAGCTGACAGGCCCACAGTGATGAGTCTTGAGAGTTGGATCTGGTATTCCAAGACATCTCTACATGACTACTGAGTGGAGATTCTGCAGCTGCAAATCCAGCTTACTATAAAACGCAGGAGCGTTACACAAGTATACCTCCATCCTTTTTTTCCTGTGATCACAGACCCCGGACTTCACTTTGTAATGTATTCGGAGGTCTATTTTAAGGTAAAGGGGTAAGGTGGAGATCCCCTTAAAGAGAATTCTGGATACAGGAAATGGGTGTTACTTGTGGCCTTGCTTTTTATGACCTATAGGCTAGCTAGCGCCATGTGCATTCACAGAGGACGAGCTGCTAATTATATATTTCAAAGCAGAGTGATGCATTTTAAAGTTATTTTAAATATGTTTTAACCTTTTTCTGAGCACACACCATAATAAGGAGACCCACTTATTTTATTCATTTATTTTAATGTGAGGTTTTATGTGTGTTTGGGCAAAAATTAAATTATATGTTTTTAAGATATATTTCAGTATATTATAACATGTATGCTACATAGATATTGATAGTATTTTTAACATCTATGATTACATTTAGGCATTACAAAGGCCAGCACATTGATATATCTACCTTTTATGAGAATATATTACATTAGGTTGATATGTATTGAAGATTGGTACACGATCTAGATGGTTTAGGTACTATAAATGCATGGCAATTCGGTGGTCTATTAATTAGACAGTAGTAATGATATATATGAATAATGGTCATTGCACAAAGTATGATAGGGCAGTACTGAATGTGTAGACCTAATAAACAATTTATACAAACGGGGAAATATGCTGTCAGCAGAAAATTGGAATTGACCACCGATTTCTCATTGCATACATAGAACGATGCTATGATGTTAA
This sequence comes from Pelophylax lessonae, assembly GCF_965119305.1. Taxonomy (NCBI): domain Eukaryota; kingdom Metazoa; phylum Chordata; class Amphibia; order Anura; family Ranidae; genus Pelophylax; species Pelophylax lessonae. Next base: position 80,542,194 of record NC_138778.1, on the reverse strand, counting down.
TGTGACATGTAAATAGGAGCCGGAAACATGATAAATGTAATAATGGCGCTATATGAGAATAGATTCTTGTAATAAGTCATTTTGCATATATTATTAGCATTGTTAAGAGGGGCTCTGATGCTTGGAGACCCCCTAATGGTGAGTACCGATGATGTCGGCTGACCACGGCAGTTGCGACAGTACTGAAGCGGTTAAAGCCGGGCGGAGGTACAAGATAAATAGGAGTGACGTGACCGCGCAAGCACGCTCTCCGTTGAAGTCCTCTGACAAAATGCGTTAGGGCGGTGACTTGCGCGGTCACCCAGGCAACGGGACGCTGTCCAGCTACGAGGATCGGCAACTTCCAGAACGCTGAGAAGCGGGTGGGAGACCGGTAAGCGGCCGGCAGAGACCGTAGCTCTCCTCAAGACCATGGAACAGGGAAAGAAAACCGGGCAAGCCCATAGTGTAATATTGCCAAACACTTTATTCAAAATTGATATGGTAAAGACAGCCTCTTACTTGTGTATAAAGATAAAATCGCATCAAATAGCATTCCAGCAGTACCGACGGTGCCTCACCGGATTTCCAAACAACAGTGGGCAACGTCTGTTAGCTCCGCCTTCCCCCCGGACGCGTGTCGTCCCCCAATGGGCGGGGACTTCTTCAGCGGTGTGTCACATACCATATCAATTTTGAATAAAGTGTTTGGCAATATTACACTATGGGCTTGCCCGGTTTTCTTTCCCTGTTCCATGGTCTTGAGGAGAGCTGCTGGTTGAAGTCTATTTAGCTGTGATCTGTGTAAAGTCCGCCTTATGATCAGTGTGGAGTCTGCTGGGTCAGTGTGAGGTCCTTATGTGGTGGAGCACAAGAGGGATACAGACCCATCCTGCTGCCTGTGTTAAAGGGATGATCGATCCAGAAGATTTTGAGTTACATGCGTATATCTTACAAGCTTAAGGTGAGAGGCCAATGCACTCGGTGGTGGATATCATCACTCAGAGCACCTGTTGATCCTGCCAGAAAGTGTGGTTCACCTTCATCACGGGCTTTTGCATGGACTATCTCTGTTTTTACTTTTATTACAGATTTGTGTGTTTTTTAGCGCTGCTCTATTGCATTTTACGGACAGGAATTGTATTTTTGACCTGAGAGTTTAGCTGCTTTCATTTACTTCATATTATCCTCTCTGCGCGGATATTTCCTTTGTTTATGTGGCAGAGACCGTAGCGCCTACGTATAAATGCTGTCAATTATCTTTTTTTATGTGTGTGTAATGGGAGAGGGGGATTTTTAAATAAAGGTGCACTGTTTATATCAAGCAATATTGCCCTATGTGCATTTTTACTCCCTCCTATGCACCACCGGTTTGAGGATATTGCAGCCGTGAGCAGATTTAACAGAGTGCTGAGTTCTGGGAGAGTCCAGCTGAGAGAGATATTGGCTACAGGCGATATTAACAGAGAGATCTGGTAAGAGCATAATCTTGGGGTGTGTGCACGCAGTGAGTTGGAGGTACACTTCTAGCAGCTGTGTTCTACATTGGGACTGTTGTTCTTTTCCCAGGACCCCATATGAAGCCTTGGTGGTGATGGACTCATCCATATTGGACTCTGACACTCTCAATCTCCTTTTAGATGTATAGATTGATGCATCTTGAGAGCTATATGGTTGTAGCTATATGTCATTTAATGTTCATTTAATAGCGCTGCTTGTGCTTATTGATTCGTTGATACGCACCTTTTATACATGTTCAATATATAGGGAGGAAGGATTGCCCTTGTTTGAGCATCGAGGACCGAAGCCACCAGATCAGGGACTCTTTGGCTGCCTGGCTCAGCTGGATCTGAACATCTAGGGAATGCAGGTTCTTGTTCCAATTGAGAAGGATTTCCTTCTGGAGGATCCTCGTGTGAAATTGAGCAAACGGGACCACCTGGAAGGACGACACCATCAGTCCCAGAACTCTCACGTAGGTCAGAAGGGACGATCATTTGCTGGTCAGCAACAATTGAACTGCAGTCTAGAGTTCTTGGAGTTTTGCCTGGGGAAGAAGCACCCTGGCTGAGGATGAGTCCAAAGTTAGGCCCAGGTAATTCAGTCTCATGGAATGGACCAAAGACGACTTCTGAAGGTTCAGAATTCACCCGAACTCCTTCAGAGTTCTCATGGTGATTGCCAAATTTGTTTCCAGCACCGTAGGAGACTTTTTTTCAAAAGTCCTACTGCGCTACAGCGCCCCCTGAAGGTCAGGCATTTGGACTGGAGACCCCCAGCAGAGAGAGAGAGAGACCCCCAGACTCACTGTACCAAGATGCAGCAGAAGGCCCCAGAACATCTGCACGTGTCAGTAGCAAGCTCGATTCAAAAGGAAATGAGCTGAGAAACTGCCCAGGGTATAGGGAGGGGCTCCACCCACAGAACAACGCCTCCAGGAACTCCCATACAGATTCCTAGCAGAAGAATCCACCGCAAAATGGCGGTGCCGGGTGTACCAAAATGGCCGCCGATCTCCTCAGCACATGCGGCTACAAGAAAATGGCGGCCTGCAGAGCAAACGAGGACTCTCAGGGGGACCTCCCAGCGGGATCGATCAGCAGGTGGGCCCTGGAGGTACAGACCGAGATCCCCCCCGCATGATCGCTCGTCTGATGACGGCGGCGCACCCCCTGGCCCCCATTTGGCCTGGAGATGCAGTACCAGCCCCAAGGAGTAGGCCCAACTGCCCCCAGTGTGGGGGGGGGGTCAGGTAACAGAGGGGTTGCGTGGCAGGACAGAGGGGAAACCAGGACTGTGAGGGTCCAACCGTCCCAGGGAGGGCCAGCGTCCACCCCAAAATCCACCAGGGGAAGAGGGGGGAACATTTACTCACCATACCAGGAACACAGGTGGGTGCCATCTCCTGACAGGACCCCTCTGTGCCGAAGTGGGGGGGCTGTCAGCCAAATAGGCCTTTTGCGACTCGGGCCTAGACCCGGCCATATGCGACCTGGCAAGACGTTTAACTCGCATGGCCAGTCTGCATCCAGTGGGACTATGTTGCGGCCGACCCAGCGCAGAGCTAAGGCCTGTGTGCACTCACTGGCCGGCTTGGGTGACCACTGGATCTATACATCCAGCCCGTCGCCCAGATGCCAGGCATAGTTGCTTGTAGATCTCACAGGAAAACATCCGGAGAAAAGCGAACTAAAAAAAATTAACTAGAAAAACGTTGCCAGGACCAGAGATCCCAGCAGGGAAACTAGGTCCTTACTCTTGACTAGACAGATTAAAAATTACATCCTATGCAGGAAGAGACTGGGACTGCCCATAGGCATAGCCAGAACTTTTTTTTCTGTCTAGTGTCCTACTCCTGTAGGGGGCAGTATAAACCTACTGATATGCATGAGGAACTGTGTCCGTCAATGAACGATATAGAAAAAATATTTCCAAAAATGGGAAGGGTGTACTCACTTTTGTGAGGAACTGTAGGTACTAAACACTACTCATCAATACACAGGTACTCAACAATACTCAACAATACACAGGTACTCAACAATGCACGACAATACTCAGTTACTCAAAGTAACAGTGAGGTAAGCGTGTGTAGTGTAGAATAAATTTGTAAAAGAAATACAATAATGCTATATTGGTACATAAGGGAGCTGGAATATAGAAAAAAGCAGCACACTGGCAACAAATGGTGTATCGTAAGAGGCATGGCTGGAGCCAAGGGCTTATTGATGGAGAAAGAAAATATATCTGTCTGTGTATAGGTATGCTTTAGGTAGATAGTTCAAGTTCAGTGATTAAGGGAAACCTATCTTCACACCCATTGTAAAAAACATATGCAGATTCAAATTTAGATTCAGCAAATATTTTATTCAGCAGGCAGATGCATAAGACATGTACAGCGTTTTTTTTTTTTTTTTTATAGCTGCACTTATTTATTTTCCATTTACCAACAATTTAACTTATAGTTCAACAATCAGTAATTCAATTGAATTCTCCAATTTATAAAAAAAAACACACACCTGTTAAATCCTTTTAGGAACAAAATAAAGAGCAAAATATAAATAGGGTGGCAACAAGGACCAAGCATGTGCAAATTTCTACTTAATTTTATTAAAAATTACATTTAGAATCTGGCTGCTTTGGACAATAGCCATACTTTTCAAAGTTTCATAAATTGGTTCCATTGTTTGTTTTTTTTTGTTTTTTATCCCATATACTGCTGAAGGCATCAAAAAACATTCATGCATTCAGTAATGAAAATTTACTGACTGATCAAAGTTACGAAAAGGCAAGAAACGAAGTGTTTCATAGTACGTTTGTCACATCAATCTGTAAATGTGGTCAGACCATAAAACATTTTGAGATTCATAAAAAACAAAAATAAAACCACACAGACAGAGGAAGGTGAGGAGTTTAAAATGTAAATATTCTAAAACAAGGCATCTATGATCCTCTTAACGTAAAACGAGGCTTGCATTGGAGGCATTATAGTGGATCCTTAGCTGCAGAAGATCCCATGCTTTCTGAACCTGCAGAACAGAAATCAACAAACACTTAAGTTGAAAAGTAAGCAGAACATTCTGGTAAGATCCCAAAGAGCTAGGCACAGATTTTCAATTCAAGAAACAAACATCTATATTATGTAAATAGGTTGAGGTGCACAACCTCACAGGGCAACAATACTACAACAGTCCTATTACTGTATATGACATGGCAGAAGAAAAAAACACCATATTACACATTACACCATTAGTATATTATATATATATATATATATATATATATGTTCAAATTTCAAATGGATTTATTTGGTAAATTTAAAATTAAAGTTGTTTATAAAGAAAAAATACTTGAAACTTGCATTGTTTAATGTTTTTGTGGGCATAAGGAATGTACAGTATCTCACAAAAGTGAGTAAACCCCTCCCATTTTTTAAACTATTTTATTATACCTCTTCATGTGAAAACACTGAAGAAATGACACTTTGCTACAATGTAGTGAGGGTACAGCTTGTCGAACAGTGTAAATTTGCTGTCCTCTCAAAATAACTCAACACACAGCCATTAATGTCTAAACCACTGGCAACAAAAGTGAGTACACCCCTAAATAAAAATGTATAAATTGGGCCCAAAGTGTCAATATTTTGTGTGGTCACCATTATTTTCCAGCACTGCCTTAACCCTCTTGGGCATGGAGTTCACCAGAGCTTCACAGGTTGCCACTGGAGTCCTCTTCCACTCCTCCATGACAACATAACGGAGCTGGTGGATGTTAGAGACCTTGCGCTACTCCACCTTCCGTTTGAGGATGCCCCACAGATGCTCAATAGGGTTTAAGTCTGGAGACATGCTTGGCCAGTCCATCACCTTCACCATTAGCTTCTTTAGCAAGGCAGTGGTCATCTTGGAGGTGTGTTTGGGGTCATTATCATGTTGGAATACTGCCCTATGGCCCAGTCTCCAGAGGGAGGGGATCATGTTCTGCTTCAGTATGTCACAGTACATGTTGGCATTCATGGTCCCCTCAATGAACTGTAGCTCCCCAGTGTCGGCAGCACTCATGCAGGCCCAGACCATGACACTCCCACCACCATGCTTGACTGTAAGACACACTTGTCTGTACTCCTCACCTGGTTGCCACCACACACGCTTGACACCATCTGAACTATAAAAGTTGATTTTGGTATCATCAGACCACAGGACATGGTTCCAGTAATCCATGTCCTTAATCTGCTTGTCTTTAGCAAACTGTTTGCAGGCTTTCTTGTGCATCATCTTTAGAAGAGGCTTCCTTCTGGGATAGAAACAAGTATATACTGCGCTAGATCAAAGAAAAATAGTGGTTTAATATTACCAGCTGCTAGCATAGGAAAGTTGTTGTACCTCAACCCAGTAGAATGAAAACAAGAGTATGCAGCGCTTGGTGGAAAACACTAGAAAATGTGAGCAATCTATAATAGATGCATATTGTCACAATATAACAATGTACATTTTTAATGGGGTGACTGGCGATCTCTAACCACGCCCCCTGATGATGTCATACTCTGACGAAACCGGTAGGGGACCGGTGATGGTCTGCTTTATGCACACCCTATAGTGTCCTGTCACTTCACGCAGGAGACTGGGCTGCAGCTACCGCACATTTCATCTGGAGATCCCCGCAAGACCATACCTTGATGCCCATTTGTCGTGATTCACATGTGAGTGTTAAATCTACTTCTTATTAAAGTAATATCTTGAACGTATTACACCATGTGAGGTCTCTTTTTCCTACATGTGACATGACTATATGTTCCCACGAGAGGATATTGTTTGATGGTACTAAGGCAGTTCTTTGCTGGAGGTGATCCTTTACATGTACAGGAATTGAGGAGTGCTGTGGAGAGTGAGGAGCCCTTGTTGTAAGCTCTATATGATCTCTGTCATGGGGATCATACAAGTCTGGTAAGAGGCTACTACTTTGGGTGTTTTGGTGAAGGTCACATCTATTCAACACATCACCTGAGCTTCCTGTTGGACGTTGTTTCCTCTTCACGGACTCTTCCTTCTGGGATGCCAGCCATGCAGACCAATTAGATGCAGTGTGCGGCGTATGGTCTGAGCACCTTCAGGCTGACCCCCCACCCCTTCAACCTCTGCAGCAATGCTGGCAGGAATAATATGTCTATTTCCCAAAGACAACCTCTGGATATGACGCTGAGCATATGCATTCAATTTCTTTAGTCGACCATGACGAGGCCTGTTCTGAGTGGAACCTGTCCTGCTAAAAACGCTGCATGGTCTTGGCCACCGTGCTGCAGCTCAGTTTCAGGGTCTTGGCAATCTTCTTATAGCCTAGGCCATCTTCATGTAGAGCAGCAATTCTTATTTTTAGATTCTCAGAGAGTTCTTTGCCATGAGGTGCCATGTTGAACTTCCAGTGACCAGTATGAGAGAGTGAGAGCGATAACACCAAATTTAACACACCTGCTTCCCATTCACACCTGAGACCTTGTAACACTAACGAGTCACATGACACGGGGAGAGAAAATGGCTAATTGGACCCAATTTGGAAATTTTTATTTAGGGGTGTACTCACTTTTGTTGCCAGCGGTTTACACATTAATGGCTGTGTGTGTCGAGTTATTTTGAATTTACACTTCTATACAAGCTGTACACTCACTACTTTACATTATAGTAAAGTGTCATTTCTTCAGTGTTGTCACATGAAAAGATATATTAAAATATTTACAAAAATGTGAGGGGTGTACTCACTTTTGTGAGATACTGTATATTTAGCCCTTATGTAAGGAGATTAAAGGTTTTAGTGTACATTTGAGTGTGTAAATTTGAGTGTTATACAGGCAGGACAGGTAAGAAAATGCTAAGCATTCTGTTATGCATTGAGGTCATTTACATAAATAATTTTAGATCTATAGGGATGGAACAAAAAAAAAAAAACACAACTTAAGGGTTAAGTCAGGGCTTGACAAATTTGCTTGAAATCTAGGAGCCTGCTAAAAAAGTTAGGAGCCAGTTTTTTTCGCGCTTTCTGAATGGATGGCTTCTGTCGGACCGGCTGCCATACACACGGGCCCAATGGTGGCCAGTTTTTAATGAACTGGCTAATGTTGCCCGGCATTCGACCCGTGTGTATTTTGTTTACTTCTTCTGAGTGATATTAACCACCTCAATACAGAGCACTTAAACCCCCTTCCTTCCCAGACCAATTTTCAGCTTTTAGCGCTGTTGCAATTTGAATGACAATTGCGCGGTCATGCAACACTGTACCTAAACCAAATTTGTGTCATTTTTTCCCCACAAATAGAGCTTTCTTTTGGTGGTATTTGATCACCGTCAGGTTTTTTCTTTTTTGGTGCACAAATAAAAAAAGACTGAAAAGTTTTAAAAAAAAAAAAAAGTTTTGTTTAGGTTATAAAATTTTGTAAATAGATATGTTTTTTCCTGCACTGATGAGCACTGATGATGCCGCACTGACAGGCACTGATGAGGAGACACTGATGGGGTGGCACTGATGGGGTGGCACTGATAGGTAGCACTGATATGCAGCACTGATGGGCACTGATATGTGGCACTGATAGATAGCACTGATATGCAGCATTGGTGGGCACTGATAGGCAGCGCTGATGGGCACTGATAGGCAGCACTGATGGGCACTGATAGGCACTGATGGGTGGCACTGATCGGCACTGATAGGCAGCACTGATGGGCAATAATGGGCACTGGTGGGCGGCACTGATAGATGGCAATAACGGCACTGGTGGGCAGCACTGATAGATGGCATTGGTGGGCAACACTGATAGGGAGGGCACTGGGGGGCTCTCTGAGCCCTGCTTGCCATCCCTGGTGGCCATAGTGGGCATCCCTGGTGGTCATGGGTGGGCATCCCTGGTGGATTAGTGGCACCCATCCCCCCCCCCCCCAGGGCTGCACTGGTAAAGCTGTATGTGATTTCTTTGATATTCAATAAAAATATTTTGGATGAAAAAATGTTCTGATTACCAGCACAGACCCCCCCTGTGATCAGTGAGTAATTAGAAATACTCACTGATCACCCCCGCAGCAGCACCGATCATCCCTCTTCTCCTCACTAACAGGATCTGTCAGGAGAAGAGATCGAAGCCGTTACAACGGCTCTATTTACATTACATGACAGCTGTGATTGTACACAGCCGTCATGTGATCAGGAGGGCCAATCACAGGGCCCTCCTGCCGAATGATGTTGCTCTGTGTCCCAGGGACACAGGCACATCGAGATCGCACCGCTGCGCGTGCACGCAGCGGCGCGATCTCTCTCCTTCTCAAGGACGTTCCGGAACGTCCATTCAGAAGGACGAGACTCCCGCCCGGCCGTATATGTACTATGGCCCGGGTGGGAGGTAGTTAAAGGAACACACCAACAACCATGATCACTTCAGTGATTTGAAGTGGTGATGGTGGTAGGAGTCAGAAACACTGCACATGCTGGGATTTTTACAATTATGTAATGGGGGCTAGTTGCACCGCTAGCACATGTGACTTATTACTGGTGTGTACTGCCCACTGGTACTGTTAGTGGGTACTGCTGGTGGTTACTGCTGGCTGGTACTGCTAGTGGGTATTACTGGTAGTTACTGTTGGATTGTACTGCTGTGGGTACGGCTGGCTGGTAATGCTGGTGGGTACTTCTGGCTGGTAGTGCTGTGGGTCCTGCTGGCTGGTACTGCTGTGGGTACTGCTGGTGGGAAATGTCAGTGTCAGAAGAAATATAACCCAACTCAAATGAGGGATGGGTGCTGGGTCCGTCAAGGAACATCAGACAAAAGAATGTTACGGAAAAACAAAAATCCAATTTTCTCATTTGTTTATTGACGGACACAGCCCCAGATCTTCCTAAACGATGGGACATCGATAAGCAGTGTCAACATGAGGGGTAGGAAAAAAATCACAGCAGAAATAAACCTTATTCCCAAAGGCTAAACTTAGGCAACCAGGGGCTCAACCAGGAAAAACTGGAGCTCACCTGAAAAAAATACACTCTCAAAGAGGACTCTCAAACAGCAGCCTGCAAAACCTTGCGTCCAAAAGCAGAATCTACAGATGCCAACCCATCCACTTTGTAAAATTTTGTGAAAGTGTGTACAGACAACCAGATGGCCACCTTGCAAACCTGCGTCACTGACGCCTGATGACGGAAGGCCCAAGAGGCACTAAGCACACTCTTTGAATACGCTTTAACAGGGAAAGGAGGGGGGCGTGGCTTCTGCATGGCGGCGAGCAGACGTGCTTGATCTGAGCTCCGGCGGCATCTCTGCAAGATAACCCCTGGCAATGCCTTCTAAAGCCCCAAACCTCAGATCTATGTCGGGCAAACGGTCCGGGAAGGGTTCGTCCTCCAAACAATCCAGCTCCGGGTCCATTAAAAAGTTCCTGTACGCGGGAAGCTCGAGTGCTCACGCACGAGGGAGCAGGGCCGCAGCCTCCGAGTAGGGTAAGGCGTCCTCCGCACACTCCGCTTCGCCGCGGGAACACTCACCTGCCTCCTCCTTCTTCTCCAACACGGTGGACGAGCCTCACTCCCCCGACGCCTCTGGTATGTCCTCCCTGCTGCATGGCCTGAAACAGGAGATCGGGGGCATGTTCCGTAACCTAGAACGCTCCCTCAAGAAGGACATTGCAGCGGTCCGTTCGGACATGTCTCACCTTCTCACCAGAGTAGAGGACACGGAGCGTCGGCAGGATGCCCAGGAAGGCTCCATCAAGGAACTTCAAGATAAAGTTACACAACTGGCGATCGCCCATCGAGCTGCTCTGTACAAGATGGAAGACCTTGAGAACCGCAATAGGCGGAATAACATCCGCATCCGCGGGCTTCCCGAGGCTACGAGGGATGAGGACCTCGAGGCCTCGGTGAGGGGCATCTTTAACTCGGTTCTGGGTAGGCCTCCTACTGACCCACTGCGCTTTGATCGTACCCACAGAACCCTCAGACCCCGCAACCTATCTACTGACCTACCCAGGGATGTCCTCTGCCGCCTCCATTACTACGAGGACAAGAATGCCATCATGTCCAAGCTGCGGAGTACGCAGGTCATAGACTTTGACGGGGCTTCTCTAAATCTGTTCCCTGACCTATCCAAGGAAACTCTTGAACGCAGGCGAGCTCTGAAACCCCTGTTGGAGCAACTCAAGACAGATGGAGCCACTTATCGCTGGGGATTCCCTGCCTGCCTCATTGCCACCAAAAACGGGCGTTCCTCCACCCTGCGCTTTCCAGAGGATCTCCCGGCTTTCCTTAAGGATATGGGCCTCCCTCCAGTCGACTTGCCAGGCTGGCACGATTGCATCCCTGTGTTTTCTTGTAAAGTGGACACATCCTGGCGCAAGACACCATCCAAGAAGATGCGCACCTCGGCTCCTACATCTGCCCGCAAGTCGGGCTCCATTGCCGTGCACCCTCATCCTCCTGAGTGATTCCGGGTTGCTTTTGTATCTGCTGCACTCGATGTGATATCTGCTCTTCTTTTTGGGGTTTTTTGTTCTTTTGAGGGTTTGGGCTCCTTTGCAACAGCACCAGACTGTTCTCCTACCTGAAACGTTGTTGTTTTTTATGTACCTTTTTCATTTTTGTTTTTTTTTTTTTACCGCTTGCCTTTTTGATTCGGTGCTATCCCCTTTTGCCAGGGGGAGGTTTCTTTGACTTTCCATTTGAGTTTATTGTTTTTATTGCCTCGACTTGTCGGGATGCTGCCTCCAGCTCCCTTCTATGTGGGTCTGCGGGATGTTTTTCCACCCGCTTGCCATGTTCCCCTTTCTCCTCCAGGGTATGGGGGCGCCGGGGGTCGGGTCCTTGTCGCGCGGGGGGGTTCCCTCTCGCGCGGCGTCCCGGCTCTCGTTGCCCTCTTCCCCTCTGGGACCACTGCAACTTGCTGCGTGACTGTAATGTATGTCCCATCGGACATTTGTTTGGTGATTTCTCTCTGTTTCTTCTTCTTTTTTCCCTATTCTCACCCTGTGCTTTTTCTTTCTTCTCCCCTCCCTTTCCTGTTTCCCCTGCTCTTTTCTTTCCCCTTTGTAGACCCGGGCATACGTTTAGCATGTGTGGGGCGTTCACTGATACTCCATGGAGACAATAAAAGTCTTATCGTACAACGTTAGAGGCCTGAACACTGCTCTCAAACGACACCAATTGTATCGGGAGCTTCAGCGTGAACGTTGCTCGGTCGCTTTTCTGCAAGAGACCTATCTCTCTCACTCCACGCATGTGAAGCTGTTCTCCACGAGCTACCCTAATTGGTTCTATAGCCTCTCGCCTTCTAATAAGACTAAAGGGGTCGCCATTGGGTTCCATAAGGACACCCCCTTTCGACTGGATAAAATGTTTGCTGATGCTGATGGTCGTTTTCTTTTTTTGAGGGGGTCCATAGGTAACACCCGTTGCACACTCGCCAATATATATGCCCCTAACCAGGCTCAACCCGCTTTCCAATGTAAAACTTTGTCAGAGCTGGCGGACTTCGCTGAAGGCCTGCTTATAGTTGCTGGCGACTTCAACATGGTTTTGGATCCTCTCCTTGACACCTCTAAGGGTAGGTCTAACATTCCTTTCAAGCAGATAGCCCGTCTTAAAAAGCGATTGCTCACGCTCCAATTGATTGATGTCTGGCGCATCTTAAATCCTAAGGTCGCTGATTTCTCTCATTTTTCTAAAGCACATGACTGTTATTCTAGGATAGACAACATATTCATAGACCATTATCATTTGCCCTTTTTGAAGTCTGCATCTATTGGCTGCTTCACCTTGTCAGATCATGCGCCAGTTATGGCCACTCTGCTCCTTCCGTCTTTGCCCACCCGCTCCACTAATTGGAAGCTTAATGACTCACTTCTTGCTAATCCCACAGATGTGGCCTATTTATCGTCCGCTTTGTCGCAGTATTTCAGCGACAATACTTGTGATGATGCTCCCCCCTCTTTGATATGGGAGGCGCACAAGGCCACCATGAGAGGCAAACTGATTGAGCTGGGGACGCGGAGGAAGAGGGAGCAGGGTCAATTGATTGCGGAGCAGCTCGCAAGGGTCGCAGACTTGGAAAAGTCTCACAAGCTGTCCCTACATGTTTCCCATTTGCAGGTTCTGACTGAGGCTAGGGAGACTTTACGTTCCTTGCTTGATAAGGCCACTAAACGCCAGTTTCACTTAATTGCTCATAAGCGGTATGAGTGGGGCGACAAGCCTGGTAGGCTCCTTGCCAGGTCACTTCGTGAGCAGAAAGCGGCTGCCTTTATACAGAAAGTGAGGCCTCCCAACGGCCCTATGGTACACTCAACCCCTGCTATTGCTCAGGCTTTCAGGGATTTTTACAGCAAGCTCTACCATGTTGAGGGCGACCTTAGCCATCTTCCCCCTTCTGAGAAGCGGAAGCGAATCTGGGCGTACCTAAAACGGGCTAATCTCCCGAAACTGTCTAAACGTTCTTTGAAAAACTTGGAGGCCAATTTCTCAGTAGAAGAATTCCAACTTGCTTTGAAATCTACACCGGTGGGTAAGGCACCGGGCCCGGATAGGTTCACAGTGGCGTACTATAAAAAGTTTGCAGATGTGTTGCTGCCCCATCTCACTTTGTATGCCAACTCGATTTCCAAATCTGTAGGCTTCCGCCCAGAGTCGCTCTCTGCTCACATCTCTGTTCTACCCAAGCCTGGCAAGGACCCAACAGACTGCGGTAGTTACCGCCCCATTTCCCTTTTGAACGTAGACCTTAAGTTGTACTCCAAAGTGCTTGCTAATAGGCTTTTGCCACTCATCCCCTCGTGGATCTCTGCAGACCAAACGGGGTTTATCCCCGGGAGAGAGGCTCGGGATAATTCACTCCGCGCCCTCTCCCTACTTCACTATGTTCGCAGTCAATCCCAGCCCACCCTGTTCTTATCCACGGATGCTGAAAAAGCGTTTGACCGGGTGGACTGGGATTGTTTGTTGACCACGCTGCGCTTTTTTGGCCTAGGCCCACGGGCCCTACACCGTATTGCGGCATTGTATGCCCAGCCGACAGCTCAGGTTCGTGTCAATGGTCTGTTGAGTACCCCTTTTCCACTACATAATGGCACTAGGCAGGGGTGCCCGTTGTTTCCCCTGCTCTTTGCTATATCCCTTGAACCCTTCTAGTCCACTGTTAGGCAATCAAATGATATCCTTGGTGTCAAGGTTGGACAGACGGTGCACAAATACGCCGCCTACGCGGACGATATCCTTTTTTTCGTCCAGCAACCGCGTGTTTCGTTGCCGATTCTGTTGCGGGCCTTCGCCGATTTCCGCCAGCTCTCCAATTTTAAAATTAATATGTCCAAATCCGAAATTCTGAATATAAATCTCCCACGTACTTTGGTTGACTCCCTTTCGCCGCACTTTCCTTTCCAGTGGTGCCCGGTTAAACTGAAATATCTCGGCATTTAACCTCTCATTTAAATTCCCTATTTCAACATAATTACATTCCCTTGCTGAACGAACGATATTAAATCCGATCTGAGGAGATGGTCCTCCCTACATCATTCTTGGCTGGGGCGGATCAATATCGTGAAAATGAATGTGCTACCCCGAATTCTCTTCTTCTTCCAAATGTTGCCGCTGGGTGTGCCTGTGGGCCTCTTCACGTTACTACAGTCTCTCATTATGAAATATGTCTGGCAGGGTAGGCGTCCCGGGATTGCTGGGGCGACGCTATATCGCCCAAAGCGTTCTGGGGGGCTTGCACTCCCTAGCATACGTGACTATTTCCGGGCGGTCTCGCTCACCCGCGTGTCCGATTGGAGGTATTCACTTCATTCCAAACTGTGGGTTCAGTTAGAGTATGATATGTGTGATGCTAACCTTTCTGTAACTCCCTGGATCCCTAGGTCTACCCGTGCCCTCTCTCCCACCGCTTCCCCATTAACTTTAGCCACTTTGTCAATATGGGACAGCCTCCATAGGAAGTTCTCCTGGGCCCACAATTCCCCCCTCATGCCACTCTTGGATCATGCCTACTTTACCCCTGGTCTCCTAGATGCTGGTTTTAAAAGATGGTCCCCGCAGGCTCCGTTATTGCTCCATCATGTGCTTCACTCCAATACTTTGAAACCCTTGCACCAGATCCTGGGCCATAGAAACGCTACGCATATGGACAGGTGGAGACATAGACAATTGGGTACATTCCTTAATTCCCTGCCACGCCCCTTGAGGGACTCCACTGACCTTATCCCTATTGAGGCCATCCTTCACTCCCGGGACGCCCCTCTCCACTCAATGTCCCAGTTCTACCAGGCCCTCCTATCCCTGCAATGCCCTCACTATCCAGATTTCGTCCATCAGTGGGAACGGGACCTTGACTACCAGATATCAGACGCTAAGAAAGACAAGGTACTTGCCTTAACTCATATCTCCTCTATCTCGTCCAAAGTGGCTGAATCCAATTATAAGTTGCTCGCTAGGTGGTACTACACCCCCAGGAAACTGCATCGTATTTCTCTGGCCATCTCCCCATTATGTTGGAGGAGCTGCGGAGAAGTTGCTTCACATGCGCACATCTGGTGGTACTGCCCTGCTATCCGGCCTTATTGGTTGGAAATACTACAACTAATTCAGGATATTACGGAGGTAAAACTTCAGGTTGACCCATGGGTGGTCTTGTTACATGGCACTACCTTGCCTCTTTCCAAATATAAGCGTTCAGTCATACCCCACATGCTAAATGCTGCTAAAGCCCTGATCCTTGTTCACTGGAGCTCTTCCACCATCCCCACCATGCGGCAATGGTTGTTAAAGGTGGAAGCAACGTGTCAGCTAGAGGAACTCACCTTTATTTCTCGGGATAAATTGACCGCTTCCAATCGACCTGGTACTCCTGGTCGACTTTCAAAACCACCCCGACCTATGTTTCTCTAATCACTGATGTCGCTTCTGATGCCGCTACACCCGATTAATGTGTACATGTACTTGTTGTAACTCTGACAGCCCGAGGTCTACCCATCCTGCCCTCTCCCCCCCCTTTTTTTTCTTTTTCTTTTCTCTTCTTTTTCCCTCCTTTTTTCTTTTCTCTGTCTTTCCTCCGACATGGCTTTAGTTTTCATACTCGTGTTATTAATGGAATGATTACCTGTCTTGAACCAACGCTCTGCAGGCTGTGATTTATGCATTTATGTTCTACTGCATTTCTCGAATGATGCATGACAAATGCTGACCCTTTGTATTGTGTTGTGTTGCCTTTATAGTTTCTATTCGACATGCTGTGTCGGACTGTGTTGTACCTATTTGTTACTTTTTTCAATAAAAATATATTAAACAAAAAACAGGGAAAGGAGGATCCTGGCCCTTAATGGAATATGCCTGCACCACTGTCTGCTTGATCCATCTAGAAAAGGTCACGGCATTTCCAAAACGACTCAGTCACCGCCAGGTAAACCCTGATTGCCTGAACCACATGCAGAGAATGCAGGGCAATCTCCTTAGGGTGCTTAGGACACAAGGAAGGCAACACAATGTCTTAATTTAAGTGGAAACCAGAGACGATCTTAGGAAAGAACGACTGGCGGGGACGAAGCACCACTTTATCTCTGTGAACCACCAAATAAGGTGAACAATAAGACAACGCAGCCAACTTAGACACCCTGCATGCAGAAGTAATAGCCACCAGAAAGGCTACCTTCTGGGACAAAGTCACAGATAAACTTCAACCCCTGGACCATTCGGTCTGCCAGCTTCACAAGGTTAGGGGGGATCTGTTCCTCTTCCAGATCCTGGCGCAAAAGCTTTTCCCATTTCGTTAAGGTCTGGGATACCAGAGTTATGGTAAACACCGGTCGAAGGATCGAACCGGCCATGGTAAATAGGTGTCGGACCAGAGTTTCAGCTCTCCTGTCAAAAGAGTCTTTAAAAGCCGGAGAGTCCTCCGCCGGGAGAAGGGTAGCTTTATTTAACCTGGACACCCGACAGTCCACCCCAGGTGGCACTGTTAGCTTTTTTAACAGGGACTACTCAAAAGGATACCTTCTAGCGAAACGCTTAGGCACCCCGAGAGTGCGATTAGGGAAACCCCACTGACTTGCGAAAATTTTGTCAAAATAGGCGGGAAAAGGGGTCAAGACCTTTGTCGCTTTTAAGGATCTGTGGGTACCAAAATGCACTGGCGTCTCTGGCGCATCAGCAGTTGTGTCCTCCAGTTTTAAAGTTTCCCGCACTGATACAATTAGTGCATCCACTAGCACCTTTTCATGTGTGGCCACAGTGGAATTTGAGTCATCCTCACTGTCCGAGCACTCAGGGTGTGTGGACGCAGACCCAGTAGGGAGACTCACGTCCGCAGCGGCCAAGTCCACCTCAGAATTGGAGGAGAAAGAGGATGCAGGTGAAGGCGGGGGATGCTTTTTGCCCGTCCTGTTTTGCAGGATCATATCTACTCTGGACACTAGTGACTCCAGGACCGCCTTCATTGCAGACTGGGACCCAGAGGGTCCCGCAGCCTCTGAGAGGGGATCGGGTGGTGAAACATGCTCCAGGGACTCCATGGATTAACTCGGGGACCATACCAACAGAAAGACAAACACTGCTAAAATACCCCCCACTGCTGCACAAGCGGCACCATAAGTCCCAGCACACCCAGCCGCTACTATAGCAGAGAGAGGGAGAGCCGTTTTGAATCAAAAGGGACTCACCACCACCAACTCAGGTACAGAGCAGAGCACCAATACTGCATGCCATGCGGCGATCAAAGAGAAATAGGAAGTTCGGGAGTTAACACTAAAGGCCCACCGCCGAATCATCGTCCATTAGACTCCAAAAACATGGCCACTGCCTTATTCAATGGGAAACTACAAGAAAATGGCTGGCGGACTACACAAACATGGCCACCGATATATGCAGCAGCCATCCACAAGAAAATGGCAGTTCCATGGACCCCCAGGAACAATTATACAGTAAGGAGGGGCCCTGGCAGGAGCCCCCACCAGGACCATCCCCCCCAAAAAAATGTGTGTTTGGCAGACAGCGGCACCCCCCCCCAGCTCCCATCGCCCGCTCAACACTCCCAAATTTAATTACAGATATGGCCTTCCCTGGGGGTGAATGCCATTTGGGAAGGAGGAGAACCCACGTCCACCCCAAAAGGCCACCAGGGGAGAAGGGGGACACTACTTACGATACTATGGGACCAGGTGGGCATCACTCCAGGCAGACCACCACACCATCGGAATGGGGGTGCTGTGGGCCAGAGGCATGCTGCAACTTAGGCCATGACCAGGTGGTGTGCGTCCTCGCGAGACGTTTAAGTCGCCGACCAGCCCCCGAACAGTAGGGCTATGTCACGGCCGACCTAGTTCAGAGCTGAGGCCCGCACACGCTCGCTGGCCGGACTGGGAGACCATAAGGATCTAGGATATCCAGACAGACGCCCAGTCCAGCAGTTAACTTTAGTTCCCACAGGAACAGAAAATAATAAAAAGAAGAAAAAATTCCATTTAAAAAGGATACAATGCTAGGATCAGAGATCCAAAACTGAGTGCCTATAGCAGGAAGTGGGAATATATCCCCTGGGACTGCCCCATAGGCGTGGTAAAGATTTTTCCTGCCTAGTGTCCTACTGTAGGGGGCAGTATAACCCAGCGGTCAAGAGGATCTGGAGCTGTGTCCGTCAGTAAACGAAAGAGAAAATATTGTTTTTTTTTTTTTTTTTCAAAATTGTCAGTTTTTTTTTTTGTTTATAGTGCAAAAAACAAAACAAAAAAACAAAAAACAACAAAAAAAATGCAGGGGTGATCAATTACAACTAAAATAAAGATCTATTTGTGGGGGAAAAAAAAGGTTCGCTATCCCTTCAAATAACAAACATCCAATATAGTGCATCAAATATACATATAGTAAATAATTCCTATAAAACAAAAAACTCCTAAATACAAAACCCCAAAAAATAATGAATTAAGCTCAAATTCACCATAAAGGACATACACAACTAAAAAAGTGCATCAATTATAAATGTGCAGTAATAAATAATTCCTTAAAAAAAAAAAAAAAAAAAAACTGGATTTTTGACTTACCGTAAAATCCTTTTCTCTTAAGTTCATTGACGGACGCAGTTCTCTCTGATTCATATCAGTAGGGTAATACTGCCCCTACAGGAGTAGGACACTAGGCAGAAAAAAGTTCTGGCTACGCCTATGGGCAGTCCGGGAGGGTACACCCTCTCTCTTCCTGCATAGGATGCCAGTTTTGTATCAAAGCAGTGTCAGAAAATGAACACCAACCCAACTCAAAATAGAAGGGAGGGTACTGTGTCCATCAATGAACTTAAGAGAAAAGGCTTTTACAGTAAGTCAAAAATCCAGTTTTCTCTATCGTTCATTGACATATGCAGTTCTCTGATTCATATTAGTAGGGACGTCCCAAAGCAGTGCCATAAAATGAGGTGTAGGAACAGCAGGAAAGAACAAGTCCCCAAGGCCAAACAGAGCCGACCAGGCAACATAGGACTCATCAGAACAAAAGTTGAGGCCCACCTGAAAACAAACAGTAAACACCCTCAAGGAAGGCCAAAAGCCCTCCAAACAACAGCTAGCAAAAAACCTTGCGGCCGGAAAGAGGCATCTGCAGACGCCAGCACATCCACCTTATAAAAACGTGGGAAAGGTGTGAACAGACTACCAGGTAGCCGTCTTGCAACCTGGAGCACAGATGCCTACAAGGTGTAAAGCCCAGGAAGCACTAGGCGCCCGTGTAGAACGCGCCGAAATAGGGAAAGGTAGGACCTGACCCTTAAATGAATAAACCTGCACCACCGTCCGTCCGATCCATCCGGGAATAGATGCAGCAGACCCAGGCAGTCCCGTTCAGGGGCCATCTGTAAGTACAGAGAGCGAGCCTGACTCACGAAAGGACTCAGTAGTCGCCAAGTACACCTTGAGTGCCCGCACTCTAAACAGAGTGAGCAATGCACATTCCTTAGGATGTGAGGAAACAAGATGGGAATACAGTGTCCCCATGCAAGTGAACACCAGAAACCACCTTTGGAGGGAAGGACGGATCCGGACAAAGTACCACTTGGCCCCATGATCAACATATAGGGAGAAGGACAGGACTATGTCGCCAGCGCCGACACCTGCACGCAGAGTGACAGCAACCAAGAAGGTCACCTTCTGTAATAAGGTAGGCAGGGGATACCCTTTGAATACCCGCAAATAGAGGGTCTAAAAGAACCGACTGCACCAAATCAAGGTCCCCAGTGGGTGACGGTGGTCGCACCCCCTGGAAGAAGTCATGCACCAGGGCAAAACCGAAACCTGACCCTTGACAGTAGTCAAGGCCAACTTGTGATCAACTCCCCATTGAAGGAAGCCAAGATCCGGGCCACCCAGCCACCCTTACTGAGTAAGAGCGAGGGGGAGCCCACGCAATATACGACATGTCTCGTATGATGAACAAAAATCACCCTAGAAGTCGTGTCCCACGCTTCAAGTAGAGTGGGAATCACTAAGGCAGCCAAACCCCTGTTCTTCAGCACCTGGAATTCAACAGCCAAGTTGGCAAAGTCAGCGACCGCAAATTCGGATGGGAGATGGGCCCTGGAGACGATAACTCCTCCCTGAGAGGAATTCTCCAAGGAGCGTCTGCGGCCAACCTGACCAGGCCGGCGTACCAAGCTCGGCGAGGCCTGTCTGGAGCCATGAGAAAGACCAGAAACCCTTCTGCCTCGATCCTGCGAAAAATTATTGGCAGCAACTTGGGAGGAGGAAAGGCAGACCGCAGCTGATACTGACCTTGGCCCATCCGTGAGCACGCACACATGACCATGCCAGCAGCAGCCGTGCGGAGATGACCATGCTAAACTCCACGGCATTATTTAAGTTGAACCTAGCGAATGATCTTGCCCATGACAGAACCCATGGTGCCACCATTGCACCCGCCAGAGGGTCCGGGGAGCGTGCCACAAACCGCAGCACTATCCAGTAGATGTGATGCCAATGGGTCCACGTCTGGAGTGCCCCCAACGAAGGCATAACTGCAGAACCACCTCCGAATGAAGGGACCATTCCCCTGCATCCAAGGCCTGTCGACTGAGGCAATCCACCCGCCGAGGTTTCCACGCATGAAAAGGGAACAGCGGAAGAGCTGGAACAAGGTGCACTGCCCAACAAAGAATTGACACATCCAAGGCCGCAAGGACCAGGCGTAGTTGACTGAACGTGCACCTGCAGGTGCCCGATCCAGTGAACCAGGCAAAGTCGGATCGCTCTAAGCCCCAGGACATTGATCGGTAACCTGGATCCTCCAGGGACCATACTCCCGAAGCAGAGAACCTGCCGAGGACTCCTTCCCACCCAGACAGGCTTGCATCCACGGTGATAAGTGTTCAGGAAAAAGGGGAGGAAAGATTCCAGCTCAAGACTCCCTGGCTAGCCAGCTCAGCAAGACTTCTTTCAACAGCCACGCCGTCAAAGCCAGCGACTGTAAAGCAGGATGGTAGATCGGCCCTTGAGACAGAATATCGTCTCTTAGCCGTAGCTGCCAGGGAGGCTCGACGACCAGTTGCATGATGTCCCCATACCAAGACCGACGTGGCCAGTCTGGGGCCACCAGAAACACCAACCTCGGTTCCGAGACCAACCTGTGAAGGAATCTGGACAACTGAATTGGGGGAAAGGCATAAATCAGCCTATACTGATGCCAAGGCACCACCAACGCATCAGAGGCGACCGCTGGAGGGTCGCGCGTCCATGCCACGAACCTTCCTAAGTTGTTGTTGAGATGAGACGCGAACAGATCCACATCCGGGGATCCACACCTCGCACACAGCATCTGATACACCTCCGGATGGAGGGACCATTCCCCTTTGGTCCAGGGTCTGGTGACTCAGAAAAGTCCGCCTGCCAGTTCTCCACACCTGGAATATGAACTGCCGAAATTGCCCAGACCTGCGTCTCGGCCCAGAAAAGAATCTCGGCCACTTCCTTGACCGCCCGGACACTCCTGGTGCCCCCTTGGTGATTGATGTAAGCCACCGCAGCTGCGTTGACCTTCCGGCACTGGGCAGCCCCGAAGTCGATCCGACCAACGGAGCAAACAGAGCCTGATTGCCCTCAGTTCCAAGACATTTATTGGCATGGAGGATTCCCTGAACAAGTGCCCTGGGCAGACAATTTGCCCAGAACTCCACCCCAGCCCGATAGGCTGGTGTCCGTGGTGACCACAGTCCATAGCAACGGACGAAAGGATTTGCCTTCCCTCAGAGCCAAAGACTGGAACCACCACAGGAGATCGGATCTGACATGGGGCTCAAAGAAATCCTCCTTTCCAAAGACTGAGGATGTCTGTCCCACCGAACCAGAATCTCCGCTTGAAGAGATCTTGTGTGAAACTGTGTAAATGGGATCGCCTTGAAAGCCGACATCATCAAGCCCAGGGACCGCATGCACGTCCGAAGTGAGAACTCGTTGTCCCTGTGGGACCTGACCTCGTCCTGCAGGATCCGGAGCTTGTCCTCCGGAAGAAAGACCTTCGCCTAGGCGGAGTCCAGAATGATCCCCAGGTAAGGGAGGCAAACAGAAGGGGACAAAGTCGACTTCTGAAAATTGATGGTCCACCCGAACTCCTGGAGCGTCTGAACCATGACTGCCAGATCGCGCAACAGAGTGGCACTGGAGCTCGACCTTAATAGGAGATCGTCCAGGTAACCGAGGATGGCAATCCCCTGTACCCATAACAAGGCTAGAAAAGGAGCCAACACTTTGGTAAAAACCCTTGGAGCCGAAGCGAGGCCAAAAGGCAACGCCACAAACTGATAGTGCTCCTCCGCTATTGCGAATCGGAGGTACCTCTGATGACCCTCATACAAAGGGATGTGTAGAAACGCATCCTTGAGGTCGATGGAAGCCAGGAAATCCCCTGGACTCAGGGATGCCACCACCGACCGGAGGGACTCCATTCGGAACTTCTGAACCTGCACAAAGCGGTTTAGAAACTTTAAGTCCAGAATCGGACGCATCTTGCCCTCCTTTCTGGGCACGGTGAACAGTAAAAACCCCCAAAACCTGTCCTGCTGTGAAACCGGGACAACCACCCCTTGGGCAAGGAGATCCTGGATTGCCCGATGGAGATCTTGGAAACAATCGGGGGTTAAATAAAGACTTGAGGGAAAGAATCTGTCTGCGGGGCGAGATCAAAAACTCGATCTTGTACCCTGAACCGAATGAATTCTTGAACCCACCTGCCCTGAACCCTGGACAGCCAAGGCTCGGGAAAACAATGCAGACCTCCCCCCACCCCTGAAACGGGTGAGGGCGCCCCTTCAGGACAAGCGGATTGAGCCACTGTGCCAGTGTGGGCGGCTTTTGACTTGCCCGCTAAAGGCGTCTTCTGGCCACTAGGGGCCTTAAAGGACTTACCTTTTTCTTGTGCCTTGAAGGCATGAAAGAACCCCTGGTTAGGTTTAAAGGAGGGACCCCATCTGCCGTGGAATGATTTTTCCCCGGCCACCTGTGCCCCCAGTGAGCCCCTTGACCAGTTCATCCAGACAGCAGTCCATCCAGAGTCCCCAAAAAGATGACCCCCCGCATAAGGGATGTCAGACACTGTCTTTTTGGAAGACTGGTCGGCCGACCGGCTTTTTAACCAAACGATGCGACAAATCGCAACTGCGACTGCTGAAAGTCGTGCAACTAAAGGAGTCTCATCTAAGGCCGCGTCACACAGGTACAGAACGGCCTGGCCCATTTGATCCACCATCTCCAGAGCAGCAGGAGAGGTGGAGTCAGCAATTAGAGTGCGCTTAAGCGCCTTGGCTCACTCCACAACAGCCTGAGAGACCATAACCGAAGCAAACACGGGTTTCTCCACGGGCATTAAAGTGGCGTTATTTAATCTGGACACAGTGGGGTCCACTTCAGGAGCGGCCGTCCAGCGAGAATCCACCGGATCCGCAAAGGGATAACGGTACTGAAATCTCTTTGGCACCACAAAATTATGTTTAATACGGCGCCATAGTTCATTCACGGTTTCGTGAAACTCTGCGGGACAAGGAAAAACCTTACCCGATTTATGGGCTTTGCGGGTCCCAAAGGAAGACCGCTTACCCGACAGGTGGGGCTCATCATCCAATTGTAAAGTTTCTTTAACAGAGCTAATAAGCGCGGTCCCGTGCTGATACGGAGGAGGAATCCTTCTCCTCCACATCCGACTGAGAGGACTGAGACCCCTCAGGGGGTACGCTGTCCGTGGCAATCAAATCTGGATCTGGATCAGAAGACTGAGAGGGCATAGGCCTTTTCTTAGAACCCCGGTCAGACATCAACAAATCCACTTTTGACTGAAGGTGAAGAAAGAGGAAGTGACCTCACACCTCTAGAGGCAGAAACAGCCCTGAGCCACAAAGAAATGGTTGCCAATACAAGTCTATGGTAAAAGCTGTGGGAAACTGGCCGCTGTCCCCATAAGGACATTTTGCCCACACTAAAGATGGCGGCTGCGCGGTTTTGCGCCGATTGCGGCCCCCACACACCACGTACTGTTCCCCAAATAGTTGCACAAGCACCTCAGTGACATAGGAGACCCCTGCAACCCCCCATACAGCGGTGGAACTGCCACAGCGCCCCCGCAGGGACCGGGAAGGGACACACAGGGACCGCACCTACAGACATGAGGGGGACATCACAGAACCCATACCGAACTGCCACCCCCATAAAACAGAGAGCCCACATACACACCCCGACAGACAATGCCAGAGACAGAGGGGTAGCATGGTACTCACCGGTCCAGCAAAAACGTGGGTACTGCTCTGTGACAGGAAGCCTCCCACCCTGAGTGGGGGTGCCGTCAGCCGAAGGGGACGCTAGCAACACGCGGGCGTACCGCAGTTGAGACATTCCGGCGAAGATAGCAACTTCACAGGCTCGACCCTGAGGTCAGGGACATAGTCGTTTGCGAGGCCTGGGCGTACCAATAACCTGCTAACGCTCAATGGCAGGCTGGGATTCCGTAAGGCTCTAGAATAACCAGTGCGATTCTCAGCTCCGCAAACGCTGTAGTCTGCCGAAGTTTACTAACTAAGCGCAAGAACAAATAAAAAGCTATCTTTTAAAAGAAAAAATACTTTTCTAGAGAGAAAACAGAAAAAGAAGAAAAAAGCTGAGACCGCAGTCCCAGCCAGGGAAATACCAGCCTATTCCTAAGCTAGGCAGCAGCAAACTGAATTGGGAATGCAGCTAGCTGGGGGTATTGACCAGAGGGACAGCCCAGCCCCCTGTAGGTGTGTCTATGCAAAGTTTTTTTGTGATTATTCTAACAAAATCTTCTGCCTAGCTTACTCCTTTGGAGAAGGCCAATACCCAGACGTGCAGATTGTATGTGTGGGCGGCGACTGTCAGAGGACGTAAGAGAAACCATGTTTCTTATTTAGTCTATGTGTAAGGGCATCAAATATACATACTATACAGTCTACAAACTATGTTATATACAGTATATTTGAAAATTGATCAATCCTGATGTACTGACTGCCTATCATTTCATAAAGGCCTTAACCACTTGCCCACAGCCGCAAGTAGATTTACTGCGGCGGACAGCCCCTCACAGGTAAAGTGACGTAAATATACATCACTAGCCTGTGAGGCTCTGGGGAGCGAGCGCGCGGTCACGGACCCCCCGCGCGTGTGACCGGCGGACCCGATGTCCGCCGCTCACTCTGCGATCGGCGGGGGAGAGGGAGAAAGTCAGGCAGCTTGTGTAAACAAGCTGCCTGTCATTCACCCCTGTGTAGAGACACCGATCATACGGTTCTACTATGTAGGACCGTTGATCAGTGTAACTACAGCTCAACAGACAGCCAATCACAGTTAGAATCACGCCCCTAGGGACACACACAGCTCCTCCCTCTCAAATAAAGTTAACCCCTTCACTGCCAGTGTATTTTTACAGTAACAGTGCATATATATAGCACTGATTACTGTAGAAATGTCACTGGTAACCCCAAAAGTGTCAAAAATGTCAGTCAAGGGACCGATCTGTCCGCCGCAATGTCGCAAAAAAAAAAAAAAAAAAAAAAAAAAAAAAATCGCAGATCGCCACCATTACGCGCTTAAAAAAAAAAACAACAAAAATGACAAAAATCTTTCCCTTTGTTAGTAAACGCAATAACTTTTGCGCAAACCAATCAAAATACGCTTTTTGCAATTTTTTTTACCAAACATAGGTAGCATAAAACAAATTGGCCGAAAATGTTAAAAAACACGTTTTTGCTCACTTTTTTCCTTTTACATACTGTCATCAGTGCAGTACTGTGCCATCATATGACTGATGTGACGGTGATCAGGGATGCTGACTGGTGACCGTATGTAAAAAATAAAATAAGTTCTTCATTCCTTTATCGTACATCACATTCATTGCTATATGGGTTATACGCCACCTAAAGTTGAATGGACACTGGCAACCAGACAGGAAGTCCCCCCATATAACCACTCCCATACAGGAAGTACCTCAGTTTTTTCGCCACTGTCCTAAAGGTAATGGTTATGATGGATAAGCTCTCCACATTTTTTGAGTTTTTTTTCAAAGAAGAAGATAGAAGGTTATGCTACAAATCCCGAAAAAATCTATGAATCCAAGGGGATTAGCAATCAGATCCATCCAAAAAAGTTAAAGGACTAAAAGGATGGTACCTGAGCCTCGGGAAAGGAGATACAAGGTTTTGCCTGTAATGTTGCCTTTTTTAGACACTGGACCCTGGGATCCGGACCCCTGGTAAAACCAAACCCCAAAGCCGCTCCGGCAGGGTGCCCTACAGGTCCAAGGGAGTGGCCTTTTAAAACAAGGGGACCCAGTCCTTGAAGGTCGGCAAGTGACAGGAACTCACTGTGATGGGTGAAGATTGGGCTCTTGTTACAACACAGAATCCTGCGGCGGGACTGGAAAGTCCACTTTAAAAATATTTGTAAAAATATTTTTTTTTTTGCACTATTCCTTTTAAGTATAACAGATATTGAGTGCCATGTTGGGTCTCTACAAGAGACAGCAGGTGTATTTGCTATGTCAAAGCACACCTTGTTTGTTTAAACATATTTTGCGCTCTCCCAGTGCAAAACAGTAGGTGTATCAGCTGTGTCAAACCACACCTTGTTTGTTTAAACATATTGCTCTCACCCTATGTTGTTCACCTGAAAGAGTAGGTGTATCAGCTGTTATAAAGCGCAACATGCTTGCTTAATCTGCTCTCACCCCATGTTGTTTGGCATGCAGGTTTTCACCTTGGCACGAAAACGCCCACGTATTCATCTCCTAGGAAGGCTCCAGATCAGGCAGTGCCTCCAGTTGTGTGTCTGTGGCGAAGAATTGTCCACATGCGTGCTAATATTCGCCATTTAAGCATGCATGGGGAGCCAAGAGGAGCGTGTCATGCACGTAGTACACGGGGCATGCGCAGTACAGGCGCAAACAGCTCGATTTCTTAAGGAAGTGTTTCCAGCGTGCAAGCCTTTGCCAGAGGCGGGAGGGGACAGCAGCAGCTGGGTGCGTGAGTCACTATAGGTGCATGTTTACAAGCACAGACAAGTTGTTACTTTGGGATAACTCAGTGCTGTGTGTGACACGCTGTATAGCTTGGCACATGCCTTGAGTACACTAAAGCTAGTACCTCATGTTTGTCTTGCCTAAGAGCAATGTCCCCCCGAAAGAGGAGTGAGGGAACAGTTGGAAGGGGCACTGTGGTGCCGCAGTCAGGACTTGAAGATCCTAGCCATGCTTCCTCTGTGTTACCTCCCCTGAAGGGCCAGGGGTGACTAGCCAATCTGAGCTATTACGGTTGTCAGTCACAGTAGCCACATCTAGTGCTTCTGTCGCAGCCTACATCACTAAGGATGATTTGGCATCGGCATTGGTCGGCCTTGAGGGTAAGATTGTTGGCATGATTGCAGCATCGCAAGAAGGGAGACAATGTTATAGATTGGGAGGATGTGGAAGAAGAAGCTGTAAATGATCCTGTAGAAGGTCAAGCTGAGGTTTCCACTTCTGGGGAGTCAGGATCTGAGGAGTCATTCTCAGCCTCTCAATCCCAGATAGATAATTCAGTCTCTCACAGAAATGGTTCGGGCTGGATACAAATTACCTCCCTTAGAGATGTTTGAAGTCTCTTTTTCCTCTCTAGGCTTATTGCGTCCTGCTCAAAGTCCTCAGACTTTTCCCTTACATCCGCTCTTAAAGCAGGTAATGTATGCTTGTAACGGAACCTCAACCCACACTGTACTTGTGGACTTCCACCAGATTTTCCCAGCCGCCCCCATACAAAGCTAGCCGACAACTTAGCTTGTACTGGAATCAACACCTTTATTGAACAGTCACACAGAATATATATACAGCATGGACCTCCCCCCTCCTGATCAGATTACCACACACAGGTCAGGGGTTGCCTGATTACATTATCATATGCAGATGAAATTGTATACAGAAATTGAATTAACATATCTAAAGAACAACCAACACAAACAGTATACTATTTCCACTCAGGAACTAACAGATCACAGTGATTCAATCAACCTGAGCCAATTAACTAGCAGGCTTTCCGTCCTCGAGCCCCTGTAATACAATACACATTATCTTAGGTGTAAACACTGAGAACCCACCGTAAACAATAGGTGAGCAAATCAGCATAAATTTACAATGCGTGGAAGACAGGTGGTTTAGCTGATGATATTCACATGTGCTAGGAGTATGACTGTGTGAAGCCTTATTTGCAATAGGCAGCTAGGCCTAGAGTCCCAGAGTTTTCAAATATTCTTTGAGATATATTGTTGACAAATATTAATGCCCCACTTGAGTAATCCAAACCATATTCTGTGTCTATTAAGTATCTGTCTTCCAATCCCAGTGACGGTGAGTACCGTCACAATGCTGATTGGAATCGTCCTGATAGGATTTTTGTTCCTCCCAAAAGGTTTCTTTTATTGTATCCTATGGAGGAAAAATTTACAAGAAAATGGAGTATACCTACTGTGGATGCTGCCATTTCTTTAGTTAACAAAAGTTGAATTTGTCCTGTGGATAATGTCCAGGTTTTTAAAGATCCAGCTGATAAGAAGTTGGAATCTTTGCTAAAAGCCTCCTTTGCTGCTGCAGGGTCTGCGATACAACCCGCAGTGGCAGCTATAGGAGTTTGTCGGTCTTTAAAAGACCATATTAAACAAGTTTCCAGGACTGTTCCTTCTCAAGGAGAGTCCGTGGAAGATTCGGCAGATCTACCTAGAACTTTATGTTTTGCAGTAGATGCTCTTAAAAACTCCATACAACAAATGTCATGGGTTGCTCTTCTGTCAGTTCATATGCACAGAATCCTGTAGCTTAAAAGCTGGTCTGCGGAGTTACCATGTAAAATGCCTATTTTGAGATGATCTGGATGAATATATGCAAAAGATTTCAGGGGGGGGGGGGGGAAGAGTGCGTTACTACCTGTTAAAAGGAAAAGCAAACACCCTTCTTTTAAGATTCAGCACTCACACTCCCAGTGTTTCTAATCCCAGGCAGTTGCAACGGCCCCAGCCGTCTAGATCTAGAACCAAGCCTTCGGGGCAAGGGCAGAACCCTGGGCCCAGAGACCTACCAAGTCTAGCTCTAAACCTACCTTGTGAAGGGGCGCCCCCACTCAGTTGGGTGGAGTGAAAGGCTGCTATGGTTCTCGAAGGTCTGGGTAGAAATAACTCAAGACAACTGGGTTATTTAAACTATCTTTCAGGTGTACAAACTGGAATTTCGGGTGTTTCCGCATCCTCAGTTTGTAAAGTCAAACATACCTGCAGATCCTCTAAAAACAAGATCTCTCTTTCTAGCTCTGGACCATTTAAGGTCCCAAAGAGTGATTACAGAGGTTCCAGAGGATGAAAGATTCAGGGGTTTTTACTTAAACCTTTTAGTAGTCCCAAGGCCAAACGGAAACGTGAGACCTATTCTGGATCTCGAAGCTCTGAACCAGTTTCTAAACAATCGTACTTTCCGATTGGAGTCAATTCGCTCAGTCATGGCCTCTCTGCAGGGAGAGGAATTTCTAGCATCTATAGACATCAAGGATGCATACCTTCACGTGCCTATTTTTCAGGAACATTAAAGGTATTTATGCTTTCCAGTAGAAAACTGTCATTTTCAGTTTGTGACTCGGCCCTTCGGGTTGGCCACTGCTCCAAGAGTGTTCACAAAGATCCAAGCTCCAGTATTGGCTGCTCTAAGGTCTCAAGGGATATCAGTGATAGGATATCTAGATGATCTAATACTAATGGACCGATCAGCTTCGGCTCTAAGCCAGAATGTGTTCCGGACAGTTCAGTTCTTAGAATGTCTGGGTTGGATTTTGAACTTGGCAAAGGTAGCATTACAGCTGGTCCAGCATCTGGAATATTTGGGTTTTCTTTGTGGACACAATACAATCAAAGGTATTCTTGCCATACCTGAAGGATCTGGTTCGGTCCGTAAGAAGGAAAAAGTATCCTTCTGTATGTTTTTGCATTCGATTAGGAAAGATGATGTCCTCTTTCACAGCAGTTCCCTATGCTCAATTCTATGCCAGACCTTTACAGAACAACATTCTGTCAGCATGGACCAGAAAGGTCCAGTCCCTAGATGATTGCAGTCTCTGGTAGTACCAAGAGTACGTCAGAGTCTAAGTTGGTGTTTGTTAACCCTTTGAGGACCATAAGATTACCGTGATCAGTATAAAAATAATTATATTTTTTTCCCTTTAAGAATTTATTTAAACAATAAATAAAACCATTTCCACACTTGTGTCATTTTTGGGGGAGGAATTATGACACGGGACAAATGTGTCCCTATGGTCCTCAAGGGAGACAAGGTTGCAAGCATTGTCTGTTTCTGGAACTTTAAATTTATTTTACAATGAATTCTAAAGGGTCATAATAAATCGAGTCAAATTCTGCTACTCTTAAACTATTTTGACATTTATTCAGATACTTGCTCGAAACAATTTCAACAACAACATGTATTTATGTACATATGGTAACATCCTCATGGTAGGCCAAAACCAAAAAAGTATGCATCAAGGTACTGTCACGGTCTCAAAATGCAAAAATCTCAATATGTGATAGCCTAACAGTTCAGGCTATGATAGTCAGCAAAGCAGTTGCGTGTCTTTGTGTAACAAAGGTGCACGTTACATGTGTCGCAGAGGCTGTCCTTACAATTTTCATTCCCATGTTTGGCACATTGAGCACATCGTTTGCGTCTATTGCTTCTAATTATGGAATGTTTCGGCTTTGGTGCTGGAAGGACACTTCGTGAACTTCTGACTGGCGCTGACAGAGCTTTTCTTTGTCTGTTGGAGTATCCACCCACCAGACTCCTTGCTATCATCTGCCGATATTCCAGTGGAGTAATCGCTTTGTACTCTGGGTGCCTCTCTTCATTTGCTTGTATATAAATGCAGTGACTGTTGTTTACAGCAATATCTAGGTGGTCAAAGAAAATCCTGAAATAAAAATTTTTGACTTCCGGTCTGTCTCATAGGACACTTTCTTCTGATCCATCAGGTCCACACCCCCCATATACTTGTAAATAGTAAAAACGGTTGGAAATGGAATATGCAGCTTTTCTGTACATCCTGCCTGCCTTGTCAGCACATGCGTCATATCATCGTTTTTGCATGTAAGGAAATTTGACAAGTGTCATTGATCTATTGTCCATCCATTTTACACATGTGACGCCATTTGCACTCAAAGTATCCACATCTCCTCGTTTCATTTCTTTGTCAGCTTTCAGGTTTTTGGGCTAATTTTTTCTGTCCACACAAGGTGTTCCACAAACGTAGATCTTCTTCTGCAACATCTTGTATTGCGGTAGTGGAGAATTAAAACAATTGTAGATGAAAACCTGACAGCATAGCTGTTCTAGTTGTTTTTCAGCATAACAATGACACTCTCTCCAAGACCATGTTCTGTGCCTTCTTTTCATCCAGTATAGATGTCAAACTGATAAAGGTAGCCTGAGAGAGCATCACAACTGCACCACAGCTTGAATCCCCATTTCACAGGCTTGTTTCTCTGTACTGCTTCATGATGTTTTGACCTTTATATTTTATCATGTGCTCATCAATCGACTGTTGCTTGCTTGGATTTCTTGCAGCCTGGAAGCATCGATTGAAGTGCTCAATCAATGGACGAACTTTTAAAGCTCTATCACACTGGGGATGAGTTCTAGGTAACATGTCCTCATTATTTGCAAAGTGCAAAGCAGAGCGAATTGCTTCAAATTGAGCACGACTCATTGTATTTGCTATAAATGATACCTGAAGTTCTGGCTGAGTAGACCAATAGTCTCTGATCGATGGCAGAACATGATACCCCATAACAAGACATATTCCAAAAAACGCTCAAAGCTCATCTGCATTTGCCTGGCATGGAATGCCCTTATGTTTCATATAAAGCTCACTTTGCTCCACAATGAGAGAGACTAAAATGCTGAAATCAGATGCTTGTTCAAAGACTTCAACAGCATCAATATCTGCAGAGTCATCTAATTTCAAGCTCACTTGTCCATAATCATATTCAGTAGTTTTTGTTATGACTTTAGTCGCTCCCCTTTTCCACCTAAAGTCAAAACCAGTGATCACTGACTGAGTTTTTGAACTAGATCGCGACTTTTCGGCAGAGGCAGTTGCTCTCCTTCTTTGGAGTTCACTGCTGAAGTCTGGAGTGTACATTTACATTTCGGTAAGCCATAGAACATTACAGGTTTGACAGGTAGAGCTATACAAGCTAGGTTTGTGCTAGAGCTGGGATCAGTTGATGATGAAGGATCAAGATGCTCTATGATCACTTCCTGGGTAACACTGTCAACAGCTTCAAGCAAGAAACTCTGATCTTCGTCATCGAGAGTGAGGTCCTCTTCATCACTGTGGTCGGCAAACAACAGCCATTGTACATCCTCTTTACGTATTGTAAACAAGCGTTCACGCCATGCCATCGTGTTTGAGGCCTTGCTAAGAACAGATGAACAATAGCGAATAAAATGGGTTACGACAGTTAGTGACTCTGCCACTTCATGTAGCTGAAGTGAATGCTTTCCTTCAGCTGCCTCCTGATGTACTGCTGTAAATAGATAATACTTGTGTAATGAAAATGTCTCCTGTACAGCACACTTCAATCATACAGCAATGGGACAGCACTGTCAAACAAACATACCTTTCTCACTAAATATAAAAGGTGTAAATACCGCGCTAACCAAAAAACTAAAGCTGCCAGCAACTGACAAAAAGATTGGTAAAAAGAATAAAAAAATATATAAAGTGCAGCGCTATAAGAAGAAGAATGAACCCAAAACTGTTCATATATCAAGTGCATAACATTGAAAGGGTTATATATTGATGCGAATAAATAAGAAAACTCCCCTATTCAGAAATTGAAAATTTAAAGTCCATTATGGAAATGTCCCATAAATTCAATCCATGGGTGAAAAAATTGGTCACCATTGACAAAAAATTCTAAATATCTAAAGTCCAAATAAAAGAGTAGAAATCTTGTTCTCCGTTGTAATAGTAAATATATGTGCTTACCAGAGCAAGTGGACTTACACTACCCATAAGGCAAGCAAGTCACTTATGCTTCAAGGTTATCTGGTGCTGTTTCCTGAATGTATAATCCTCCACCGGGGGCAGAAGAGAGGAACTCCTCATCCAGACCAGATTGCAATGAGTGACATAAAAAGAAAATATATATATAGTGTGATACCGTCTATGATGAAGTATCACATAAAACGTGCGCACATTATCACCCACAAATTGTGAATAGTGGAATGTGGAACATTCACAAAGGTGCACTGACCAGGGAGAGATAGTGTGACCAAACAAGCCCGTCACCAGGTATAAAGATTAACCACTTCCGCACTGCTCACTAGAGCTGTACTGCGGCAAAGTGGCTCGATAACGTCTGGCGACGTAGTACTACGTCACCAGGCATTCCCCTCTCTCGCCGGCGCGCGCGCGCCACCGGAGGCTCGCTCCCACTGTATTCAGTCACAGCGGGAGTCGGGCCAGGGGAGGAGCGGCGGCGATCGCCGCTACTCTTCCCCGATCATCAGGGAATCGAGTGTGGAGATCCGCCTGCCTGTGTAATCACAAGCGGGCGGCTCTCCTAAGTGACAGGCAGGGTCAGATTGCAGGGTTCAGCATAGCTGAACCCTCGATCTGTCCTTGTGTCACATAGTCCCCTCCCCCCACACGTCAGTAAGCACCAAGCATACATTAACCCCTTGATCACCAATAAAAATTAACCCCTTCCCTGCCAGTGTCATTTTTACAGTAACAGTGCATATTTATAGCACTGATTACTGTAGTAATGTCACTGGTACCCCCAAAAGTGTCAAAAATGTCAGTCAGGGGTCCGATCTGTCCGCCGCAATGTCACAGTCCCGCAAAAAAAAAAAAAAAATCGCAGATCGCCACCAAAAATAACATATATATTTCCCTTAGTTAGTATACTTTGCGCAAACCAATCAAAATACGCTTATTGCGATTTTTTTTACCAAACATAGGTAGCAGAAAACAAATTGGCCAACAATTTTAAAAAATTTTGATTTTTACATTTTTTTGGGGGGAATTTCATATAAAAAAAATGTGAAAAATATTGTTATTTTTTCTGTTTATAGCGCAAAAAGTAAAAATAGCACAGGTGATCAAATACCACCAAAAGAAAGCTCTACTTGTGGGAAAAAAAGGACGTCAATTTAATTTGGGTACGGTGTCGCACGACCGCGCAATGGTCAGTTAAAGTCGCACAGTGACGAATCGCAAAAATAGGCCCAGACGTAAGACAGCAAAATCCTCCGGTGGTAAAGTGGTTAAATATGCATTTACCAGAAAGCAAAAAATAAAAAACAACCACAAGGATAATTGTCCTGAAAAGATGCTAAAATCCAGCAGTAACGTACGAGTCCCGTCACCAAAGGGAAAACCCTGGTATAGTATACACTTACCAGATAGCATGGGCCTATGATAATATACAGCATATAGGCTAAGCAGGCATTATACAAATATCCAAAAAGGCTGAGCAGGTATTATATGAATATCCTCCACATGTAAAAGGATAGGATCCATATAGGGGTGATCAACTAGATAAAGTGGTGTGCCATCACCATATGAAGTATAGTCTTAAACACTCTTACCAAAAATTATGGACCCGTAATACTATACAGTAGACAGGTCAACAGAGCATAGCAGGAAAGATGTATATAGATTCCTCTTTAACCAGCTGTTCACAGGAGAAATATTGAAGATCTCGCAGGCACAAGTGGATGTGGAAAGATGAACTCCACATTCAATGACCATGTAAGCAAGCCAAACGAAAGCACATAGTGTAAAACTGCTAAATTATGTTTTATTAAAAAAAGGACATGTACTTACAGACATCCACAAGTATACAGCATGATAGGTTCAAATTAGGCCAATATGATGTATCCTGACATGTTTCGCTTCACCATGCATTATCAAAGGATTCAGCCACAATGTAACAGAGGAATCGCTGGTATTTATAGTGCCCATTGTAGACATAAACACCCGTTCTCAGGTGCATGAAATTACACTCACTTCCACCTTCCACCTGGCCTAGATGGCGGCAGAGTGAGTTCCAAGCCTCGTTTTGATTGTACAGAGATACTTCCTGTTTGTGACAGGAAGTGGGGCAGTGTTACCACTCTTGTCAATACATGACATCACATCACATCCGGTCAATCACAGGAAGTGGGGCATCACAAATGAATATGCATTT
This sequence comes from Pelophylax lessonae, assembly GCF_965119305.1. NCBI lineage: Eukaryota > Metazoa > Chordata > Amphibia > Anura > Ranidae > Pelophylax > Pelophylax lessonae. Next base: position 80,506,975 of record NC_138778.1, on the reverse strand, counting down.
ACTTATATATAGAAACAAGAGAAGGGGTGTATATCTCTTCAATCGGGCATCTAACATTCAAACTAAAATGCTTATATGATATAAAACACTTCCTAAAATACTTTTAATAACATAAAAGAAAATTAATAAAAATAAATGCCGAACAATAGACTACTTTCGCTCCATTCGTTTGTAAAAAGCCTTCCTATATTAAAGATACTAAAAATACCATTAATATTCTCAATAATATTAAATTGGATGGCTATTGTTTAATTGTAACAGCAGACGTTAATTCGTTATATACTTGTATACCTCATCATTTAGGCCTTGAAGCTGTAGAACATTTCCTACAGAGAGATTCATCGGTATCCTCCTCCCAACGAGAATTTATTTTGGATCTCTTATTGTTTGCCACAGGGCATAATTACTTTTGGTGTAATGGCCAATTCTTTCTACAACAGAAAGTGTGGCGATGGGGGCAAAATATCCCCCAAGCTTAGCCAATCTATTCATGGCTAAGTGGGAGGAGGATGTTGTCTACCCTTTACAGAGACCTGAATTAGCCCTCTGGTTACGTTACATAGACGACATCCTCCTCCTAAGGAGGGGTGATGTAGTTTCTTTGGATTCATTCATGACTCTTTTGAACCTTAATAACCATGGTATATCAATTACATATGAATACAGTGAAACCAAAATTCACTTTTTGGATTTGGAAATTACTAGAGATAACGACAGTCTAATTACCAACACGTACTTCAAAGCAACTGATCGTAATTCATATTTACCAATTAACAGTTGTCATCATAAACCTTGGCTTACAGGAATTCCTAAAAGTCAATTCCTCTGTCTCAGGAGGAACTGTACTAAAGATGAAGATTACTTCAAACAATCTTCCATTCTAAAAGATAGATTCCTGTCAAAAGGGTACAATGCTAGTGATTTGGATATCACTATTTCTGAAATTGGAAGATGAAACGCAGCCGTTGACAGGCCAGAGGCTTACTATCTTCCATAAACTTGCCAAACAGTATGCTATCTCGAGTGCCCCAGGGCCTCTTACGCCTCTGATGAAAAATCCAGACTTTCCTCCTAGCTATACTGACCCCTGGCTCACTGCACCTGAAAACGACAAGTTTAGATTGGCGATACACTTCTTCAACAAAAGCTACTTTAGTTCCACGTGAGAACCTTACCCTCCCAGTCCCTGCAGCTTCCATGCCCTTTTGGTCATATGTTCAACTCCATCATTACCTCACTGACCAGACGCGGAAACCGGTATGCTCTAGACCAGGACTTCCCAAACTGTGGGTCGCGAGCCGCATCTGAGTGGGTCGCCGACAGCGTTAGAGCAGTCAGATCAGCAGTGGAAAAAAAATACAATTTAAAAGCCCACTAGGGGCACTGGACGTATTGCTGGCTATGGGGGAGGGGGTGGGGTTCCCGGCTGTGACATCGTTGGGGGCAGGGCCGGTACAAGGGGTGGGTGGGAGGGACGGCTCAGGAAGGACACTGGATGTCAGATCGGGACTATACAGAGTTTGTTACCCGCCCTCTCCTCCCAGCCAACAATGTGGAAAGGGGGCGGATAACAAGCTCTGTATAGTCCCGATCTGACATCCAGTGTCCTTTCTGAGCCGCAATCTTCTTCCCCTTCTGCAGCCGCATCTCTCTCGAGCTGTCCCTGCAAACCTTTAGGAATCGGCTTCTCTTAAGCTCCTCCTCCGCTCTGACATATGAAGAGGAGGAGGAGCCTCAGAAGAAGAGGAGAATCACAGATCAATGTGCCACACTGTATCTGAGGTCAGCCTGCTGGAGGGAGAACTGCACTGGGGGCACAAATCTTATCCTGTCACCTCCCAAATTCCCCCCATAACAGCACAATCCCCCCCTCCCCCCATATTGATCCCACCTAGAAGTAATCATCTTCTCCCCACCCCTAAGTACAAATTATCTTATCCCCCCCCCCCCCCAAGGACAATCCCCCAAAAAGTATTTGTACTGGGAGGGGTGGGGAGAATATGATTACTTCTAGGTGGGATCGATATGGTGGGGGGGGGGGGTGTGCTGGGATGGGGAATTTGAGAGGTGAAAGGATAAGATTTATTCTAGCAGGGGAATTGGGGGGAGGGTGCTAGGAGGGGGTGAGGATTTGTGCCAGGAGGGGGGATTTGGGGATTGTCCTTGAAGAGATTATTGGGATGGGGTGGGGGATTTGTGCCAGAACAGGAAGTCTTGGGGCTGTGAAAAAGAGGTATTTGGGAGGGTGTGTTCTAGGAGGGAGAATTTTTTTTTGGGGGGAGGTACTAGGAGGGTGATTTTGGGGGTTGTGCTGGGGGGAGGATTTGTGCCAGGACGGGGGGACTTGTGGGGGAAGAGGATTTGTACCAGGAGGGGGGGATATGTGCTGGGGAGATGGGGGAAGAGGGTTTGTGCTAGGAGGGGGGATTTGTGCTGCTGGAATGGGGGGGGAGAGGATTTGTGCCAGGAGGCGGGATTTTTGCTGTGGGGATGGAGGGAAGAGGATTTGTGCCAGGAGGGGGGGATTTGTGATGGTGGGTGGGGGGAGAGGATTTGTGCTAGGAGGGTGGCTTTGTGCTGGGGGGATGGGGGGGGGTTGGGCTAGGATGGCATTTTTTTTTGGGGGGGGGGTTGTGCTAGGAGAGGTGATGGGGGATTTATGCCAGGATGGGGAGTTTTTGGGCTGTTAGAAATGGGGATGGGGGGGATTTATGCTAGTAGGGATGATTGGGGGTATTTGTGCTAGAGGGGAAATTTGGGGGTAGGATTTGTGCTAGGAGGGGGAATTTGGTGAAATGTGGTAGGAGGAGGAATTTGGGGGGGGTTTGTGCTGGGGGGATGGGAGAAGAGGATTTGTGCTAGGAGGGGGGATTTGTGCAAAGAGCTGCAGTGGGTAACAATCCGGGCACAGTAAGTAGCAGTGCTGTGCCATGCCTGTACATACTGTGCCATGCCTGTACCTACTATGCCATGCCTGTACATACTGTGCCATGCCTATACCTACTATGCCATGCCTGTATATACTGTGCCATGCCTATACCTACTGTGCCAAGCCTGTACCTACTGTGCCATGCCTGAACCTACTGTGCCATGCCTGTACATACTGTGCCATGCCTGTACATACTGTGCCATGCCTATACATACTGTGCCATGCCTGTACCTACTGTGCCATGCCTGTACCTACTGTGCCATGCCTATACCATCACCTGTGCCATGACCTGTGCCATGCCTATACCATCATATGTGCCATGCCTGTACCATCACCTGTGCCATGACCTGTGCCATGCCCATACCATGACCTGTGCCATGCCCTTACCATGACCTGTGCCGTGCCCTTACCATGACCTGTGCCATGCCCTTACCATGACCTGTGCCATGCCTATACCATCTCCTGTACCATGACCTGTGACATGCCTGTATCATCACCTGTGCCATGCCCTTACCATGACCTGTGCCATGCCTATACCATCATATGTGCCATACCTGTGCCATCCCTTACCATGACCTGTGCCATGCCCTTATCATGACCTGTGCCATGCCTATACCAACTCCTTTCCCATGACCTGTGACATGCCCTTACCATGACCTGTGCCATGCCTATACTATCTCCTGTGCCATGACCTGTGACATGCCTGTACCATGACCTGTGACATGCCTGTACCATGACCTGTGCCATGCCTGTACCATCACCTGTGTAATGCCTATACCATCACCTGTGTAATGCCTATACCATCATCTGTGCCATGCCTGTACCATTACCTGTGCCATGCCCTTACCATGACCTGTGTCATTAATTAAGTGTATTCAATAATAAATTGAAAAGTAGTAAATTGATATTTTTAATTCAACATCCTCCTCCCTTTAAAATATGCAAAATTATTATTATTATTTGCATTTATATAGCGCCAATAAATTCTGTAGCGCTTTACAATATTCAATTACAAGCAAGTGGGTCCCGAAAAAAATCTGTATTTATAAATGGGTCTCGGCCCAAAAAAGTTTGGGAAGCCCTGCTCTAGACAGCTTTTGACCTTTGAATAAATCTGCCTGGCACAAACACCTTATGGGAAAGCTATGTCCTTTTCTTATGCACTCTTACTTTCTAATGTGAAGGACAAACCTGATAATTTCAAGAGTAAATGGGAAACGTCCTTACAGAAGTCTATTTCGGATAATAACTAGACCATAGCATGTACTATGGCACATAAATGTTCCATAAGCACAAGATTCCAAGAAAACGCTTATAAGCTTCTTACTCACTGGTATGCGACTTCAGATAAGCTTCAGAAATGGTTTCCTGCAACTTCAGATGTGTGTTGGAGATGTGGCCAGTCTCCGTGAACGTTATACCACATAAGGTGAAAGTGCACTGAAATTACTGCTTTCTGGACTCTACACATCGGAACACTCTCTGACAATGTTCTTCCGGGTATCGGCGTGATGACGCATAGGCTCCTCCCCCCGGAACGCCGATACCCGGAAGAACATTGGCAGAGAGTGTTCCGATGTGTAGACAGTCCGCACTGCTGTGAGTGCCAGCCAATGTAAGTTCACTTCTAATGTACTTATTGCCTCAATAAACCCATTCAAGCAGAGAGCACTAGATCCCTTGTTTTTTTGTATTCCCTATATCGATACTGGTATATCTGGAAAGATGAACAGGAGGTCGGGTTAGGAGGACCAGGCTGCTGAAATATATCTCTTACATGCGTGTTTTGGCTCAGTAAGAGCCTATCCTTGAGGTGAGCTGCTAGTGTGTCACCAATCACGTGGAGCACTTTTTGAGTGGAGCATGCAAGCACCCTTAATCACTTACAATTTGGATGAAGAAATTTATCACCTTTTGGCACAAATTATGATTCTGGGACTATATTAATTTTGATATTTATTGGATTTGGACATTTTTGCACTGTTTGATTTATTTGTTTATAATCACATGCAAATTATTATCAACACTGATATAAGTTTTTTCCTCACTTATTCTTGTTCACTTGGCGCAGCAATAATTTTACATAATGATATATATATAATATGGAAGAATCTGTAGCGATAGCTTCTGACAAGATACAGAGACTTCACTCAATGTGGACTCCCTGGCATCTTTTCAGATATTCTGCAACTTTCTCTCATCTGACAAACACTTGAAGTGCTCCTATACCTCTTCTCTCTTCTATTTTTCTGAATATGTTGAGTCCTGCCATTTATGTTGGATTCTGCCATTTTTGTTTGTGTATCTAGTCTCCCAGCTATTGGTATTTTTTACCTACCATTGCATCTCAGGCACCAGACCCTTATTTTGCTTGATGATGTTATCTAATCTTTACTTAGTATATGCTATATTGCCCTCCTCTTCCTTTTGAATAGTGTATTTACACGAGATTGCTTTGTCACCTGTATATTCCTCCTTGACATAACATATGTCTGTCAAACTGTTTACTTCTTCTGCATTTGTATAAGATATTTACTGCAATGCTTGTAGTTACTGTATCTTTGGCTTAATTGTATTTCTTGAATTGTTGGCAACTCTTTGTTAATGTTTCTCTATCTTTTACTTTTAATAAACTTTGATTGCAAATAAAAAAATTCCAAACCACACCGTATAACACAAATTTAGCTACGCTAGGTTAAGAGCTGTTCGTATTAAAAAATTAGCTACCAGCACATATATGCAGGAATAATGGCATAAAAAATACAAATTTCACAGAAACTGCAGCGCTAATATATGTCAGTCCATTAAATATCAATGAATCTTCAAAGCTGTTACTGATAAGTGATGTAAGAGGGAAAAAGGATTGTCCAAAAGGTACCAACACCCTTTCACACCACCACTTACCCCTTAATGTGGACCCCCAACAAAGAAGGTCAATTGAGCACTGTCATAATATTCCTGGATCAGATAGGATGTCGTGGCATTGCCCGACTGGATCTGTACCGGGAGCACCCGAGCTGATTCATCCAGTTAACCAGGCACAGCCTGATCGCCTGAAGTTCCAAGACATTGATCAATAGTCTGAATTCCTCCAGCGTCCAAACAACCCTGAGCGGAGCTCAGTCCCAGGACACCTCTCCGCCTAGAAAGACTGGCATCCATAGTGACCACTGTCCAATACAAGGGGAGAAAAGATTTGAATGCCTTAGAGTCAAAGAGCGAAGACACCAGACCAGGGAACCCCTGGTTTCCCGGCTCAGCCAAATCGGATTGTCCAGAGACTTTGGACACTTGTCCCATTTCACTAGAATCTCCCTTTGGAGGGACCTCATATGGAACTGTGCAAACGGAACTGCCTTGAAGGTAGACACCATCATGCCCAGCACCGAAATGCAAATCCGGAAGGAGGACCACCTGCTGGACAGCAACAGAAGAATGGGAGCATGCAACTTCTGAAGTTTGTCCAGAGGAAGGAACACTCTGGCTAGAGCTGAATCCAGAGTCAGACCCAGATAATCCAATTTTCTGGAAGGAATCAGGGCAGACTTCTGGTAGTTTAGATTTCAACTGAACTCCTTCAGGGTCTGTATAGTGATCTCCACATCGTCCATCAAAGAAGAGGAATCCGCTCGCAAGAGGAGGTTGTCCAGGTAGCCCAGTACAGCAAGCCCCCTCTGACATAGCAACTCCAGAACTGGAGCCAACACTTTTGTGAAGACCCGAGGAGCAGAGGCGAGACCAAAGGGTAACACCACAAACTGATAGTGCTCCTCTACCACAATACAACAAAGGAAACGCTGGTGTCGGGCAGATTTTTGGAATGTGCAAGTTAGCATCCTTGAGGCTAGAAATCCCCCTGATGTAGGGATGACACTACTGTGCGTATGGACTCCAGTCTGAATTTCTGTACCCACACAAAGCAGTTCGGGCCTTGAGGTCCAGAATCAGATGAATCTTGCCCTCCTTCTTTGGAACCATAAACAGGTTTGAATAAAAACCTTGAAACCATTCCGATACTGGAACCATCACTCCCTGAAGCAACAGGTCCTGCACTGCTCCGAAGAGAGCTTGCAAATGGTCCAGGGACAGACGTACATTGGAAGGAAAGAATCTTTCCTTAGGGCAAGAACTAAACTCTATCTTGTAACTGGACAGAATCACTTTGTGGACCCATTTGTCATTTACCAAGGAGGTCCATGGGCCCGGAAACCAACCAAGACGTCCCCCCATGAATTAGGGCACACCTTCATGCTGAAGAAGCCTTGTCCGCAGGTCTACAGAATCCCGCCCTCCGCTTGCCAGACCAGGGACACTTGGAACCTCCCGAGGAGGGCTTGAAAGGTTTTGAACCCTTGTCAGTGGAGCCTGAGGGACGAAAAATCTTTGTGTGCCAAGAAAGAAGGGCTGCGTCTGCGATGGGGTTCTTTCCCATTCCCATATTGTGGAAGACAGGTGCTCTTCCCCCCGTGAGACTCTATATGATGTCATCCAGGGTAGGCGATCGCCTTGAAAAGGCAAATCAGTTAGAGCTTTTTTAGAAGTCTGATTCGCAGACCAACACTAAAGCCACAACACACGCCTAAGCACCACTACCGAAACATATAGCTTAGAAATCAAGGGAGCCACGTCCAGAGAAGCACTGCAGACAAATTGCAGCGCCTGGACCAACTGGTCTGCCAAGTCAACAAAGGCAGAGAGCATCTGCTCACCCCCCAGATCATGAAAGTTTAGCCCACTCAGTTAATGTTTGCAACAACAGGGTAATAGCCAGGACCAGTCTAAATGCTCAACCAGCAATAGGGAACATATTTCTGGCCACAGACTCCGCTTTTCTGTCAGCCAGATCCTTAAAGGCCAGGGATCTCTCTACTTGAATCATGGTCGCCTTGTTCAACCTGGAGACAGGAGGGTCCACCACTGGTGGGACAGTCCACTTCTTGAGGAGTGACTCTTCAAAGGGGTACCTCACTGCAAAGCGTTTAGGAACCACAAAAGGACATTTTGGCTGCTCCCAATCTTTGTAGACAAACATGTCAAATATAGGAGGGATAATGGAACACCTTTGCCATGCGAGATGGCTTGTGGGTGCCAAAAGAGAAGGCCACCACCACAGCCGCTTCAGCTGCATCCTTCATCTTCAAAGTCTCCCACAGGGATGTAATCAGTGCATCAACCAGCACCTTCTCGTGCCCAGCCACAGCTGTGGAGGAATCATCCTCACCATCTGAGAGATCAGGAAGCGTGGCTACAAACCCTGCAGGTTGGAACTCTGGTCTTGAGAGTAGTGAACTCCGCGCCTATGGAGTATTGGATATATATAAGTGTTGAGGAATGCTAGGCTGCTGCCTCCCTATAATATAGTCAGAAGACTATATAAAGTGAAAAAGTGGGGGGTAGGGGGAGTGGCACTGCCTAATAATAAGGTATGTAAACAGTGGGGTGCCAGGTAGTAGTGGCAATAGATAAATAAATAAAATAAAATGAAATAGTAGGTGACAATAATAAATATAGTGTGTAAAAATTAATATATAAAAATATCCGTGAATCAAAGTGACATATGCATATACGTCTCTATAAAGTGATGTGTGCTATGATGATCATAAATATAGACTCCACAGAGTGTGTAAAAAATAGAAGCAGTGTAAGGACAAGAAATAATAATAGGTCACAATGTGATATGTATAGACATATATGGACGAATTTGACGTCCTTTTTTTCCCACAAACAGAGCTTTCTTTTGGTGGTATTTGATCACCTGTGCGATTTTTTGATCATGCGCTATAAACAAAAAAAGAGCGTCAATTTTGAGAGGGAGGGGCTGTGTGTGTCCCTGGGGGCGTGATTCTAACTGCGATTGGCTGTGGCTTGAGGTGTAGGAACAATGATCAACGGTCCTACATAGTAGAACCGTATGATCATTGTTTCTACACAGGGGAGAATGACAGGCGGCTTGTTTACACTAGCCGCCTGCCTTTCTCCCTCTCCCCCAATGATCGCCGAGTAACCCGCGGACTTCGGGTCCGCCGGTCACGCGCGCGCGGGGGGGTCCGTGACCGCGTGGGAGCGCGCCTCCGGCGGCGCGCGCTCGCTCCCCAGAGCCTCACAGGCTAGCGACGTAGACCTACGTCGCTCTGCCTGTGAGGGGCTGACTGCCACAGTAAATATACTGTGAGCAGTCGGCAAGTGGTTAAAAAGTCCAAAAGTGGTATACACCAGTAGCAGCAAACGTGGTGAAGTATCTAAAGAAAAGAGTCGAGTGATGGATATGCAATAATCAATTGGTGGGTGGTGGGGTGCTTGTGACCCCTCTAGAAAACAGCACACTCACCAGTATGGATAGTGGATCCTGTTTCCGTCTCCAGGTCCGGGATGGAACGTCTGAAAAGATCCCTAGGAGGTCCAGGTGCAGAGGATCCCAGGAATGTAATAATGGGGGTCTAATGGGGTCCGGGATGTCCACTCCAGATATCCGCGATATATTGTGGGGCAAGTGTTTAGAAAATAGAGAGGCACATACTGTAAATCTGTCGATTTAGCTTTATTCAGAAAAAAAAGGGTAAGGGTACTTATAAATTAGTAGTGTTAGGACTGCAAGCAATACAGGGTGCCGTGAAGGGGCCTTGCAGCTTACACATGCATTTGCAAATGTGTGTTAACTAAACCCCTGTTTTTAATGTACATTGTTAGACTAGTCAATTTGGTTTGTAAGCAGACTGGTCGGTCAGTATATTTACTAAGGGCCAGTTGTTCTCACGCACCTCATTTAAAGTCCCAAAGCTTTTTTCTCATTTTCCATATACAGGGATAAAGACGCTAAGCCTTACCCGGCTTTTGCCTCATTTAAAGTCCTAAACTGCCTTTATTCCCAATATGGGAGCACTGTCCAGCGTGGCATCGCAAACAAATTGCAGCCCCTGCACCAGCTGGTCCAACAGCTCCTCAAAGGCAGGAGGGAGACGTTTTCCCTCCAAGTCATGGCGTAGTAACTTAGCCCATTCAGCCAATGTTTGCGTGACAAGGGCAACCGTAAACACCGGTCTCAGTGCAGACCCCCTCCAGGGAGCACATATCGTGGGCCACAGATTCCGCCTTCCTATCCTCCGAAAACCCTAAAACAGGGCTCGACAAACCCTGGGCGCCAGGTTGCATTGGCGACTAGAATTAGCGACCTGGCGCCAGGGGTGCATTGCAGGTGTCCTGTCCCTTTTGCGGCCCCCCACCCACTCCCGAGTGCACGGACTACCGCGCCATCCGATAATTGAGGCATTTGACCTTCAGTGAGAGAACAGGGAACTGGTGCCCTCTTGTGGTGGCCGGGAGTATGAAAAGCAGTCACGGCTGTTTCCCCTGCCTGTCCTCAATGCCTGTCCATCTCCTTCCCAAGAGCAGATGAGAGGGAAGTTTTTGCAGGCTTCATCTCCCTGTCCACTTACCTTTGCTTAAAAGGTAAGTGGACAGGGAGTGTGGTTATTATTTATTAAATTATTAAAAATATATATAAATATCTTTTTTTTTTCAATTATTAAAAAAAAAAAGGGGGCCTTCGGCTGTGTGGCTGTGGCAATTCCTCATCACAATGCCACAGCCACTGGCCGAAGGCCCCTTTCACGCGGGCTGTCTGATCAGGTCTGCCTGTCAGTTTTTCAGGCAGACCTGATCGGACCCTTCAGTCTCCTCTATGGAGCAGTAATCTGCCGCCATCTGATCCTGTCTGCCAAAAACAGATGGATGGTGGTTCTATATTCTATCCATCCCGTGGATCGGATCAGATGGCATCGGATGGAAACAGACAGACAGTCTGTTTCCATCAGATTGCGCTATAGAGGAGAGCGGGGTTCCAGTCTTCATGTGTAAATTTAGCATGTTATTTTTTTGGAAATAAAGCTTGGTTGTTTGTTTAAAAAAAACAAAAACTGGCTCCTAACTTTTTTAGCTGCCTCCTAGATTTCAGGCAAATTTGTCAAGCCCTGCCTTTAAAGGACAGGGAATCCTAAACTGGAATCACGGTGGCTTTATTCAGCCTAGAGAACGGAGGGTCCACCGCAGGTGGCACAGTTCACTCCTTTATCAGGGACTCCTCAAAAGGGTAGCGTCTAACAATCCGCTTAGGCACCCCAGAGAAACGCTTTGGGTGGTCCCATTCTTTTTTGAGCATGGCATCAAAATACACGGGACAGGGAAAAACCTTTGCCGCTCTGGATGGCTTGTGAGTGCCAAATGTAACCTGCGCCTCTGTCGCATCCTCCATTTTTAGGGTCTCAGGCACAGAAACAACTAGTGCGTCCACCAATGCCTTATCTTGCGCGACAGTGGATGTAGAAATGTCATCCTCATTATCAGAGGAGACCGGGCGTGAGGTAGCGGACCCGGCAGGGAGACCCGCATCTGCGGTGGCTGAATCAGACTCAGAACCTGAGACATCAGATAAGCCAGGGATAGGCGAAGGCCGTTTCTTAGCACCTGGCCCTTTAAAGGCCACCTCTACCCAGGACACAAACGCTTCCAGGACCGCCGAAATTGCATCTGTAGACAGCTGGGGTCCGGAAGGCCCTACGGCCTCCCCGAGGGGGTCAGGTGGGGGACACAAGATCTGTAGGGTTCATGTTGCACCAGGGGAACCCATCAGCAAAGGCTTAAAAAGTGACACAAAAAAAAAATATATATATTTTTTTCAAAAAGTCCCACCGCGCAACAGCGCCCCTGGAGGAGGTTAGGAAATCGCGACAGAGACTCCCAGCAGAGAGAGAGACCTCAAGACTCACTGTACCCAGATGCAGCAGGAGGCCCAGAACGTCTGCACAGCACGTGTCAGCAGCAGCTCGATCCAAAAGGAGAAGGATCTGCGAAACAGCCCAGGGCATAGGGAGGGGCTCCACCCACCAAAAAAAACACCTCCAGGAACTCCTATTTTGATTCCTATAGACCAAAAATGGCTGTGCCGGGTGTACCAAGATGGCTGCCGATCTCCAGAGGCAGAGACCCCCCGCACGATCATTCGTCTTGTGCTAGCGGCACACCAACCCCCAACCACATCCGGTCCGGAGCGTGGTCCCAGCACCGGGAGTAGGCCCAATAGCCCCTAGTGTGAGGAGGGGATGTGGGGAGGGCAGGTAGAAGATGGGGTGCGTGACAAGACAGAGGGGAACCCAGGAATGTGAGGGTCCTACCGTCCCAGGGAGGGGGCCCGCGTCCACCCCAAAATCCACCAGGGGAAGAGGGGTTGGGGACATTTACTCATTATTACGGAACAGGAGGGCGCCCTCTCCTGACAGAACCCCTCTCTGTCGAAGTGGGGGGGGGGCCTGTCGGTCAAATAGGAACGCTGCGACTCTGGCCTAGACCTGGCCGGATGCGACCTGGCCAAGACGTTTAAATCTCGGAGCCAGTCCCCGTCCAGTGGGACTATGTCGCGGCCGACCCAGCACGGAGCTAGGGCCTACGCGCACTCTCTGGCCGGCTGGGGTGACCACTAGATCTATACATCCACCTCGTCGCCCAGATCCGACATAGTTGCTTGTAGATCTCACAGGAAAAAAATTTGGAGAAATGGCTAACTAAAAAAAATATCTAGAAAAGACTTAGCCAGGACCAGAGATCCCAGCAAGGAACTAGGTCCTTACTCCTAACTAGGCAGATTAAAACTGACATCCTATGCAGGAAGAGAGAGGGTATACCCCCTGGGACTGCCCATAGGCGTAGCCAGAACATTTTTCTACCTAGTGTCCTACTCCTGCAGAGGGTAGTAAAACCCTACTGATATGCATCAGAGACTGCGTCCGTCAATGAACATAGTTACATAGTTAGTCAGGTTGAAAAAAGTCCATCTGGTTCAACCAACGAAAAAAAAAAAAAATGGATTTTTGTAAGATCTTACCGTAAAATCCTTTTCTCTTAAGCTCATTGACAGACGTAGTCTTCTTGATTCTCAAGAGCTGGGTTATGTTGTCTCCGCAGGAGTAGGACTAGGCAGAAAGACAAAACGTTCTGGCTCCACCTTAGGGGCAGTCCCTGAGGGTATATCTTCCCTCTCTCTGCTACAGGGAATCAGTTCTGTTCTAAAGCAGTAACAGAGAATTTAACCCAACCCAACTCAATGATAGAGGGGCGGGTACTACGTCTGTCAATGAGCTTAAGAGAAAAGGATTTTACGGTAAGATCTTACAAAAATCCATTTTTCTCTATCGCTCATTGACAGACGTAGTCTTCTTGATTCTCAAGAGCTGGGACATCCAGAAGCAGTGCCACAAATGAGGGGTGGGATTGACAAAAATCAAAATCCAATCTAGAAGGCCCAACCGGTGCCAAACTAGAAGTTTTAAAGGCTCATTATAAACAAAGAATGAGACTCAAAAGAAAATTTTCCAACGGAAAAAAACCCTCGAGGCAGACCGCTGGTCTCCTCAAATGGCGGCCTGCAAAACCTTGGGGCCAAACACGGCATCAGATGATGCCATTACATCAACTTTATAATGTTTTGTAAAGGTATGCACCGACGACCAGGTAGCCGCCTTGCACACCTGGACCACTGACGCCTGATGGCGAAAGGCCCATGACGCACTAAGCGCCCGAGTGGAGTGCGCCTTAACAGGGAACGGGGGCTCCCGACCCTTAATAGAATAAGCCTGTACCACCGTCTGTCTGATCCATTTGGAAATGGTCGCGGCAGATGCAGGCAACCCCTTTTTGGGTCCATCCGGGATCACAAAAAGTGAATCCGTCTTGCGAAACGAGTCTGTCGTTTTTAAGTATACCCTGATCGCCCGGACCACATCCAAGGAGTGTAAAGCAAACTCCCGAGGATGACTGGGCTTAGGACACAGGGAAGGTAATACAATTTCTTCATTCAGATGAAATTCTGAAACCACTTTTGGTAGGAAGGATGGATTCGGACGAAGAACCACCTTATCTCTATGAACCACCAGATATGGGGAACGACAAGATAAAGCGGCCAGTTCTGACACCCTGCGTGCAGAAGTGATAGCCACCAAGAAGGCCACCTTCTGGGACAACGTAGGTAGAGGAATCTCCCTAATATCTTCAAAGGGAGGTTTCTGAAGAACCGACAATACTAAATTAAGATCCCAGGGTGGTAACGGCGCGCGCACTGGCGGAGCCAGATGTCGCACCCCCTGGATGAAATTCCGCACCAAGGAATGAGTAGCCAAAGGCTTCTGAAAGAAGATAGCTAATGCTGAGACCTGACCCTTGATAGTGCTCAAGGCCAGTTTCTGCTCAACCCCTTGTTGCAGAAAAGCTAATATTCGACTAACCGAATAAGACCGTGGACGGAACCCCAAAGGTTCACACCATGCAATGTAGGACTTCCATGTGCGATGATAAATCTTTCTGGAAGTCGCTTTCCTTGCTTCAACTAGAGTAGGAATAACTGAAGCTGACAAACCTTTGTCCTTCAGCACCTGGGTCTCAATAGCCAGGCCGTTAAAGCCAGCGATCGTAAAGCAGGATGGAAGATCGGTCCCTGAGACAGTAGGTCCTCCCTGAGAGGAAGTCTCCACGGGACGTCCGCCACCAGTCTGACCAAGTCGGCGTACCAAGCTCGACGAGGCCAGTCCGGAGCTACCAGAATTACTGGAATTCCTTCCTCCTCTATCCTGCGAAGAAGTCTTGGCAGTAACCCGAGAGGAGGGAAGGCATACATTAGCTGGTATTGCCCCCACGGGGCGATCAGTGCGTCTGCGGTCTCTGCTAGAGTACTGTACTTTCCTGTTGAATCGTGATGCCAACAGATCCACATCCGGGGTGCCCCACCGTAGGCACAACTGGTGGAAAACTTCTGGATGGAGGGACCATTCCCCCTGATCCAGAGTCTGACGGCTGAGATAATCTGCCTGCCAATTCTCCACCCCCGGAATGAACACCGCAGAGATAGCTGGAACAAATCGTTCCGCCCAGCGAAGAATGCAAGCCACTTCTTTGGCCGCTCGGACACTCTTGGTGCCCCCCTGGTGATTGACATAAGCCACGGCCGTGGCATTGTCCGACTGGATCCGAACCGGGCTGCCCTGGAGCTGCTCGGTCCAGTGAATCAGACAAAGTCTGATCGCTCTCAGTTCCAATACATTTATCGGCCACCTGGATTCTTCCAGGGACCAAAGTCCCTGGACAGATAACTGACCGAGAATTCCTCCCCATCCGGATAGACTGGCATCCGTGGTCACTATCGTCCAATATATTGGCAGAAATGACTTTCCCTGGCTGAGCATCGGAGACCGAAGCCACCAGACCAGAGACTCTCTGGTCTGTTTGCTCAATCGGATCCGATTGTCCAGGGATTCCGGATTCCGATTCCATCTTAGAAGAATCTCTTGCTGAAGAATTCGGGTATGGGACTGGGCAAATGGGACTGCTTCGAAGGAAGCCACCATCAACCCCAGAACCCTCATGCAAGTTCGAAGAGAAGACCAGCTGTTGGATAGTAACAACTGGACTGCTAACTGAATCTTCCGGAGTTTCCCTACCGGAAGAAAAACTCTTGTCCTGACTGTGTCTAGAATTAGACCCAGATATTCGAGCCTCTGGGTGGGAACCAGAAATGACTTTTGCTGGTTCACCAGCCACCCGAATTCCTGTAAAGAAATTATAGTAATTTCTATGTTTTGTAGCAAGGTCTGAGGAGACTCTGCATGAAGCAGAAGATCGTCTAGGTAACCAAGAATCGATATGCCTCTTTGGCGCAGTAGTGCCAACATTGGGGCCAACACCTTCGTGAAGACCCGAGGAGCCGTGGCGAGACCGAAAGGTAACGCCACAAACTGATAGTGGTTCTCTTCTACGGAAAAGCGTAGAAACCGCTGATGTCCTGCGAAAATGGGAATGTGAAGATATGCGTCCTTGATGTCTATGGACGCTAGGACATCCCCTGGATGCAGGAAGGCTGCTACTGTGCGAATGGACTCCATTCTGAATTTTCTTATGTTGACAAAAGAATTGAGTGCCCTTAAGTCCAGAATTGGACGCACTTTGCCCTCTTTCCTGGGTATTGTAAATAGGTTTGAATAAAACCCCTGAAAACGTTCTGTCCAAGGAACGTGGACTACCACTCCTTGTTGTAGTAAATCCGTGACTGCTCTCCGCAGATCTTCTAAACGATCCGGGGATAGTCGAATATTGGAAGGGAAGAATCGCGCCGGTGGGAGAGATCGAAACTCGATCTTGTACCCTGACCTTATGACTTCGCAAACCCACTTGTCCGGGATTCTGGAAAGCCATGGATCTGGGAACCGGCGAAGACGTCCCCCCACCCCAGTTATGGGTGGGGGCGCACCTTCAGGCTTTGGACGATTTATCTTCAGGTCTGGAGGGGGCGGGCTTTTGCTTGCCCGACCAACGTCCCCTGAAGCCTCCTGAAGGAGCTTTGGAGGACTTAATTTTTTCACCCGCGGGACGAAAAAACCTCTTGTGAGCAGAAAAAGAAGGCCCTCGTTTTTGACGAGTTCCTTTACCTTTAACATTTTGCGGTAAAAAGGTGCTCTTTCCACCCGTGAGATCCTTAATGATCTCATCTAAGTTGGCTCCAAATAGACGCTCTCCTAAAAAGGGGATATTAGCCAATGCTTTTTTGGAACCTTGGTCGGCTAACCAACCTTTTAGCCACAGTGTACACCTGAGAACCACCGCTGAGACTGATGCTCGC
This sequence comes from Pelophylax lessonae, assembly GCF_965119305.1. Taxonomy (NCBI): domain Eukaryota; kingdom Metazoa; phylum Chordata; class Amphibia; order Anura; family Ranidae; genus Pelophylax; species Pelophylax lessonae. The sequence goes on along the minus strand of NC_138778.1, from coordinate 80,490,392 downwards.
GCCAATAATGGAGTGGCGTCTAACGCCGCATCACACACAAACTGTAACCCCTGTATCATTTGTTCCAACAAATCTGATACCGCCTGAGGGACCTCTTCTAAGTCCCGGCGTAACCACTTGGTCCATTCAGTTACAGCCTGCGAAACCAGACCAATAGCAATTATTGGTCTGAAAGCTGATCCAATCAAGGTAAACATGGTGCGAGAAATAGCTTCTATCTTGCGATCCACTGGATCTTTAAAAGACGGAGCGTCTTCTAGAGGAATAACCGTGGCTTTATTCAATCTAGCAATTGGTGAATCCACCACAGGTGGTTCTGTCCATTTTTTAATGAGGGTTTCCTCAAACGGATAACGCCTGTTAATGCGTTTAGAAATAGTAGAAGTGCGTTTTGGCAGACTCCATTCTTCTTTGATTGGATTGCCAAAACATTTGGGCAATGGAAAAACCTTCGCCACTTTGATGCGTTTTTTAGTCCCAAAAGGGATTTCAGTTTCAGCTATTTCCGACGGAATACCCTGTAATCTTAAGGTTTCTTGAACAGATACAATGAGTGCGTTTACCAACGCTTCCTCTTTGGCTATGGCTGATGCCGAAACATCCTCCTCACTGTCTGAAGAGACAGTACACGAGACACCAATCCCAGATGAAGTACCTGCAACTGCAGAAATAGGCTCAGAGTCTGAATCCGAGGTTTCAGATAATAAGGGGTTAGGCGGGGGTCGCTTTCTTGCGCCCTGTCCCTGACAAGCCACTTCCACCCGGGACACAAAAGTTTCCATAATAGCTGACAATGATTCAATCGTCAGTGGGGTGCTGGAGGATCCTGCAGACCCCTCAAGGGGATCCGGAGGAGATACATGAGTGGCAGGGTCCATGTTAATTCAGGACACCTTAGCCAGAAAAAACAAAAAAACTTTTTTTTTTTTTCTTTATGTGTCTCCCCCTAGCGCAATAGCGCCCCTCAGAGTACCTGCTTCTCGATCCCCACAGAGAGAGAGAGGGACCCCCAAGGCTCACCAACCGATGCAGTGAAGTTTCCAACCAACTGCAGTCAGCGTCTGTCTTTTACAGACTGGAAGGAGCTGTTGCTTTTTCCCGGGTAGAAGGACGTGGCTCCGCCCCCTGTGTACGCCTTCCGGCGTTCCCAGCTCTCCACGAGGTAGCTGGGCTCATGAAACATGGCCGCCCCCATACAAGAGACATTAGACTCCAAAAACATGGCGGCCGGCGTGACCTGAGGACATACATGCACCTGGCCTACGGCAAAATGGCGGCGGACCGCCAAAATCGTTTTTCCCAGCACATCCACCTGCATCTCTGCTAAGTGGCGATTTATTGATCTACAGGAGATACACTACAAATAAGGTAGGATTATACCTCCTATGTCTGCTGTAATGCTACAGTCTGCTGGGTAGAGTGTTAGCTCTCAAACCAAGTCCACTTCCCACAAACACATACTGTATTTACAAGGGGGACTTTTAGTGTCAGATATATACTGACCATGTATGGAGGGGCCCATAATTCATACTGCCTCATAACGAGGAAAGAAAAAAGGGAACGTTTACTCACCATACCGAACCGACAGGCACCCTCTCTTCACAATACCCTCTCCACCGGGGTGGGGGGTTGTGGACCACTCCGGACGCCTCGACTCTCTGGTTCCTGGCGTCCAAGCGAGACTTTTAACTCGCAAGGTCAGTCCCTCCACTGGGACTCCGTCGCGGCCGACCCAGCGCGGAGCTCTGGTCTGCACGCGCTCGTAGGCAGAAACCGGGGTGACCACTGGATCTCAACACCCAGCCCGTCGCCCGGCCCCGCATACTTACTTGAATGTGTCGCGGCCGACCAAGCGCAATGCAATGGTCTGCGCGCGCTCGTAGGCCGGCTGGGGTGACCACTAGTGTCGCCCAGTCCGGCGTATTTGCTTGAAGATCTCACAGGAAAAAAATACTGGAGAAAAACTGCCTAAAAAAAATTTTTTTTTTTTTTTTTTAAAGAAAAAATCTTGCCAGGACCAAAGAGATCCCAGCAAGGAACTTAGGTCCTTACTCCTGACTAGACAGAAAAAAAACGATTCCCTGTAGCAGAGAGAGGGAGGACATACCCTCAGGGACTGCCCCTAAGGTGGAGCCAGAACGTTTTGTCTTTCTGCCTAGTCCTACTCCTGCGGAGACAACATAACCCAGCTCTTGAGAATCAAGAAGACTACGTCTGTCAATGAGCGATAGAGAAAACCCAACCATACAATCCCATATACACAATCCTATATCTGCAGTTGATCCAGAGGAAGGCGAAAAAACCCAGCAAAGCATTATCCAATTTGCTACAGCAGAGAAAAAAATTCCTTCCTGATCCCCCAAAGGGCAATAGGATATTCCCAGGATCAACTTTACCTAAAATAAAATTTTAGTACCCACTTACTGTATATTAAGTACACCCAGGAAATAATCCAGACCTTTTTTAAAGCAATCTAGTGAGCTAGCCAGAACCACCGCTGGAGGGAGTCTATTCCACATTTTCAAAGCTCTTACGGTGAAGAAAACTTGCCGCCATTATCCAACTACACAGGGCTGTATAGGGACCCAGTGCTGGATACGTCCCAGCACTATATATATTTGGAGATACTTCTACTCTATTATAAATCTACAGACGACCTGTGTTTTTGACCCCGCTTTGGAGAACCTCGTGGGAATTTTGATCGGGGGGCTCTTTCTCACTGTCACCTGTAATAGCCATTATTTATTTGGCTTACAACCATCCAATCTCCCTTTGGAAGCCCATATAGATACATAAATTGTTTCAGGCCTATCTTTTATAGACCTAGCCAACTCGGCACATACTATTTGCGGCCAAAGACACCTGAAGGAGCTTTCTCTCACCCTTTAAGGTCCATCTACCTGGTCCTCCGTCCTGGAATCCACAGAGGTTTTGCATATCTGTCTGAGCTCTGGTGTTTTCTGGACTATCGAGAAAGGCATTTGGACCGAAACGCGTCTAGTCCGATCCAGACACCTCAGACCCTCTTGGTTCCAAGACGTATTTATGACCATGTTTTTATCATACATGTTATTTTTGTTTTTGTATATTTCATTCTTGTAATATTTGTAATAAAATTTATACATTTTCATACTCAAGTCCTGGTTCTTGCCGTTTAAAGTCCCAATCCTCAGGGGTTCTCCATTGTTCAATATTTACTAGGGATGTTGGCAAGATTCCAGGGTTAAAACACAGACTCCGAATTTATCTTTTTCTATTCCCTCCTTAATCTCCTCTTCTCAAGAGAGAATGAATTCAGTTCCTCTAATCTTTTCTCATAGCTGAGCTCCTCCATGCCTCTTATCAGTTTGGTTGAACAATAGAGAAAAAACATTTAAAAAGAAAAAATTGCCAGGAACAAAGATCCCGACTGGGAACTAGGTCCTTACTCATGACTAGGTAGAAAAAAAGTGAAGGCCTATAGCAGAGAGGGGGATGTATACCAGCTAGGACTGCCCATAGGCATAGCCAAGTCTTTTTTCTAGTGTCCTACTCCTGTAGGGGGCGATATAACCCTATGGTCTTGAATATGGATAGCTGTGTCCATCATGAACGAAAGAGAAACGTATGTCCCCCTCAGATCGACAGCGACTGCACTTCCAAGTGTACTTGCAGTTCACAGCGGATTTGCTTTTAATAAATCCAAATGACCACTCTTTGTCATAAATTCCTGAAATTACCTTAGAGTTGCTGTAGGCCTCTTGGTAGCCTCTCTGACCAGTATCCTCCTAGCGCTCTTATCCAGTTTGAACCGACGTCCTGATCCAAGGAGGGTCTGTGTTGTACCAAATACCTTCCGCTTCTTAATAATAGACTTTGCTGTACTTCTAGGCATTGTTAAAGCTTTTGAACTTTTTTGTATCCATCTCCTGACATTTGCCTGTCCACAACTTAATACCGGAGATCTTTTGACAGTGCCGTACCATTCATAACTGATTGTTTGCTTCAACTGCACTACCAGGGACTGAAATGCTCCAAAAAAGCTATTTTAATGCTGAGTTAATCAAAATGACCACAGCTGAAAGTCAAATGGCTTTGTGTGCCATTTAGAAGGTGATTAGCTACACCTGATTAAGTTTACAAGTCATTTTTAGGAGGGATCCTTTTTCCAACTCAGTGATTGTGTTTTCGATTTTTTTTTCTGACATGTTGGTGTTATATTTTTCACTTGGATGTTATAAGTTGCACGAAGTAAATACAGCTGGATAAAACAAAAACTTTTTCTGTCTTCATCTCAGGCTACAAAGCAACAAAATGGGATTATTTATAAAGGGGGTGATTCTTTTCTATATCCACTGCATATTTGATGCACTTGATACACACACTTGATATGTATGTTAGTTAAAGGGAAAGCACACTTAATTTCATAATTGTCATGCTTTAAAAATATACTCAGAGCTACACATTTGTAACAATGTATAATCCCAGCATGCCTTGGTGTCTGGATGAATGTACTCTTGTGCACATGCACAATAGATGCACCATCCCCGGGCAATCAACCAAGATGGTCGAAGATGCTGCAACTGGGAAGAAAATACAGGGAAGTTATTGGTTACAGCAAAGGAGGGTGTTGTATCACTGTAAAGGAGGCAAGTATTTCATTGTTTTGCTGCATGTTATTCATTGCAAAATCCCAATATACTGACCTGAATCTGAGTGATCTCTGGATCCCAAAGGGTGCAAAGAACCACATTTGATGCCGCTACCCGCTCATTATTAGACATCTGGCTGGACAATCTGTTCTTTGCAGAATCCTCAGTGACGCCATCTCTGTTCATTATGCGCACCACTGCCTAATTGAAAGTCAAGCAGACGATTCTTAAAGTGCATGCAGGTTTTCACACATCAGCATATAAATAAAATATAGTAAAATGTCAAGCGATTGAATATTTCCTAGAGCAGGGTTTCTCAACCTTTTTACTTTGGTGGAACCCTTGGCAAAAAGTTTGAAATCTTGGGGAACCCCTGAAAAAATCTTCACATCCTTAGCTCATGGAACATTGCTGTGGTCAGTGAGCTGTTCATATACCAATAGTTATTTTTAGAAACAGCATTAAATAATAGAATAATAAAATGTATCTGCTTATTGTGAAACTTGTGCTTTGCTTTTTTTCTGCATAGATTCTCAATTCAAATTTGGAATAAGCAGTGTGGGGGGGGGGGGGGGGCAGCAGGGCACATTTACATGGGAGCAGGACACATTATCGAGCACACAGTAGTCAGGCATCTTACATGGGAACATAGTGTGGGGCACACATCAGGGCGATTTACATGGGAACAAGGAACATTGTGTGGCACACAGCAGGGCATGTTACATGGGATAGGGTACATTATTATGGAGCACACAGTAGGGCACCTTACATGAGAACAGGACACATTATAGGGCACACAGCAGGACACCTCACATGGGAGCAAGGCACATTATGGGGTACACAGTAGGGCACCTTACATGGGAGCAGAGTACATTATGGAGCAAACAGCAGGGCACCTTTACATGTGATCAAGGCACCTTACATTGGATCAGGGCACACGGCAGGGAAGCGGTCTCCTTCATATGCAGAGGTAAGCAGGGAAGCGGCTGTGATGAGTCCTCTTCTGGCGTTCTGTCCATTCCTCCCCTTCTGTCCATCTTAACATGGTGTCATATACAAGCAAACAACAAAGGCTAAAAAAAAAAACTGGATTTTTGTACTTACCGTAAAATCCTTTTCTCTGAAGTCCATTGACAGACGCAACTCCATATTCTTCCTAACCATTGGGTTATGCTGCCCCCTACAGGAGTAGGACACTAGGCAGGAATAAACTTTACCACGCCTATGGGGCAGTCCCTGAAGGCATACACCCACTAACTCTGCTATAGGGTTTTTAGTTTTGTTGCAAGCAGTGTCAGAAGTAAAAAAAACCCCAACCATCTCAGAAATAGAGGGGTGGGTGCTGCGTCTGTCAATAAACTTCAGAGAAAAGGAATCTACGGCAAGTCAAAAATCCAGTTTTTTCTACTATCATTCATTGACAGATGCAGCTCCATATTCTTCTTGACCATTGGGACGTCCCAAAGCAGTATTTGCATGGGGGGTGGGAAAACAACGCAGAGAAAGAACGTAATTCCCCAAAGGCTAAACCTAGCCAACCAGGTAACATGGAGCTCAACCAACAGCTGGGTAAAAGGAAGGAGGTTGGGACTTAGAGGGAGAGGCATGACACATTTGGTAAAATAAGCAATACCACATTTATTGAACGTATAAATACAAAATAGATACATAGCACATTCCAAATAGCACAGTATAAATTAATTAATTGTAATAGGGAGGAGCTGAAATGTAGTCCCCAAACCATGGACTAACAATAATAACTGCATTACAAAGCCCAACATGTTTCATGGCTAATGTAACCACTTCCTCAGGAGCAGGCAATTGATGCATATCTGTAAAATATATATATATGTATAGAAATATGCCAATGTATTCTATAAATAGAAAAGGGGAGAGGGGAGGGGAAAAGGAGAGAAACCATAACCCCAAGCGACTTACAATGCAGCTCAAGTTGCAAAAATGTGGCTTGAAAAGCTGAATGTGGCCAGGGGTGTCTATCCTGGGAGCTGAAGGGGCAGAAAAAACAAGTGGATCAGGCACACACACAACCAAAATATCCAGGAGGCGGCGGATTTGCAGTAAGATGGTAGTTAGGGTAGAACAGAGTAGAAAATTCCTATAAAAAATGTGTACTTATTATTCGTGAATATCAGTGCAAACGCTGAATAAAGAAAGTGAATAAAGGGTGTTACAAGTGCCCCAAGCTAGGGATGGTGATGAAGAAAATATGAAACAAAACACACAGTGAGTGATAAGATGAAACAAGGTAGAGAAGTATGAGCAAGACAAGGTAGAAACCAAGAAAACAAGAACAAAAAGGGAAGAGTGAGGAAAAGGAGTCAGATAAAAAACCTTAAAAGACCAAGATAAGTGAAGAGAAACAGCCAAGCAAAAAGAAGGGGTGAGTGAACTTAAACCGAGTAAAAAAATATATACACAAACCCAAACCGAAAAGCTCCAAGACATAGTGCTGCTCCATACCAAAGCCACCCATAGAAAGCCCCCTAGCGTCACGCAGGCGTGCAAAAAAGAAAGGCATCTCTCGAGGTGCGGTGGACGCCAGCAACATCCACCATCAGAGAGGATGCCCTAAGACACGCTGGTAGATGGAAAACACAGCCGGCATTTGTGGCGTGCGGTAATGATGCCACTCATGCGGCGCGGGGCGTGACCCCGATGCACAGAGGAAACGTCCACCCACTCTGCCATGCCATATTTGACATGATTTCCATACCATGTTAATATTTTTCATGTTGTGGTTTTTTTATCATCTACATTGTATGTGCTTCTTTGCTGGGTGGGCCGTTGTTGTTCATTCCTGGGAACTGCGATGCACACAGGGAGTCTTCCTGTTGTCCCCCTGCCTTCCGCGGCATGGGAGAGCAGGTGGATGTTTCCTCTGTGCATCAGTGTCACGGCCCACGCCGCATGAGTGACATCATTCCCGCACGCCACAAATGCCGGCTGTGTTTTCCATCTACCAGCGTGTCTTAGGGCGTTCTCTCTGATGGTGGATGCTACTGGCGTCCACCGCACCTCGAGAGATGCCTTTCTTTTTCGCACGCCTGTGTGACGCTTGGGGCTTTCTATGGGCGGCTTTGGTATGGAGCAGCACTATGTCTTGGAGCTTTTCAGTTTGGGTATATATTTTTTTACTCGGTTTAAGTCCACTCACCCCTTCTTTTTGCTTAGCTGTTTCTCTTCACTTATCTTGGTCTTTTAATGTTATTTATCTGGCCCCTTTTCCTCTCTCTTCCTCTTTTCGTTCTTGGTTTCTACCTTGTCTTGCTCACACTTCTCTACCTTGTTTAATCTTATCACTCACACCTCCTGTAGGTATTGTTCCATATTTTCATCATCACCATCCCCAGCTTAGGGCACTTGTAACACCCTTTACTCACTTTCTTTATTCAGAGTTTGCACTGATATTCCTATACATCACTATTACTTCGGTAGCACCATGCACCTCTAATAAGTACACATTTTTTTAGAAATATTTCTACGCTATTCTACCCATCACTATCTACCATCTTACTGCAAGCCTGCTGGCTCCTGGATATTTTGGTTGTGTGCATGCCCGATTCGCTCCTTTTTTCTGCCCCCTCAGCTCCCAGGATGGACACCCCTGGGCACATTCAGTTTTTCAAGTCACATTTTTGTACCTTGAGCTGCATTGTAAGTTGCATGGGGTTATGGTTTCCCCCATTTCCCCCTCCCCTCTCCCCTTTTCTATTTATAGAATACATTGGCATATTTATATACATATACATATCTTTTACAGATATGCATCAATTGCCTGCTCCTGAGGAAGTGGTTACATTACCCACAAAACGCGTCGAGCTTGGTGATGCAGTTATTATTGTTAGCCAATGGTTTGGGGACTACATTTCAGTGCATCCCTGTTACAATTAATTCATTTCTACTGTGCTATTTGGAATGTGCTATGTATTTTGTATTTATAGGTTCAATAAATGTGGTATTGCTTTTTTTACCAGCTGTCATGCCTCTCACTCAAAGTCCCAACCTCCTTCCTTTTTCCCATTTAACAGGGATGGAGGTGTATGGCATGTTTGACCATGCACTTCACTTTAAAGTCCCAAAAATTCTCCCTTTTCGAACCAGGAACAGCTCGAGCTCACCTAGAAACAACAAACACCCTTAAAGAGAAAAAAATTACTCTTTTAAACAGCAACCTGCAAAACCTTGCGGCCAAAAGAAGCATCTGAGGATGCCAGCACATCTACTTTGTAGAATGTAGTGAACGTGTGCACAGATGACCAAGTTGCCTTCTTGCAAACTTGTATTACCGACGCCTGATGGCAAAAAGCCCAAGAGGCACTCAGCGTCCTTACAGAATGCGCCTTCACAGGGAACGGATGAAGCTGACCCTTAAGTGAATACGCCTGTACCACCGCCTGCCTGATCCATCTAGATTTGGTCGCAGCAGACGCAGCCAATCCCTTCTGAGGTCCTTTCATGAGCACAAAAGGAGAGTCTGATTTCCTGAAAGACACAGTAACCACCAGGCAAACCCTAATTGCCCAAACCCCAGCCAAAGAATGCAAGGCAATTTCCTTGGGATGCTTGGGCTTAGGACAGTGAGTGAAGGCAAGACAATGTCTTCATTCAATGGAAATCAGAAACCACCTTATGAAGAAACTACTGATTAGGTCGAAGTACCACTTAATCTCTGTGGACCACCAGAGGAGGAGAATGGCAGGACAGTGCCACCAATTCAAACACTCTGCGGGCAGAGGTAATAGCCACCAAAAAGGCTACCTTTTGTGACAGAGGAATCTCTCTAAGTTTTCAAAGGGAGATTTTGAAGAACAGACAGTACCAAGTTAAGATCCCACGGAGGTAACAGGGACCGTATCAGAGGAGCCACATGACAAACTCCCTGGATAAAAGTGTGAATCAAAGAATGCGTAACTAGAGGGCATTGAAAAAACACCCTCAAAGCCGACACCTGGCCTTTATTAGTACCCAAGGCCAATCGCTGCTCAACCCCTCTTTGGAGGAAAGCCAATATCCTAGCCACTGATAAGGAGTGTGGATGCACCTTAATCGATTCACACCATGAGATGTACAATTTCCACGTACGATGATAAATCTTCCTGGAGGTAGATTTTCTAGCCTTTAACAGTGTAGGAATTATTGAATCAGAAAGACCCCTATCCTGCAATACCTGGCTTTCCACAGCTACACCGTTAAAGCCAGCGACTGTAAAGCAGGATGAAAGATTGGCCCTTGAGACAACAGATCTTCCCTGAGAGGAAGTCTCCAAGGAGCATCAGCAACCAACCTTATCAGAGCTGCATACCAAGACCGGCGAGGCCAGTCTGAGGCCACCAGAATGACCGGAATCCCTTCTATCCCTACCTCTATTTAGCGCAGAAGCCTCTGCAGAAATTTCAGTGGAGGAAACGCATAGATCAGCTGATACTGACCCCAAGGAGCCACCAGTGCGTCTGTCAGAGGATCCCAAGACCTGGCTACAAACCTCTGTACCTTCTCGTTGAGCCGAGAAACTTAACAGGTCGATATCGGGAAACTTAACAGGTCGATATCGGGTGTCCCCCACCGGACACACAACAGGTGAAACACCTACGGGTGCAGGGACCATTGCCCCTGATCCAACACCTAACGACTCAAGTAATCCCCCTTCCAGTTCTCCACTCCTGGTATTATGTGCGGCAGAGAGGGCTGGAACAAAATTTTCTGCCCATATTAAGATCTCAGCCACCTCCCGGGCCACCAGAACACTCTTGGTGCCCCCTTGATGATTGATGTAAACCAATGGCCGTGGTATCATCTGATTAAATCCGAACTGGACAACCCCGCAGGCGATTTGTCCAGTGACTCAAGCAAAGCTTTATCGTTCTGAGTTCCAAAATATTAATTGGAAGTCTGTGTGTCCCCTGGACACACAGCTTTCCAAGTACCCCCCATCCCCCCAGCCGGACAGGCTGGCATCCGGTCCAATACAATGGAAGGAAGGACGCAGGGCCAAGGAAAGGAGCCACCACAGAAGAGCACTTCTTGCATTTTGACTCAACCGAATCAGATTGTCCAAAGATTTTGGATCCTTTTTCCATTTGACAAGAATACCCCTTTGCAGAGGTCTCATGTGGAACTGAGCAAACGGAACTGCCCCAAAGGTAGACACCATCAGACCTAGAGCTCGCATACAAGGAGGAAAAAACACCCTTCCAGAGTCAGTCCCAGATAAATCATTTTGGAGGCTGGGACTAGAGCAGATTTTCTGAAATTGATGTTCCAACCGAACTCTTGCAGAGCATGTACAGTGATTGACAGATCGCCCACCAGAACTGAGTGGGAGTCTACTCTTAAGAGGAGATCGTCCAGGTACCCTAGTACCACATACCCCACTGTCACAGTAATGCCAATACTGGAGCCCACCCGTTGGTGAATACCCTTGAGGGCGGAGGCGTGACCAAAGGGTAATGCCACAAATTGATAATGTTCCTCTCCTACAGCAAAGCGAAGAAAACGCTGGTGTCCAGCGTAAATAGACATGTGCCAACATGCGTCCTCAATATAGTTAGATGCAAAAAGTCCCCTTGGTGTAGGAACGCCACTACCGTGCAAATTGGCTCTATTCAAAACCTCTGTACCCGCACAAACGATTCAGAGCCTTAAGGTCCAAAATTGGATGTACTTTCCTTTCTTTCCTGGGAACAGTAAACAGGTTTGAATAAAACCCTTGAAAGCTTTCCCGAGAGGGAACCGGCACAATCACCCTTTGTGACAGCAGATCTTGTACCGCCTTTCGTAGATCCCTTAACCGATCTGAAGATAGGCGTAGATAGGATGGGAAGAATCTGTCCGACCGTGGGGACCTAAATTTGATCTTGTTATCTGATCGGAGCAGCTCATGGGCCCATTTGTCCTGAATCAAAGAGGTCCCTGGACAGAAAACGACCCCCCACGCCAGATATGGGTGAGGGTGTCCCTTCATGCAGACAGAGATTTTTCCACAGATCTGGAAGGGCCTGTTCTCGGCTTACCGGACCACGTCTTCTTGGAACCCCCAGATGACCTAAATGACTTGGGTCCTTTTTCCTGCGTGCTGAAAATTAGGGCCCCGTCTATTACGCGGTGACTTGCCTTTAGTGGATAGAGGAAGAAGAATACTATTCCCACCTTTGAGTCCTTCGATCAGTTCAGCCAAGAAAGACCCAAATAGGCGGTCCTCCGTAAAGGGGAGATCCGCAGACCAGCTTTTTAGCCACACCATGCGTGGATACCATTGTTGTGTTTAGATCAACTCCACTGACTCGCGAAATTTTGTCACAGTAGGTGGGAAAAGGGAGTACCTTTGCCGCTTTTAGGGGATCTACGGGCCCCGAGGGGACCTGCGCCCCCTATGTTAAAAATTTTCTGCACTGATACAATCAGTGCATCCACCAGCCCCCTTGCAGGCACATGTGCAGTAAAAAAATTAATCATCCTCACTGCAGAGCACCTGAAGTGCGTGTACGCAGTCCCAGTAGAGTCGCTATATTCTAAACTCACCCTGATAGCATAACAAGCAGGGGAGGTCGCTGACACAGTCCCGCAAGGAGACGCCGGTTAAAGTTCCACAAGACGTGCAGTCCATATGTCCACCCCCCTGAAGGGGGAGGCAGGGCGGACGCCCATCCGCTGCTCTATCACCCCGGTCTGCAGCTCAAACAGCCTGGTCAACAGCTCGGTCAGCAGCTCGGACAGCCAGCCGCGAGTAGGCCGCAAAGCCATGGCCTAAATTTGGGCCTGATCTGGTTGTGAGTCCACCGTCAGCTCTGTCAGCTTGATCAGCAGCTCGGACAGCCTGATCAGTTGCCTGGACAGCTTGGTCAATCACTCAGGCAGCCAGCTCCGTCAGTCGCAAGTAGGCCGCAGGTCGCAGCCTCAATTTTTGGCTCGACCAGCCGCATGAGGCATCCGCCGGTCAGCTTGGTCAAGCCCCTCATCTCAACCCAGACACTTCCGCTCCTGCCCAAGCCTATACCCACTGCAGGGAGCCCAAAGAACATCCTTGCCCCAGTCAAAAATTCCCAGGGGGCCGGGAACTTGCTCAAAGACCCCTGTGTGCAACAAGGACAACCTGGTCAGCAACAACCGCATCCATCCCCCGTTACTGGAGCAAGAGGCAAAGCCAGTTCTTACCTAACCCTGGGAGGGGGGCATGGGGGTAGGTTGGAGCCAAAAGACCACTGTGACTGAGGAGCTAGGGGAAATGGAAGGGAACCCGATGGTCTGACCATCCCAAAGAGGGGCCCACATCCACTCCGAGACTGCAAGAGCTATGGGGGGACACTACTTACCATACCAAAAACTACTGGGTGGCGCCACTCCGGACAGACTACCTCTCCACTCGGGGTGGCGGGGCCAAGGGGCATGCTGCTAAACCAGGTTGTGTAACCCTGCGAGGTGTTTCACTCGCGGGCCAGCCCCCGTCCTTTGGGGCTCTGTCCTGGTGAGGCCTAGCGCAGGGGTATAACCTGCACACACTCGCTGGCTGGACTGGGAGACCTTAAGGATCTAGAATATCCAGTCCAAAATCCAGCCTGGCTGTTGATTGCAGTTCACTCAGGAACATAACTAGCTAAAAAATTTAAATTTTAACAAAGGTTCCCTTTAAAATAAAAAAAAACAAGCCAAGATCGAAGTCCCAGCCGGGAACTAGGTCCTACTCCAAAATTAGGTAAAAATATACTGAATCCGTTAGCAGAGTGAGTGGGTGTATGCCTTCAGGGACTGCCCCATAGGCGTGGTAATATGTTTTTTCCTATATTATAAGAGAGTGACAAGTGCTATGGAATACTACACATAGAGGATGTAAAATATCAAAGAATTAGGTGTAAGCTGCCACCAATCAACCCTCGAGGTGCAAGGGTGAGTGTATAGTGAAAATGTGTGAAAATTGGTACCGGCGCTACCTATATATGTGACTGTAAACCAAACCACGTGATGTACAGTAAAAATTAAAAGGTGAATCTGTATAACGATATTGTGGGTGTAGATTTTATGAAAAAAATACCATGAATATTGCTAGCCCAAATAATATGTTTTAATTAAAGCGTGCACATATAAACAAAAAACTGTGATTTATGAGCGAAACACTTCAAGTGAATACTGACGGGTAATAACTCCTCCCACCAAGAGTGGAAAAAAATTAAGTAGTAACAACCAATATATGAGTTCATATGTGGAAATCAAAGCCTGGGTACAAATACCGAAACAACTGTGATTATTATCCAGTGCTGGTGGACACCACAAAGTGAAAAATATTAAATATATGTGCTCATCCATATACACTACTAGGTGGTGCTGCTGATACGACCTGTGTGTAGTCCCCACTGCTTGTGTGGTTCTAAGCCCAATCTAAAATATTGCAAGAGATATATATAGACGATATTATTTTGGTATGGCGAGGAGATGTATACACATTACAAACCTTTTTCGATGATATAAGTGGAAACAGATATGGGATTACGTTTACAGGAAACTGGGACAGAAAAATAATATCCTATTTAGATTTAGAATTGTTTAAACAGAACGGTAAATTATTTAGCAGAACCTTCTTCAAAAAGACTGACAAAAATGGATATATTCCGAAGAGAAGTTGCCACCATCCACAATGGTTGGGAAATATCCCTAAAAGGTCAACTTCTGCGAATCAGAAGAAATTGCAGCAACGCACGAGATTTCAACATACAAGCGGATCTGCTTATCCAGAGGTTTACGGAAAAAGGGTATAAAAGGAAGGAATTGGAAAACCTCAAAGATATAGGGAGGAATATGAATAGGGAAGAACTCATCAAAGAAAAAGAAAAGAAAGAAAGGAAAAATAAACATGAGTTTGCCTTCATTACAGGATATAACAAGCAACATAAGGAGGTCGAAAGAATAATAAGAAAACACTGGCCCATCCTTACGGCAGACAAAACATTAAAAACGATCCTGCCAAAAAGGCCATCCTTTATTTACAGAAAAGCAACGACTCTAAGAGACAGACTGGTTAAGAATGTGGTAAATCCCCCCAAAAAAATCACTCTTCCTACTAGCATTTATGGTTTCTTTAGATGCAGAAAATGCCTGCCCTGTAGGACAAATAGAAACCAACCAAGAAAAATCACGAGTTTTAAATCAAATGCTACAGGAAATGAGTTTAAAATAAAGGACACCATCACCTGCACGAGTTCCTATGTAACATACGTCATAGAATGTCCCTGTCATTTACAGGCTATAGGGAGGACCACTCGTCCATTATATGTCAGAATAAGGGAGCATATCAAAAATATTAATAAAGGCTTTGATAAGCATAACCTCTCAAGACATTTTAAAGAGGTACATGCCCAGAATCCCTCAGGACTGATTTTTTATGCGATAGACAAGATAAAAGGTGATTGGAGGGGGGAGTAATAAAAGGAGAATGATTTCACGTAACTAAACCAAATGGATATATATGATGAAATCTCTTCGGCCCGATGGGTTAAATGCTGACATAGACCTAAACTGTTTTATCACAGATACATAGGCCCTTGCAATCCATTCTCCAACCTTTTTACCTGGTGTCCTGTCTCTAACTTGTTTTATTGCATTTTATCACGTTTACCTTTATATATCTTTTAGTTTTTTAGAAATTTCATGAATTTTAAGAATCTTTTATGAATTTCTAAGGTATGTTTTTACAAGTTCTTTTGCTGCTTCCAACAGTCTTCCCATCCTGTACGTTTTGATCCATAATTTTTAATTTGACCTTTTATTCTGACCTTTTATACAAGAATTTTTACATTTTTCTGGTTTTAAAAAAATCCTTCCATCTTAGAGACCCATAAAAAGATTTTAATCATTATTTAAATGACCCCACTTAACTCGATTACAATTACAAATATTTTTACAACCGTCGCTGACTTAATTCGCTGACATGTTTTTAAACCTTCTCATCCAACATCACGTATGTTGTTGTATAAGAGGCTGTACATGGTTCAATACTATGACAGCCCTAATGTCAATGACACACTTAGAATTCCTCTATCAAAAAATTATGAAAAATTGCTATTTTCATTACAGTTTTGTTCAATTTGATATATATTTTTTCTAGCTTCTTAAAATGTGTTAGCACGACAATCCTTTGATTCCCACACCCTACCTAGTCCCGATTCCCACAAAGAAATAATAATATCCTTTAAAGTCCGTTAAAATGTTGGACCTTCTCATCCAACATCCTTTTCCCTCGTGGTTCTTGTTTTTTGTGTTTTTTTTTTTTTTTGTCCTTTGGCCTTTGTTTTTTTCTGCTATTACAGAAAAATATGAAATTTTTTCCATGGAATATCCTGGTATGCAATTATCCGTTATCCCTTCCCCCACGTTTGGGGCAATAAGGGATGTAAACATATACAAAAAACTTTTTTTGCGATATTAGCATATCAGTATTTTTTAATTTTTTAATAAAGGTTTTATAAGAGTCTTTTTAAATTTTACACTGTATTTTTGCCTTTTATTTTTACCCTTTTTTTCTCAACAATAAAGATATAATTTTAAGAAAGGATCTTGCATCACTCGTTAACATAAATTGATCGGAAATTATGACTGCAGCCGTTCCCTTACATATCCTGGCTGGAGCCGATGGAGGAGCAATATGGCTTCTCTTGAGGGAGTACAAAGATGGCGCTGTAACACAACCCTCTGTCGCTAGGATACGGGCGGCTACAAAATGACCGGGAGTACGCTCAGTTGACGCCGCACCAGTAGACGTCCTTCTGACGAAACGCGTAGGGCGGAGTCTGTACATCACATGTCACTTCCGGTTACGGAGCCGAGGGCCGTGGAACACGGGAGCTTCCCAGCGCGAGCTTTCTCTCTGATCCTGATCAACTAACGAGTGAGTGCATATCGTTATTCCACACCACTGCATTGGCAATTTATACATTTTGGGGTTTCATCTCTGTTGGAGTGTTTAGAGCAAGACCATTGGCTCATTGTTCTCCAGAAGCGGAGCGTGAACCCCAGAACCACACAAGCAGTGGGGACTACACACAGGTCATATCAGCAGCACCACCTAGTGGTGTATTTGGATGTTTTTTCCTGCCTAGTGCATTACTCCTGTAGGGGACAGCATAATCCAATGGTAAGAAGAATATGGAGCTGCGTCTGTCATTGAACGATAGAGAAACTGGATTTTTGTCTTATCGTAAAATCCTTTTCTCTGATGTTCATTGACAGACACAACGACATATCTGCATCAGTCGAATGGGTTATGCTGTGCTTTCTAGGAGTAGGACACTAGGCGGAAAAGAGTTAACAAAGTGAACAGAATTTTCAGCTTCAACCATGAGGCAGTCCCAGGTGGTATACTCCCACTTCCTGCTTCTAGGATTAAGTTTTGTAACAAGCAGTGTCAGAATACATAACCCAACCCCACAGAGAAGTGGGTGCTGTGTCCATCAGAGAAAAGGATTTCACGGTAAGCCAAAAATCCAGTTGTCACAAGTTAGCCTATAGTTTTGTCTGTATATTCTTACCTCCTTGCTGCAGTGCTTCTGTTTGCCTCCCTTCACATGTGGTGTTTGGGCTTCTCTGTTTCCTATGGGCGTCACCTGCTTCACTGTGGGTTATATCCTGTTCCTGTCAATTACTTCCTGGGTCACCTCCCTGTTTGCTTCCCTATATATACACAGGCTCAGTGCACTGTTCCTTGCTTGAGCAACATCCCTGTTCTCTGAGCTCCCATACGTGTATCCCTTGGCTATTGTATCTGATCTCTTGTGTACCGACCCGGCTTTGTTTCTCCGTCTACATTTGTCTGCTGCCTGTCCTGACCTCGGCTTGTCGCTTGGATCTCCTTATAGTCTCCTGTTTACCCTGCACACGCCAGCGGTCTCCACATTCTCAGCTGGGCCTACCTGGGGGCCGCGACCTGGTCCCAGTCTGCTGCAAGTCCATCCCCACCATCAGGGGCCCTGGTGAAGAAGCAGGCTGGGGCTTAGACTCTGCGCCCTGGGGAATCCTGAGCTGGGGATCTATAAGGGCTCACTACCACAGACCCGTTGACAGTTTGCTCAAGCCATGAGCTCGTCGGAGACACCGCAGCCACTTCAGGATCAACTTCAGAGTTTGGAGCAGAGATTTAACGTTCAGCAGGCTTATCAAGAACAGATTATGCAGTGTCTGCAGGCTCTTTCTTCCCGTTTGGATCAGCTGCAGATTGTTCCTACTCCCGCTTCCTCCGTTCCAGCTCCTGTGTCCGCCCCTGTCGCTTCCGCAGTCCCTCCAGCAGAGGTCAGTCCTGCAAAACTCCAGCTGCCTCCGCCATCTCGCTTCTCTGGGGACCCCAAAGCTTGTCGGGGATTCATCAATCAGTGCTCCATCCACTTCGAGCTAGCAGGCCATTACTTTCCTACTGATTGTTCCAAGGTGGCGTACATGATTTCACTCCTGTCGGGACCAGCTCTGGCTTGGGCCTCGCCGCTGTGGGAGCATCAAGATCCTACCGTTTCCAGTCTCTCTGCCTTCCTATAAGCTTTCCGTAATACCTTTGATGTGCCTGGCAGGGCCTCATCTGCTTCTGGAGCCCTTCTTCGTCTTCGTCAAGGAAACATGACTGTTTGTCAATATGCAGTTCAGTTTCGCACCTTGGCTTCGGAACTGGCATGGAACAACGAGGCTCTTACTACAACATTTTGGCAAGGTCTTGCAGATCATAATAAGGACGAACTAGCTGGCAGAACTATACCCACCACCTTGGATGGCTTGATTTCCCTTAGCATCCAAATTGATGTCCGCTTCCAGGAGCGAGATCTGGAAAGGAATGTGTCACGTCACCCCCCACTGGGTCACCTTGCTCCTGTTGTCCAGAACATTCCGGAACAACCCATCTCTCCCGCAGTATTGGCTTCTGAAGAACCCATGCAATTAGGCCGGACACGCCTCGCTCCACAAGAGAGGTCCCGTCGCCTGAGACTCGGCCTGTGTCTTTACTGCAGAGCTGGTGGTCATATGATAAAATCCTGCCCCGTCCGTCCGGGAAACTCTCAGGTCTAGGTCGCTCAGAGGGAGGCGATCTAGATCAGAATCTGAACTCTGCCACCTACCCTCAATTTGTTATACCCGTCTCTATTCATTGGGCCCTAAATTCATATCAAGTTTCTGCATATGTAGACTCTGGAGCAGCCGGGAATTTCATTGAGCAGTCTTTGGCCACTGAACTGGGCATTCCTCTAGTTCCTCTGGCTATGCCTCTAGCTTTTTCGGCAGTGGATGGCTCGACCTTGGCCTTCGGACCCCTACGCTTCAGAAAAGCCTCCATCAACATGCATGTCGGTGTCCTTCATCGGGAGGAAGTCTCCTTCCTGATACTTCCCAAGTCTTCTAGTCCCATCATTCTTGGACTTCCATGGTTGAAGAAACACTCACCTTATCTGGATTGGAAATCTGGCCAAGTGTTATCTTGGGGGTCGCAATGCCATCAGACCTGTCTCCCTAAGGTGTCTCCACCTCTCCGTGTACCTGTGGCTGAGGTCTCTACCTCTCCAATTCTTCCTCGGCAGTATCTGGCCTTCCGAGATGTCTTTTGCAAAAAAGCTGCTGACAGTTTGCCTCCTCATCGTCCCTACGACTGTGCGATTGACCTCCAACCCGAGGCTTCACCACCCCGAGGTAGAGTCTACCCTCTCTCCATCCCGGAGACCCAAGCCACGTCCAAGTACATTCAGGAAAATCTGCAGAAACGATTTATACGTAAATCCAATTCTCCTGCTGGGGCTGGGTTCTTCTTTGTGGAGAAAAAGGATGGTACACTCCAGCCCTGCATTGATTATAGAGGTCTCAATGCCATCACCATTAAGAATTGGTACCCATTACCCTTGATTTCCTAACTTTTTGACAGGCTACGAGATGCTCATATTTTCACCAAGTTGGACCTCTGTGGAGCATACAATTTGATTAGGATTCGAGAGGGGGATGAATGGAAAACCCCTTTTAACACCAGAGATGGGCACTATGAATATCTCGTAATGCCTTTTGGCTTGTGTAACGCCCCAGCTGTCTTCCAGAACTTTGTTAATGACATTTTTTCTGATCTCCTATATGTTTGTGGCATTGTGTATCTGGATGACATACTCATCTTTTCTCAAGATTTGAACACTCATCGCCAGCATGTTTGTACGGTTCTTCAACGTCTTCGGGACCACCGCTGGTATGTGAAGTTGGAGAAGTGCCTCTTCGAGCAAACCCAAGTTTCTTTCCTAGGCTACATAGTCACAGATAAAGGGCTGCTTATGGATCCTGCCAAACTTCAGGCCATCTCCAACTGGCCTCAGCCTTCTGGTCTAAAAGCAACGCAACGATTCTTGGGATTCACCAATTTCTATCGCCAGTTCATCCCTGATTACTCCTCTCTGGTGGCACCCATTACCTCCTTTACCCGGAAGGGTGCCAATGCCAGAATCTGGCCTCCTGAAGCTGTCGAGGCTTTCCACAAGCTCAAATCGGCCTTCCTATCGGCATCTATTCTCAAATGTCCTGACATTCTTCAGCCTTTCTTCTTGGAAGTAGATGCTTCGTCCTTGGGAGTGGGGGCCGTCCTTCTCCAAAGGCATGACAGTAAGCTCCGCCCCTGTGCCTTTTTCTCGAAGAAGTTTTCTGATGCAGAGAAAAATTACACCATCGGGGATCGGGAGTTTCTGGCTATCAGGCTGGCACTGCAAGAATGGCGACATCTATTGGAGGGGTCTCCTCATCGTATTCTGATCTATACCGATCATAAGAACCTCAAGTATCTGCAGTCCGCCCGATGTTTAAATCCCAGGCAAGCACGATGGGCTCTCTTTTTTGCCAGGTTTAATTTTGACATCACCTTCCGGCCCGGCTCCAAGAATGTTCGTGCGGATGCCTTGTCCAGATCATTTGACATTGCTGACTTAGAATGTCAAATTGAACCTGAACATATTATTCCTGCCAATTGTTTCCTGGCCTCCACTCACCTTCAGTCTCCACGTATCCCTCCCGGAAAGACTTTTGTGAGGCCCTCCCTTCGCCCCAAGCTTCTCAAATGGGCACATGATTCTAAACTCTCTTGACATCCTGGTGTGCAATGCACCTGTGCCTTCCTGCTGCGTTACTACTGGTGGCCCTCACTCCAGAAGGATGTTGAGGAATATGTCCAGGCTTGCTCCATTTGCGTGCAGTCTAAGTCTTCTACTTCAGCTCCAGCAGGTCTTCTGCTACCTCTACCTGTTCCAGATGTACTGTGGCACTGCATTTCTATGGACTTTATATCTGAACTACCCCATCAGCGGGGTCCACCGTTATCTGGTGGTGGTGGACAGGTTTTCTAAAATGTGTCACTTAACTCCACTTCCAGGCCTACCCTCTGCTGTCACTTTGGCTTCCATCTTCATTAGGGAAATCTTTCGTCTCCATGGTATGTCCTCACACATTGTCTCAGATAGAGGAGTTCAGTTTACGCCTCGCTTCTGGAGAGCCCTGGCCACGTCATTTGGAATCAAGTTGGATTTCTCCTCAGCTTTTCATCCGCAGTCAAATGGTCAAACGGAAAGGGTTAACCAGAATGTGGAACGATATCTTCGTGCCTTAATTTCTGCTCATCAGGATGATTGGGTAGACCTTTTACCCTGGGCAGAATTTGCCCTCAATAACCATGCCAATGCCAGCACTGTTGAGTCTCCCTTCTTCACGGTATTTGGCCGCCATCCTTCAGTACCATTTCCTGTTCCGATCTCTGCTGAAGTGCCGGCGACCGCAGAGGTGCAACGGTCTCTCAATTCTATCTGGGCAGATGTTTCCAAGAATTTACATCTGAAGGCTTCCAGGTACAAGGTAGCTGCAGATCGTCATCGCCGCGTGAGTCCTAAAATTCTCACTGGTGATAAGGTTTGGCTCTCTACCAAGAATATCCGTCTCAGGGTACCCTCTATGAAGTTTGCTCCCCGTTTCATTGGTCCCTTTACAATCCTCTGCCAGGTTAACCCTGTCGCTTTTAAGCTCCGTCTCCCATCGCGTCTAAAAATCTCCAATGTTTTCCATGTTTCTCTCCTGAGACCATACATCATCAATAGGTTTTCACGTCCTATTTGTCATCCTTCTCCAATAGCCAGTACTTCGGATCAGTACGAAATCAAGCAAATCTTGGATTCCAAATTCTCCAGGGGGAGGCTCTTGTATCTAGTGGACTGGAAAGGATATGGTCCTGAGGAGAGATGTTGGATTCCTTCCACTGATGTTTCTGCACCTCGTTTGGTGAAACTTTTTCATCAGAAGTTTCCTCTCAAGGCTGGGCCCAAACGAGTGCGGAGGCCCCGTAAGAGGGGGGGGGGGGGGGTACTGTCACAAGTTAGCCTATAGTTTTGTCTGTATATTCTTACCTCCTTGCTATAGTGCTTCTGTTTGCCTCCCTTCACATGTGGTGTTTGGGCTTCTCTGTTTCCTATGAGCGTCGCCTGCTCCACTGTGGGTTATATCCTGTTCCTGTCAATTACTTCCTGGGTCACCTCCCTGTTTGCTTCCCTATATATATATATACACAGGCTCAGTGCACTGTTCCTTGCTTGAGCAACATCCCTGTTCTCTGAGCTCCCATTCGTGTATCCCTTGGCTATTGTATCTGATCTCCTGTGTACCGACCCGGCTTTGTTTCTCCGTCTACGTTTGTCTGCTGCCTGTCCTGACCTCGGCTTGTCGCTTGGATCTCCTTATAGTCTCCTGTTTACCATGCACACGCCAGCGGTCTCCACATTCTCAGCTGGGCCTACCTGGGGGCCGCGACCTGGTCCCAGTCTGCTTCAAGTCCATCCCCACCATCAGGGGCCCTGGTGAAGAAGCAGGCTGGGGCTTAGACTCCGCGTCCTGGGGAATCCTGAGCTGGGGATCTATAAGGGCTCACTACCACAGACCCGTTGACACCAGTTTTCTCTTTCGTTCATTGACAGACACAGTGACATATCTTCATTAGTCGAATGGGACGTCCCAAAGCAGTAATAGTATGAGGGGTGGGAAACAGGCTAAACATAGGCAACCAGGTAACCAAGGAGCTCAACCAGGAACAACTGGAGCTCACATACCAGAAAGAAATACCCTCAAGAGGCAGAAGTCTCTGCCACCGTGGCCTGTAAAACCTTGTGGCCAAAAGCAGCATCCGCAGATGCAAAAGTATCCACTTTGTAAAACTTAGGTCGCAACACTGGGCAGCATTAACAACCTGGAAAGGAGCTTGGACATTACCCAGCAGGTGCTGGCGGGGGCCAGCATAGAGGAGGATGGAGATGTGGAGATGCAGGCAATGGAGGTAGGTAGCCGGGTGAAAGTTAGGAGGAGGGGTAGAGGGAAGAGTGCTAGGGAGGCCAGTCCTGAGCTGGTACACACCAACAAATGCCAGGTTGCATTATTTTGGGGATATCAGCTCAGGGGTCGCAGTGCTGGAGCAGTCGCCCTCCTCTAGCTGCCAGGGGAGAGACGGCACCTGCAAGGAGGGGGGCAGAGACTCAGAAAAGATTAGACAGGTCGTGGTAGTAGGGGACTCAGTTATTAAGAAGACAGAGAGGGCTATCTGTGAAAACGACCGCGAGCGCCAAACAGTATGTTGTTTACCGGGCGCTCGGATTCGGCACATTTCGGATCAGGTAGACAGATTGTTGGGCGGGGCTGGGGAGGACCCAGTGCTCATGGTGCATGTAGGCACTAATGACTAAGTAAGAGAAAGGTGGAGGATCCTAAAAAATGATCTTAGGGAATAGATTGAGGAAAAGGACCTCCAGGGGGATTTTCTCTGAAATACTGCCTGTACCTCGAGCCACATCAGAGAGGCAGAAGGAGCTTAGGGAGCTGAACAAGTTGCTGAGGAACTGGTGTAGGAAGGAGGGGTTCGGGTTCCTGGAGAACTGGGCTAACTTCTCAGTCGGTTATCGGCTCTTTAGCAAGGACGGGCTGCACCTCAATGGGGACGGTACAGCCCTTTTGGGAAGAAAGATGGCCACAAAGTTGGAAACTAGGTGTTGGGGGGGGGGGGGGCTCCAAAGTAGTGCCAGTTAACAGAGCACAAAAGATAGAAGCTACTATGGGGGGCAGTAGTGACTATATAACCATGACGACAACCAGTGGGGGGAATGAGCGGACAAACCGCAAACCAAGTAGGAATAAGTGTAAGGATAAATCATTATCAACTCCAACATCACTAAGAGGGGTATACACAAATGCTAGGAGCTTAGCAAATAAAATGAAGAAATTGGAACTGTCATTACATGAGGAGGACATAGACCTATTAGGAAAAATAGAAACTTGGTTTGACCCGTCACCCGACTGGCTAGCAAATATTGATGGGTATTCTGTGTATAGGAAGGACAGGGATGGAAAAAGTGGGGGAGGGGTATGTCTCTATATCAAAAATAACGTAAGAGTGGTAGAGAGGAGTGACATAATAGAAGGGATGAGGGCGGAGGTGTAATCCGTGTGGGTAGATCTCCATAAGGAAGAAGGAAGGGGGAAAGTAATAGTGGGGGTATGTTATAAGCCCGCCAACCAAAGCGAGGAGGTAGAGCTGGAATTTCTTTCACAGTTGGGATTAGCAGCTAATCAGGGACAAGTTCTTTTAATGGGGGACTTCAATTACCCCGACATTGACTGGGAAGAGGGGACAGCTAACTCTGTAAAGGCCAGGCATTTCATGAATGTCAAAAGGACAACTACATGTCACAGATGGTAGATTTCCCTACAAGAAAGAATGCATTGCTAGATCTGTTAATTACAAACGATTCAGGCCTTATCTCAGATGTAGAAGTACGGGACAACTTGGGCTCTAGTGATCACAGGATGATTACATTTAAAGTAAATCATAGAACAATAAGACACGATGGGGAATATAAGGACTCTAAACTTCAAAAAGGCAAACTTGCCTAAATTGTGTTCATTAATTGAGAACACAGACTGGGACCAAACCCTAGGAACACTGAACACGGAAGAAAAATGTGAATGCTTTAGGAAAATATTAAACAAAAATATCGCACAGTGCATTCCAGTGGGAAATAAATTTAGAAGAGCCAAGGGCAAACTGGGGTGGTTAAAGCGTAATGTAAAAATGCTTACTAGAGAGAAAAAAGCGGATTTTTTGTAAAATCTTACCGTAAAATTCCTTTCTCTGAGTCCTCCGACAGTCGCCGCCCACTCACAAATCTTCACCAATGGGTATTGACCTTTGCTCCGCAGGAGTAGCTAGGCAACAAGAATTGTTAATACAAAAGCTTTTAGCATAGACACACCCCTAGGGGCTGTCCCCTCAGTCAATACCTCCCTGCACCAGCATTCCCAACTCAGTTTGGTAGCATAGCAGTAAGAGTACACAAAAACCCCAAAAGAGGGGCGGGGGGCAGCGACTGTCGGAGGACTCAGAGAAAGGAATTTTACGGTAAGATTTTACAAAAATTCCGCTTTCTCTTACGTCCTCCGACAGTCGCCGCCCACTCACAAGTCTTCACCAATGGGATGTCCCAAAGCAGTGTAGACATGAGGGGTGGGAGACGCAACCGTAGAAAAGGCAACGCAGTACCCACATCAGAGAAAGGAACCTTACCACAGTAAGAGAACCAACTGGGCAACAGGAAAACGTGCTCAACAGGAGCAACAACCCAGGAAAACAAGTAACCCAGGGGTAAAACACCCCAACAACCAAGGGCCCCCAAAAACAAGGGTCCCTAAGAAACTGCCGCACTGGGAACTTTACGACCAAAGGAGGCATCAGCCAATGCCTGAACATCCACCTTATAGAACTTGGAGAAGGTGTGAACGGACGACCAAGTCGCCGCCTTACACACCTGGGCCACAGAAGCCTGATGACGATAAGCCCAAGACGTACTCAAAGACCTGGTAGAGTGCGCCTTCACAGGGAAGGGAGGAACCTTCCCCTTCAAGGCATAGGCTTGCTCAATGATCTGTCTGATCCATTTGGCGATGGTCGCAGCCAACGCCGCCATGCCCTTCCGAGGTCCCTCAGGAAGGACAAAGAGGGAATCCGACTTGCGAAAAGATTTAGTGGACGACAGGTAAACCCTGATCGCCCGGACAACATCCAAGGAATGTAAGGCAACCTCCTTCGGATGCTTAGGCTTCGCGCAGAGCGAAGGCAAGACAATGTCTTCATTCAGGTGAAATTCCGAGATCCTTTTTGGAAGAAAGGATGGGTTAGGCCGCAGGACCACCTTATCCTTGTGGACCACCAGGTAGGGAGAATTGCAGGACAAAGCCGCCAGCTCCGACACCCTGCGAGCCGAAGTGATCGCCACCAAAAAAGCAACCTTTTTGGACAACAGAGACAACGAGATCTCCCTGATCTTTTCAAAGGGAGCCTGCTGTAACACGGACAGAACCAAGTTCAAGTCCCATGGAGGCAAAGGTTCCCTCCTAGGAGGGACCAAATTTCGCACCCCCTGAAAAAAGGTGCTAACCAATGAATTAGACGCCACAGGGCGTTGAAAGAGAACGGCCAGCGCAGAAATCTGACCCTTAATCGTGGCCAAAGCCAAACGCTGGTCCACGCCCGTTTGAAGGAAAGCCATCACTCTCGACACCGAGTATGAGCGAGGGGAATACCCCCTGGACTCACACCAGGCAAAATACGCTTTCCAAGTACGGTAGTAAATCTTCCCCAAAGAGGCTTTTCTAGCCTTGATCAAAGTGGGAATGACCTCAGGGGAGAGACCCCTATCCTTCAGGACCTGGCTTTCAACAGCCAGGCCGTTAAAGCCAGCGACTGTAAAGCAGGATGGAATATCGGTCCTTGAGACAGGAGATCTTCTCGAAGTGGCAGACGCCACGGAGCGTCGACCGCCAGATTTACGAGGTCTGCGTACCAAGACCGGCGAGGCCAGTCTGGCGCCACCAGAATCACCATGTGCGGTTCTGAGGCTAACCTGCGAAGAAGCCTGGACAGCAGTTGAATCGGTGGAAAGGCATACATCAGACGATACTGATGTCAGGGCGCCACTAACGCATCTGAGGCGTCCGCCCGAGGATCGCGCGTCCGTGCCACTAACCTTTCCACCTTGTTGTTTAGACGAGACGCGAACAGGTCCACATCCGGGGACCCCCACTTCGCGCACAACATCTGGAAGACATCCGGGTGAAGGGACCATTCTCCCTGGTCCAGGGTCTGGCGACTCAGATAATCCGCCTGCCAGTTCTCCGCCCCCGGAATGTGAACTGCCGTTACCGCCGGGACGCGCGTCTCGGCCCAAGACAGAATGTCGGCTACTTCCCGAGCCGCTCGGGCACTCCTGGTGCCCCCTTGGTGGTTGATGTAGGCCACCGCGGTGGCATTGTCCGTCTGAACCCGAACTGGACGGCCCCGAAGCCGGTCCGTCCATCTCAGAAGGCAAAGCTTTATCGCTCTCAATTCCAGAATGTTGATCGGAAGGAAAGACTCCTCCTCCGACCAAGTTCTGGGACAGAACGCCCAGAACACCACCCCAGCCCGACAGGCTGGCATCCGTGGTGAGTACCGTCCATGATAACGGACAAAAAGACTTGCCCCCCGACACCGCCGGGGACTGGAGCCACCACAGAAGATCCCTTCTGGTGCCGTGGCTCAACGATATCCGCAGATCCAGGGATTGCGGCCGCCCGTCCCACTCGGCCAGAATCTCCGCTTGGAGACCCCGCGTGTGAAACTGGACAAAAGGGATCGCCTCGAACGACGAGACCATTAAACCTAGACATCTCATGCATGTCCGGAGAGACGAGTGTCGGTAGTCCCTGAGGGACCTGACCTCGTCCTGAAGAGTCCGAAGCTTGTCCTCCGGCAGGAAGACCTTCGCTTGGACAGAGTCCAGAATCATACCCAGATAGGGAAGACGAACCGAAGGACACAGAGTCGACTTCGGAATGTTGATAGTCCAACCGAACTCCTGCAGTGTCCGCATCGTGGTGGACAGGTCGGTCACCAGGCTCTGACTGGCGTTTGACCGTATCAGGATATCGTCCAGATACCCCAAGACAGCAATGTCCTGTGCTCGCAACAGGGCCAGAACCGGGGCCAGCACTTTGGTAAAAACCCACGGAGCCGAAGCGAGACCGAAAGGTAACGCCACTAATTGGTAGTGATCCTCCGCAATGGCGAATCGAAGGTACCTCTGGTGACCCTCGAAAATGGGGATGTGTAGGTACGCATCCTTCAGATCGATGGAGGCCATGAATTCCCCCGGACTCAGGGCAGCCACCACTGAGCGCAGGGATTCCATGCGGAACTTGCGAACCCGCACAAAGCGGTTCAGAGCTTTCAAGTCCAGAATCGGACGCACCTTGCCCTCCTTTCTGGGCACAGTGAACAGATTGGAGTAAAATCCCAGAAATCTGTCCCGATGAGGCACCAGGACCACCACCCCCTGGGCCCGCAGGTCCCGCACCGCTAGGTGCAAATCCTGCAAGCGCTCCGGAGACAGCTGAAGATTTGAGGGAAAAAATCTGCCCGCCGGCCGAGAGAGAAATTAGATCTTGTAACCAGATCGAACGATTTCCTGAACCCATCTGTCCCCAATGCGGGCCAGCCAAGGTTGTAGGAAACCGCGCAGACGTCCCCCCACCCCAGAAACGGGTGAGGGCGCCCCTTCAGGCGGAAGTGGTATGGGAAGTTGAACCAGACTGGCTGGACTTCTGCTTCCCCGCCCACGGCTTCTTCTGGGAGCCTTGGCCTTTGAAGGGCTTGCCCTTGGACTGCGACCGAAAGGCACGAAAGGACCCCTGAGAGGGCCTAGACGAGGAATTCCTCTTTCCCCGGAAAGACTTCTGCTTGAAAGACTGGGGCAGGAGAGTACTCTTGCCCCCCATAACCCCTTTTATCAGGGTATCCAAAGCCTCGCCAAAAAGGCGAGACCCCGCGTAGGGAAAATCCACCAGCGTCTTGCGAGAAGATTGGTCGACCGACCAATTCTTCAGCCAAATCAGACGACGGTTTAGTACCGCCACGCTGGACAGGCGTGCAGCCAAGGGAGCTAAATTCAAGTCCGCATCGCACAAGTACATGACACCCTGATGGATCTGGTCCACCATAGCCAACGTGGTAGGCGGGGCGGAATCAGCCGCCAAGGTGCGCCTGAGCATCTTGGTCCAATCAGCAACAGCCTGTGCCGCCATAATGGAAGCAAAAATAGGCTTCAGCATAGAACCAGCCACCATATAGGCATGATGGGCAAGAGACTCTATTCTCCTGTCCGTAGGATCCCGGAAAACCGGGTATCCTCAGAAGGCACCGCAGTAGCTTTGTTCAAAACGGCTACCACATGATCCACCGGAGGCGCCACACACCAACCAGGGTTCATACACATTTTTACCAATAAAATTCCATGACTTTTCCATGACTTCACGTAAATATTCATGACCTAAAGTTTCATGAAATGTCTATGTATACATGTTAAATAAGAAGAAAATCCATGTCACACCCAGCATATTTTTACTAAAATAAATGACAAGCTTTGTAGTGTACAGTACCTCTACAGTTAGGGTTTCGTTTCTGGATACAGCGCGACTCAAAATGGTCCCTTGTTTTACAGTGGATGAGATGGAAGCACCGCTGCCGCAGCTGGGGGCCGGTGTCACTTCAGGCGCACGGGTGAAAAAGCCAGCGATCAGATTGGAAGCTGTCGAGCACGCAGCTGCAGACTGGTGCGTTGCACCTTTAGCGTGGCTAGACAGCGCTGCCTCTCCCATGTTTGAAATGTCAAACGTTTTATGACACAGTGTACATTTAGCACGTCCCGGGTCCTGATCTTTCTCCAGCCACCTCTCATACTTTTCATCATAAAGCCATACATTTTAAAGCTGCATTTCCCTGGCATTGCTACCCTGTGAACACACTAACTTTAGCTGAAACTGTGTTACCCCCATAAAGTTAACTTGTAATTTGACCAATATACTGTAACTGGAGAAAGAAGATTAATGGCCGCTCCTGCTTGGGGATAAAACTTCAGTTCAGGCAGTCATGATGAAGCTGCAGCCGGACTGGTATGGATGGCACAGTCAGATGCACCAAATGTGGCACTTACTCTTTAGGCCCAAGCCACAGTCATAATGGAGGTGCAGGTGGACTGGTATGGATGGCACAGATGCACAAATGCGGCGCTTACTCTTGTCTATACTCAGGGGTCAAGTCCTGGGGAAAAAAGTGTGGGGCTGTGGACATGATACAGGAGGTGGTCAGGGGCTGTGGACATGATACAGGAGGTGGTCAGGGGCTGTGGACATGATACAAGAGATGGTCAGAGACTGCAGACATGATACAGTAGATGGTCAGAGACTGCAGACATGATAAAGGAGATGGTCAGAGACTGCGAACATGATACAAGAGATGGTCAGAGACTGCGGACATGATACAAGAGATGGTCAGAGACTGCAGACATGATACAGGAGATGGTCAGAGACTGCAGACATGATAGAAGAGCACTAGGGGGGCTGGAGAGCACAGGGGAAGCAGAGAGCACTGGAGGAGCTGAATGGCACGGGGGGGGGGGGACTGGAGAGAATTAAGGGGGGTTTGGAAAGCATTACAGGGGGGGTTGGAAGGCGCAGGGGGGTGGAGAGCACTGGGGGGGAAGCAGGGAAAACCAGGGGGATGGAGAGCACAGGGGGAGGGGGAGGGAACTGGAGAGCACTGTCTGGGGGGAACTGGAAATCACTGAGGGGGGAGCCAGGGAGCACAGGGGGGGTGGAGATGAAAAGCACTGTGGGGAGCTGAAGAGCCCCGGGGGGGGCTAAAGAACACTGGGGGGGGGGCTAAAGAGCACTGAGGGGGCTAAAAGCACTGAGGGGTGGGGGTTAATAGCACTGGGGGGGTTATTAGCACTGGGGGGGTTATTAGCACTGGGGGGGGTTATTAGCATTGGGGGGGGCTAAAGAGCACTGAGGGCGGCCAGCAAAGGAAGTTGTATAGGAGGGGGATGGGGCAGCTGCATATAGATGAATTGAACTTTCCATATTCCTCCTGCAGCCGCTGAGAGGAGGAGTAACAAGCATTCAGCGACAGCAGGAGGAATATGGAAAGTTCAATTCATCTCTATGCAGCTGCCCCATCCCTCTCCTATCCAGCACACAAAACAAGGCTACTCAGACACTCTCACTGACCTTCTCCCTGCCGCTGCAGCTGCCTTCTTCACACGGAGATGCGGGCGGCCCGGCGGAAACCGGCCTAATACCTCCCAGTGCGGCGATGCGGGCAGCCCGGCGGACACCCCCCCAGTGCGGCCTGACACCCCCCAGTGCGGCGATGCGGGCGGCTCGGCGGACACCGGCCTGAAACCCCCCAGTGCAGCGATGTGGGCGGCCCGGCGGACACAGGCCTGACACCCCCCCAGTGCAGCCTGACACCCCCCAGTGTGGCGATGCGGGCGGCCCGGCTGACACCCCCCAGTGCGCGCCCCTCCCTCCCCGCTGGTACGCCCCTGGGAGCGGGGACATTAAGTGCACTATTCCTTGGTTTCAGGTTTAGGCGGATCAATCCGCCGCAGAGTTCCTAACCTGTCACAGTCTATTCATATTGAAGAGGCCAGTGACCAGGCTTCAGCTGTGCAGCGGGATGCAGCTGATTAATCCGCCTAAACCCGAAACAGAGAAAATAGTCCACTTACTGTCCCCCGCTCCCACAGAATACAGGGGGCCCGGAGACATTTTCTTAAATTAAATAGTTGCACAAAATTCCATGACTTTTCCAAAACTTAGTGGGGATTACTCATTTTCCATAACTTTTCCAGGCCTGGAAAGTGTCATGTCAAAGTCCCATGACTTTTCCAGGATTTTCATGACCGTATGAACCCTGACCAACGCTCGTCGGTGGCAGGTGCAAACGGATAAAGCAATTTCAACTTATTTGGCACAGTAAAAGGCTTCTTCAAATTGCACCACTGTTCATTAACAGTATGGTGAAATACAGCAGGGCAGGGAAAAACCTGCGCTGATTTGCGAGCCCTCTGTGTACCAAAGGCAGACATCCTAGCAGGAGGAGTAGGCTCATCCTCCAGGTGCAAGGTGTCCTTTATGGAAGCAATCAGCTCATTCATGTGTGCAAGCTCTTCAGGCGAGCCAGGGGGAGAAACATCAACCCCCTCCACCTCAGGCTCCCCCTCAGACCCCACAAGGTCCAAAGATGAGCGGGACCCCGAGAAGGGTACGCCAGCCACATCGCCCTCTGAATCAGAGGAAATGGATAACCTGGCCCTTTTTGCGGATCGTTCAGCCAGCAGCATCTGCACCTG
This sequence comes from Pelophylax lessonae, assembly GCF_965119305.1. NCBI lineage: Eukaryota > Metazoa > Chordata > Amphibia > Anura > Ranidae > Pelophylax > Pelophylax lessonae. Next base: position 80,458,507 of record NC_138778.1, on the reverse strand, counting down.
AGACACTAAGGAAGCCACTACAGTGGTCAGATCGGCCCCCTCGGAGGGTGCGGCAGCCCCCTGGTCCCCCACCAGGGCGGGGGGAAACTTGCTATCTTGAGAATCCATGCCCCAGTACAGAAAAGTATAAAGGTACTGGCCCTTTAATACCACGGCGAGCGCAGCCCACCGCACACTGCTGTATGCACTGACCCCGCAGGGATAGACAATACTGAGCAAGGAATGACAGGACAAAAAGGTAAAAACCTGGAGAGAGTACACCAGACTGCTGCCACCGATCGCTGTTCCCAGAGAAAGAGGAAGTGATGCAATGCTGACTGATTGATATAGCCTATGGAAGGCTCCAGCAAAATGGCCGCTCGGCCGAGGGAAAAGGCTACAAGAAAATGGCGCCGCCATGTGCATGATGAGTATCGCCCGCCAAAATGGCGGCGAATGGCGCCAAAACACGGCGCTGCATAAAGACAGGGCCGGTCACAGTATACAGGCAAATAAAAATGGCGGATCGCCGCAGTGACCGCCACACACACACATGTCTGCACACAAACTGCACCCAGAGCATGTTAAACAGCAGAGCAGGATGGCCCCCCCTCACAGCCCACAGGCAGTGCAGTCACACAGGGATCTGACAGGGAGCCCGCAGTTACACAGACATGGAGGGTAAGACACAGCCACAGACTGACACCCATACAGAAGGTCCCCACACAGAAGGTGCTTACCGTACCAGATAGCGTGGGGAGCCGTCTCCAGCGACAAACCGCTATCAGGGCAGACAGGGAGTGCCGCAGCCAGGACGCTTTGCGGACCGCTGTCACGGCGTCCAGTGAGGTAGCCACCCCACAGGCAGCATCCCTGCAGCGAACAGGGATGGGTCGTTCAATTTGCCAGGGTAAAACCTAAGCTGAACGCTCGATAGCAGGCTGGGGATCCATCTGGCTCTCAGCCCTGGGATCCAGGGCGGCCAGTCCGAGACCCAGCTCCGCATGATGATTCTTCATCAGAAGATCCCTAAACTAAGACTGCCAAAATAACAGCTAGCAAGGAAAAGAGAAAAATACTTGAAATAAAATCAAAGAAAGGGTAGAAGGCTGAGACAGAGCCCCAGCACAGGACAGCCAGCTACTCCTAAGCTAGGCAAAGTCAAACTGAGTTGGGAATGCTGGTGCAGGGAGGTATTGACTGAGGGGACAGCCCCTAGGGGTGTGTCTATGCTAAAAGCTTTTGTATTAACAATTCTTGTTGCCTAACTACTCCTGCGGAGCAAAGGTCAATACCCATTGGTGAAGACTTGTGAGTGGGCGGCGACTGTCGGAGGACGTAAGAGAAAATGGCCTTTAAGAAATACAAATCGGAGGGGACATTAGCAGCTTTTTAAAAATACAAGGAATCTAACAAGAAATGTAAAAACGGAATGAGGACCCCAAAGAAATTCTTTAAAGCGCACGACTCTGAAAATCACATGCGATGTCTGTGCGCTGCAAATTCAGCCATACAGATAGTATGATTGAATTCGCATCTGATTCGGCACAAACACATAAAGGGCCCTTTTTTGGGTCCGCACCAGAATCGGATCGCATGGTGGTTCACACTTATGCCATCCGATTCATGTCTGAATGTCAGTTCGCACTGCGATTTGTGAACTGATCTGGGGGTGTCGTTAAGCTTGAATTGACACCCCCAGCGATTCGCATATGGCAGTGTGAACTGCCTGCGCTGGAAATGCGATGCGGGAACCCGCAGTAGATTCGCAGGGTTCCCGCATCGCATAAGTGTGAACCGGGACTAATAGCAAGAAAGCGAGGTCAGAGCACGTTGCACACATAATTAACAATGATGGGAGGATGGTTACAGAGGACACACAGAAGGCAACTGTGCTAAATACTTTCTTCTCCTCGGTTTTTACACAAGAAAAGATGGGGTATTTAGACCAGGACTGTCTGGTTAGCACAACACCACAAGACTTGTCGCAGAGGCTATCAGAGGACGAAATCAAGGAAAGACTGGATAGCATTAATACTACTAAATCACCTGGACCAGATGGATTGCACCCAAGAGTACTCAAGGAACTCAGTAGGGTGATATCTAGACTGTTGTTCTGAATCTTCACAGACAGTATATTGACAGGAACTGTACCGGGTGACTGGAGGAAAGCTAATGTGATACCAATATTGAAAAAAGGTAGGAGGGATATTCTGGGAAACTATAGACCGGTCAGCCTGACATCAATTGTATGTAAATTATTGGAAGGGTTGATAAGGGACTACATCCAAGATTTTGCTAAGGACAACAGTATCATCAGCAATAATCAGCACGGGTTCACAAAAGGACATTCTTGCCAAACCAATCTGCTAACATTTTACGAGGAGGTGAGCTGTGAGCTAGATAGGGGGGATACCTGTGGATGTGGTGTATCTGGATTTCGCTAAGGCATTCAACACTGTTCCCCACAAACGCTTAATATACAAGCTAAGGTCTGCAGGCATCGACCTCAGGGTTTGTTCTTGGATAGAGAACTGGTTACATGGGCGTGTCCAAAGGGTGGTGATAAATAACGCGTATTCAGACTGGTCTAGAGTGGTAAGTGGAGTTCCCCAGAGCTCAGTCCTGGGACCAATTTTGTTTAATTTATTCATCAATAACATGGAGGATGGAATCAGTAGCTCAATCTCAGTTTTCGCGGATGACACAAAGATATGTAGAGCAATAACTTCTCAACAAGATATAGAAATCTTAAAGGAAGACCTGAACGCATTAACAGAGTGGGCAACTACGTGGCAAATGAGATTTAACGTAGAAAAGTGTAAGGTATTACACTTGGGGGAAAAAAAAATTAAAAGCGAATTATGCTTCGGGGGGGGGGGGGGGGACCTCTGGGGGAATCCAGAATGGAGAAGGATTTGGAGGTTCTGGTGGAGGATAGACTAAGTAGTAGCATGCAATGTCAGGCTGCGGCTGTCAAAGCCAGCAGAATATTAGCATGCATAAGGAAGGGGATATACTTCAGACATAAAGCTATAATCCTACTACTTTATAAAACTCTGGTTCGACCACACCTGGTGTATTCTGTCCAGTTCTGGTCAGCAATCCTAAGAAAGGATGTGCTGGAACTGGAGAGAGTCCAAAGAAGGGCAACTAAACTAATTAGGGGATTAGAGGCCCTTAGTTATAAGGAGTGATTACAAGCGCTTAATTTATTCTCCTTGGAACAAAGAATTTTTTAAGAAGAGTATATGCACGAATGTAGAAGATCAATACAATTTATTATACAAATACAACGTTGTTTAGTGTTGATATACAATGTAAGATAAAAAGAGAATACATAATAAATGCGGTCTGGATGCACCAGAAGAGGAACTGGGAAAATGAGAGTGATGGATAAACTCAAAATGGGACCTTGACGCATTTCGGGTAATGACCCTTTATACAAAAGGTAAATTTAGGGTATACTTCTAATAGTAAATAGAGAAAGTATCAATTTGTTTGGATTCATAATAACATGATCATGTATAGTACAAAACACAAAAGATATGTATATACATTGCATTGATCGTCTCTGATGTAATAAAGAGGTAAAGAAGTGTGTATACGCACCACGTATCCTGTTTCCAGAGGTTCAAGGCCACGTGTTTAAAAACCTATTGCGGTTAGAAGGCTGTAATATTAAATGGGGGCGCGCCCAAGGGTAAAAGGCAAAAACAACAAGGAAAGCCCCTATGTAGAAGGGGGGGGGGGGAAGAAGGGAAGCAGCAAACAGTATGATTGGCTGGAAATGGTCAATTCTTAGTACTGTACTTGGGAAACCCTCCGGAACCTATCATGAGGATCTCATAGGGCTAGTGGCCAGAGACACAAGGATATCTGGATGGAAATAATGAGGGGACAATTAGTATTGCCTTAGAGTAAGGACATAAAGCGGGGAATATGTCAGAGAGATCGTAGCTAGTATGTATAGGTAAAAAATGTATAACTATAGTAACATATAAGTTACCTGTAGTTCGCGTATCATCCTTACACGTAGTGTTGTAAGAAGAAGTAAATGGAGGAAAGGTTCCGCTATCGTAGATTAGATGAACCTGTGTGTAAATGTATCGAAAAACGAGAAAGCTGGTATTGCTATCTCCAAAGGGGGGGGGGAACAGAGAGAAAGAGGGGAAAAGGAAAAATGTGTAGAGGAAGTGAAAAAGTGAAACCAGTGTGAGAAAAAAAAAAGGGGGAGATACAAGAAGGAACAAGGGGGGAAAGGGGAAGGAAAAAGAAGGGAGGGGAAGAAAAAGAAGGGAGGGAAGGGGGGGGAAGGAGAGAGAAAAGGGAAAGGGAGAAGGGAAGCAGGGGGGAGGGGGAGAAAGAGAAGAGAGAGGGGGAGAGAAAAAGGGAAGGGAGAAGGGAAGGGGAAGGAAAAAAGGGAAGAAAAAAGAAGGGAGAGAGGGGAGAGGGAGAGAAAGGGGGAAAAAAGAGGGGAGAGAGGAAAGGGAAAGGGGGGAGGGGAGGCGGAAAAGGGAGGGGAGAGAAGAGGGGGGAGGGAAAGGGGAAAGGAGAAACAAGACGATAGAAGGGGAAAAGAGCAGAGAAAAAAGAAAGAAAAAAAGAGGAAAGAAAAACAGTGATGAAGAGTGAAAATGAGGAAAATGGACCAGATAGTGTGTGTGAAGAAAGAAGAAAAGTGAAAGAGAGAAATGGTGAAGTGAGGGTGTGAAGAGAGGTGAAAAGAGAAAAAGTGAGCAGTGCAGTGGTGGGATCCTATGAAAGAAGAGAGAGACACCCGTGCACGGGAATGAGGATCAGGTGAAACTCTGATCCAAGAGTGATTTGCTGGTGATCACTGGTGAGGGAAAGCAAGAATGAACAGTATCTTAAATAAGGTACATCATACTGACCAAAGTTGAAGAATCTCTGTGAGTGGGTGAAACTGGAGATAGATAATAAATATTGTTACAGGGTTGCTTGCCGATAGTGAGAAACAAATATCAGCTGGAAGAAGAGCAAACATATCGGGTAAGTACCTGGTGCTTCCAGCAATCCCTGTGTGCTACCCTCGGCGCGGCAAGAACAAACAGTCCCGACCGCGCCGGTTAAGAAGACGCCCGCGCATGCGCCCTGCGGGCCAATCGCATGGGCCGGTCCAGGGGAGCCCCCTTCTTTCCATGACTAGTATATTAGGGATGTTGGCAGATTCCCACCCAGACACCACAGCCCGAGCTTAATCTCTATTTAAAAATACATCAATGGCGATCCTAGCATAGGTAGAAAACGATTTATTCCCAAGGAGTGCAAGAAGACACGTGGCCACACAATGAGATTAGAGGAGAGGTGGTTTAACCTTATGCTGCGTAAGGGGTTCTTCACTGTAAAGGCGGTGAGAATGTGGAACTATCTTCCACAAATGATGGTAGCTGCAGGGAGTATGGCGACTTTTGGATGTGCATCTCACAGATCATAACATTCAGGGTTATGTGAAATGAGCAGGCCACTGACACACACACACCTATACAGGTTGAACTGGATTTACTGATGTCTTTATTTAACCTCATCTACCATGTAACTATGTGTACAGATGCCCAGGTGGCTGCTTTGCATACCTGAACCACTGGCGCCTGATGGCGGAAGGCCTAGGAGGCACTGAGCGCCCTCGTAGAATGCTCCTTAACAGGGAAAGGAGGAACCTGACCCTTAATGGAAAATGCCTGCACCACCGTTTGCGTGATCCATCTGGAAATGGTCGCAGCAGACACAGCCTGTCCCTTATGAGGACCCTCCATCAGAACAAACTTGTAAATTGTTATTTTTGCAAAATTTCACACTTTTTTTTGTTTATAGCGCATGATCAAAAAAATCGCACAGGTGATCAAATACCACCAAAAGAAAGCTCTGTTTGTGGGGAAAAAAAGAACATCAATTTCATTTGGGTACAGCATCGCACGACCGCGCAATTGTCCGATAAAGTCATGCAGTGCCGAATCCCAAAATTGGCCCTGGTCAGGAAGGGGGTAAAATCTTCTGGGGCTTAAGTGGTTAATTAAAGATGGAAGAACAGTAATTAACCGTTTGGCCAGGCTTTTAGCATACACCTTCACATCTGTATTAAGTAATGATATCGGTCTAAAGTTTGCCGGTATATCGGGGGCTTTTCCTGGCTTATGAAGTGCAACTATATGTGCTCGAAGCATCTCTGGAACAAACCCGACAAAATAGAAATATGAAATAAATTAAGAAGATACGGTGCCAAAATGTATTTGAATTGTTGGAGATACTCATTCGTAAATACGTCAGGGCCAGGCGATTTATTGAATGGTAATAGGTCAATTGTTTGCATTAACTCCGGTATAGTCACAGGTGTGTTTAAATAAGCGAACTGTTCATCAGATAAAGCGGGTAGTGAGAGCTTGTCCAGGAACTCAATTATTTTGGAATCAAAAGGTTTCTGAAGAGCCGAGTCCCTTTCTAGATTGTATAGAGCGCCGTAATAATCCGCAAACACATCTGCGATTTCTTATGGTTTTAACAGTTTTGTATTAGAAAGGGGGTGATATATATGAGAAATTTTATTTTTCGTTTTAGGGGATTTAAGACGAAAAGCTAACAGTTTACTCGCTTTATTATTTTGGGAATAGTAGGTTACTTTCAAGGATCGCATAGCTTTATCATGATCTTGTACTAAAAGGCATCGTAGTTCATTATGTAATCTAGAGAGGATAGAAGAATCTATAGGGTTGGGATTCGTTTTTAATTTCCCTAGTATGTATTTCCTGCATTATTTTAGCTATGGAAGATTGGAATATTTTTTTTGTTTTGGTCCCTAACTGTATAAGAATTCCTCGCATATATGCCTTGTGGGCATTCCATAAAATGGAAGGAGAGACATCAGTGGTGTTATTGATATCGAAGAATGTATTCAGGTGTTTAGTTAAAGTATTATTAGCTGGAAGTTGGATCAATTTATTATTGCATCGCCAATGCGGGATTTAAAACAATCAGATCGTAATGTACAAGTAATTGCGGTATGATCCGACCAAGTTATATCGTGTATGGAAACTTCTGAAATATTATGTAATAACCAATCATCAAGTATAAATAGATAGATTCTTGAATATGATTGATGTCTAGAGGAAAAAAAAAGTGTAATCCCTCTCTTCAATGTGAAAACATCCCCAAGCGTCGTATAGTTCCTCCCTGCAGAGAAATCCCTCCAGCGTAGCCAGACGGGATCTGCGCAGGGACGAAGAGTCGAGGCGAGGATTAGGGGTCAAGTTAAAGTCTCCACATATCAATAATCTACCCTCACGGATCTTATAAATCAACTTATAGAGCTTCCTGACAAAACGCATCTAATGTATATTAGGTGCATAGATAGAAACCAAAGTAATAGATATATTATCAATAACACCAATCAATAGAACATATATACCCTTCGGATATATTATCAATAACACCAATCAATAGAACGTATCTACCCTCCGGATCCAATACTGAGTTCTTCAGGGTAAATGATACCGTATCCCTAATCGCCACAAGATTTCCTCTTTTCTTTTCCTGTGCGGGAAATGTGGGAAACTCCTGTGGTGACAAGAGGGGGTTGCATTTTTATGAAAATGAGTTTCCTGCACGGCTAAAATATCCACGTTATGTGACAGAGCTTCTTTCCATACTGATCTTATTTTAGCTGGGTGATTCAGTCCATGGGCATTAATAGATAGTACAGTCAGGCCCATAATCATATTGTGCCGTTAAGATATAAGACTGTAAATGGATACATACACTAGATGATAAAAAAAAGCAATACCCAAGAGACTACCCAAGAAAAAAGGGTATGTGATACACGGTTAGAGCTCAAAGGTTGGTGGTCCAGACAAGAATAAACATTAGTTCAGACCGATGGACATAAATGGGCAAAAAAAAATTCTCAATACTCCACTGGATAATAATGAAAAAAGCTGAATGCATACATAAATAAATGGTTACATTTTGCTCCAACAGGAGCCAAAACAATACTCTGAATAAAGGATAAAAATAAGGAAACCCCTATAGGGGATTTGTGCAGTAATTCCTGCAACATTAGTAGGGGGAAAAGGTACGATAGATTGTACCATTACACCGCACCAGGAGGCATAAGCATTGTGAAGTAGCTATTTATTATATTGTCAGACCTTTTTGTGGTACCTATTAGTTACTTTTGACCACCCTAAATTGGGGTTTGGCTGTTGTAATGTGCCAACCGAGACTATCGGAGAGATATTCCACGTTTTAAGAAGCTCCATGCCTTCTTCTAGAGTATGTATTGTTCTAGAGGTATACTCATAGAAGATCGTCAGGCTCGCAGGGTATTTCCATTTTTATTGAACAGTATGATTACAGAGAGTTTAGATTATTACGTCTTTTTTTTTTTTTACTTGATTTTAAAAATCCTTGACTATGTATAAATATTTATGCTTAAGATAGGATTGACTTCCTTTAACTTTCCGTGAACTTGCAGAGTTAGTAACTTGAGATTTAAGGCTGTAACTGAGCAATCATTAAGAATCAAACATCTGCAATGATCAGAAATCAGTAGTCAATAGTGCTGTTGTCTGCAATAGTCAATAGTCCGTGAACTGTACAATATTTATACAATATTGATGTAATGCAGTAATGCACAGATGACACAGTCCCAGGATATCCACAGAAAAAATGATCCAGTCATTCCATTACGATCTCCTTATCTTATTGTGCTAATCCTCAAGATAAGAAAAGGAAAACAAAGCTACAGACCCGAAAATCAGCTGTTTTCCTCCCGCACACTCTGTTCACTGCTCACGTCCGCTCCCCATACCACACAGCCGTCTTCCGCTGCTTTGGATCTCTCTCATCTGCTGCTGTTCTCCTTACCGGTCTGTCTGCCTCCCACATTCATCTCTAAGACCCCATTCACACTGCCGCGACTTGTCAGCCTGACAAGTCGTGGTCCATTGACTGCTACAGGACCCATTCTAATAGGAGCGACACAAGTCGCTCTGACTTAGAAAAAGGGTCCTGTACTACTTCGGGGCGACCTCAAAGCGACTTGCATAGACATTCATTATATGAAGTATGTGCAAGTCGCGCCAAAGCCGCGGTGCACGGGACTGACAACAAGTCGCCTCCCGAAGTAGTTCAGAGTCGTGTCGCCATAGTGTGAACCGACTCGGTCTCGTGACACACCGAAGTTGAGACACTAACTCATTAAGTCTGAAGCTCTGTATAGTGATACAGTTCCACACCGCTGCTCTGCATTAGCCGTTCGTCTCTCCACATATCTCACTCTTAGGGCTCGGCATCCCGCACAGAGCTCCTGTCAGACCTCCCAGAGCTTCTAGCCGGCATCTCCCACGTGTGCCATGATCAGGCCACACCTTCCTATTTTTCTTCTGTGTTTAATATATTTAAGATTTGGTCCCATTTAATATTTTGCAATATTGAGCGCAGTTGTGAAAAATTGGCTTGCCAGAAATTTACTGTTCTTGTACTACCCTTGTGCCTCCTTTTCCTATGATTTATGCTGAATGTGAGCATCCTGTAAACGCTAGTTTCCAAGTTTTCCCATATTTCCATATCTGTAATCAGAACCGAGTCATTTGTAATTAATAGATCTAGTAATGCTTTATTTCTAGTCAGAAAATGCACCAATTGGGACACAAAGTTGTCCTGTAGGACATTTAAGAAATGATGGGCCTTTAATGAGTGAGCTGCCCCTGCTGCCCAGTCAATATCATGAGAGTTGAAGCCCCCATTACAATGACATTTCCCTGCCTTAACATCCAAAGGAGATCCAACTCCTCCTCTTCCAACAGGTTTGAGGGCGTGTAACATACCCCCACTATTAATTTTCCGCTTGCTTCCTGCCTTTGAAGTTCTACCCACACAGATTCCCTTTTCCCCCTTGCCCTATCCCTGATGTCATTCCTCTCTTCCACACGTACATAGTTCTTTATATATAGGCACACCACTCCCTCTCTTCTACTCTCCCTGTCCCTCCAATACAAGAAATACCCCTGGATATTTGCTAGCCAGTCATGTGAGCTGTCAAACCAAGTTTCTGTTATTCCCACGAAGTCCACATTCTCCTCGTGTAACAGCAGCACTAGTTCCTCCATTTTGTTAGTTAGGCTCCTGGCATTTCTTAACATGCCCCTCAGTTTTGTATGGGTGCATATTATTTCCTCCTTAGGTTTTTTGAGGCTGTGATTTTGATCTGTCTACTCATTTACCATGGTATAAGCTGTTACTCCACTATTACCCTCTGGAGGAAGAGAGAGCCAGCATTGAGCGTAGGACAAACACCGCCTAACACCTAGTTTAAAAGCCCCCTCAACTTCTCAGCCATCTTATTTTTTACAACAGAGCTGCACCCACCCCATTAAGGTGCAGCCCTGTCCCTATTAAAGAGCTGGTAACTGACTGAAAGTCAGCCCAGTTCTCCAGGAACCTGAATTCCATCTTCCCTACACTAGTTCCTCAGCCACTAGTTTAGTTCCCTAAGCTCCTGCTGCCTCCCTGGTGTTGCTCAAGGCACAGGAAGTCGCTGAAATAATTTCAAAGGACTCTCTACCTTCGTCTTACTTTGTCATTGGTATCAATGTGTGTAGCCGTACTGGGTGAGAAGATGGCCATAAAGTTAGAGGGGCTTTTAAACTAGGTGATGGGGGGAGGGTACAGATGTAGAATTAGCCAGTGGAAAGCAAGATCCAGAGGGCACAAATGGGGACATTAGCGGTAGGGTGTTCAGAGCTCCTAAACCCAGGGTGAGTATGGGGAAAAATCTCAAGAGCAGAATAAAAACATCAAATGAGGATATATGCAATCGGTCAAAATTAAGAGGTTTATATACCAATGCCAGAAGCCTGGCAAACAAGATGGGAAAGCTGGAGCTGCTGATGTTTGAGGAGGACTTAGATTTTGTGGGGATAACAGAGACTTGGTTTGACAGCTCTCATGACTGGATGGTGACCATTCAGAGGTATTCCCTTTATCGCAGAGATAGAGAAGGTAAAAAAGGATGAGGGGTATGTCTGTATATTAAGAACAGTGTACAGGTAAATATGAGGGATGATATTAATAATGGAGCTATGGACGAGGTAGAACCCCTATGGGTAGAACTTCAAAGGGAAGGCACTGTGGGGAAGGTAATATTGGGCGTATGCTATAGGCCCCCAACCAGAGGGAGGAGGGGGAGGCGGACCTCCTTTTACAGATAGGATTGGCAGCAAGGATGGGAAATGTCATTATAATGGGGGACTTTACCCAGATATAGACTGGGCAGAAGGAACCGTGCATTCAGCCAAGGCTCGGCAGTTCCTAAATGTTTTGCAGGACAATTTCATGGGTCAGATGGTGAATGCACCGACAAGAAACAATGCGGTACTTGACCTACTGATTACCAACAATACAGACCTGCTCACGGATATAGAAATACGGGGCAACTTAGGAAACAGTGACCATAGGTCAATTCGTTTCAGTATTAATCATAGTAATAGGAAACATAAGGGTAATATAAGAACACTAAATTTCAAAGGAGCCAATTTCCCAAAACTGCGCTCTCTGCTAGAAAATATCAAATGGGATAGAACCCTGGGAACAAAGAACACGGAGGAAAAATGGGAGTGCTTCAAGAGCATACTTAACAACGGGATTGGCCAGTGCATTCCAAAGGGAAATACATTTAAAAGAGCAAAACTAAACCCTGGGTGGCTAAACTCCAACATAAAAATGCATATTAATACTAAAGAAAAGGCCTTCAAAAAATACAAGGCTGAGGGGTCATTGGCTGCATTCAAGCATTACAAAGAGTGTAATAAGAAATGTAAAGACGAAATCAAGGCGGCTAAAATAGAACACGAGAGACATATAGCGGAAGAGAGTAAAAAGAACCCCAAAAAATACTTATACTATATAAACAGTAAGAAAGCGAGGCCAGAACACATTGACCCCATAAAAGATGACAAAGGAGATTTGGCCACAGAGGACAGGGAAAAGGCGGTAGTGTTAAATAATTTCTTCTCTTCAGTCTTCACAAAAGAATTGGGGGGCTACACTAACCCAGCTTTTTCTTTAGTATTAATATGCATTTTATAGTAATGCCAAACTAAATAACACACCTCAGGAAGTACCGCCATGGCTAACAGAAGATAGACTTAGGGTTCTTAAAGAGCTCAGCCAGGTGATTGCCAGACCATTATTATTGATCTTTAAGGATAGTCTACAGACGGGTATGGTGCCAGCTGATTGGAAAAAAGCCAACATGGTACCAGTATTTAAAAAAGGGCAGAGATATATCCCGGGTAACTATAGGCCGGTCAGCCTAACATCAGTAGTCTGCAAGATTTTGGAGGGGGTGTTAAGGGACCACATACAAGACTTTAGTAACAAAATTAGTAGTAATCAGCATGGATTCATGAAAAATCGTTCTTGCCAAACCAATCTATTAACCTTCTATGATGAAGTGAGCTGCCACCTAGATAAAGGTAAGCCTGTGGATGTGGTGTATCTGGACTTTGCAAAGGCCTTTGACACCATTCCCCACAAACGCTTACTGTTCAAACTAATGGGCCATACACACTATAATATTTTCTGATGACTTTTTCCTTTAGATTTACCAAAACCATATAATATGAGGTCAAACCTAAACACTTTCAATTTGTATGCAATCTGGCACTACATAGAAAAGGTAAATCTGAAGGAAATCTAACCACAAAAGTTGGATAGTGTGTATCCAGCTTACGGAAGGTAGGTATGGACCATAATGTGAGTACCTGGATAGAGAACTGGCCCCAGGGGAGAGTGAAAAGTGTGGTGATTAATGGGGAGTACTCGGATTGGGCGGGTGTGGATAGTGGGGTCCCAATCCTGTGTAATTTATTCATAAATTATCTAGAGGAGGGGATATCTAGTACAATCTCAGTATTTGTGGATGATACTAAACTAAGCATACCAATATCTTCTATGCAGGATGTGAAAACCTTACAAGCAGACCTGAACAAAATAATGGGGTGGGCAACTACATGGCAGATGAGGTTTAATGTTGAAAAACGTAAAGTAATGCACTTGGGTGCCAGAAAGCAGAAAGCAAGCTACTCACTAGGGGGAGGGGGGGGGACCTCTGGGTGAGTCTAGGATGGAAAAGGACCTGGGGGTACTGGTAGACAACAGGCTTGGCAGTGGCATGCAATGCCAAGCCGCTGCAAGCAAAGACAAAAGAATATTGGGATGCATAAAAAAGGGATTCACTCCAGAAATAAAGAGATTATTCTCCCTCTCTACAAGACTCTGGTCCGGCCACATCTGGAGTATGCTGTCCAGTTCTGGGCACAGGTCCTCAGGAAGGATGTGCTGGAACTGGAGAGAGTCCACAGAAGGGCAACAAAAATAATTAGGGGAATGGAGGACATCAGCTATGAGGAAAGACTACAAGCACTGAACTTATTCTCTCTGGAGAAGAGACGATTGAGGGGGGATATGATATCAATGTACAAATACTGTACTGGCGACCCTAGCATAAGGAACAAACTATTCAGAGAAAGGGAATACAATAAGACACGTGGCCACTCACTAAAACTAGAGGAAAGGCGGTTTAACCTTAAAATACATAGGGGGTTCTTCACTGTAAGAGCAGTAAAGATGTGGAATTCTCTTCCACAAGCAGTCGTATCAGCAGGGAGTTTCGATAGTTTCAAAAAACTATTAGATGGGCACCTTAAAGACCACAACATACAGGGGTATACAATGTACGGTTAACAGCAAACACACATGCACATCATAGGTTGAACTGGATGGACAGATGTCTTTTTTCGACCTCACTAACTATGTAACTATATGTAACTATGTACCATGACTGCTGGGTCCTCCCCAACACTACCCAATATTATGTCCATTGGATCCACGATCCTGCTTACTGTAGCTAACAAAGTTGTCTGGGGGTAGGCCGTTCCTTACACACAAATACTATATAATATAGTTATAACTTAGAACCGTCAGTCTCACATCAGAGCTGCCATTAGGCATGTGTTTGAAACTGGCAGGCCACGCCGCAGGGACCCCGTGGTGGAATGACATCTTTAGTTAAGTTTTCCTATTATATTTTCAAATATAATATGTATATGTCATTACTTCTGTTAAATGTTATACTTACAAGTATTTGTGTGATCGCTCTTTGCACATATCGAATACAACCACAAAAACAAACTATCAAGTGACAAAACAATGTGAGTATATGAGTATATATATATATATATATATATATATAAATAATATACACACTAATAAATTATTACTATAATATATGCACAAATTACAATACACCTAAAATGTGGAACAACTGCAGTTTACCAGTAATGTGCTATATCAACTCCTTAAAATATATAGAATTTTAGCAGTGCAGTATTTACCAACTATACAGTGCCTTAAACATATATGACAATGTAAAGTAGTAAGCTTTCTCAAAACTCCCACTGTGATAAAGTAGGGCTGCAGCAAAAAAAATATTTTCATAATCAATTAGTTAGTCGATTATTGTTTTGATTGAACGGATACAAACCTCAAAAAAAAAGTTTGATGTATAATTTAGTTAACCACTTGCCTACTGGGCGCTTATACCCCCTTCCTAAATAGGCCAACTTTTAGCGCTCTCACACTTTGAATGACAATTGCGCAGTCATGCAACACTGTACCCATAAAAAATGTTTGTCCTTTTTTCACAGAAATAGAGCTTTCTTTTGGTGGTATTTAATCATCACTGGGTTTTTTATGTTTTGCACTAGAAAGAGAAAAAGACCGAAAATTTTGTAAAACAAAAATGCATTTTTCTTGGTTTCAGTTATAACGTTTTGCAAATTAGTAATTTTCGACAGTATGTGAGGAGCGGAGAGAGAAACACCGAAGCAGCGGGAGCTTTACTGGGCATGATCCCAGGTGGTTGACAAGTGATCGCTCAGTCATTGGATGGAGAGATCACATGGTAAAGGGGCGCTGTGATTGGCCCTTTACCCTGATCCGTGATGCACTGGGTCCCGAAACCCAGCGCCCACGGGGCATTTCTGGGTGCGTGCCATGGGGGGATGTGAGAAGCGCAAGCATGGAGGCCATCATATGACAGCCTCCCAGAACTAGCTGGCCACGCTGTAGCCATCATTTGGCTATAGCACGGTCGGCAAGTGGTTAATATGTTAAAAAAAAGACAATGTATTCCTAAATATGCAGTGGTAAATATAAATAACCAGCTATACGTTTAGGGAACATCTTATCCACTCTGAGAATAACAGAGAGAAGATAAATGTATATATATATATATCTCAGAAATCAAAATGTTTTTTTAAAGGAAAAACAATTAAAAAGACCTAAACACCTTTTATAGTACCAAAACGGCAGATAATCACTTCCATAAGGTGTTAATTTAGATTGTGAAATGTATAAACGATACTTCAGGTGCAAAGCAGACAACGGAGATCACCCAAACTCCAATGTATAGAAAAACAAAAAAGTACAATCTGCAACACCTTGTAGATTTATTAACCACTTGATTACTGGGCACTTAAACCCCTTTCCTGCCCAGGCTGATTCTCAGCTTTCAGCACTGTCGCACTTTGTACCCAAATTTAATTTTTATCATTTTTCCCAAAGAAATAGACTTTCATTTGGTGGTATTTAATCACTACTGGGGTTTTTTAATTTTTTTGCTGAACAAAAAATGACCCGAA
Source organism: Pelophylax lessonae (assembly GCF_965119305.1). NCBI lineage: Eukaryota > Metazoa > Chordata > Amphibia > Anura > Ranidae > Pelophylax > Pelophylax lessonae. Next base: position 80,442,809 of record NC_138778.1, on the reverse strand, counting down.
AAAAAAAAACTGTTTTTTATAGTTTGTTATAAAATTTTGCAAACAGGTAATTTTTCTTCTTCATTTATCTGCGCTGATGAGGCGGCACTGATGGGCCCCGATAGGCACTTATAGGCTGCATTGATGGGCACTGATAAGGCGGCACTGATGGGTGGCACCAATGGGTGGCACTGAAGGACACTGGTAGGTGGCACTCATGGGCACTAATAGGTGGCACTGGTGAGAAATGATAGGCACTGGTAGGTGACACTGATGGGTAGCACTGATTGGCACTGATAGGTGGCACTGGTGGGCACTGGTAGGCACTGGTAGGTGGCGCTAGTGGGCACAGATGCTCCTCTCCTCTCCTCTTCGGGACCGATGTCCCTCTGACAGCAGCGGCGATCAGCTTTTTTTTCTCCTCACCCTGAAAGGGTGAGGAGAAAAAAAAGCTGATTGCTGGCTGCTGTTTACATCACGTGATCAGCTGTCACTGGCTGACAGCTGATGACGTGGTAAGGGGCTGGTCTCATGGACTCGCTGATCACAGAGCAAAAAGCGCGCGCTCTGCAGGGAGCGCGCAGGCAGCTCATGCACGGGAGGACGCACATGCCCTCCCAGAATTTAAGGTCTGCACTGTAGCCGTCTTTCGGCTATAGCGCAGACGGGAAGAGGTTAAGAGAGTTACAAACTCCTCAGATTACAACAATTTCGGAACTGTCAGGATCCTTTATCAGGTATAACAAACATGAAAGTTAAACTCACATATACCCCTAATCACTTCAATTAGGATACAATGCAATCAAACATAGTAGCTAATATTCAGATATAGATACCTGTAAAAAATAAAAATAATAACTTATAACAATATTTACAAAAACAAATTCAAATCATAATTTTTGTTCAACCCTTAGGATAAATAGTATCTAATTGTGAAATACATTCTACTTCCCTTTTTCTCAGTTTCAATTCTCTATTTCCAAATCTCCTCCACCGTGGAATGTGATCAATTACCATGAATCTCAGCTGGGCTACAGTATGCCCACACTGTTTAACCACTTCCCGCCCGCCCTATAGGCATTTGACGTTGGGAAAGTGGTTGCATTATCCTAACCGGACGTCATATGAAAGCGACGATCGGTGATGCGAGGTGTCAGTCTGACTCATTGATTACCAGTGCAGACCCTCGGGGGGGGGGTCCCACTAGAACCACCAGGGATGCCCACCCATGACCCCAGGGGTGCCCATCCATGACCCCAGGGATGCCCACTATGGCCACCAGGGATGGCAATCAGGGCTCAGGCACAAATACACTTAAAAAGTATACTCAGATAACACCCCACTTCAATATGTGGTATTGGGGGGCCACTGGTTTATCACACCAGTTGTACAAAAAAATGGCCAGTGAGTTTGGCACTGTGTGTAGCAGAGTTAACGCAGCAAAATAGGCAATATTGTTGCAGGACACAAACACACTTATAAAAGTATACTCAGATAACACCCCACTTCAATATGTGGTATTGGGGGGCCACTGGTTTATCACACCAGTTGTACAAAAAAATTCACCAGTGAGTTTGGCACTGTGTGTAGCAGAGTTAACGCAGCAAAAGAGGCAATATTGTTTCAGGATACAAATACACTTATAAAAGTATACTCAGATAACACCCCACTTCAATATGTGGTATTGGGGGGGCACTGGTTTATCACACCAGTTGTACAAAAAATTGGCCAGTGAGTTTGGCACTGTGTGTAGCAGAGTTAACGCAGCAAAAGAGGCAATATTGTTGCAGGACACAAATACACTTATAAAAAGTATACTCAGATAACACCCCACTTCAATATGTGGTATTGGGGGGCCACTGGTTTATCACACCAGTTGTACAAAAAATTGGCCAGTGAGTTTGGCACTGTGTGTAGCAGAGTTAACGCAGCAAATAAGGCAACATTGTTGAAGGACACAAATACACTTAAAAAGTATACTCAGATAACACCCCACTTCAATATGTGGTATTGGGGGGCCACTGGTTTATCACACCAGTTGTACAAAAAATTGGCCAGTGAGTTTGGCACTGTGTGTAGCAGAGTTAATGCAGCAAAAGAGGCAATATTGTTGCAGGACACAAATACTTATAAAAGTATACTCAGATAACACCCCACTTCAATATGTGGTATTGGGGGGCCACTGGTTTATCACACCAGTTATAATACTTTTTTAAAAGTGCCTTTGTCACTGTTTGTAGTTGTAGTATTGCTGCAGAAATGCTCAACACACCAGTCATAATGCTGCACAGTGCACAATACAAATCCATTATAATATGCTTTCTATATTACAAAGTATATTATAAGTGTATTACACCCCTATATAGTGCACTGCACACCAAAGAATAGTACACCTATACCAAATACCAGTCCTTAAAAGGACTCTTGTGGACCTTAACAGAGCGATTTTTGTCACCGACGATCTGTCCCTGGTGCACACAGCAAACCTCTCCCTACACTGACAAAAGAGACAGTACACCTATACCAAATACCAGCCCTTAAAAGGACTTTTGTGGACCTTAACAGAGCAATTTGTGTCACTGACGATCTGTCCCTGTTGCACACAGCAAACCTCTCCCTACACTGACAAAAGAGCCAGTACACCTATATCAAATACCAGCCCTTAAAAGTACTTTTGTAGACCTTAACAGAGCGATTTGTGTCACTGGCAATCTGTCCCTGGTGCAGACAGCCAACCTCTCCCTACACTGACAAAAAGCAGAATGTGAAATGGCCACCAGGTCAGGTCTATTTATAAGGTAGGGGGTATGTCCATGTGCTGAAATGTTTCAATTGGCTGTCCCGTTCCACCTGATGACTGAGTCAAAGTTCTCTCCAATGTCAACTAATATGGCCTCCGCGAACAACGCCATATGTTCGCAAAATCTGCGGGCTGCGAACTAGCTAAGTTCGCCGTGAACCGACTGCTGGGCGAACCGCAAGGCCATCCCTATTCATCAGCACACATCAGTGAAGGACAAACGTTACTGGTTTGCTAAATTGTATAACAAACTATGGAATTTTTTTTTTGTTTGTTTGTAAGTTCAAAATTTGGGGTCTTTTTATTAGCAAAAAACTAAAACCAGTGGTGATTAAATACCACCAAAAGAAAGCTCTATTTGTGTGAAATAAATGATAAAAATTTTGGTTGGGTACAGTGTTTTATGTCCGCACAATTGTCATCCAAAGTGTGACCGTGCTGAAAATTGGCCTGGGCAGGAAGGAGGTAAACGTGGGAAAGTAGTTAACTGAACAGAGCTTATCATTTTGGTGCAGATTGTTGTACTAATAAATGTGAGTGCATGTACCATTGGTGTGTTTTGACTTTAAATAAAAAGTGGTTTTACGGTATAATGCTATTTCAAGTACTAGTAAAGGCTCACTAAAGGCACTCACTAAAAGCACTAGAGATCTGAAATAATAGTAAGGTCATTTATTTCTGGGGAGTCTAAAATCAAACTTTGGCAGTAGACATGAGTGGTAGTGAAGAGTGTCTTCTTCACAAGAAGGAAGAAAATAGAAGGATGATATATGGACACTTTAAAATTTAAAGAGACTTTGTTACAGGGCTAAAACAACTAATTGACATAATAGATTATGAAAATAGTTGTCAACTATTTTCAGAATCGATTTAGTTGACCTGCATACAGAATGCATTATTTGTTTACATATCAAGAAATACAGTGCAGCACACATACTGCTCAGTACACCATTCATACATGTCAGTATACACAGTTCAAAATACATACAGCTGATTGCACCATCTATGCATGTCAGTAAGTGCCTGAGAACTTGTGAATGTGTGCGTAGCAATGCCTCGTGGGACATGTAGTCCGGGACAGGAGAAGGAAGTGAGTGATTCTAAAAGGCAGAATTTTTTCTTCCTTGCAATAGGGGCACTCTATAATATACTTTGTGGCTTGCTAAAGGGGCACACTGAAAGCAGGAGGAGTCAGAAGCATTGCTGGGGGGCCCCAGAGGAGGAGAATCAGGGCTGCTCTGTGCAAAACCACAGAGAAGGTAAGTATGACAATTTTTTTTAAAAAAATTCAACGTTTACAATCCCATTAACGGCTCTGTGCAGGGAAGATTAGCATCTGAACCCAGTGGAGCTGGAGATAATATAAGATGTTATGATTAAATTCAAAGTAAAAGTTTACCAGTATTGTGCATTATATTTAAAATGATTATATTCTCGAAAAAAGTCCCCGGCTTATAGTACTACTTTAACCTCTTGCCGACCACCCGCTGCAGATATACTGCGGCAAGGTGGCTCAGCTGCGCGAATCGCTGTATCCATACGTCGCTCCTCGGGAGTGAGCGAGGGGGGGGGCGCCATTTTGCAAGAGGGGAGGCTGATCTGTGGAGCCGCGATTGCCGCCGGGCACCCGCGATCACTTCCCGGGAAGACAGAACGGCGGTCTGCCGTTATAAAAACGGCAGACCGTTGTTCTGTCAGCAATCAACACAGGGCTCCTGTGTTCCTCATTTAGGTCCCTGTATCGATTCCATAATCCCACCCCCCTCACAGTTAGAAAACACACCCTAGGCATACATTTAACCCTTTGATCAGCCCTGGTGTGAACCCCTTCCCTGCCATTACTACAGTAACAGTGCATATTTTTAGCACTGATTACTGTAGTAATGTCACTGATCCCCCCAAAAGTTTCAAACATGTCAGGTGTCCGATCTGTCTGCCGCAATGTCGCAGTCCCGCTAAAAATCGCTGATTGTCGCCATCACTAGTGAACAAAACCTAAATAAATAAAAATGACATAAATCTTTTTCCTAGTTTGTAGGCGCGATAACTTTTGCGCAAACCAATTAATATACACTTTTTGGGATTTTTGTGGCCAAAAATATGTGGTAGAATGCAAATTGGCCCAAACTGATGAAAAAAAATTGATTTTTATTTATTTTTTATAAGGAATGTTATATAGCAGAAAGTAAAAAATATTGTTTCTCTATCGCTCATTGACAGACGCAGCTCCATATTCTTAACCAGTGGGTTATGCTGCCCCCTACAGGAGTAGGAGTAGTAGTAGTACAGGAGTAGGGCAGTCCCTGCAGGAATACACATCGGACCTAGTTCCCGGCTGGGACTTGTCTTAGCTTGTTTTTTATTTTAAAGGGAACCTTTGTTAAAATTTTAATTTTTTAGCTAGTTATGTTCCTGAGAGAACTGCAATCAACAGCCGGACTGGGTTTCGTACTGGATATCCTTGATCCTTAAGGTCCCCCAGTCCAGCCAACAAGCGTGTGCAGGTTATAGCCCCGCGCTAGGCCTTGCCACGTCAGAGCCCCAATGGACGGGGGCTGGCCCGCGAGTGAAACACCTCGCCGGGACGCACGGAGTCGCAGTGTGCCTCTAGGCCATCAGCACCCCCACCCCGAGTGGAGAGGTAGTCTGTCTGGAGTGGCACCCACCTGATTGTTGTTGGTATGGTGAGTAGTGTCCCCCCATAGCTCTGGTAGTTTTGGGGCGGACGTAGGCCCCTCCCCAGGAAGGTCTGGCCCTCGGGTACCCATTCTCCCTGGCCTCTCTGTATGTTCCAGGCTCCCCCAGGGCCTTCCTCCCCACCATCATAGAGGACCCTACCTCAGTCAGCGACGGGGGTCCTTGGGAGGGGGGACACGCCGATGCTGCTATAGCTGATCTGCTGGGGGGATAATTCTGGTGGGAGCCCCTACCGGGGACCCCCCGACCCCACTAGATTGTTGGGCCTCTCAGGCATTTTCAGGGGGTCCTGGAGACCGCATGGCCTGCTGAGGGGGGCCACCAATTTCCTGTAGAATCGTTCAGCTTCATTTTGCAGAAGTTCCCATTGAAATGCATGGGCGGCCATGTTTTTGTGGTTTCCCTATAGGAATACATTGGGCGGCCATTTTCCGCAAATGCTGGACAGCAGGGGGCAGCTAGGCCCTTACTCTAGTGATGACCCAGGTACTTCCTCTTCCTGTGAAGATCATTTTTCTGCACAGCAGACCGATCATATTCTCCTCCATATCAGATGGTGGTATGTCTCTCTCTCACACCCTGCTATCTGCAGTGCTAATGGCTGGGACTTGTAGTACCGCTGGTGCAGCAGTGTGGGTCAGTTTATTTTTTTGCAGTTTGCCTAAAGTGACACTGCGCTATTCCAGGGTTCATATGGAGTCCCAGGAACAAGTTTCACCTACGGATCCCCTCCTTGTGGTTGCAGGGACTTCCGGGTTGCAATTCCTATCTGCCTTAACGGCAGTTTTGGAAAACCTGGTGTCTAAAGTGGATTTGGTTTTAAAAAATAACACTAGTAAAAAGCGCCCTATGCCCTCCCCTGCCTCTCCTGTATCCACAGATTCTGAGGTAGATGTGGCCGCCATAGACGCATGTTACACTTAGGGTTCTGCGCCATCGCACTCGGATGGCGAGGACGACATATCCTTGTCTGCAGTCGCGCGGGAAAACACGCTGGTGGAGGCATTTGTCAGTGCGGGAAACTCTATAAAGGGCGGATGATAATGCAGCGTCAGGGACGCAGGTGTCTTTTGGCACTTGCAAATCCAAGAAGTCGGGCAAGATTTTCCCTTATGGGGAACTTTTTGACAAAATTGTCTCTGACCAATAGGGGCGCCTCAAACAGATGTTAGTGGTGCCGAAACGTTTTAATAGGCGCTATCAATTTGCGGACACTGTATCCCCAAAATGGACCGTTCCACCGAAGGTGGAAAATCTGGTCTCCAGACTGAACGAATCTACAGTGGTCCCGGTGGTGGAGTCTCCAGTCTTTAAAGACCCTGTGTATAGAAGGATTGAATCTCTGTCCTGCCACTTACATGTGGTAGCGGGCTCAATACTTTGTGATTACTCTGTTGTCCCAGACCATAGCTGAATGAGTAAAGTTACTAAAAAGTGATCTGGAAACAGAACAGCTCCCTCCGGGCCTGGCAGAGCTAATGGACCAAATTGTCCAAGCCCTACTATTTATATGTGATGCATCGCTAGATGCGGCCCCTCTTGTAGCCAGAGTATCCGCGGTAGGGGTAACCATTAAGACGCATGGTGTGCCTAAAAAGCTGATCTGCAGATCAGGCTCCAAAAAAGGCTCTATCAGAGCTTCCCTTTACGGGGGACCGCTTGTTTGGATCCTCTTTGGATGAACTGATTAAGGGGCTTACAGGTGGGAAGAGTACTCTTCTTCCTCAATCCTCCAAGGGCAAGTCACCACAAAATAAGATGGGGGCCTTATTTTACAGCCCACAGGTGGCCCTTTGGTGCCCCCGGAACACAGGAGAAAGGATCTAAGCCATTTAGGTCATCTGGGGAGGTTCCAAAAAGATATGGTCGGGTAAGCAGAGAACAGGCCCCCCCAGATCTACAGACGAATCGCCGTCTGCATGAAGGGACGTCCTCACCTGTATCTGGGGTGGGGGGACAACTTTGTTTCTTTCCGGAACCATGGACCTCCTCAATTCAGGACAAATGGGTCCACAAACTGATCCAATTGGGTTACAAGATCGAATTCAGGTCCCGACCATCTGACAGATTTTTCCTGTCCAATCTCCAGATCGGTTGCGGGACCTGCGAGGGGCAGTACAGGACCTGCTGTCAGAGATTGTACCAGTTCCCTCCCGGGAACGCTTTCAAGGGTTTTATTCAAACTTGTTTACTGTTCCCAGAAAAGAGGGAAAAGTGCGTCCAATTCTGGACCTCAAGGCTCTGAATCGCTTTCTGCAGGTTCAGAGGTTTTCAATGGAGTTACATAGTTACATAGTAGGTGAGGTTGAATAAAGACAATAGTCCATCTAGTTCAACCTGTGTAGGTGTGTGTGGCTGTAATCATCTCACATACCCCTGAATGTTCTGATCCTTGAGATGTAAGTCTAAGAGTCTTTTGAAAGCCACCATACTACCCGCAGAAACCACCTCTTGTGGTAGAGAATTCCACAATCTTGTTGCCCTAACAGTAAAGAACCCCCCGCGTTGCCTGAGGTTAAAACGCTTCTCCTCTAATCGCATTGTATGCCCTCGAGTCCTCATGCAATCCCTTCGAATGAACAGCTTTTTTTCTAAGCTGGGATCCCCATTAAGATATTTATAAATTGCTATCATGTCCCCCCTCAGACGTCTCTTCTCCAGGGAGAATAAATCGAGCGATTGTAGACGCTCTTCATAGTCAAGGTCCTCCAATCCCCTAATTAGTTTAGTTGCCCTTCTCTGGACTCTCTCCAGCTCCAACACATCCCTCCTGAGGACTGGCGACCAGAACTGGACGGAATACTCCAGATGCGGTCGGACCAGAGTTTTATAAAGTGGAAGGATTATAGTCTTATCTCTGGAATGCATCCCTTTCTTTATGCATGCTAATATTCTGTTGGCTTTGGAAGCTGCCGCTTGACATTGCATGCTGTTTCCTAATCTATCATCAACCAAGACTCCCAGATCCTTCTCCATTTTTGATTCCCCCAAGGGCTCCCCTCCTAACGTGTATTGTGTTTTTATGTTTTTAGTCCCCAAGTGCAAAACCTTACACTTCTCCACGTTAAACCTCATTTGCCATGTCGTTGCCCACTCTGTTATTTTGTCCAGGTCATTCTGTAGGATATCTGCTTCATGTTGTGAAGTTATTGCCCTGCCCAATTTTGTGTCATCTGCAAAAACTGATATCGAACTACTGATCCCGACCTCAATGTTGTTTATGAATAAATTGAACAAGGATGGTCCCAAGACTGAGCCTTGGGGGATCCCGCTTACCACCTCAGACCAGTCTGAGTATGCGCTGTTTATTACTACCTTTTGGACACGCCTTTTTAGCCAGTTCCGTATCCAAGAGCAAACCCTGCTATCGATACCTGCAGACCTTATTTTATAAATTAAGCGCTTGTGGGTAACTGTATCAAACGCCTTAGCGAAATCCAAGTACACCACATCCACTGGTCTCCCCCTATCTAGCTCACAGCTCACCTCCTCGTAGAATGTTAGGAGATTGGTTTGACAAGAACGCCCATTTGTAAACCCGTGCTGATTACTGCTGATGATGTTGTTGTCCTTAGCAAACTCTACGATATAGTCCCTTATCATCCCCTCCAGAAGTTTACATACTACTGATGTCAAACTGACAGGCCTATAATTTCCCGGGATATGCCTCTGGCCCTTTTTGAATATTGGAATCACGTTAGCTTTCTTCCAATCCCCTGGTACATCTCCTGTCCTAATACTGTCAGCAAAGATCAGGAACAGTGGTCTCGATATAACTTTACTGAGTTCCTTGAGTACTCTCGGATGTATGCCATCCGGTCCTGGTGATTTGTTTGTGTTAAGTTTATCCAGCCTTTCCCTGATTTCCCCCTCTGTTAGCCATGGTGGCAAGTCCTGTTTATTACTACTAACCATACAGTCATGGTCAGTGTACCCCTCCTTTTCCTGTGTAAAGACTGACGAGAAAAAAGCATTCAGCACGGTTGCTTTTTCAGTGTCCTCTGTAACCATCCTCCCATCATTGTTAATTATGTGTGCAATATGCTCTGCCTTAGTTTTTTTGCTGTTGATATATTTAAAGAATTTCTTTGGGTTTTTTTTACTATCCTCTGCTATTTGTCTCTCAAAGTTGATTTTAGCCATCTTGATTTCTTGTTTACTTTTCTTATTTGCCTCCTTGTATTGCTCGAAAGCCGATACTGTGCCCTCTGATTTATACTTCTTGAAGGCCAATTTTTTCCCCCTAATAAGTTTTTTGACGCTACAGTTTAGCCAGCCAGGTTTGGCTTGGTCTCTTCTAAATTTATTTCCCATAGGAATGCACTGCAAGATGCCTTTGCCTAATATGTTCCTAAAGCATTCCCATTTTTCCTCTGTGGTCAGGGATCCCAGGGTTTGGTCCCAGTTTACCCTTTCCATCATTGAGTACAATTTTGGAAAGTTTGCCCTTCTGAAGTTTAGGGTTCTTATGTTCCCCACTTGCCTTGTTATATTGTTATTTACACTAAATGTGATCATCCTGTGATCGCTAGAGCCCAGGTTGTCCTGGACTCCTACCTCCGAGATTATGTCTGGGTCATTAGTGAGCAATAGATCCAGGACTGTGTTTTCTCTGGTAGGGGAATCCACCAACTGTGACATGTAATTATCCTGTAAGGTTTCCGTGAATAGGCGGGCCTTCTGTGAGTGTGCAGTCCCCTCTTCCCAGTCAATGTCGGGGTAATTGAAGTCCCCCAATACGATGACTGATCCCAATTTTGTCACTTTACCCATTAGTGCTAAAAATTCCAGCTCTACCTCCTCCCCTTGGTTAGGTGGCCTATAGCAAACCCCCACAATTACAGTGGGTACGGAAAGTATTCAGACCCCCTTAAATTTTTCACTCTTTGTTATATTGCAGCCATTTGCTAAAATCATTTAAGTTCATTCTTCTTCCTCATGAATGTACACATAGCACCCCATACTGACAGAAAAACACAGAATTGTTTACATTGTTGCAGATTTATTAAAAAAGAAAAACTGAAATATCACATGGTCCTAAGTATTCAGACCCTTTGCTGTGACACTCATATATTTAACTCAGGTGCTTTCCATTTCTTCTGATCATCCTTGAGATGGTTCTACACCTTCATTTGAGTCCAGCTGTGTTTGATTATACTGATTGGACTTGATTAGGAAAGCCACACACCTGTCTATATAAGACCTTCCAGATCACAATGCATGTCAGAGCAAATGAGAATCATGAGGTCAAAGGAACTGCCTGAAGAGCTCAGAGACAGAATTGTGGCAAGGCGCAGACCTGGCCAAGGTCACAAAAAGACAAGGAAAGGGAAACGGGACTTTGAGTGAGGTTACAAGGATTATTTGTATCTCCATCCCTATTATAACATGAAAAGTGGGGGGAAGGTTTGGGACTTTAAATGAGGCGTGTGGTCATGACCATAAATGGTACAGACAAATTGGAATGTATATGTTCATATGAGTAGATTTATTAGTATGTAAATATAATACAGCATAAAAACAACAAATGTCATGCATCAGAACATGTCAGGAGATATACACTGGTATGACAGAATGATATAAAAATGATTGTAAGAACAAGAAGCATAGTATGACAAAATAAATACATGATCCACAGATTTGCATCATGAGTGCTCGACGCGTTTCGTGTATGTAACACTTCCTCAGGAGCTGGTGCAATTAATTGACTGTGGAAAAAGAAATATAATGAGAGTAACAATGTGTGTAAGAGTATGTAAATGTCTCTATCGGGCACATAAATAAAATAAAGAATGGCTTACAATAAAAATAGATGTTGGAGCTATTACCTCTGGTAACTTGTCATGGGAGAACCCCTATATCATCCGCCCCAGGAGCTGAGGGAGCGATGCCAGGCACGCGGGGTGGTGAACCGTTTAAAGTAAGATGAAAGGATATGATGGCTGGGAGAAAGATCATCATCTCACTAATCCATTCTGTATGATTTCTATAAGTAAGTATAGTAGTGTTAGTAATGGAGTATATAAAATATATAAAGGAATGGTGAGATGGTTCGAGAGTGGATAGGAAAGTATGGAAAAACTCCCAAAGCCAACGGAAATGAAAAAGAATGAAAAAAAATGAAAAAAATGAGTAAAAAATGCCGCATAAATATAGGCATGCTGTAAAATAAGGGGGGTACAGGTGAAGCTGTAATGGAAATATGACATGGTCGAAGTGACCATGGAGTGAATATGGATAGCCCAGTGATTGGTCAAGGAAAATGGAAAAGGAAGAATGGTAGGAATGAGAAATGGGGTGAAAGATCTATGCAGACTGGGAGAAAAGTCAACATCTCCCTAGTCCATTCCGTATGGTTTCTACGAGTAAATAGAAATGAATAGTATAGGTGGTATTGGAGTATATGGAAGAATGGTGAGATTGTTTAAGAATATGTAGAGAGTGTGGAAAACCAAAAGAAGACCGAATGGAACAAGTTAGCAAGAGGTGCCCCATAGATGTGTACATATAGTATAGAGGGTGTAAGTAGAGAAAAAGGGGGGGGGAGGGAAGACAGGAAGAGAAAAGGGGGAAACCAGAACCTGAGTATGTTTACCTGGTGTGAGCAAGTAACTTCCAAGGTCAATAAGACCGAAGAAGAAAGTAGCCTGAAGAGCTCAGAGACAGAATTGTGGCAAGGCGCAGACCTGGCCAAGGTCACAAAAAGATTTCTGCTGCACTTAAGGTTCCTAAGAGCACAGTGGCCTCCATAATCCTCAAATGGAAAACTTTTGGGACGACCAGAACCCTTCCTAGAGATGGCCGTCCGGCCAAACTGAGCTATCAGGGGAGAAGAGCCTTGGTGAGAGAGGTAAAGAAGAACCCAAAGATCACTGTGGCTGAGCTCCAGAGATGCAGTCAGGAGATGGGAGAAAGTTGTAGAAAGTCAACCATCACTGCAGCCCTCCACCAGTCGGGGCTTTATGGCAGAGTGGCCCGACGGAAGCCTCTCCTCAGTGTAAGACACATGAAAGCCCGCATGGAGTTTGCTAAAAAACACCTGAAGGACTCCAAGATGGTGAGAAATAAGATTCTCTGGTCTGATGAGACCAAAATAGAACTTTTTGGCCTTAATTCTAAGCGGTATGTGTGGAGAAAACCAGGCACTGCTCATCACCTGTCCAATACAGTCCCAACAGTGAAGCATGGTGGTGGCAGCATCATGCTGTGGGGGTGTTTTTCAGTTGCAGGGACAGGACGACTGGTTGCAATCGAGGGAAAGATGAATGCGGCCAAGTACAGGGATATCCTGGACAAAAACTTTCTCCAGAGTGCTCTGGACCTAAGACTGGGCCGAAGGTTTACCTTCCAACAAGACAATGACCCTAAGCACACAGCTAAAATAACGAAGGAGTGGCTTCACAACAACTCTGTGACTGTTCTTGAATGGCCCAGCCAGAGCCCTGACTTAAACCCAATTGAGCATCTCTGGAGAGACCTAAAAATGGCTGTCCACCAATGTTTACCATCCAACCTGATAGAACTGGAGAGGATCTGAAAGGAGGAATGGCAGAGGATCCCCAAATCCAGGTGTGAAAGACTTGTTGCATCTTTCCCAAAAAGACTCCTGGCTGTATTAGATCAAAAGGGGGCTTCTACTAAATACTGAGCAAAGTGTCTGAATACTTAGGACCATGTGATATTTCAGTTTTTCTTTTTTAATAAATCTGCAACAATGTCAACAATTCTGTGTTTTTCTGTCAGTATGGGGTGCTATGTGTACATTCATGAGGAAGAAGAATGAACTTAAATGATTTTAGCAAATGGCTGCAATATAACAAAGAGTGAAAAATTTAAGGGGGTCTGAATACTTTCCGTACCCACTGTACTTTCCCCTTTTCTCCTTCCCTATGGAGTTCAACCCACACAGATTCTAAATCCATGCTCATCCCATCCGTAATGTCACTCCTTTCAATCACCTTTATATTGTTCTTGACATAGAGACATACCCCTCCCCCTCTTTTTCCTACCCTGTCCTTCCGATACACCGAATACCCTTGGATATTGGCCAGCCAGTCATGTGAGGGGTCGAACCAAGTCTCCGCTATTCCCACAATGTCTATGTCCTCCTCATGTACTAACATTTCCAACTCATCCATTTTATTAGCTAGGCTCCTGGCATTAGCATATACCCCTCTTAGTTTTAAGGAAGTTAAGCGCAATTGGCGGTTATGTTTATTCCTGTTTGGTCTGAGGTTCTCCCGCACAGACCTGCCAATTGACATTGTGGACCTACTGTCGCTGCTGACACTACAGCTGCCTTCTGTCCTCTGCTCCCTCCTGACTGACTCTACTTCTGAGCCCTCCCCCCCGTCTCCTAGTTTAAAAGCCCCTCCAACTTGGTGGCCATCTTTCTCCCCAAAAGAGCTGTACCGTCCCCATTAAGCTGCAGCCCATCCTTACTAAAGAGCCGGTAGCCGACTGAGAAGTCAGCCCAGTTCTCCAGGAACCCAAACCCCTCCTTCCTACACCAATTCCTCAGCCACTTGTTAAGTTCCCTAATCTCCTTCTGCCTCTCTTGTGTGGCTCGAGGTACAGGCAGTATTTCAGAGAAAACCACCTTGGAGGTCCTTTTCCTCAATCTATTACCTAAGTCCCTGAAATCGTTCTTAAGGATCCTCCACCTACCTTTAACTTTGTCATTAGTGCCCACATGCACCATGACCGCTGGGTCATCCCCAGCCCCCCACATCAATCTGTCTGCCAGATCTGCGATGTGCCGAACTCGGGCGCCCGGTAAACAACAAACTGTTCGGTTCACGAGATCTTTTTTACAGATTGCCCTCTCTGTCCTCTTGATAATTGAGTCCCTAACTACCACAACCTTTCTAACCTTTCCTGAGTTACAGCCCCCCTTCTTCCTGGAGCCGTCCCTCCCCTGGCAGCTGGGGGAGGGTGCGTGCTCCAGCTCTGCCACCCCTGAGCTGATATCCCCCTCAACCTGCAACTCGACAGATTTGTTAGGGTGTACCATCTCAGGATTGGCCTCCCTGGCTCTCCTCCCTCTACCCTTCCTAACAGTCACCCAGCTACGTACCTCTGCTGCTTGCGTCTCCTCTGTTCCTCCCTCCTCTATGCTGGCCCCTACCAGCGCCTGATAGGTAATGTCCAAGCTCCTTTCCAGGTTGTTGATGCCACGCAGTGTTGCCACTGTGTTCTGTAGGTCCAGGATCTGGTCTACCAGAGCAACAAGTTGCTCACATCTTGCACAGCAGTATTCGCCCTCGAATGGTTCATCAAGGAACGCATACATGTAGCAAGAAGTGCACTGAGTGGCATCCGCAATCCTGTCGGACATTATTACCCACTACTCTATGGGGATATATTAACGAACTGCTCTTCCTAACCTACACTACCTCTAACTTCCTTGGTACTGAACCTGGGGTACTCACCAGTGGCTAATATACTAACCAGTCACTAAGATACTCACCAGTCGCAAGATCCAACAGACGCAAAGATACTCACCAGTTGCAAGATACCCACCAGTCGCAACGATACTCACCAGTCGCAACGATACTCACCAGTCGCAATGATACTCACCAGTCGCAAAGATCCAACAGACGCAAGATACTCACCAGTCGCAAGATGCTCACCAGTCGCAAAGATACTCACCAGTCGCAAAGATACTCACCAGTCGCAAAGATACTCACCAGTCGCAAGATACTCACCAGTCGCAAAGATACTCACCAGTCGCAAAGATACATTCCAGTCGCAAGGATACTCACCAGTCGCAAAGATACTCACCAGTCGCAAAGATACTCACCAGTCGCAAGGATACTCCCCAGTCGCAAAGATACTCACCAGTCGCAAAGAATCTCACCAGTCGCAAGATACTCACCCGATACGCACCAGTTGCAAATATACTCACCAGTCGCAAGATGCTAACCCTCGCAAGATGCTAACCAGTCGCAAAATGCTCACTAGTCGCTAAGATACTCACCAGTCTCTAAAATACTCACGGTCGATCAGTCAAGAGCGCCGTCGGTCGGTCGCAGAACAGTCTTGTCGGTCGCAGAACAGTCTTGTCAGTCGCAGAACAGTCATGTCAGTCGCAGAACAGTCTTGTCAGTCGCAGAACAGTCTTGTCAGTCGCAGAACAGTCTTGTCAGTCGCAGAACAGTCTTGTCAGTCGCAGAACAGTCTGTTAGTCGCAGAACAGTCTGTTAGTCGCAGAGCAGTCAGTCGCAGAGCAGTCAGTCAGTCGTTGACGGTCGCAAGCAAGGTCAGTCAGTCACAGATCCCTATGGTCAGGCAGTCACAGATCCCTATGGTCAGTCAGTCACAGATCCCTAAGGTCAGTCAGTCAGTCACAGAGTTCATTTGGATGGTATTGGCGTCCCTACACCAAGGGGACTTTTTGGCCTCTATCAACAAAGGACGCATATCTGCACATCCCTATTTACGCTGGACATCAGAGTTTCCTTCGATTCACTGTAGGAGAAGAGCATTATCAAGTTGTGGCGTTACACTTTGGTTTCGCCTCTGCCCCCAGGGTCTTCACAAAAGGGTTGGCTCCGGCATTGGCTTTACTGCCAGAGCAGGGGACTGTGGTCCTAGGGTACTTGAGCGAATTTTCTCTTAAGAAATCTGTCTCACTGTTCGGACTCTGCAAGAGTTCGGTTGGACTATCAATTTCAAAAAGTCAGCTCTGGTCCCAACCTCCAAGTTGGTTTATCTGGGACTCACTCTGGAGTCAGCTTCGGTGAGGGTGTTTCTTCCCCCAGAAAAGCTTGAAAAGTTGCAGAGGGCAATTTGTTTGCTGTTATCCAGGAACCTGTCCTCACTGCCCTAGGTCTGATGGTTAGGGAAGAGGTTAGAGTTCGAGTCGAGGCTACGTTCGACTCGAACATCGGTCGTTTGTCGAATGACGAACAAATGTGCTTCTTTTCGAGTTTCCCATAATGCACTGCACGCTCGCCATGCATGCAGCACGTTATGTGATTGGCCAAAGCATGCACCCTGACCTCATGCTTTGGCCAATCAAATGATCTCTGCCATGATTGGACTAAAGGCAGGCTACATAACATACACTACATAAAGGCTGCTCGCGCAGCCGCAGTGTGTAGTGTCATTGTGCGGGCGATGAGACAGGGTAAGGCAAGCGATTCAGGCAGGGAGAGAGTAGTTTTTTTTGGAGTCAGACAGTGCAGAGAGACATTCCTAGCAGTGTAGGGAGGGCCAGGTTCCTGTGTGAGGTAGGGAGAGATTAATTTCTGTACATCATATCAGACAGTATAGCGCCAGTGAGTGAGTAGCAGTGTAGGGAGGGCCAGGTTCCTGTGTGAGGTAGGGAGAGATTTCTTTCTGTACATCATATCAGACAGTATAGCGCCAGTGAGTGAGTAGCAGTGTAGAGAGGGCCAGGTTCCTGTGTGAGGTAGGGAGAGCTTTCTATCTTTACATCAGATACCAGTCAGAGTATTGTTCATCGGTCAGTTTCTGCAACATTCTATCAGCCAGAGTAATCATTGCTCAGTTGTAGAAAATTCTATAGGCATCACAGACCTCTAAGAATAGAGATCACTTCAGATATCAGCCAGAGTAATCATTGCTCAGTTGTAGAAAATTCTATAGGCATCACAGACCTCTAAGAATAGAGATCACTTCAGATATCAGCCAGAGTAATCATTGCTCAGTTGTGGAACATTCTATAGGCATCACAGACCTCTAGGAATAGAGATCACTTCAGATATCAGCCAGAGTAATCATTGCTCAGTTGTGGAACATTCTATAGGCATCACAGACCTCTAGGAATAGAGATCACTTCAGATATCAGCCAGAGGCCAGAGTAATCATTGCTCAGTTGTAGAACATTCTATATGCACCACAGACCTCTAGGAATAGAGATAACTTCAGATATCAGCCACAGTAATCATTGCTCAGTTGTGGAAAATTCTATAAGCATCACAGATCATCCATCTATATGATTATAGATTACATCAGATATCAGTGAAAGTTTTGATAATTGTCACTTGCGTACATCTATAACCACCACAGCTCATCTATAGTGCTATCAATTACATCATATCAGGTCATTGAGTATCTATTGGTCAGTTGCGTATACCCTCATATTGATCTGTATCAACATCATGTCCGAAAGGAGAGGCCGACGCTCACAGGCCACGAAAAGAGGGCAAGCAGCCTCTGTGTCCATTGTGAAATGTGGTGGTCATAGTCGACATAGTGCATCCTCTGCAGGCGGGGCACGCCCGTCCTTTATTTCTGGTGCTGCCCATGATATTCAGCCACAACATGTGGAAGAGTTGTTGGAGTGGATCAATAAGTCGTCCTCATCCTCCTCTTCCTCTGACACTCACGCTCCCAGTAGTTTGCCTTCCACCGCAGCTGCCAAAGTAGCCCATTCCACAGGCTCCATCTCCACAGCTACTCCTTCAGTTGCCCCACCATCATGCACGGAGGAGTCACCTGAACTATTCGATCATAGTGTCAGTGACATGCTCCTGGAGGATATGCAGCAATTTGAAAGCTGTGATGTTGTTTCCCAGGTTGATGAGGGGAATAACGTGAGCCTAGAGAGAGGGGGTGACAATGACGGACTAGAGACCAGCAGTCATGTTGCCACAGCTGAAGCATATTGCCAAGTTTGCTCCAGTGATGAGGAGGGAGGGGATGATGACTGTACTTGGGTGCCTGACAGGATAGAGGAGGAGGATGAGGATGACGCACAACTCCAACGAGGCAGGATGTGCTCCAGGGGCCGCCATAGCAGTAGCCAACCTATTGCGTCATAGCACAGAGCTCCACAGGTGCAGGGTGCTGCAAAATCCCCTCGGACTCACAAAAGTTCCTTAGTGTGGGCTTTTTTCAGTACCTGTGCAGTAGACCGCAGCGTTGCTGTTTGCAACATCTGTCTAAAGCGGATCAAGCGTGGCCAGAACACCAGCCTCTTGGGCACCACATGCTTGACAAGGCATATGACGACCTGCCATGAAGTCAGTTGGCAACAGCACCTGAAAGAGGCACCAGATCAAAACAACCATACATCACCTTGCTCCTCATTTGCGATCTCCGACCCTACTATACCTCATGCCTTCTCAAATACCAGCATTGAAAGGGATGATGGTATAGCAACGAGTGGCACAGAGACTTGCACCCAATCTGCTAGCAGTACACCACCGCTTGATTTGAGCAGCAGGCAAATTTCACTATCCCAGTATTTGAACCGTAGAAAGAAATACTGTCCCAGCCATCCACATGCTCAGCGTCTTAATGCTAGCTTGGCCAAATTGCTAGCATTACAGTTGCTGCCTTTTAATCTGGTAGACTCGGCTCCCTTTCTCAAATTTGTGGAATGTGCTACACCACATTGGCAGGTCCCAAAAAGGCATTTATTTTCGCATAAGGCCATTCCGGCTCTCTACCGTCATGTTTAAGGTAGTGTTTTGGCCTCGTTGGACAAAGCAGTCAGCAGGAAGGTGAACATTACTGCTGACTCTTGGTCCAGCAGGCATGGACAGGGACATTACATTTCTTTCACGGCTCACTGGTTAACTCTGCTGGCAGCTGGGAAGGATGCAGGTCAGGGTTCGGTGCTGGAGCTTGTGTTGCCATCATGGCTCCAAAAAGCTGGTCATGGTTCTGCCACATCTGGCTACTCCACCACCTCCTCCTCTTTCTCCATGTCCTCTTCTGCGCAATTCTCCTCTGCAGCAGCAGTGCTCCCTAAGCGTTCAAGGGGCTATGCAAGCAGTCAGGCTAAAAGATGCCATGCTGTATGCGATATTGGCACCAACCTTCTCTCCGCCCTTCGACAGGGACACTTGGCACATGTTCCTAATCTGGTGGTGCAGCGTTTCTTGAGCAGATACCCAGCTGTTATATTCTCCGTGTTGTGAGAGACACAGGACTCTGATCTGGAACAATGGATGTTTATTCAGGGCTCACTGTACACTCCAACATGCATTACAGGACAGCTTTGTATATCAATGCATCCCTTACATGTCTCTAAGATGGCCACTCTGCCCCTTGACCCTTGTCATCACTCCTAGGTGGAGCCAGCCTTAAAGTAACAGTACATGTGAAACCCTTCAGGTATAACACCTTCCATCCATCCCTAAAAAAAAACAACAAAAAAAAAAACACAACAAAACGAGAACAGGCATAAAACAGTAACTAATAATTGTCCCATACAGTCCTCCAACTCAGGAGATTTACATGGCTTCTTCCACATCCGGATGTGAGAACAACTTCCAGGGACGCTACAGGGAGAACATGGCAACGGATCACTTTCGGCGGGCCCGTCAAAAGTCTCATAACCGCTCTTGCAGCTGAAACCGGTCAGGAGGGCGACAGTGTCGTTGAGGACGGGTACCCAGCGACTCGGGGCCGGAGGAAGCAGGGCTGGCCGGAATGGACACCGGCGGGTCCAAGAGGGGATCCCCTAGCTCAGAGGGTGAACAGACCTCTGGACCAGGGCTGGAGGGCTTTGTTGGAGCTGAGTTCAAAAGTTCAGAGTCCCCCCAAGCATCAGTCTCAATGCATCCTGATCCGATAGGAGCAGATCCTTGAGACACTTGAGGTGCAGCAGATGTCAGGGATTCGGGCAGCTGAGAACGAGGACGCAATTGGTCCGCATGCCGTCTGCAAATGGAACCATCTTCCAGGCAGACCCTATACATTTTGGGTCCCAAAGTCTCTGCGACGATAGCAGGAAGCCAACGAGTGTTGGAAGCGCCATAAGATCGAGCCCATACCTTTTGCTGGGCTGTAAACCGGGGAATCTCGTCGTGTTTGACCCTCTTGTCTTGGGACTGCCGTACATGTTCCTGGACTGTTTGAGGGCGGAGCATGTCCAAAACAGTCCATGGCTGCCGACCCAAAAGAAGTTCAGCTGGAGTTTTCCCAGTGGTTGCATGTGGTGTGTTTCTGTAAGCAGAAAGGAAGGAGTCCAGCTGCTGGGGTGACAGGGACTGTTGTTTATTTGTAGCCACAGTAGCTTTGAAATAGCGTTTAAAGGTCTGTACAAACCTTTCTGCTTGACCATTTGTAGCCGGGTGGTAAGGTGCGGTCAACTTGTGTTTGATGTTGTGGGCAGTCGGGAAACTCTGAAACTCCTGGCTTGTGAATTGTGCACCGTTGTCTGTGACAATTTCTCTGGGGTATCCAAACGTAGCAGTGAGATATAACAGTATGGAAATTGTCACCTTAGTCGCCGGCTGGGTAACAGGAATGACCTCAGGCCACTTTGAATGGGTATCAATAATGATCAAAAAGGTGTGTCCTCTGATCGGGCCTGCAAAGTCCAAGTGTAGGCGAAACCAGGGAACCGTGGGCCAAGTCCAGGGCTGGACGCACCCTCGAGGAGGGTCTCTTGCAGTTTGTGCACATCCAGCACACGGATTCACATATGTCGTGATATCGGAGTCGAGGTTCGGCCACCACACATAGCCTCGGGCCTTTTGTTTCATACGGATGACCAGTATGTAGCAAGTCCAGAATGTGTCTCCGGAGGGTCTGTGGAACGATCACTCGGTCTCCCCATAAAACACAGTTGCCAGTCACAGTTAATTCCAGACGCCTACGGAAGTAAGGTTCATAATCCTGTGTGACAGTTGCCGGCCAACCGTACCGTACCCAGGAGAGTATTGTCTTAAGGAAGGTATCCTTGGCTGTATGGGCTGCTACTTCCCCAGAAGACAGAAAGGACAGGCTGGTGTAATGACAACTCTTTACTAGAGTTGAGCGGACACCTGGATGTCCGTGTTCGGCGGGGTCGGCCGAACTTGAAAAAAAAGTCCTGGACTTTTTCCGAACTTTACCTGGACACTGAACCCCATTGAAGTCAATGGGGACCCGAACTTTCAGGCACTAAAATGGCTCTAAAACACCAAAGGAAAGGGCTAGAGTGCTGCAAATGGCAGCAAAATGTAGTTAAGAGCATGGCAAGTGCTCTGCAATCAAATGTGGATAGGGAAATAACTTAAAACAAAAAAAAAAAAAACCCAGAAAATAAAACAATGTTCTTCATCTGTGAAGGACGAGGCCCATATGGAGTAGGAGGGAGGTTGAGGTGGTGGTGGATGTGGCGGTGACGCGGTGTAGGTGGAAGCGGCGGTGGAGGAGGACGAGGTAGCCAACACTGCTTTTTTTCAGTCATTTTAAATGAGGGTACACCCCAAAAGAGTGAGAAAGAGCAAAAATAGAACAATGGCTGGGTAAGGTCGGTATCCATCTCTATTCTGCACAAGGTACGGAAAAGTCCCGTGGGATCCATGCCTGGTTCATTTTAATGAACGTGAGCTTGTCCACATTGTCTCTGGACAGGCGGCTGCGCTTGTCTGTGATAACGCCCCCAGCCGTGCTAAATACCCGTTCAGATAATACACTGGCTGCAGGGCACGCCAGCACCTCCAAGGCGTAAAGGGCAAGCTCAGGCCATGTGCCCAATTTGGAGACCCAGAAGTTGAAGGAGGGAGACCCGTCATTCACTACATGTAGGCGTGTGCACACATACTGCTCCACCATGTTGGTGAAATGCTGCCTCCTGCTAAGACGTTCCATATGAGCTGCTGGAGCTGCTGTTTGTTGTGGCGTGCTGACAAAGCTTTTCCACATTTCGGCCATGCTAACCCTGCCTTCTGAGGTGCTGGCGGTGCACTGGTTGCGTTGGCGACCTCTTCCTCCTCTTCCTCGGCCTTGTGCTTCCACTGTGGCCCCGCTGTCAGGTGGGAATGGAAGCAGCATCGCGTCTACCAGCGTGCGCTTGTACTCGCGCATCTTGCGATCGCGCTCCGGTGAGTGAATTAAGGACGGTACGTTGTCCTTGTAACGGGGATCTAGCAGCGTGGCCACCCAGTAATCAGCACAAGTTAGAATGTGGGCAACTCGGCAGTCGTTGTGGAGACACTGCAGCATGTAGTCGCTCATGTGTGCCAGGCTGCCCAGAGGCAACGAAAGGCTGTCCTCTGGGAGGTGTATCGTCTGTGTCCTCTGTATCCCCCCAGCCACGCACCAGTGATGGCCATGAGCTGGCCTGGGTGCCACCCTGCTGTGAACCAGGTTCCATCTCCTCCTCCTCATCCTCCAGAACTGTGCCCCTGCTGGACAATTGTGTCCCTGGCGTTTGTGTGTGCAGGAACCCACCCTCGGAGCCCCTTGCGAATGACTGCCCTGAAAGCCTTGGAAATGTTACCTCTTCATCCTCCTCCTCCTGTGCCACATCCTCTTCCATCATCGCCCGAATTGTTTTTTGAAGGAGGCATAGAAGTGGGATAGTTAAGCTGACAAAGGCGTCATCGGCACTGGCCATGCTGGTGGAGTACTCAAAACAGCGCAACAAGGCACACAGGTCTCACATGGAGGCCCAGTTATTGGGGGTGAAGTGGTGCTGTTCCGCAGAGCGACTCACGCGTGCGTGCTGCAGCTGAAACTCCACTATGGCCTGCTGCTGCTCGCACAGTCTTTCCAGCATGTGCAAGGTGGAGTTCCACCTTGTGGGCACATCACATACGAGGCGGTGAGCGGGAAGGCCGAAGTTACGCTGCAGCGCTGACAGGCGAGAATGCCGATAATGCGCACAGACGGCCCGCACTTTCTGCAGCAGCTCTGACATATCGGGGTAATTTTTAAGGAACCTCTGCACCACCAAATTCAGCACATGCGCCAGGCAAGGGATGTGCGTCAAACCGGCTAGGCCCAGAGCTGCTATGAGATTTCGTCCGTTATCGCACACCACCAGGCCAGGCTTGAGGCTCGCTGGCAGCAACCACTCATTTGTCTGCTTTTCCATGCTCCTCCACAACTCCTGCGCGGTGTGTGGCTTTTCCCCCAAACAGGCAAGTTTTAAAACTGCCTGCTGTCGTTTACCCCTGGCCGTGCTGAAGTTGGTGGTGAAGGTGTTACGCTGACCGGATGAGGAGGCGGTAGAGGATGAGGAAGCGGAGTAGGAGGAGTTAGGAACAGGAGGCAAACTGAAGCGCCCTGCAATCCTCGGTGGTGGAAGGACATGCGCCAAATTGCAATCCGCCTCAGGCCCATCCGCCACTGCATTTACCCAGTGTGCCGTTAGGGAGATATAACGCCCCTGATCATGCTTACTGGTCCACGTATCGGTAGTTAAGTGGACCTTGCCACAGATGGCGTTGCGCAGTGCACACCTGATTTTTTCCCTGGTTAACAAGGGACGGGATGGCTTGCCTGGAAAAGTAGTGGCGGCTGGGCACGACGTACTGTGGGACAGCCACCGACATAAGGTTTTAAAACTGTGCGTCTCCACCAGACAGAATGACAGCATTTCAAAGGCCAAGAATTTTGAAATGCTGGCATTCAGGGCCAGGGATCGCGGGTGGGTAGGGGGGTACTTCCTCTTCCTCTCAAGTGTTTGGGAGATGGAAAGCTGAACGCTTCCACGGGACATTGTGGAGATGGTTGGTGACCCAGGTGGTGGTGTTGCTGACAGATCGTCTGTTTGCGGGGTGGCAGGTGCCGGTATCACTACAGATGTGGATGGAGAGGCCGAGACTGCAGCAGAAGAGGAAGCAGGATGAGCCAGAGACGTTTCTTGGTTTTGAAGGTGTCTACTGCACTGCAGCTCGTGCTTTGCACTTAGATGCCTGATCATGCAGGTTGTGCTCAGGTTGAGAAGGTTTATGCCTCGCTTCAGGCTCAAATTGCACAGGGTGCAAACCACTCGTGTCCTGTCATCAGCACATTTTCTGAAGAACTTCCACGCTAGAGAACTCCTTTGAGCTGGCTTTGGTGCGCTCGTTCCCTTGCTGCGTTGGGCAGTAGCAGGCGTAGCGTCTAGGGCACGGCCGCTCCGCTTCTGCACCCTGCTCCCTCTTCTGCTGTGCTGGTGGCTCTGTGCGACCACCGCCTCTTCCTCCAAACTACTCAGGTCACCTGCATGACCTTCATTCCATGTGGGGTCGAGGACCTCATCGTCCTCCACATCATCTTCCACCCAGTCTTCACCCCTGCCCTCCTTGTCGGTCTCCACAATTCTGAATGCCGCAGCAGTTGGCACCTGCGTTTCGTCATCATCGGAGACGTGCTGCGATGGTCCTTGCATGTACTCATCTTGAGAAATAAGTGGTTGGGCATCGCTGCACTCAATCTCTTCCACTTCTGGGGCAGGGCTAGGTGGATGGCCCTGGGAAACCCTGCTGACAGAGTCCTCAAAAAGAAGAAGAGACTGCTGTATGACTAGGGGCTCAGACTGCTTGCCCGATTTGCAAGGGGGTGAGGTGAAAGACGGTTGGACATTGGCTGCAGGTGCCAACTCTGACCTTTCTGCAGTAGACTGGGTGGGAGACAATGTGAAGGAACTGGAGGCACTGTCAGCAGCAAACCAATCTACTATCGCCTCTACTTGTTCTAGCCTCATCACTTCTAGAGGCGTATGATGCCCTACCAAATACATCTGCAGGTTCTGTCGCCTACTCACACTTGATGAAGGTGTTTCACTTGTGCGTGTAACTGGCACAGATCGACCACGTCCTCTCCTTGCAACAGGAGCTCTACCAGCAGCACCACGACCCAGGCCACGGCCCCTATTTGACGGTCTCCTCATATTTCTGTAATTTATGATCTTGCCCTAGAAAGGTGTTTATTGAATAGCGGAACAAAACAACAACAGTATCGCACGGGTGTATCTCACAGTCAAATATGCAAACTATGCCGCAATTTAATTTTTTTTACCCCAAAAGAGTGTATATTGAATAGCGGAATAGGAGAAAGGATAAAAAATGGTGTATCTCACACGTACAAACACAGACTAGGCCCCGATTACAATTTTTTGTACCCTAAAGGGAGGCTGAGGAAGAGGAGTAGGAGGAGTTCGGAACAGGAGGCAAACTGAAGTGCCCTGCAATCCTCGGCGGTGGAAGATGCGCCAAACAAATTTAAAAGGTGTATCTCACACGTACCGATACAGACTATGCCGTAATTTAATTTTTTACACTCAAACAGGGTGTATATTGAATAGCGGAATAGGAAAAATTTTACAAAACGGTGGTGTATCTCACACGTACAAACACAAACTAGGCCCCGATTACTATTTTTTGCACCCTAAAGGCAGGATGAGGAAGAGGAGTAGGAGGAGTTGGAAACAGGAGGCAAACTGAAGCGCCCTGCAATCCTCGGCGGTAGAAGGAGATGCGCCAAACACATTTAAAAAGGTGTATCTCACATGTACCGATACAGACTATGCCGTAATTTAATTTTTTACACTCAAACAGGGTGTATATTGAATAGTGGAATAGGAAAATTTTTACAAAACGGTGGTGTATCTCACACGTACAAACCCAGACTAGGCCCCGATTACTATTTTTTGTACCCCCAAAGGCAGGATGAGGAGTAGGAGGAGTTTGGAACAGGCAGGAGGCAGCCTGAAGCACCCTGCAATCCTCGGCGGTATGAGATGCGCCCCAAAAATTGGAAAGGTGTATCTCACACGTACCGACACAGACTATCCCGCAATTTAATTGTTTTTACCGCAAAGGTGTAGATTAAATAGTGGAATAGAAAATATGATATCAAAAGGTGTATGTATCTCACATGTACCGACACAGACTATCCTGCAATTTAATTGTTTTTACTCCATAGGTGTAGATTGAATAGCGGAATAGAAAATATGATATCAAAAGGTGTATGTATCTCACACGTACCGACACAGACTATCCCGCAATTTAATTGTTTTTACCCCAAAGGTGTAGATTAAATAGCGGAATAGAAAATATTATCAAAAGGTGTATGTATCTCACACGTACAGAACCAGACTAGGCCCCGATTACTATTTTTTTGTACCCCCAAAGGCAGGATGAGGAGTAGGAGGAGTTCGGAACAGGCAGGAGGCAGACTGAAGCACCCTCAAATCCTCGGCAGTATGAGATGCGCCCCAAAAATTGGAAAGGTGTATCTCACACGTACCGACACAGACTATCCCGCAATTGAATTGTTTTTACCCAAAGGTGTAGATTGAATAGCGGAATAGAAAATATGATATCAAAAGGTGTATGTATCTCACACGTAGAGACCCAGACTAGGCCCAAATTACTATTTTTTGTACCCCCAAAGGCAGGATGAGGAGTAGGAGGAGTTCGGAACAGGCAGGAGGCACACTGAAGCACCCTCAAATCCTCGGCAGTATGAGATGCGCCCCAAAAATTGGAAAGGTGTATCTCACACGTACCGACACAGACTATCCCGCAATTTAATTGTTTTTACCCAAAGGTGTAGATTGAATAGCGGAATAGAAAATATGATATAAAATTGGTGATTTATCAATAGCACATGTGAACAGCAGTGTCTTATATCAGTCAGCTCTGCTGCAGGCTATGGAGGGAAAAAAAAAAGAAAATTCCCCTTTTAAGTTTGTAATTTTTAACTAGATTAGTACAGACTATGCCACAATTTAATTTTTTTTAACCCAAGGGTGTATATTGAATAGTGGAATAGAAAAAAGTGTATAACTTTTGAAATCACTCAATAATAGCACATGTGTGAACACAGCAGTGTATTATCACAGTCAGCACAGCAGCACTGAAGGAAAAACGCTGCACACAACTGACTGATAAAAAATACTTTTTTATCCCTCCTCCTCAGTGGGCAAAAAGATTGTGTTCACACCACCCCACACACAGCAAAATCGATGTGGACCACTGACACCTGCCTATCTCCAGACTCTCCCTAAAAGGATCGATAAGATCGGTCACTGCCGGCACTGCAAACCCCCCCCACACTGCAAAATCGATTGTAGAACACTGACCCTAAATATCTCCAGCCTCTCCCTAAAAGGATTGATAAGATCGGTCACTGCCGGCACTGCAACCCCCCCCCCCACACAGCAAAATAGATTGCAGAACACTGACCCTAAATATCTCCTGCCTCGCCCTAAAATTGCTATATCTCGCCCTGCCTGCAGCACTCCTACCTGTCCCTCAATTCTTTTCGGACACAATATGAGTTTTTGCCTGTCTGTCCCTAATCAGCAGCCAGCACGTATGATGTGTGCTCTGTCCCTGTACTACAGCATAATGACGCAGCGGCGCTCAGTCTCGAACTTATAAAGACTTGGTCACATGCTTCAGATGGCCAATCACAGCTACTAATACATTTGTAGGCATGGCTGGGATGGCTTAAGGCACACCAGTTAAACGCTTGTTGATTGGCTGTTGAAAGCCCACCATTTAAAGCGCGCCAATACATACAAACCCGGAAATAAAATGACCGAACACAGATTTTTACCCGAACATACATAAAGTTTTCGGGTCTGTGTTCGGATAACAAAAATCCAATTATTCTGTACGAACAAGAATAATACAGTCCGTGTTCGCTCAACACTACTCTTGAGTGGTGGAGAAGAGTCTGTTAATGTCCTTGTCAGACGGGACATGGCGTCTGCATTAGCATTGGCATCATGGCTGCGATACTGGATTTTGTAGCTATATGCTCCCAAGAATAGGGCATAGCATTGAAGACGGGCCGCAGTCGTCTGGGAGATGCCTTTGTCAGGGCTAAAGATCTGAAGGAGTGGTTTATGATCAGTCAGTATGGTGAATTCCCTACCATACAGGTAAAGATGAAACTTCTTAATTGCCCATATGAGCGCTAGAGCCTCTTTGTCAATGTGAGAGTAATTGCTTTCTGCTTTTGTCAAGGACCTGGAGGCGAATGCCACTGGTTTCTCTGATCCATCTGGTAAAACGTGAGATAGCACAGCCCCTAGACCATAGGGTGAGGCATCACAAGCCAAGGGGAGAAGCCTTTGGAGGTCATAGTGCACGAGCATGCGTGACGCCAACAGCTTTCGCTTAGAAACTTCAAAAGCACGTTGGCATGCAGCCGACCAGTTCCATCTGGAGTGTTTCTCCAAAAGCTTGTTCAACAGAAACAAAGTGTGTGCTAGATCGGGCAGGAATTTGTGGTAATAGTTCAGCAAGCCCAGGTATGATCGTTGGTTGGGGCTAGAGCTTTTACTAAAGCATCAACTTTGGCTTCCGTGTTGTGTATACCCTCTGCATCCACAAGGTGGCCACAAAATTCCAATTTAGGTACCATGAATTGGCATTTCGCCAAGTTCACTTTTAGACCCTGCTCTTGGAGTCTCGCCAAAACAAGCTCCACATTACACTTGTGTTCCTGGACCGTCAGGCCCGTGATGAGCATGTCATCTAACAGGCACTGTGTGAAAGGAATGTCTGCCAAAATCTCATCCATTTTGCGTTGCCAAATGGCGGGGGCGGAGGCTACACCAAACACCATCCGATTGTATTCATACAGTCCCTTGTGAGTTTTGATGGTTAGAAACTTGCAGTACGAATGGTGGACCTCAAACTGTAAATAAGCTTGCCTGAGATCAAGCTTGGTGAACTTTTGACCTCCTGCAAGAGAGGCAAAAATGTCATCTACTCTGGGTAGGGAATACTGGTCTATCTCCAGTTGAGAATTTAGTGCCATGCGGAAATCACCACAAATGCGTAAGTCCCCATTCGCTTTCTTTACTGGTACAACTGGTAATGCCCACTCGCTGTGCTCTACCTTTGAGATGACACCTTGTTCCTCCAGCCGACTTAGTTCAGCTTCCACACCTGCTCGGAGTGCGAAAGGTACCGTCCGAGCTTTGAAGAACCTAGGCTGGGCGTTAGGGTTTCAGCCTGAGTCTCACACAGTCATGCTTTATTTTCCCCAAATGGTTATCAAAGACTTGTGGGAATTGCTGTTTCAGGGATTACACCCTTTCCTCTTTATCTCTTGATGGGATGGTCACGGTGTTGCAGGGGTTTATGGCGATGTCTGGCATGCCAAAGTGAGCAATCCAGTCTCTCCCAAAGAGAGGGGGTCCCCCATGTTCTAGGATATATAATGGCATTCTCTTCGTCTGACCCTTGTAGGATACCTGTACTTTCACGTACCCCAGTGGGTGGAGTATCTGCTTTGAGTATGTCTGCAGTTTGATTGGTGTTGGACGGACAGTTGTTCGGATCAGAAGTTTTCTCCATTGTTTCTGGGTGATAACTGAAACTTCTGCTCCTTTGTCTACATCCATCTTTAGTTTCTTTCCTTCCAAGGTTACCTCTACAGTCATTGCTGAGGGTGCCGAATGCATATGATGTATGTCCAATCTGTGGAGCACTTCCTCATCCTCTGATTCCGATGACGATGTATATCTTCCCACCATTTATGCCTTTGTCCTGGTGTTCAGAGGTTGTTTATTTCGCACCTTCTTACTACGGCAGACTCGTTTCAGATGGCCTGCCTTACCACAATTATGACAGAACTGATCCTTAAACCGGCAGACTTTGTGATTATGGTCTGTATTCCCACAACTGTAGCAAGCTGACTCCTGGCTTGGTGAGGGTCTATATTTCCAGTTAGCTGCAGTAGGCTTGACTGCTGTTCTGAAAACTTCCTCTTTAACCTCTTCCCTTCTGCTCTGGGGGTTCAATGCCTCTGTATCTTTCACAGCCATTTCAGTCACTGAAGCTATCTCAATTGCCTTTGTAAGGGTAAGGTCTTTCTCTGTTAACAGTCTCTTTTGGCTAGACTCACTATTTAGTCCCATGACAAACTTATCCCTCAGTGCAGTCGGTAAGTACTCCCCAAAAGAACAGGCTGGAAGTGATTCCCTAACAGTGTCAGGAGCTCTGCCAAAGTCTTAGTTGCTGGTTTTTCAGGGAAAAGGAGATCCCTAAGAGTGTCATATGTCCTAGCACCAACCACTGTCAGAAATACTGCTACTTGCCTGTCGCCTGGGATGGCATTTGCACAAAAATACTGTTCCAGTCTCTCAATCCAGGAACTCCAGGTTGTATGTTCTCCATCAAATTCACTTATGCCTCGTACACACGCAACGATTATCGGCCGACCGATCAGCCGTCTTTTGTCCAGTGTTGTTGTGTTGGTTGAAAGTGCTCTAGACTGCACACAAATTTTCTCGGCCAACAAAAATCTACTTCAGAAGTGATGTCATGTGCTGGTTTACTTTCCGTGTGTTTTTTCTTCTCTGAGCATGCCCAGTCTTGCTCATCAGATTTTTGTCTGCCGAAATCTGTACTGACGGAAAATCGGCCGTTGTGTTGACGGCCAACAAAAATGTTATAGCCGGCACACCAGATTTTATTCGGCCGAAAAGTCGGAGTCGGTTGTCGAAAGCATCATACTAACAAGCCGAAAATCGGCCGATCGGACGTTGGCCGAAAATTCACGGCCAACTATCGACACGTGTGTATGAGGCATTAATGTCCCGATCAATGACATTTTCCTGCTGGGCTCTGTGGGTGTTTGTATCGAGCTGACAATCCAGAGTTTTTTTTCTTCTTTTCTTTTCTCACATGGATAGTAACCTTGTAAAGCCCATCCTCGTCGCCACTGTTATATTCTCCGTGTTGTGAGAGACACAGGACTCTGATCTGGAACAACGGATGTTTATTCAGGGCTCACTGTACACTCCAACATGCATTACAGGACAGCTCTGTATATCAATGCATCCCTTACATGTCTCTAAGATGGCCACTCTGCCCCTTGACCCTTGTCATCACTCCTGGGTGGAGCCAGCCTTAAAGTAACAGTACATGTGAAACCCTTCAGGTATAACACCAGGCTTCCGTGATCTCCTGAGGCAGGCCAAGAAAGTCTGTGGACATTTCCGCCATTTGTTCAATGCCAGTGCTCGCTTATCTGACATTCAATGGGAATTCAACCTGACCCCCAACCGCCTCATTTGTGACATGCCCACCAGGTGGAACTCAACGTTGGCAATGCTGCAGCGGCTGCACACGTAGCAGAGGGCCATCAATCAGTACCTTTGTGAGTATGGCACAAGGACACGCCAGTGGCTTTTGATTAAGGATGCATGCATTGTCCTGTCACCATTTGAGGAGGCCACAAAGGATGGTGAGCTGGGACGATGCATGCATCAGTGACACTATCCCGCTAGTCTACCTGGTGGAGCACACGCTGCGTGGAATCATGGATAGGGCACTTGAGGCAGAACAGCAGCAGGAAGAGCTGGACTTCCTTTCCTCACATGGCCCCCTTTATGCAAATATCATTCCTGCAGGGCCACAAAACACACAGGAGGAAGAGTAGGAGGAGGGTAAGCATTTCGGCAGCAAGGATGTAGAGGAAGAGGATAGCATACAGCAGTCTTAAAGGGATGATTTTGATTCCCCAGCAACCACAGGAGTTGTACGTAGTTGGGGAGAGGTTGCTCCTGCTGACAATGTCATCCTTAGTGACCCAGAAGCTCATGCCTCCTCCAACTTACGTTGCATGGGCTCCCTAATTCTGCAAAGCCTGCAAAAGGACCCGAGGATTCCTGCTATCAAGGAGAGGGATAATTACCGGTTGGCATCCCTTCATAATCCACGTTACAAGGGTAAAGTGTCAGAGCTCATCATGCCTTCGCAGAGGGAGCAGAGGATGAAACATCTTGAAGAAACCTTGACAAAAAAATTGTGTACCGCCTTTCCATACACTGGGAGGTCAACATTCTCCGGACGTGTTTCTGAGGCATTGTTCAGCCAAAGGAGGAGTGGTAGAGAAGACGGCCGGCTGACCGATGCCTTTAAACAGTTCTTTTGTCCTCAGCAGCACCCAGGGAGGTTTAAGCAACTATCGCCAGCGTCTCCATAATATGGT
Source organism: Pelophylax lessonae (assembly GCF_965119305.1). Taxonomy (NCBI): domain Eukaryota; kingdom Metazoa; phylum Chordata; class Amphibia; order Anura; family Ranidae; genus Pelophylax; species Pelophylax lessonae. The sequence goes on along the minus strand of NC_138778.1, from coordinate 80,410,693 downwards.
GCATGATTATCTAGGCGCAAGAGCAAACTTGGAGACCTTTCCAGCTGAGCATCCACTGGCTTACTGAGTCTTGATGATGGACCACTGGCCAGAACTTGCTCAATATGCAATGGAGCTACTGGCCTGTCCTGCTTCCAGCGTGCTTTCCGAACGGACGTTCTGTGCTGCTGGAGGTTTTGTGATGGACAAAAGAGTGCGTCTGTCCACAAATTCTGTTGACCAGCTGACTTTTAATTAAAATGAACCAGTTCTGGATCAACAAGAGCTATCAGGCCCCTGATGCTGATGTAACTGATTGAATTTGCTAGGGGTCTGCCATTCCTTGAAGACTGCATATGCTGCCTATCCTATTCCTCTACCTTTATTCTGCTAGCTTCCAACAATGTTTTTGGTTTAGATCACTACCAACACCCAAGGCCTAATTTTTCTGCACTTATGACAGGTGCATACAACTGAAATGTCGTATGTCATTTTTAACAGCAGGCCCTGTCCCTGTGCCCTGTTAACTGTGAGGGGTTACGGTGTTCAGGCACCACCAACACCAAAGGTCCAATTTTTGTCACTTGTATAGCACATTCAATTTCAAATTTGCATGGAATTTTTACCAGCAGGTCCTGTTTCGGCACCCAGCAAGAGTAACTGAGAGGCCTTGGTTACGGTGTTCAGGCACCACAAACAGCAAAGGCCCAATTTTTGGCACCTGTATGACAAGTACATGCAATTTCAAATTTGTATGGATTTTTTAACAGCAGTGCCCGTTCCTGCGCCAAGCAAGAGTAACTGCGAGGGTTTACGGTGTTCAGACCCAATTTTCTGCCTTTTTGGATTTGCATTTAAGCCTTCAAAATGAGGCATTTGATTGTCAAGGTTTGAGTCCCATTGACTTCAATGGGGTTTGTTTGTTTGTTCGAACAAACTTATCCTCTGTTCGCGGTGTTCTGGTGCGAACCGAACCGGGGGGGGGGGGGATGTTCGGCTTATCACTACTGATGGTGTCTACCTTCGAGGCAGTTCCGTTTGCTCAGTTGCACACGAGTCCTTTGCAAAGGGAAATTCTTGTCAAGTGGAACAAAGATCCAAAATCCTTGGACAATATTATTCGGTTAAGTCACAGCAAAAGGAGTGCTCTTCTGTGGTGGCTTCGCTCATTAGCCTTACGTCAGGGCAAGTCCTTCCTCTTACAGGCGGTCCCCGGGATACAACAATCCGACTTACAAACGACTCCTACTTACAAAGAAAGGGAGACAACAGGAAGTGAGGGGAAATCTACCCCTAGGAAGGGAAATTCACTCCAGTAAGAGTTCTCACTGGAAAAAGGCGTCTTCACTGAAGCTTTATTACTAATTCTTGTTTCCACAACAACCCAAAATTTTCAAAATCCAACTGTCATAGGGACAGAAAGTGAGGTAAAATCTTCTAAACAGGGGCACAGACAGCAAAACAAATGTTACAGGGGTGTTAATTCTTCCCTATGCTATCCAAAAAACTTAAAAATTATTCTTTAGGCTGGAGCTAAACTTAAAAAATGTACCTGTTCTGACTTACAAACAAATTCGACTTAAGAACAAACCTACAGTTCCCTATCTTGTTTGTAACCCAGCCTGCCGCCTGTATTTTATTGGACTGTGGTAACCATGGATGCCAGCCTGTCTGGCTGTTGAGGAGTGCTTGGGAAGCTGTGTGTCCAGGGGACCTAGACTGTGGAAGAGTCCAGACTACCGATCAATATTCTGAGTGATAAAGCTTTGCCTGAGTCACTGGACAAATCATCTGCAGGGTTGTCCAGTTTGGATACAAATCGGACAATGCCACGGCCGTGGCTTACATCAATCATCAAAGGGGGCACCAAGAGTGTCTTGGTGGCCTGGGAGGTGGCCGAGATCCTTAAATGGGCAGAACATTTTGTTCCAGCCCTCTCCGCCGGGCATATCCCAGGAGTGGAGAACTGAAGACGGATTACCTGAGTCATCAGGTGTTGGATCAGGGGAAATGGTCCCTACATGTAGAGATTTTTCACCTGCTGTGTGTCCGGTGGGGGACACCCGACGTCGACCTGTCAGCCTCTCAACTCAATAAGGAGGTACAGAGGTTTTCAGCCAGGTCTCAGGATCCTCTGGCTGACGCCACAGACACACTGGTGGCTCCTTAGGGTCAGTATTGGCTGATCTATGTGTTCCCTCCGCTGAAACTCCTGCCGAGGCTTCTGCGCAGAATAGAGGTGGAAGGGATTCCAGTCATTCTGGTGGCCCCAGACTGGCCTCACCGGTCTTGGTACGCAGATCTGGTAAGGTTGGTCGCTGATGCTCCTTGGAGACTTCCTCTCAGGGAAGATCTGCTGTCTCAAGGGCCCATCTTTCATCCTGCTTTACAGTTGCTGGCTTTAATGGCATGGCTGCTGAAAGCCAGGTATTGACGGATAGGGTTTTTTCTGACTTCGTGATTCCTACACTGTTGAAGGCTATAAAATCTACCTCCAGGAAGATCTATAATCATATGTGGAAATCGTACATCTCACGGTGTGAATTACCGAAGGTGCATCCACGCTCCTTTTCGGTGGCTAAGATTTTGGCTTTTCTCCAAAGAGGGGTTGAGCAGCGGTTGGCCTTGAGTACCATTAAAGGCCAAGCGTTGGCTTTGGTTTTCCAACGCCCTTTAACTACGCATGCTTTGATTCAAAATTTTATTCAAGGGGTTTGCCATATGGCTCCTCCAATACGGTCCCCGTTACCTGTGTGTGATCTTAACCTGATACTGTCTGTTCTTCAAAAACCTCCCTTTGAGATTATTAGAGAGATTTCTCTGCTGACACTGTCACAGAAGGTAGCCTTTTTGGTGGCTATTATATGAATTGGCGACGCTATTCTGCCATTCACCTTATCAGGTGGTCCACAGAGATAAAGTGGTACTTCGTCCTAATCAGTCATTTCTGATTTCCATTTGAATGAAGACTTCACTCTGTCCTAAGCCCAAGCACCCCAAGGAAATTGCCTTGCATTCTTTGGATGTGGTTCGGGCAATTAGGGTTTACCTGGTGGCTACTGAATCTTTCAGGAAATCAGACTCTCTTTTTGTCCTCACGGAAGGACCCTGAAAGGGATTGGCTGCGTCTGCTGAGACCATATCCAGATGGATCAGGCAGGCGGTGGTACAGGCTTATTCACTGAAGGGTAGGTTCCACCTTTCCCTGTGAAGGCGCATTCTACTAGGGCGCCGAGTGCTTCTTGGGCTTTTTGCCATCAGGTGTCAGTAATACAAGTTTGCAAGGAGGCAACTTGGTCATCTGTGCACACGTTCACAAAATTCTACAAAGTAGATGTGTTGGCATCTTCGGGTGTTTCTTTTGGCCGCAAGGTTTTGCAGGCTGCTGTTTAAAAGAGCAATTTTTTTTCTCTTTGAGGGTGTATGTTGTTTCTAGGTGAGCTCCATGTTACCTGATTGACTAAGTTTAACCTTTTGGGAATTATTTTCTTTCTCTGAGTTGTTTTCCCACCCCTTATGCAAATACTGCTTTGGGACGTCCAAATGGATAAGGAGAATATGGGGCTGCGTCTGTCAATGAACGAAAGAGAAAAATGGATCTTTGACTTGCAGTAAAATCCTTTTCTCTTAAGTTCATTGAGAGACGCAACACCCGCCCCTAATTCTGAGTAGGTTGGGGTTTTCTACTTCTACTTGCAACAAAAACTGAATCCCATAGAAGAGTAAGTGGGTGTATGCCTGCAGGGACTGCCCCATAGGCGTGGTAAAGATTTTCCCTGCCTAGTGTCCTACTCCTGGGGGCAGCATAACCCAATGGTTAAGAAAAATATGGAGCAGCGTCTGTCAATTAGCTTCAGAGAAAATTATTTTACGGTAAGTCAAAAATCCATTTTTTCTATCGTTCATCGACAGACGCAGCTCTGCTTAATCATAGACTTTAGAGTTATGCTCCTCCCACTAGGGATAGGCACTAAGCGGAAAAAGGCTTGTCCATGCATATAGGGGCTGTCCCAGCCTGCATAACCCCTCAGGCTTTGCAAAACTCAAACAGTATGTTCTGCCTAGTGACAGGCATAGGACCTAGTTCCCTGCTGGAACTTCGATCTTAGCTGTAACAGGGAAAGTTTGTGATTTTTGTATTTTTCTAGTTAGTTCCTGAGGACCAAGATCCAGAGGAACTACAAGCAACAGCCAGCTGTGGTTTTCGTACAGGATAATTTAGATCCTTAAGGTCTCACAGCCTGGCCATCGAGCATGAGCAAGGTATAGTCCAGTACTAGGCCTCGCCACGACTGTGCCCCGATGGATGGGGACAAGCCTTCGAGTGGATCATCCCGCCGGAAAGCAGATGACCTGGAACACCTGAGTCGCAGCCTCCCTCTTGCTAACAGCACCCACATCCCCTGGTGGGAGGTGATCTGTTTCGGAGTGGCGCCAGCCTGGTACCACGGTATGGTGAGTAACATTTCCCCCCATGAATGGGAACCCTTAGTTGCCTTTTGTTCTGGGACCCCTTTTGGGGGTCCTGGAGACCGCATGGCGCACATGGGGGGCCGCCATTTTGCCGTGGTTCATGACCTCTGTGTTCCCATTAGTTTGCATGGGCAGCCATTTTCAGAAATTCCCCATTGACAATGTATAGCAGCCATTTTCTTGTGGTCCTGAGGCGGGACTGACATGCAGCACGTTTTTTTTCTATGCTTGAGGCTTCCTCTTTCTGTTTCTTCTGTGTTACTTTTGTTTTGACACTGACCAGGACTGCACGTTTTTGATTGCACAGTAGCTGTGTAATAGGAGTTTTGGTGCTCAAACACTGCAATTAAGGCAGGTATTTAAACTGAGCTTGAATAGCACACTGACAGGCAGATCTCTGTAACAAAGATGGATGTAAGGTAGGTGTATTGCTGGCAGATGACTATTATTTTATTATTTGATGGTTATATACTCTATGAGTATTATATACTGTTATTTAAATATACCATTGTATTTAGGAGTCCCTCACTTTGATGGCAAGGTCTATGATATGGCCAATACATATGGATATATAAAAGTGTATATTGATTGTTTTTGATCTTTTGGCTACACATTTCTTATGTTACTTGCTATTCTTTAATCCGCTTGCCCCTGGTTACTCTCTATTATCTTTATATATCTCTCTTTTTGTAGACCCCATTTACGTTGATGTAATATTAGACGAGGAACGTATCTGGTGCCTGTAATCTTGGGGTTCCCGTGATAATTTTGAGAGGATACTGACTGTGAATTCTCCCCCAAAAATCTACATATTTGCAGTTATTCTAATGCATATAACCTCTTGCATATATCTGCCTGCACTGATCTGCCCCTCAACGCATGTGTCTGCCAAGGTCTCTATCGCAGCTGGGTCAGTACATATTGATTTTGGTTTTGTAAAATTGATTGTATAGCTAATGTGGAGAAATATATACATATGATGACTTGAATGAAGCATTTGAAATGTTAATGTTTATATTAAATATACTCTTGTATATATTTTCTGTAGAAATATCTGTCTGCCTTGGTCTCTCTGGCACTGAGGAAGCCCTGTTGCGAAACGCGTCGGCTTGCTGGGGACCCTAGACCATGCTATCTAGATACACTGTATCAGCATTTCCCATCGGAATATATTTCTACATATGCGTTTTTCTTTTTTTTCAGTCTTTCTATGTAGTTATAGTATATTTTGTTTTTTGCCCTTATATATATATATATATATATATATATATATATATATCTGTTCAACAAAGACATCAATTTTAATTAATTATATGGTGTGATAATTGTGATCATCCTCTCTCCAATTGCCTATACAAAGCCCCATCTTTCTCTTAGTATTTTGTTGTACACAATACTAGGGGTTTGGGCACATTATCACGGCAATTGTTCTTTGTGACTAATATCCGTGACTATGGTAAGAGAATGATCACAATATTCATAAACGATTGAAGATATTAAGCTTTAACTAATATAATTTGTACTAATTATGTTAACATGGCTGACTATCTGGGAAATGAATGGGAGGGATACATGCTTAAAATCCAAAAGGAATGTTTGGAATCAATAGGAGGTGACTCAGAGCTTGATGTAATCATACAGAAACTACAGCGTGCTTTAGAACGAAAAGCCGGACTCCAACATATGGGCATTTGTAAAGAAAACCACTGCAGATATCAATCGCCTACAAATTATGATAATCAAAATCTCAGTCCCCCTCTCAAAGCGGCTATAACATCATTGAGCAAAAATTCTGAAATCATAATAAGACCATCTGATAAAGGTGTAAATGTGGTTATTATGAATCACCTTCAATGCAGAAAAATGTGTTGGGACAATCTAAAAAATCGGGAGTGGTACAAGCCAATCTATGAGGATAGAATTGCAATGGCTCAGTCCAAATGTACTAAGTATATCAATGATGCCTATATGCGAGGCACAATTGATAAGAATACGTATGATTATCTCAAAATTTACCACCCTTGTATTCCCACGTTTTACATGTTGCCTAAAACATACAAAGATATTAAAATTCCCCCGGACGCCCAATCATCTCTGGGATTGGGTCATATACTGAGCAGATTAATTGACCAGTATCTTCGGCCTCAGGTAGTCAGCCTACCATCGTATGTGCAAGACACACCAGATCTGCTTAGGGTGTTATATGACAAGACTATGCCACCTAATTGCCTACTTATTGCCCTAGATATTGAGGCATTGTACTCATCTATTCCGCACAATCTTGGGCTGGAGTCAGTTAAGAAATTCCTGGATGAACGCGGACCACTGGCCGAGGCATATAACAACTTTATCCTTGAAGGCTTGTCCCACCATACTGAAACACAACATCTTTATGCTTGATGGCTCCCACCTCATCCAGGTGCAGGGCGTGGCCATGGGCACTTGCTGTGCCCCAGCTTATGCCAACCTGCACCTGGGTGGGTGGGAGCGAAATATATTCAATGACGAGGCCCTCTCTAATCACATTATCGCGTTGTTCAGGTACATAGATGATGTCCTCGTCATTTGGGATGAAGGGATAGATCTGTTTCATCAATTCTTTCAACATCTACAGAATAATACCAAGAATCTTAAATTCACAACCTGGAGTGATAGTAGGATAGATTTCCTAGACATTACTCTATATCTTCAGCATGATGGAAAAAGAGGATCTACATTGGTTAGAAAACCTCCTGCAGGAAACACGATTCTTCATTCACAGAGCTCACATCCAGAGGCACTTATGAATAGTATACCATACTCACAATATTTAAGGTTGAAACGTAACTGCTCTGACCCAACTGACTTTAAAACAGAATCTGACAAACTCAGATCACAGCTCTTATTGAGAGGATACACTAAAACAATGCTGCGCAGATCATTTAACAAAGCCAATATGAAAGCACGTCATGATCTGTTATTTAATAAAAGGGACAGAGATGAGGATCAGAAAGTCAGATTCATCACCACATATTCTAAGCAACATACAGAGATTCGTAAAGTAAAATATTACCAAAAAATTGGGACATTCTAACAAATGACTCCATCCTGAATAAATATCTAGACAACTCACCGAGTATCACCTTCAAAAGATCCAGATCCGTGAGGGACCATATGGTAGGAAGTCTTTACACACGACCCAGGGAGGAAGGTCAGAACCCTAATTGCCTCTACAAATGGGAAGGCTGTGATTTTTGCTCACAAGAAGGTCAATCATTTCTATTACCCAATGGTCGGATGAGATACATTAACCAACATATCACTTGTCAGACATCAGGGGTGGTCTATAATATGTTCTGCCCATGCGTATCGTTTTATGTGGGCAAGATGATCAGACCACTATATAAAAGGATATCTGACCATATCTCATACATCACGAATGGCCAAATCAATACCCCCATTGGTGGCCATGTTGGCCTGAAACATAGATTTGACCAATTATCAAATTTACTGTACTGGATGTAATACCCCAAGATAATAGGGGTGGGAACATTGACAAAAAAGTTCTGGCACGCAAAGCCAGGTGGATATATGACCTTAGAGCTACTAAACCCCCCGGGTTGAATGATATGATTTGTTTTAAGCCCTTTCTATAATGCATCCCCCCCATTCTGATAGTACTGACTTAATATATATAGTCAGTGCTCCCTGTTTCCCAGGCTCTAATTAGGCCCAATAATTGTGAAGTAATTGGGCATTTAATATTTTGAAAAAAAATACACAATTTTTGTTGCTTTTTGTTTGATTTGTTTTTTTTCTTGTTAATGTTCATGTACTGACCCCCTGTGAGGATTATGACAACATTTGCGGACTAGGGCTGCGGGTGCTCTTGGCAGTGTTATTGAGGTGTGTCTTGTCAGCCTATTCATTAGTTATGCGTTCCCTGTCCTGGCAGTGTTATGCTGTATGTTTATCCTTATGGGACCGGAGGCTGTGTCTGGTGTCAGGCTCTGCTATGCTGCAGTCGGCAGCATGGGCGCCCTCTGGTGTTTGTATATGGACCGCACAGTCTGATTAGCTGTGCGGCTCCATGGTCCTCTGTCCTTGCTAGTGACGGTGTGGGCGCCCTCTGGTGGCTTGGTCGAAGGGCGGATATGACATCGGTGAAGCACTTCCACCCTGACTTGCCTATTGATTGCACAGCAGCTGTGTAATAGGAGTTTTGGCACTCAAACACTGCAATTAAGGCAGGTATTTAAACGGAGCTTGAATAGCACACTGACAGGCAGATCTCTGTGACAAAGATGGAATGTAAGGTAGGTGTATTGCTGGCAGATGACTATTATTTTATTATTTGATGGCTATATACAGTGCTTTAAAAAAAGTATTCGGCCTTTTGCCACATTTCAGGCTTCAAACAAACATATAAAACTGTAATTTTTTGTGAAGAATCAACAACAAGTGGGACACAATCATGAAGTGGGACGAAATGTATTGGATATTTCAAACTTTGTTAACAAATAAAAAAATTCAGCCCCTTTACTTTCAGTGCAGCAAACTCTCTCCAGAAGTTCAGTGAGGATCTCTGAATGATCCAATGTTGACCTAAATGACTAATGATGATAAATAGAATCCACCTGTGTGTAATCAAGTCTCCGTATAAATGCACCTGCACTGAGATAGTCTCAGAGGTCAGTTTAAAGCGCAGAGAGCATCATGAAGAACAAGGAACACACCAGGCAGGTCCGAGATACTGTTGTGGAGAAGTTTAAAGCCGGATCTGGATACAAAAAGATTTCCCAAGCTTTAAACATCCCAAGGAGCACTGTGCAAGCAATACTATTGAAATGGAGGGAGTATCAGACCACTGCAAATCTACGAAGACCTGGCCGTCCCTCTAAACTTTCAGCTCATACAAGGAGAACACTGATCAGAGATGCAGCCAAGAGGCCCATGATCACTCTGGATGAACTGTAGAGATCTACAGCTGAGGTGGGAGACTCTGTCCATAGGACAACAATCAGTCGTATACTGCACAAATCTGGCCTTTATGGAAGAGTGGCAAGAAGAAAGCCATTTCTTAAAGATATCCATAAAAAGTGCTGTTTAAAGTTTGCCACAAGCCACCTGGGAGACACACCAAACACGTGGAAGAAGGTGCTCTGGTCAGATGAAACCAAAATTGAACTTTTTGGCAACAATGCAAAACGTTATGTTTGGCGTAAAAGCAACACAGCTCATCACTCTGAACTCACCATCCCCACTGTCAAACATGGTGGTGGCAGCATCATGGTTTGGGCCTGCTTTTCTTCAGCAGGGACAGGGAAGATTGTTAAAATGAATGGGAAGGTGGATGGAGCCAAATACAGGACCATTCTGGAAGAAAACCTGATGGAGTTTGCAAAAGACCTGAGACTTGGAAGGAGATTTGTCTTCCAACAAGACAATGATCCAAAACATAAAGAAAAATCTACAATGGAATGGTTCACAAATAAACATATCCAGGTGTTAGAATGGCCAAGTCAAAGTCCAGACCTGAATCCAATCGAGAATCTGTGGAAAGAACTGAAAACTGCTGTTCACAAACGCTCTCCATCCAACCTCACTGAGCTCGAGCTGTTTTGCAAGAAGGAATGGGCAAAAATTTCAGTCTCTCGATGTGCAAAACTGATAAAGACATACCCCAAGCGACTTACAACTATAATCGCAGCAAAAGGTGGCGCTACAAAGTATTAACTTAAGGGGGCTGAATAATTTTGCACGCCCAATTTTCAGTTTTTTATTTGTTAAAAAAGTTTGAAATATCCAATAAATTTCGTTCCACTTCACGATTGTGTCCCACTTGTTGATTCTTCACAAAAAAATTACAGTTTTTATATCTTTATGTTTGAAGCCTGAAACGTGGCAAAAGGTCACAAAGTTCAAGGGGGGCAAATACTTTTGCAAAGCACTGTATCTGCCTGCACTGATCTGCCCCTCAACGCATGTGTCTGCCAAGGTCTCTATCGCAGCTGGGTCAGTACATATTGATTTTGGTTTTGTAGAACTGATTGTATAGCTAATGTGGAGAAATATATACATATGATGTCTTGAATGAAACATTTGAAATGTTAATGTTTATATTAAATATACTCTTGTATATATTTTCTGTAGAAATATCGGTCTGCCTTGGTCTCTCTGGCCCTCAGGAAGCCCTGTTGCGAAACCGTCGGCTTGCTGGGGACCCTAGACCGCGCTATCGAGACCGTAACATCTAATGAGATACACTGTATTAGCATTCCCCATGGGAATATATTTCTACATATGCGTTTTTCTTTTATCTAGTCTTTCTATGTAGTCATAGTATATTTAGTTTTTTTGTCTTTTATATATATATATATCTATATATATATATATATATAGATATATAAATATATATGTCTGTTCAATAAAGAGAGCAATTTTAATTAATTATATGGTGTGATAATTGTGATCATCCTCTCTCCAATTGCCCATACAAAGCCCCATCTTTTTGTTGTACACAATAATAGGGGTTTGGGCACATTATCACGGCAACTGTTATTTGTGCACGTTTTTATCTGGTTTTTATCTGGTAAAGTTTCCGGGGGTCCCCTGTAGCTCTCCTGCTCTGCTATATTTAGACATTGCTCAGGTTTTCGGGGTCCGCAGTAATAACGGGGAAACCGCGTTTTTCATGGTCTTAAAGGGACAGTGCACAAAAAGAAAAAAAACTTTTGTTTGTGTTGTGGAAATTTTATTGTGGACGTTTCTTAGGATGTATTTTTAATTAAATTGCCATAATGTCTCCCAGTGTCAGTTCATCGGTAATCGCTTTGAACAACGAATATTGCTTCAACTGGCATTGAGTAAAAGATCTGTTAGTGAAAATCTTCCATTAAGATGGGATGGCACAATACTTGTAGCAAGGAGAGATCTATCGCACAAATGTATACTCGCCATCTGGGGCCCCATCTATTTACTGTGGAGATATGTTTGTGATGTAGAATTCTTATTTTACCAAGATTAATGGATGGCATCTTTCAGTCATATTTGATCCGTATGACTGAAATACTGCTGCTATTGTGTTATGCAGAGAAAGCCTCATCAACTGGAACAAATAGAATGATCACTATTAAATATGGTTTATATGAACTATATTTGATGGGATCCACTAACAGGTAATGGGTCCATGTTTGTGAATGAGCACAGACAAGTCCATAAGATGGCAGCCATTTCTGCTCATCTCTGCACGTCTGTGTTTTTACATAAGCACTGACTCTTCGTTCCCATTGTACTTTTTGAATGTATACATTTTCTGTGATTGGTGGTCTTGAAGCCACTCCTTGCAACCCCTTTTTGTTCACTTGCTGTAAATAAACCAAGCCCTTCCCGTAGACACACAGGAAACTCCCACAGGAGGAAGCACACACATAGACACAGAGCTCACACACCCATTCATCCATGCAGACACACAGAAACTCTCACACACAAACACTCACTCTTATCCACACACATAAATACCCAGAGAGAGAGACCAGGGCAAGTGGCATTGATATGACCCAGCGTGTCTGTTCCTTTTTTGTCGCCGAGCGCTTGGTAAACCTTATGCAAAAGAGCGGTGCATTTGTACTTTTCAGTACAAGCGATTTTTGGCGTTTGGTGCGTATTAATCTTCAGCGCACTGATCGGGGTTTCTATGCTCCAAGCTCTATTAATTTCCACAACATTTGCAAATGGAGTCCCAGGATAAAATATGTCCTGCAGATCCCCTGAAAATGACTGCGGGACCCTCTGGCTCGCAGTTACAGCCAGAGATTGCAGTTTTTCTGCATAGCCTGATGTCAAAAGTGCAGTCAGTTTGTTCTGGTGCTGCTAGCTGCAAACGTCCTCTGTCCTCCCCTCCATCTGCAGGATCTTCCGATTCTGACACAGATATGGTTGCCGCAGACGCAGACCACCCTGAGGGGGTCGGTGTCTTCACATTCTGACGTTGAGAACCTGCCTTGGTGGAAAATTTTATAGTTTCTGTTTGGGAAACTCTTAAAATGGCTGATGAACCCACAGTGTCAGGTACGCAGGTGTCTTGGCTCCCGCAAATATCGCAAATCGGGTAAAGTATTCCCTTGTCCTGACTTGTTTCACTCTATTGTGGATGAACAATGGCGACGCATTAAGCACATACTGGTGGTGCCTAAGCATTTTGCAGGCTATAATCCCTTTGCAGAGGCGGTGGATTCCAGGTGGGCTGTACCACCAAAGGTGGATTCCCCGGGGGCCAGGTTGAATAAAGCGACTCTGGTGCTTGTGGAAGAGTCGCTGACCTTTTCGGATACCGTTAATAGACAGGTGGAATCCTTACCCTGCCATGTACATGTGTGTAACGCTCTGGGGTTTGTTTTAGTGAACTGGATTTGCAGCTGCAGAATTTCCACTCAGTAGTCCTGTAGAGATGTGTTGAATCACCATATCCAACTCTCCAGACTCATCATTGTGGCCCAGCCTGCTTCAGCATGCTCATACACATACACTCAGATAAGATGTTCCTGGAGTGATAGATCTGTATGTAATAGTATTGAGGTGATATACTGAAGGGGACAGGCTTGAGTAGTGATAGCAATGATAGGCACTCAGGTAGTAATGTTCAGGAGTGATAGCAGATGGTAAAAGATAGTATGCAGGAAGGTTAGCAATCATGTACAAGTAACAGGTGGTAGGGGACAGCAGATGAAGTGTACAGGAGATGCTAAGTTAGTGCAAGGATATAGATGGTAGTAGACTCAAGAGCTAGCAATCTAGGTAACGGTGCAGGGGATAGATATTGTAGTGCATAGATCCTAGAGTTTAGCAACAGTTCTTAGTATGCAAGAATAGATAGTATAAGTTGATAGGAAGGGATCCCCTGCGGGGTACTTATCACTAGCTGGTTAGCGAGGTGAGGGATCAGGTAGCGAGGTAAAGGATCAAGTAGCGAGATACAGGATCAGGTAGCGAGACTCCGGTCAATCCAGGTATTGGGAAGATAGCTGGAGGATTCGGCAGCGTCAGACAAGGCTGTGTAACAAGCGGTTTGCACGAACACCTTGTGAGTGCACACAGGCGGTTGAAATAGCCGCTCAGAGCGGCGCCTAGTGATGACGTCATCAGATGTTAAAGAGACAGGCAACTATATGCGTTCCACCTACCTGAATGGTGGAACGCAATGCGGAAGTAAGAGGCTAGAAAGGTACCGAAGGTACCAGGATCTTACAATGTGGTGACGGGTCACATGTTAAAAGCTAACTTTGTGAACGTTCTCATAGCACAGACTGCTACTGAATGGGTGAAGTTGCTGAAGAGTAACTTGAAAACGACACAGCTTCCCTCTGCAGTTCTGGAACTGTTAGACCAGTTGGTCCAAGCCCTGGTGTTCATGTGTGATACGTCCCTGGATTTGGCCTTATTGGTGGACAGGACATCAGCAGTGGGGGTTGCTATTAGACGCCTGATATGGCTGGAATGCTGGTCGGCTGACCAGGCTTCTAAAAAAGCTGTTACTGATCTCCCTTTTACGGGGGAGAAGCTAATTGGAGCCTCTCTGGACGAGTTGATCAAAGGTATCACGGATGGTAAGAGCACTAATCTGCCCCAATCCCCTAAGGGCAAGGCGCTGGGCTCTAGGTGGGGACCTTCCTTTACTGCTCATAAACATCTTTTTCATGACTCCGGGTCACAGGAAAAAGGTAAACCATTTAGATCTTCGGGGGGGTCTAAGAAGCCATGGCTCGGTAAGTCCAAGGGCGGAAAATCCAAACCCGCAGACAAGCCCTCGTCTGCATGAAGGGGCGCTCACACACGAGTCTGGGGTGGGGGGAGATGTCTTTGATTCTTCCGGGAACCCTGGACTTCCTCAATTCAGGACAAATGGGTTCACGAATTGATCTGTTTCGGATACAAAATTGAATTCCGGTCTCGTCCACGAAACGGGTTCTTCCTGTCCAATCTTCTATTGTCCCCAGCCAGGTTAAGGGACTTGAAAGGGGCAGTACACGACTTGCTGTCACAAGGGGTGATTGTGCCGGTTCCATCTTCGGAACGCTTTCAGGAGTTTTATTCAAACCTGTTCACCGTGCCCAGAAAAGAAGGCAAGGTGCGCCCCATCCTAGATCTCAAAGCCCTGAACCGCTTTGTGCGGGTACAGAGGTTTTGGATGGAGTCCATCCATACGGTAGTGGACATCTCTATCTACGCTGGACATCAGCAGTTTTTTGAGCTTTGCGGTAGCGGAGCAGTATTATCAATTTGTGGCGTTACCCTTTATTCTCACCTTCGCTCCCAGGGTGTTTACCAAGGTTCTGGCTCCGGTGTTCGCATTGCTGCGCCCGAGGGGGATTGCGGTACTGGGATACCTGGACCATCTGTTGAGAGCGGTCTCTCATCCGGTTCTGTTGGAGAATCTGGAGGTCACTGTCCGAACACTACAAGAGTTCGGTTGGAATATCAATTTTAAAAAAAATCTGCATTGACTCCGGTTCTGAGACTGGAGTACCTAGGCCTGACTCTGGATTCAGCCTTGGAGAGGGTTTTCCTCCCCTTGGACAAACTTTGTCTGAGTCCTTGGACGACTTGCCTACATGATTGTCCAGTTCAGGTTCAATCAGACAACATCACGGCTGTGGCTTACATCAATCACCAGGGGGGCACCAGGGGTGTCCTGGCGGCCAAGGAGGTGGCTGAGATTATGACTTGGGCAGAAAGATTTGTTCCAGCCCTCTCTGCTGTACACATCCCAGGTTTGAAAAACTGGCAGGCAGATTACCTAAGTCGTCAGGGGCTAGATCAAGGGGAGTGGTCCCTAAACCCCTCGATAGGGGAACCCTGAGGTTGATCTGTTTGCCTCCCGCCTCAACAAGAAGGTGCAGAGATTCGTAGCCAGGTCTCAAGATCCTCTGGCCAAAGCCACAGACGCCCTGGTGGCTCCTTGGGGTCAGTATCATCTGATTTATGCATTTCCCCCATTGAAACTTCTGCCGCCTCTTCTGCGCAGGATAGAGGTGGAAAACATTCCGGTCATTCTGGTGGCTCCTTGAGTTCAGTATCAGCTGATTTATGCATTTCTCCAGTTGAAACTTCTGCCGCATCTTCTGCGCAGGATAGAGGTGAAAAAAAATTCCAGTCATTCTGGTGGCTCCAGACTGGCCTCATCGGTCTTGGTATGCAGACCTCATAAGATTGGCCACCGGTACCCCTTGGAGGCTTCCTCTCTAGGAAGATCTGTTGTTTCAAGGTCCGATCTTCCATCCTGCTTTACAGTCGCTGGCTTTAATGGCATGGCCGTTAAAGGTCAGGTGTTGATAGATAGAGCCTGTAATCCCCACTCTCTTGAAGGCTAGGAAGTCGACTTCTCAAAAGATCTATCATCGCACGTGGAAATCGTACATGTCAAAGTGTGAATCGATGAAAGTGCACCCTTGCTTGCTTTCTATCGCAAGGGTTTTGTCTTTTCTACAGAAAGGGGTTGAACAGCGGTTGGCCTTGGGTACTATCAAAGGCCAAGTTTTCAGCTTTGGCTGAATATTTTCATAGTTACATAGTAGATGAGGTTGAATAAAGACAATAGTCCATCCAGTTCAACCTGTGTAGGTGGGTGTGGCTGTAATCATCTCACATAGCCCTGAATGTTCTGATCCTTGAGATGTACGTCTAAGAGTCTTTTGAAAGCCACCATACTTCCCGCAGAAACCACCTCTTGTGGTAGAGAATTCCACAATTTTGTAGCCCTCACAGTAAAGAACCCCCCACGTTGCCTGAAGTTAAAACGCTTCTCCTCTAATCGCATTGTATGCCCTCGAGTCCTCGTGCAATCCTTTCGACTGAACAGCTTTTTCAGACAGTATTAGGACAGGAGATGTACCAGGGGATTGGAGGAAAGCGAACGTGATTCCGATATTCAAAAAGGGGCAGAGGCATATCCCGGGAAATTATAGGCCTGTCAGTTTGACATCAATAGCATATGCCCAGGCGTTAGTTAGGAAAAGGAGGGGTACACTGACCATGACTGTATGGTTAGTAGTAATACACAGGACTTGCCACTATGGCTAACAGAGGGTGAAATCAGGGAAAGGCTGGATAAACTTAACACAAACAAATCACTAGGCCCGGATGGCGTACATCCTGGAGTACTCAAGGAACTCAGTAAGGTTATATCTAGATCACTATTCCTGATCTTTGCTGACAGTATTGACAGGAAATATACCAGGGGATTGGAGAAAAGCTAACGTGATACCGATATTCAAAAAAGGGCAGAGGCATGTCCCAGGAAATTATAGGCCAGTCAGTTTGACATCGATAGTATGTAAACTTCTGGAGTGGATGATAAGGGACTATATCGTAGAGTTTGCTAAAGACAACAACATCATCTGCAGTAATCAGCACGGATTTACAAATGGGCGTTCTTGTCAAACCAATCTCTTAACATTCTAGGAGGAGGTGAGCTGTGAGCTAGATAGGAGGAGACCAGTGGATGTGGTGCACCTGGAGTTCGCTAAGGCATTTGATACAGTTCCCCACAAGCGCTTAATTTATAAAATAAGGTCTTCAGGCATTGACCGCAAGGTTTGCTCTTGGATACGGAACTGGCTAAAAGGGCGTGTCGAAAGGGTGGTAATAAATAGCTTGTACTCAGACTGGTCTGAGGTGGTAAGTGGGGTCCCCCAAGGCTCAGTCCTGGGACCAACCCTGTTCAATTTATTCATAAACAGCATTGAGGACGGGATCAGTAGTTCTATATCAGTTTTTGCAGAGGACACAAAATTGGGCAGGGCAATAACTGCACGGCATGAAGCAGATATCCTACAGAATGACCTGGACAAAATAACAGAGTGGGCAACGCCATGGCAAATGAGGTTTAATGTGGAGAAGTGTAAGGTTTTGCACTTGGGGACTAAAAACATAAAAGCACAATACCTTTGGGGGAATCAAAAATGCCTAAGAGGGTACATAATAGCAATTTATAAATACCTCAATGGTGATCTCAGCATAGAAAAAAAGCTATTCAGTCGAAAGGATTGCATGAGGACTCGAGGGCATACAATGCGATTAGAGGAGAAGCGTTTTAACCTCAGGCAGCAGGATTGTGGAATTCTCTACCACAGGAGGTGGTTTCTGCGGGAAGTATAGTTGCTTTCAAAAGACTCTTGGATGTACATCTCAAGGATCAGAACATTCAGGGGTATGAGAGATTATTACAGCCACACACACCTATACAGGTTGAACTGGATGGACTATTGTCTTTATTCAACCTCAACTACTATGTAACTATGTAACCCAAAAAAGAGAGTGATCAGAGATGCATCTAGGTTTATAGCCAGAGGAGACCAGGAGAGCCAGGAGCAAGTAATTTCCTAATCCCAAACCAATTCTTGACAGACCATCATACATAGCAGAATACAATGAAAACTATTTAACACCAGGGTGGTGTAAGCACCATACATCCATCAGCCCAAGCTCCCACACAAGACGGGAGAATGGTGTAACACCCACACGCCCCGGGAGCTTATGCCATTGTATATCCAATATGTTATTATAATCCCCAACTGCTAAAAGCGGTGCATCTGGACAACATGCCATGAGGCCCGCCAGCAACCTGAGGACCTCTGCTAAGAAGGGGGGGGGGGGTTTGTATACTCCTGCCAGGAGGCAGGACAAACCAACAACACTGCAGAGTAGAAAAACATACCGCCCATAAGGGTAATAATGTCCTGAGTACATTTGAGCGGGGTCCCGTGTCTAACCAACACACTCACACCCCTAGAGAAGCAGGAATGCGTGGAATGATATTGATAGGCAAATAGTCTCATAGAAAAGCAATGAGATGAAGGGGACGGCGGGTGAGTCTCTTGTAGACAAATGACTTCCGCCTGAAGATGTTTAATCGTGCGAAGGACCGCAGTCCTCTTTACCGGGTTGTTAAGGCCCCGAACATTCCAGGACAGTACCCAAACTGTCTTAGGCATGGTGACAGTTTAGATCATAGGGTAACATATACCTTAACAGGGTGAGTGGATCCCAACCCCCATGTATCGCAGAAAGGGAAAAAAGCAGCATATACCGTGACCGAATACCCGGGCGTGATTACTGGTATAAGTGTTCGTGGTAATGAGAGATAACACCAAGTTGAGGCCTGCTGAAGAAAGCGTTCCATTTGGCGTCCGGAGAGTGGAGAGTCTGGTGTAGAAGTAGATAAAAGAGGTGAAAAAAACATTGTTAAGATGAACAGGACCAACGTGGCCCAAATGTTCAATATCCATGTGTCCATGCAGGACTCTCTTGGGGGTAACAGTAGTGTTCAGAGGTAAAGCAGCGAACCGTGAAACTGCCGCAACTGATTTTAGTGGGGGATGACACATATTGAACAGCATCTTGGTCCGCCTAAGCAAGGGTTACGCCAGCAAGTGGGGTGCAGATCTTATAATCCAATGCGATAGCAGTCCATCAGGATACCTCATGCCTGGAAGGTGTGCTGGCACAAAGTGATCTTTCCTCCCTGTCCAGCCAGTGGGATGCAGCCGAGGGGTTTATCAAAAAAAAAAAAAGTGTTCCTCTCCCCTAGCAACCACTCTTAGTTTGGTGACGTTTAACATTGGTGAATTTGGCTCTTTGTTTCTGTACCTCAGCTGAGTAATCCGGGAACAGGAAAAAAAAACTGGATTTTTGTAAGAACTTACCGTAAAACCCTTTTCTTTGAAGTTCATCGACAGACGCAGCACCCGCCCCTCTACTTTTGAGTTATGTGGTCTTTTTCTGTCACTGCTTGCAATACAACTGTTTGAGTATAGCAGAGCCTGAGGGATTATGCAGGCTGGGACAGCCCCTATAGGCATGGACATGCCTTTTTTTCCGCCTAGTGCCTATCCCTAGTGGGAGGAGCATAACCCTATAACCTAGGATTAAGCAGAGCTGCGTCTGTCGATGAACTTCAGAGAAAATTATTTTACGGTAAGTTCTTACAAAAATCCAGTTTTTTTTCCCCAAAATTGTTGCTCTTTGTTTGTTTATAGCATAAAAAATAAAAATCACAGAGAGGATTAAATACCACCAAAAGAAAGCTCTATTTGTGGAGGAAAAAAAAGACATAAATTTTTTTGGGTACAGTGTCGCACGACCATGCAATTGTCAGTTAAAGTAACACAGTGCAGAATCGCAAAAAATGGCCTGGTCATTAAGGGGTTAAAACCTTCCGGTCCTTAAGTGGTTAATATAAAAGATTCATCTTCATGTAGCTTTGTGTCTAACTTCCAGTTAGAAAAACCTGTATATTGGACATCTGATTTTATTATATACATATATATATATTTATATATATATAATATGATATAATGCTTTGATGAAGGGATTGCTTTGCCTTCAACATCAAAGGGCCAGATGTAGACTGGAATGCTCTCCTGGGCCAATGAGCATGAGGGCAGAGTAACAACACTATCTGAAGGAGGACAGCACCATACTTCCTGGTGGTTATCAAGAACAGGCCTTGAAAGTTTACAGATGGTTGCTCATTGGACAGAGGACTATACATGAAGGACAGAGGGTGTCAGTATGGGTGGTGCTTTGAGTTCTTTAAAAATGCGTGGGCAAGCGATGAGTGTTTTCTTTCTTCATAGAGTCCAGCCAAGATACAGAACTTTGTGCAAACAATTCAACCGAAAGTGAGTCAGCGCACACTGACATTAGATGAGATCTATATGTGATTAAATGGAAATAAAAATAAAGGTAAAAATATGCAGACTGAATGTCTTTGTGCTTTCCGACAAGGGCAGGTCTCTGATGTGCGGCTGATCTTTACCGCGGGAGTACCCGTGGGTTTGTCAATGCGGGGAATTTCCCCATCTGTTCCTCTCCCCCCCCCCCCCCCCTCCTGTCCCACTCCCTCCATCGTCCCTTTCTTGTTGTTTTTGTTTGTCGCCCAGTCTGGGGCTCTGCTCTCATTTCTCTTTTCCATCTCTTAGATAAAATTGGGGAGCGACGGTCGGGAAAGGTTTTTCCCTTCTCTATAATCTAGCTCCTCCACATGTCTGTATAGGGGCCTGGTTATCTATGACTTCGGGTGGAGGTGTCTGCACCTTCCCCGACTCCGGGGTTGGATTCTTTGACTATGCCGGGACCTTCATTGTTCTTCAATGAGATGTTATAGTTTACTTTTCCATTTTATGCAATATCTGCTACATATGTCTGTATAGTACATGTCACAGATTGTTTCTCGACTGTTGTTCCTTTTCTAAAATAAAATATTTGAAAAAAAAAAAAAAAAATATGCAGACTGATAGCAACAGAGAAAAAAATGATAATTAAATGATGGTGTTTTTTATGTCCATGTAGTCCATAAAAAGCTGAGAACCACAGGATAACAAGGCCAATGTGAAAAATGGCAACGTGTTGACTGGACAGAACACTCACAAGCCGGCAGCTCCTTGTTGAGGTATGGGATTCCCTCGAGAACAAAAATAAAAATAGAAAACAGGGCGCCAGGACAGTGCACTTTGTTCCAATCTCCACTTACATCTGAATAACTTGCAGACTGCATGTAGGAGGTGGTGTGTTATCGTGTGTGGTAATCCATGATTATAGACAGGGTGTGCTGGAGAGCTGCTGAAGATGTCTGGACCCGCTGAAGATGACAACTGGGGCTAATCGCATTAGCAAACGCCAAGGCTCTCACCGCCGCCGAATGACCGAAGATAAAATGGCCTGATAGGGAGACCACCGGTCACACAAGTCTAGACATGCCGCATGAGAGAGCAGGAGAACGGCAGCGTCACAGGCTCTCATGCACCACCACTGGCTGCAACAAGACAACAAGACAGGGCACGGGCCGCAACGCATTTCCGAGGCTCACCCTCCTCCTTCAGGGCCTCAGAAACTATTATGACTACCACACACGATACCACAGCACCTCTACATGAAGTCTGCAAGATATTCAGATGTAAGTGGATATTGGAAACAAATGTTTTTACTCGCACTGACCTGGCACCTGGTTGTCTCCTTTGAAGATACAGAACTTGAAGATGGACTTATGCAATGTATCATCTCTGCTCTTTTATTTTTACATATATTTTGTAATCTTCTTTTAGATTTTTATGTTAGGGGTTTGCTTTCTTTGTAAATAAAGAGCTTTGCTTCTATGAGCATTGCATTCATTTTTAATGCTAATATTTTCATCATTATTATTATAAGAGCTTTAAAAAAATACCCCATTATAGGAGCAGACAAGATAGTACATACAATTTAAGTAAGGGGAAGTCAGAGCCACCCCCTATTTATTTCAATGGGCATCGACGGGTTTTATGTTGTAATTTAACATTGAACCCCATTTATTCTATGCTAGTTGAAGATGTGGATTCACATTGTTATATATCAGGGATCCTTAAACTACGGCCCTCCAGCTGTTGCGGAACTATACATCCCATGAGACATTGTTAAATTCTGACATTCACAGACATGACTAGGCATGATGGGAATTGTAGTTCCTGAACAGCTGGAGGGCCATAGTTTGAAGACCCTTGTTGTATATTATACATGTACATTGCAAATTTTGCAGGTTAAAATATAGACGTTTGCACTTTATATTTGAGGGATTATACAAAAAAGCATTGTATGCATTCTTTTTTTAATTTAAACATGCATAGGCAGAGTAAAAAAAGAGAAAGAAAAGAAAGACAAAAAGGACATGAGAGAAAATGAACCAAGAATAGACAAAGAATGAAAAAAAAACCCACTTACTTCTTTTTCTGGTATGATCGCTGTCCAGATTTCATGAACCATATTATCCCATCCAGCTTCTAGCAGAACAGCAGCATCCATCACACAGACTGACATGCCTGGGTTATAGAAAATAGCTTTAAAAGGGATGCTTCACAAAAAGCAGAGGGAAGGAAGAAAGGTGGTGTTACCTGCATAAGCCAGTCATGCAATGCAATGTCTCAATATTATTGTCAGTTTTTCTATTACAAACTGCTGAATAATGTGCTAGTTGTGAGATCCTTTGGAACATACATTTTAGAATCCTTGCAAAGCAAATTAACCTTAACCCTCAGCACATTACCCCAAATGACAAAGGCTAAATCCGCTCTGTGCTACATTCTAAACCTAATCTATCTAACCCTGTAATGCAAACTTAAAAATAAAAATGGTCCAACACTGCCATTGGGTATACCTCAATTTGAATACAAAAATAAAAAGCAATTGCCCTGGTGTCACTTTATATGAGGTGGACATAATATAACTGATTTATGGAGTAAAAACAACAAACAAATGGTATAACGCATAAGCCAAAAACCAATACAGACATCAATGCAATACATGATAGGCATGATGACAGGATTACAGTATCAGTGTTGCATATGAATTGAAACATCTTAATGTTTTAACTGTGCTACCATGTGGTTGAAGCACCAAAGTCTGATTCACCACATGGTAGCGTTACACTTGCCAGCCCAGCTTTGCCGACATGTAAGTGTGGCTCTCCCACATGGGTTTCTATTTTGAGTTTCCACACCTATTGACCAGACAAAACGTGTCAAGTTCAAAAATGAAGATGTTTCAATTCATATGCAACACTGATACTGTAATCCTGTTGTAATGCCTATTATGTATTGCATTGATATCTGTATTGGTTTTTGGCTTATGCATTATACCATTTGTATGTTGATTTTACTCAATAAATCAGTTATTATACTGATTATAAGTGACTATTGTGTCCACCTCATTTAAAGTCCCACCAGGGCAATTTCTTTTTATTTCTGGAATGCAAAAATCACTGCACTTACCTATTTTTCACCACAAAATTCCTTGTCTTTTTAAGCACGTATAACGCGTATAAAACACGCTGTAAGCCAAAAAATCAAAACGATTGCACACTGTACTATGTGTAAACCGAACAGCAAGCAAAAAATGACATGATTCCTCATTTTTGTTTGTGTGTAACACACAGTCATCATAGAAACCCTGTACTGCATGTATACAGTGGGGATCGAATGTTTGGGCACCCCAGGTAAAAATTTATATTAATGTGCATAAAGAAGCCAAGGAAAGATGGAAAAATCTCCAAAAGGCATCAAATTACAGATTAGACATTCTTATAATATGTCAACAAAAGTTAGATTTTATTTACACTTTCAAAATTACAGAAAACAAAAAAATGGCGTCTGCAAAAGTTTGGGTCCCTGCAGAATTTATAGCATGCACTGCCCCCTTTGCAAGGCTGAGACCTGCCAGTGTCCTGGATTGTTCTCAATCATCGTCTGGGAAGACCAGGTGATGTCAATCTCAAAGGGTTTAAATGCCCAGACTCATCTGACCTTGCCCCTACAATCAGCACAATGGGATCTTCTAAGCAGTTTACTATAAAACTGAAACTGAAAATAGTTGACGCTCACAAAGCTGGAGAAGGCTATAAGAAGATTTAAAGGCTTAAAGAACTTGTGGTACCAATATTTAAAAAAGGGCTGAGATATGTCCCGGGGAACTACAGGCCGGTTAGCCTAAAATAAGTAGTCTGCAAGATTTTGGAGAGTATGTTAAGGGACTATATACAAGGCTTTATTAATGGAAATGGTATTATTAGTAGAAATCAGCATGGATTTATGAAAAATCGTTCTTGCCAGACCAATCTATTAAACTTCTATGAAGAAGTGAGTTACCATCTAGATAAAGAAATGCCTGTGGATTTGGTGTATCTGGATTTTGCAAAGGCATTTGTACAGTAAAAGTTTGTGGGGAACTGTATTAAACTAAGATACGTAGGTATGGACCATAGGGTAAGTACCTGGATTGAAAACTGGCTCCAGGAGCGAGTTCAGAGGGTGGTGATAAATGGGGAGTACTCGGATTGGTCAGGTGTGGAAAGTGGGGTCCTCCAAGGATCTGTCCTGGGACCATTACTGTTTAATTCATTCATAAACAACCCAGAGGATGGGGTAAACAGCACAATTTCGGTATTTGCGAACTATACTAAGCTAAGCAGGCCAATATCTTCTATGCAGGATGTGGTAACCTTACAAGCCAATCTGAACAAAATAATGGGGTGGACAACTACGTGGCAGATGAGGTTTAATGTTGAAAAATGTAAGGTAATGCACTTGGGTGTCAGAAATACAAATGCAAGTTACTCGCTAGGCGATGATCCTCTGGGTGAATCTATGATGGAAAAGGACCCTGGCGTCCTAGTGGATAACAGGCTTGGCAATGGCATGCAATGCCAAGCCGCTGCAAGCAAAGCCAACAGAATACTGCCATGTATAAAAAAGGGGATTCACTCCAGAGATAACGCGATTATTCTCCCACTCTACAAGACTCTGCTCCGGCCACATCTTGAATATGCTCTCCATTTCTGGGCACCGGTCCTCAGAAAGAATGTGCTGGAACTAGAGAAAGTCCAGAGAAGGGCAACAAAGATAATTAGGGGAATGGAGGACATCAGCTATGAGGAAAGACTGCAAGCATTGAACTTATTCTTTCTGGAGAAGAGACGCTTGAAAGGGGATATGATATCAATATACAAATACCATACTGGTGACCTTAGCATAGGGAACAAACTTTTCAGAGAAAGGGAATTCAATAGGACTCACTAAAAGTAGAAGAAAAATGGTTTAACCATAAACTGCGCAAGGGGTTCTTTACTGTCAGAGCGGTAAGGATGAGGAATTCTCTTCCACAAGCTGTGGTATCAGCAGGGAGCATCGATAGTTTCACAAAACTTTTAGATGGGCACCTTAAAGACTGCAACATTCAGGGGTATACAATGTATAGTTAACAGCAAACACACACACATCAAAGGTTGAACTGGATGGACTGATGTCTTTTTTCAACCTCGCTATGTAACAACTGGAGCTCCCCACCAGGAAAAAAATTGAATTTTTTGTAAGAACTTACCGTAAAATTATTTAAAATTACTGTCCTCTGACAGTCACCGCCCGATGGTGTTAGCCTTCACTATTGGGTAATGGCGCACTCCGCAGGAGCCGGCTAGGCAGATAACTCATTAACAGGTTAATATAAAAACAAATTTTTTGTACCTCAGCACACCACTAGGGGGCCATCCCTCAGCCATTACTCAAAACCCATCTGATATAACCTCAGTTTGTAGCAAGCAGTACCGGAAGGCAACAACCCCCAACTACAAAAACCAGAGGGGTGGGGGCAGCGACTGTCAGAGGACTCAGAGAAAAGTATTTTACGGTAAGTTCTTACAAAAAATTATTTTTTCTCTTACGTCCTCTGACAGTCGCCGCCCGATGGTGTTAGCCTTCACTATTGGGAAGTCCCAAAGCAGTGCAGGTATGAGGGGTGGGAAAGAAACACAACCATCTTAGAAGGCAACGTAAACAGCCGGGCCAGTAACCACCTGAGCCCACAGGAAAAAAACTGGAGCAAACCCAGAAAAAAATACCCCAACAAGGAGGGACAGTAAAAACCTATGTCCTCTTACACAACTGAGCCACAGACACCTGATGGCGAAAAGCCCAAGAGGCACTAATGGCTCGAGTAGAAAGAGCCTTTACCGGGGAAAGGAGGAACCTGACCCGTGATGGAATAGGCCCAAACAATCGTCTGTCTGATCCACTTAATAATGGTCGCCGCGAAAGCGGCCAAGCCCTTCCAAGGTCCCTCAGGAAGAACAAACTGAGAATCAGACTGCCGAATCGACTCCGTGGCGG
The DNA here is from genome assembly GCF_965119305.1 of Pelophylax lessonae. Lineage (NCBI taxonomy): Eukaryota > Metazoa > Chordata > Amphibia > Anura > Ranidae > Pelophylax > Pelophylax lessonae. The sequence continues at coordinate 80,384,576 of NC_138778.1, read as the reverse complement.
ACAGGTAGACCTCGACCGCCCAGACCGCAGCCAGAGAATGCAAGGCAAACTCCGTGGATGCTTGGGTTGTGTACCCAGCGAAGGCAACACAATATCCTCATTGAGGTGGAATGAAGAAAACCACCTTGGGAAAAAAAGATTGACTCAGTCGCAGAACCACCTTATCTCTATGAAGTACCAGATAAGGAGAACGGCAGGACAAGGCTGCCAATTCAGACACTCAGACAAGCCGGCGTGATGGCCACCAGAAAATCAACTTTTCGTGACAACACAGACCAAGACATCTCCCTGATGATCTCAAAGTGAGGTTTATTGTAACACTGACAACAACTAAATTCAGGTCCCACGGAAGCAAGAGAGCTCCCCTCGGGGTGAGCCAAATGCCGCCCCTCTTGAATGAAGCTGCGGTCCAAAGAAAGCGACGCCCAAGGTCGTTGAAACAAGACGGCCAAGGCCCACAACAGACCCTTGGCCTTATTCAGCACCAGATGCTGATCCACGCCCTTTCCGCAGGAAGGCCAAGACCTTCGCCACGAGAAGGAACAAGGGTGAAAACCATGCACTTCGCACCAAGCGATATACGTTTTTCCAGGTGCGGTGAAAACAATTCCCTTTAAGAGGTTTGTTTACCAATGCCAGAAGCTTGGCCAACAAGATGGGAGAGCTGGAGCTGCTGATGTTTGAGGAGGACTTAGATTTTGTGGGGATAACAGAGACTTGGTTTGACAGCTCTCATGACTGGATGGCGACCATTCAGGGGTATTCCCTTTATCGCAGATATAGAGAAGGTAAAAAAAGGGGGAGGGGTATGTCTGTATATTAAGAACTGTATACAGATAAATATGAGGGATGATATTAATAATGGAGCCAAGGACGAGGCAGAATCCCTATGGGTAGAGCTTCAAAGGGAAGGCACGGTGGGGAAGGTAATATTGGGTGTATGCTATAGGCCCCCCAACCAGAGGGAGGAGGGGAGGCGGACCTCATTTTACAGATAGGATTGGCAGCAAGGATGGGAAATGTCATTATAATGGGGGACTTTAATTATCCTGATACAGACTGAGCAGAAGGAATCGCACACGCAGCCAAGGCTAGGCAGTTACTAAATGTTTTGCAGGACAATTTCATGGGTCACATGGTGAATGCACCGACAAGAAACAATGCTGTACTTGACCTACTGATTACCAACAATACAGACCTGCTCACGTATATAGAAATACGGGGCAACTTAGGAAACAGTGACCATAGGTCAATACGTTTCAGTATTAATTACAGTAATAGGAAGCAGAGGGGTAATATAAGGACGCTGAATTTCAAAAGAGCCAATTTCCCAAATCTGCGCTCACTGCTAGAAAATATCAATTGGGATAGAACCCTGGGAACAAAGAACACGGAGGAAAAATGGGAGTGCTTCAAGAGCATACTTAACAAGGGGATTGACCAGTGCATTCCAAAGGGAAATAAATTTAAAAGAGCAAAACTAAACCCTGGGTGGCTAAACTCCAACATAAAAATGCATATTAGTGCTAAAGAAAAGGCCTTCAAAAAATACAAGCCTGAGGGGTCATTGGCAGCATTTAAGCATTACAAAGAGTGTAATAAGAAACACGAGAGACATATAGCGGAGGAGAGTAAAAAGAACCCCAAGAAGTTCTTTAAGTATATAAACAGTAAGAAAGCGAAGCCAGAACACATTGGCCCCATAAAAGATGACAAAGGAAATATGGCCACTGAGGACAGGGAAAAGGCGGAAGTGTTAAATAATTTCTTATATGGAAAAATTTGGTGTGACCCAAACAAAAGAACTGCGCAAAGGGTGATATCTGACAATATTAACTATAAATCAACAAAATTGGTGCATACAAAGTTTTGGGAATTACTTCCACAGTGCAAGCTGCAATAAAAATGTAAAAAACGTAAAACTGTGAAAAAAGAGAATATTATATTGCGCTCAACACTCAAAAACACAAGAAAAGGTGCTTGTGTGCATATAAAGCTGATATTAACCATAAAAAAGCCACATTGCAATATTCCAGGTAAAACCAGCTCTGTAATAGATATATGTATAGTCCTTCTTTAAAATAGGTGAATAAATGAATAAATAAATGTGGTAGTCCTTAAAGTGCTCAGTGCAAAGGGATATCTTAGCAATCCGAGTAAACTTGAACTTGATGTGAGGAACCTTCACCAGTATACCTCCACCCAGTGCTCAGATTAGGTACTCCTTACCAGAGATAATTGATCCCTTAGTTACAGGGGGTCACATTCAGCATTGATCTCAACAAGAGGCTCCAGGCTATCCTTATCATGATATCCTCATCAATAGGATCAGGCTCAGCTAGCATGGAAAGCTGTATACAGGGGCATGATGGGTGTTCGGGGCATAGTATCGGCTCGCGGGGCGCTCTCTCTCTCCCAGGTTCATTCAAACAGGGCCCCGCACAGCAGTGACGCTGCGAAATCACACGCTGCCCCGTGAGTTCAGCCAATCGTACCGCACAACCCGGTCACCTGAGCAATCAGTGGTGAACACCCATCATGCCCCTGTATACAGCTTTCCATGCTAGCTGAGCCTGATCCTATCGATGAGGATATCATGATAAGGATAGCCTGGAGCCTCTTGTGGAGATCAATGCTGAATGTGACCCCCTGTAACGTCAATTATCTCTGGTAAGGAGTACCTAATCTGAGCACTGGGTGGAGGTATACTGGTGAAGGTTCCTCAAATCAAGTTCAAGTTTACTCGGATTGCTAAGATATCCCTTTGCACTGAGCACTTTAAGGACTACCACATTTATTTATTCATTTATTCACCTATTTTAAAGAAGGACTATATATATATATCTATTACACAGCTGGTTTTACCTGGAATATTGCAATGTGGCTTTTTTATGGTTAAATAATTTCTTCTCTTCAGTCTTCACAAAAGAATCGGGGGGCTACACGAACCTAGCTTCTAAGGCCGAACTAAACAACACACCTCAGGAAATACCGCCATGGCTTACAGAAGATAGACTTAAAACTAAACTAGAGAAACTTAACATAAATAAATCACCGGGACCGGATGGCTTGCACCCGAGGGTTCTTAAAGAGCTCAGCCAGGTGATTGCCAGACCATTATTTTTGATCTTTAAGGATAGTTTACAGACGGGTATGGTGCCAGCTGATTGGAAAAAAGCCATTAAGGTACCAATATTTAAAAAGGGGCCGAGATGTATCCCGGGTAACTATTGGCCGGTCAGCCTAACATCTGTAGTCTGCAAGATTTTGGAGGGGAAGTTAAGGGACCACATACAAGACTTTAGTAATGAAAACTGTATTATTAGTAGTAATCAGCATGGATTCATGAAAAATCATTCTTGCCAAACCAATCTATTAACCTTCTACGATGAAGTGAGCTGCCACCTAGATAAAGGAAAGCCTGTGGATTTGGTGTATCTGGACTTTGCAAAGGCCTTTGACACCGTTCCCCACAAACGCTTACTGTACAAACTAAGGAAGGTAGGTATGGACCATAAGGTGAGTACCTGGATAGAGAACTGGCTCCAGGGGAGAGTCCAGAGGGTGATGATTAATGTGGAGTACTCGGATTGGGCGGGTGTGGATAGTGGGGTCCCCCAGGGTTCTGTCCTGGGACCAATCCTGTTTAATTTATTCATAAATGATCTAGAGGAGGGGATATCTAGTACAATCTCAGTATTTGCCGATGATACTAAACTAAGCTTGCCAATATCTTCTATGCAGGATGTGGAAACCTTACAAGCCGACCTGAACAAAATAATGGGGTGGGCAACTACATGGCAGATGAGGTTTAATGTTGAAAAATGTAAAGTAATGCACTTGGGGGCCAGAAACCAGAAAGCAAGCTACTCACTAGGGGGGGAACCTCTGGGTGAGTCTAGGATGGAAAAAGACTTGGGGGTACTGGTAGACAACAGGCTTGGCAGTGGCATGCAATGCCAAGCCGCTGCAAGCAAAGCCAACAGAATACTGGGATGTATAAAAAAGGGGATTCACTCCAGAAATAAAGAGATTATTCTCCCGCTCTACAAGACTCTGGTCCGGCCACATCTTGAGTATGCTGTCCAGTTCTGGGCACCGGTCCTCAGGAAGGATGTGCTGGAATTGGAAAGAGTCCAGAGAAGGGCAACAAAAATAATTAGGGGAATGGAGGACATCAGCTATGTGGAAAGACTACAAGCACTGAACTTATTCTCTCTGGAGAAGAGACGCTTGAGAGGGGATATAATGTCAATATACAAATACTGTACTGGCGACCCTAGCATAAGTTACAAACTATTCAGTGAAAGGAGATACAATAAGACACGTGGCCACTCACTAAAACTAGAGGAAAGGCGGTTTAACCTTAAAATGCGTAAGGGGTTCCTCACTGTAAGAGCGGTAAGGATGTGGAATTCTCTTTCACAAGCAGTCGTATCACCAGGGAGCATTTATAGTTTCAAAAAACTATTAGATGGGTACCTTAGAGACCACAACATACAGGGGTATACAATGTACGGTTAAAAGCAAACACACACACACATCATAGGTTGAACTGGATGGACTGATGTCTTTTTTCAACCTCACTAACTATGTAACTATGAAGCGAAACTGAAATGCCACGAAATGGTAATGCTCCCCAGCCACCGCGAAGCGGAAGCAGTTCAGAGGACCCTCGAAAATAGGGATGTGGAGATACGCACCCTGCAAGGCGATGGATGCAGTAATTCCCCAGGCCTCATTGAGGCCATCACCGACCGGATGGATCCCATCCTGAACGTCCCGCACAAAGCGGTTCAGGGACTACCAGTCAAGAATCTGACCCACCGTGCCCTCTTTCTTGGGCACCGTGAACAGGTTGAAGTCAGCAAGGTGGACTTAATCAGCCTAGACACAGTGTGATCCACTGCTTGGGGACACCGACCAACGTTCGTCTACCGCCTCCAAAAAAACGGAGAGCAGTTGGACAAACGCCCAGGCCCCACCAACATGCGCTAAATGCGCCGCCACTGGCCATTCACGATCTTCTGAAAACCCACCGGCAGGAATAAAAACCTGACCCGACCGACTGTCTGGGGTCTGCAGAACCCAAGCAAAACAGACCGCTCACTTGACTGAGCTGGCGCATCGTTAACCATAGTTACATAGTTAGTGAGGCTGAAAAAAGACACAAGTCCATCCAGTTCAACCTATGATGTGTGTGTGTGTTTGCTTTTAACCGTACATTGTATACCCCTGTATGTTGTGGTCTTTAAGGTGTCCATCCAATAGTTTTTTGAAACTATCAATGCTCCCCGCTGATACGACTGCTTGCGGAAGAGAATTCCACATCCTTACCGCTCTTACAGTGAAGAACCCCTTACGCACTTTAAGGTTAAACCGCCTTTCTCCAAGTTTTAGTGAGTGGCCACGTGTCTTATTGTATCTCCTTTCTCTGAATAGTTTGTTCCTTATGCTAGGGTCGCCAGTACAGTATTTGTACATTGATATCATATCTCCCCTCAATCGTCTCTTCTTCAGAGAGAATAGGTTCAGTGCTTGTAGTCTTTCCTCATAGCTGATGTCCTCCATTCCCCTAATTATTTTGTTGCCCTTCTCTGGACTTTCTCCAGTTCCAGCACATCCTTCCTGAGGACCGGTGCCCAGAACTGGACAGCATACTCCAGATGTGGCCGGACCAGAGTCTTGTAGAGTGGAAGAATAATCTCTTTATTTCTGGAGTGAATCCCCTTTTTTATACAACCCAGTATTCTGTTGGCTTTGCTTGCAGCGGCTTGGCATTGCATGCCACTTCCAAGCCTGTTGTCTACCAGTACCCCCAGGTCCCTTTCCATCCTAGACTCACCCAGAGGTTCCCCCCTAGTGAGTAGCTTGCTTTCTGGTTTCTGGCCCCCAAGTGCATTACTTTACATTTTTCTACATTAAATCTCATCTGCCATGTAGTTGCCCACCCCGTTATTTTGTTCAGGTCTGCTTGCAAGATTTCCACATCCTGCATGGAAGATATTGGCATGCCTAATTTAGTATCATCTGCAAATACTGAGATTGTACTAGATATCCCCTCCTCTAGATCATTTATGAATAAATTAAACAGGATTGGTCCCAGGACAGAACCCTGGGGGACCTCACTTTCCACCCCCGCCCAATCCGAGTACTCCCCATTAATCACCACCCTCTGGACTCTCCCCTGGAGCCAGTTCTCTATCCAGGTACTCACCTTATGGTCCATACCTATCTTCCTTAGTTTGTACAGTAAGCGTTTGTGGGGAACGGTGTCAAAGGCCTTTGCAAAGTCCAGATACACCACATCCACAGGCTTACCTTTATCTAAGTGGCAGCTCACTTCATCGTAGAAGGTTAATAGATTGGTTTGGCATGAACGATTTTTCATGAATCCATGCTGATTACTACTTATAATACCGTTTTCATTACTAAAGTCTTGTATGTGGTCCCTTATCATCCCCTCCAAAATTTTGCAGACTACTGATGTTAGGCTGACCGGCCTATAGTTACCCGGGATATATCTCGGCCCCTTTTTAAATATTGGTACCACGTTGGCTTTTTTCCAATCAGCTGGCACCATACCTGTCTGTAAACTATCCTTAAAGATCAAGAATAATGGTCTGGCAATCACCTGGCTGAGCTCATTAAGAACCCTTGGGTGCAAGCCATCCGGTCCCGGGGATTTATTTATGTTAAGTTTCTCTAGTTTAGCTCTAAGTCTATCCTCTGTTAGCCATGGCGGCACTTCCTGAGGTGTATTATTTAGTTCGGCCTTACAAGCGGGGTTCGTGTAGCCCCCCGATTCCTTTGTGAAGACTGAAGAGAAGAAATTATTTAACACTTCCGCCTTTTCTCTGTCCTCAGTGGCCATTTTTCCTTTATCATCTTTTATGGGGCCAATGTGTTCTGGCCTCGCTTTCTTACTGTTTATATACTTAAAGAACTTCTTGGGGTTCTTTTTACTCTCCTCCGCTATATGTCTCTCGTGTTCTATTTTAGCCGCCCTGATTTCATCTTTACATTTCTTATTACACTCTTTGTAATGCTTAAATGCTGCCAATGACCCCTCAGTCTTGTATTTTTTGAAGGCCTTTTCTTTAGCTCTAATATACATTTTTATGTTGGAGTTTAGCCACCCAGAGTTTAGTTTTGCTCTTTTAAATTTATTTCCCTGTGGAATGCACTGGCCCACCCCCTTGTTAAGTATGCTCTTGAAGCACTCCCATTTTTCCTCCGTGTTCTTTGTTCCCAGGGTTCTATCCCATTTGATATTTTCTAGCAGCGAGCGCAGTTTAGGGAAATTGGCTCTTTTGAAATTCAGTGTCCTTATATTACCCTTGTGTTTCCTATTACTGTAATTAATACTGAAACCAATTGACCTATGGTCACTGTTTCCTAAGTTTTCCCGTATTTCTATATCCGTGAGCAGGTCTATATTGTTGGTAATCAGTAGGTCAAGTACCGCATTGTTTCTTGTCGGTGCATTCACCATCTGACCCATGAAATTGTCCTGCAAAACATTTAGGAACTGCCGAGCCTTGGCTGAATGCGCGGTTCCTTCTGCCCAGTCTATATCAGGATAATTAAAGTCCCCCATTATAATGACATTTCCCATCCTTGCTGCCAATCCTATCTGTAACATGAGGTCCACCTCACCCTCCTCCCTCTGGTTTGGGGGCCTATAGCATACGCCCAATATTACCTTCCCCACCGTGCCTTTCCTTTGAAGCTCTACCCATAGGGATTCTGCCTCGTCCATAGCTCCATTATTAATATCATCCCTCATATTTACCTGTATACTGTTCTTAATATACAAACATACCCCTCCCCCTTTTTTACCCTCTCTATCTCTGCGATAAAGGGAATACCCCTGAATGGTCGCCATCCAGTCATGAGAGCTGTCAAACCAAGTCTCAGTTATCCCCACAAAATCTAAGTCCTCCTCAAACATCAGCAGCTCCAGCTCTCCCATCTTGTTGGCCAGGCTTCTGGCATTGGTATAAAAGCCTCTTAATTTTGATGTTTTTAGGCTGCTCTCTTGATTTTTCCCCGTACCCACCCTGGGTATAGGAGCTCCGAACACCCTACCGCTAATGCCCCCATTTCTGCCCTCTGAAACTTGCTTTCCACTGGCTAATTCTACATCTGTACCCTCCCCCCCATTCCCTAGTTTAAAAGCCCCTCTAACTTTTTGGCCATCCTCGCACCCAGTACGGCTGCACCCACCCCATTTAGGTGCAATCCGTCCCTACCAAAGAGCCGGTGACCGACTGAGAAGTCGGACCAGTTCTCCAGGAACCCGAAACCCTCCTTACTACACCAGCTCCTCAGCCACTCGTTAACTTCCCTAATCTCCCGCTGCCTCTCTGGTGTGGCTCGAGGTACAGGTAGTATTTCGGAAAATACTACCTTGGAGGTCCTAGTCCTCAACTTAGCGCCCAAGTCCCTGAAATCGTTTAGGACTCTCCGTCTTCCTCTGCCTATGTCATTGGTACCCACGTGTACCATGACAGCTGGGTCTTCCCCAGCCCCACCCAATAATCTGTTCACCCGATCCGCGATGTGCCGAACCCGAGCGCCCGGCAAACAACAGACTGTTCGGCGCACACGGTCTTTGTCACAGATTACACTATCTGTCCTTCTAATAATTGAGTCCCCTACCACCAGCACCTGTCTTTCCTTTCCCTTTCTCCCGGCCTCACTGGAGGAGTTCTTCCCCTGGCAGCTAGGGGTGTCGCTCTGCTCCAGCAATGCTGGTCCCTGACTGGTTTCCCCAACATCACACAACGGGGCGTATCTATTGGGGTGCTCCAGCCCAGGATCAGCCTCCTTGACTTGTCCCCTTCTACCCCTCCTAACTGTCACCCCTCTGCTCTGCTCTGATGCCTGCACCTCCGATACTCCGCCCACCTCTGTGCAGGCCCCTGTCTGCACCTGATTGGTACAATCCTGGCTCTCCTCCGGTATGGACATTCGTCTCAGTGTTGCCAGCTGCTTCCCTAGATTCAGGACCTGAGCTTCCAGGGAAGCAACGTGCTCACATTTTGCGCATTTGTATTCGCCCTCGATCGCATGACCGAGGAACGCATACATATCACAAGATGTACACCGAGTCGCATCTCCACACCCGCCGGGCATTGTACCTACTATCTAATCTAATGGGGATTCAGCGATTTAAGTCTATCCTATGTGGCTATTTCCTGGCTTCCTAACGCTACCTTCTCACCCTCTGGTGTTCCGCTTCACTCACTTGACACCGGTCAGTCACCCAACACTCACAATCTCACAGCCCGGTCAGACGCACAACGCTGAGTCGCACAGCCCGGTCAGACGCACAACACTAAGTCGCACAGCCCGGTCAGACGCACAACACTAAGTCGCACAGCGCGATCAGACGCACAACACTGAGTCGCACAGCCCGGTCAGGCGCACAACACTGAGTCGCACAGCCCGGTCAGACGCACAACACTGAGTCGCACAGCCCGGTCAGACGCACAACACTGAGTCGCACAGCCCGGTCAGACGCACAACACTCAGTCGCACAGCCCGGTCAGACGCACAACACTCAGTCGCACAGCCCGGTCAGACGCACAACACTCAGTCGCACAGCCCGACACTCAGTCGCACAGCCACTTAAGCCCCGGAGGATTTGGCTGCTGAAAGACCAGGGGGTATTTTGCAATTAGGCACTGCGTGACTTTAACGGACAATTGCGCGGTCGTGCGACGCTGTACCTAAACGAATTGGACGTCCTTTTTTTCCCACAGAGGTTTCTTTTGGTGGCATTTGATCACCTGTGCGATTTTTTGATCATGCGCTATAAATAAAAAAAGAGCGTCAATTTAGCAAAAGTAACAATATTTTTCACATTTTTTATATGAAATTCCCCCCAAAAAAATGTAAAAATCGCGAAAAGCGTATTTTGATTGGTTTGCGCAAAAGTTATCGCGTTTACTAACAAAGGGAAAGATTTTTGTCATTTGTGTTGTTTTTTTTCTTTCAAATATTTTATTTTAATAATGCAAAAGCAAGAACATAAAGAAGATAACAATCGAAACATTTGCAATCTGGGTTACATGAGATTGTTGTACAATAAAGCAGATCCAACATTGATGACAATGCGTAGATGAGGCTAGAGTGAGAAATACAACAGAGATGTATCTGGGAGCTGTGATACCAAGTACGCACCAATTAAGTTAACAATAAGGAGAAGGACTGACTGCATAGAGTAATTACAGTCTAAGTTATGGCTAAAGAGTCCAAGCACCCTCATAGCTGAGTAGGTGGGAGGAATCTACAGCATCGTCGGGTGGGTCAAGGACTGCATAGAAATATAGTACAAATTTGGACCTATCTAAGATAAAACTGACCCAGACTGCTGAACATAAGGAAGAAGAAAAGAACAGAGAGAGTGAAGCTAGAAAGGAAAGGTGAGGGAAGTAGAAAAAGGAAGAGAGAAAAGGGGGGAGGGGGAAGCAGCCTAACTCCAGAGAGGCACGCCCCAATCTCATGGCCTAAGTCAATCCCGGAACAAGGGATATTCCCACATAAGCAGCCCATGGTTCCCAAATCTTTTCAAACGTAGTTACCGTGTCTGTCAGGGATGCCACCATCTTTTCTTGGGACATAATCCACGTGATTTTGTTTCTGATTTGTCTCATGGGCACCTTTCGTTGCTTCCAGGCTGCGGCAATAGTCATTTTTGTGCCCAGAAAAATAAAAAATATTAGTTGTTGCAGGTGTTTAGAAATCTTGGGCACTCTAGATCCCAGCAGGGCATAAGCCGCTCGTCTGGGGATTCTAAGTTCGGTGACTTTGAATATCATGTGGTGTACACTATTCCATGTGCTCCGTAACCTCGGGCAATCCCACCACACGTGGAGCATGTCGCCAGGAACCCGGCATCCTCGGAAACATAGTGGAGAGGAGGAGGGAAACATTTTATGGACTCGCGCGGGTACTAAGTACCAGCGAGTTAAAACTTTTATATTTGCTTCTATCAAGGATATGTTTCTGATGCCCCTGAAAGAGCGGAAAAACATGTTTCCCCACTCCTCCACCCCCCACGCCTCCGCCAGATCCCTTTCCCATGCTTCCATGTAGGGTAGTTTGGAGTCTTCCGACATTAATGCTAAGTATATCAGAGATATGCCACCCCTTTGTGCCGCTGAGTTTCCGCACCACGTCTCATAGGCCGTGAAAGTAAATGGGGGAGTCATCCCTGTAGAGATCGAGCGCAGAAAATTAGAAATTTGCAGAAACCTATATGCTTCCGAGGTGGGCATCTGCAGTTTATCGTGACAATGTTTCAAAGTGTATGGGCCAGTAGTGGTGAAAAACTGCCCTATGCGGTAGAGGCCTTTGTCGAGCCACCATTGAAATGCTTTGATGTTCAGGCCCGGAGGGAATTGTGGATTGTTGAATATATGTGAGAGCGGTTGGAGAGAGGATGTCAGAGCCGGCAGGGTTCGCAGAGAATCCCAGAGTGCAAAAGACGCTGAGAGTGTGGGGGACAGTATGGGTGGTCTTTGTCTAGGGGAGGCCCAGAGGAGGAAGTCCAGAGTGTATGTCGGGACCGTCTGCCTCTCCATTTGAACCCAGTCCGGTTTTTCGTATCGGGAATATACTATTGAAAGTTGCGCTAGCCTCGCCGCCCGGTAATAAGCCCAAAAATTTGGTACGCCCAAACCCCCTTGTTTCCTAGGCCGGAACAAAACTTTGCGGTGCAGCCTATGCCCCGTTTTGCCCCAGATAAATTTAATTACTGTGTTTTGAAATTTTTTGAGCTGGTCCCTGATTATGGGAACAGGTAAAGCTCTAAATAGGTACAGGAGTCTGGGGAGTACATTCATCTTAATTGAGTTAATTCTGCCAAGCCAGGATAGGTTATAGGAAGACCAGTCCGTCAAGTCCCTCCCCAGGGATTGATAGATTGCTGTGTAGTTCAATTTGTGAAGGAGTTCAATTCTGGAAGGTAAATTTATGCCTAAATATTTAATGTGAGAGTTGCTCCACTCAAACTTAAATGAGGGCTGGAGTCGAAGAGCTTCTTGGGGATTGATGGATACATTAAGGATGGAAGATTTCGCGAAGTTCACCCGTAGGCCTGAGATTTTTGCAAATTTGTCTAATAAGGAACAAATGTTCGGAAGAGAAGTAGTGGGAGACGTAACGAATAGCAAGAGGTCATCTGCGAAAAGAGCACACTTATGTTCTGAGGGTCCGCAGGAAACCCCTTTGATGTTGGGATCCGCTCGGATAGCCAACGCCAAAGTTTCTATTGCTATTGCAAAAAGTAATGGTGAGAGGGGACATCCCTGTCTCGTGCCTTTGGAAATAGGGAAGGGGTCAGAGTAGAACCCCTGGTACCTAATCTTGGCTGTGGGTGTAGAATACAGGGAGTGCATGATACCCATGAATTTGGGACCAAAGCCCCATTTGGACAGTATCGCAAAGAGGTAAGGCCACTCGACTGAGTCGAATGCCTTCTGTAGGTCCACTGAAAGAAGGAGTCCTTCCTGACTCCCCAAGCCGTCCCAGCCTGATCCAAGTAGGGAGACAATGTCTATCGCCCTTCTAATTTGATCCGGGCCTTGCCTGCCTGGCATAAAGCCAACCTGGTCCTTGTGAATGTACGTTGTGATAAAAGAAGCCATCCTATTAGCTAAAATTTTGGTTAGTATTTTCAAGTCATTGTTGATCAATGATATCGGTCTGTAATTGCTCACCTCTCCAGGATCTGTGTCGGGCTTGGGGAGCACTGAGATGAAGGCTGAGTTACTATCTTTATCCAGCGGGTTGCCTGAATGAATCATGTTGAAGTACCTGGCCAGGTGAGGAGTTAAAGATTCTCGGAAGGTTTTATAGTAGATATTAGAAAACCCATCCGGACCAGGAGCCGAGCCCAGCTTAAGTGATTTAATCACCAATGCAATCTCCGCCTCCGTGAAGGGTGCATCTAGTAAATCTTTATGTTCGGTGGCAATGGCAGGGATACGGAGATCACAGAGGAAACTTTCTAAATCAGGGTCAGCCTCTGTTCTGTCAGAAGTATATAGTTTTTTGAAGAAATCCGCAAAGGCCGGCAGTATGCGTTTGGGATTCTGTGATTTCTGGCCCCCCGCAATAGAAAATTTAGGAATGTGGATCGAGCGAAATTGGGGACGCAGTTTAGAGGCTAGCATGGAACCTATTTTATCCTTATGATGGTAAAATTTGGCTCCCTGCCATCTCAGGTACTTTTCGGCCGAGCCGGTGAGAGCCAGGTTAAGAGTAGCTCTAGCTTCGTCTAAGACGCGCAATGAGACCAAGGTAGGATCAGCTTTGTGATTGGAGAGAAGGGTAGAGTACTCTTGTTCCAATTTAGCGATATGAGCCCGTCTAACTCGTTTAAGTTTGGAAGACATTTGAATTAGTTTACCCCTAATAGTGGATTTGTGAGCCGCCCAAATAACCTCTGGGGAAACATCTCCTGTGTCGTTAAGAAGAAAATATTCAGAGAGCGACTTTTCAATCTCTGAGACTCTGCAAGGTTCGCTAAGTAGAGATTCGTTGAGTTTCCAGTGGAAGGCTGTATTAGTGGTGTGGGGTCGAGTTATCGTGGCCGCCACCATCGAGTGGTCCGACCAGACCGTGTCTTTAATGGAAGCGGACTGAACATACGGGAGAATAGAAGAGGATACAAGGATGTGATCAATACGCGCATACGTCTGGTGTGGATGGGAGAAGTGAGTATAGTCTTTGGTCGTGGGATTCATTTCCCTCCAGCAATCTATCAATCCCGTTTGGTTAAGCAATTTTGCCAGTTTCACACTATGTGTTGGGGGTCTTAGTGACTGGGAACCTGGCGGTCTGGACTTGTCCAAGCTAAAGTCAAAGGCCGTGTTGGAGTCACCACCAAAGATTAAGTGGCCCTCTAGATGTGGGAGGAGCCGTTGGAACATGGATTGAAAAAATTTAACCTGATTGAGATTAGGGGCGTAATAAGATACAAAAGAGAATAGTTGCCCGTCGATCGTGCCTTTAACAAGCAGAAATCTACCGTCCGCATCTGCAAATTCCGAGATCAGGTTGAATCTACAAGATTTAGCGAATAAAACAGCCACGCCGCGTGTTTTGTTGTTTGCATTTGCTAAGAAGAATGTGGGAAACTTGGCATGGAGGAATTTGGGTCTATACGTCTTCGGGAAGTGCGTTTCCTGAAGCATAAGAACATCAATTTTCCTATGATGCATTTCCTGGAACGCTTTCCTGCGTTTCACAGGGGAATTAAGACCCTGAGCGTTATGAGTGGCTATGCGGAGACGTGGAGCGGGAACCTTAGAAGAAGACATCCTGTTTGGAGGAAGGAAGCCCATGGAACAGTAAACCACTTACCCCCAGTGTGTCCACAACATGAGAGACATTGGGAATCCGAAACGGAGTAGCTTTAGGGATGTTGAAAGATGTTGGCCCATCCCTCCGGAGCTCGGCTGCAATGGAAGAAGGGAAGAGGGAGATGAGAAAAAAGTGGAAAAGTGAAAGTAGAGGTGGCAGACCATCGTCCAAAAAGGACCTGAGTGAGCGGATTGTGGTCTGCATCAATCCGCTCCGAGGCATAGAAAAGTGCCCGACACCCAGTCCTGGGTGACGGGGAGCTGTCACGCAGGAGACAACCAATAAAGGGAATCTCCCGGCGACAGGTGGAGGCGGCACGAGACCACCCCGACAGGGCTCCCGCCCATCTGAAACATGCTGAAAAAGAAAAATAATACCAAAGTATGCATGCAAGGTGACCAACATTACATTAAAGTGAACTTGAAGGCAGTACAAACTTATAACAAGCCTGGAATGAAAACAATAACGGCTTAGCCAAAAATATGGTTACTGCGAAAATGTTAAAAGGTAGTAAGAAACTCGACGGGAACATTAGACGTTCCCGGCCCCTCATAAAAATTTGTGACCAAGGGAAAAAAGAAGTCCAAAAACAGGAGTCTGTTTCCAAAAGGAAGGGGAAAAAAAAAAAAAAAAAAAAAAAAAAAAAAGGGCGGGCAAGATAACCGATATAGCAAGTCAATTGACTAATTGGGAATTCAGGTGGGACCTGAATGATAACAAACTTCAGAGAGAAGTAACTGTAGAGAACCACGTCCTCGTGGATGGAAGATGTTGAGGAGTAGCTGGGGAGATCATGGAGGATTACAGTCTTTGGAGCGTTTGAACTTGGCCTGGGTCCACACAGGTGTCAGAGGGCTCGTCGGGATCGGGCGCTTAGATGAGCTTGAGCTGGTGGATGGACTCTGTCGTTCCGGCGGCTGTGGTAGAAGATTAAGGTGAAGGAGTAGCCTTTCACCCTCATGAAGACTGGAAAAGGAGTGGGTTTTGTTCTTGTGGGAGAACTTAAGAGCAAATGGGAAGGCCCACCAGTACTTTATTTCTTTTTGCGAGAGGACGGTTAGCAATGGTTTCAGTGCTCTTCGTCTTTGAATAGTGGATGGGGCTAGATCCGTAAAGATTTGGACTGGATGACCCATGCAGGTGAGCTGAGGGGCATTCCTGGCCCTCTTGATGATCTCCTCCTTCACCGAGTAGAAGTGTGGTTTAACAACCACATCTTTAGGGCTGCCGTCCTTTCTGGGGGGGCCTAGGGCCCTGTGGGCTCTGTCCAGTTCTAGCTTGTGGTCCGGGATCCCCGGAATAAGGTCCTTGATCAGGCTGTGAATAGCTGCGGGAATGTCAGTGACCGTGTCGGGAAGACCCCTCAGTCTAAAATTTTCCCTACGCGATCTGTTTTCCAAGTCCTCAACTTTGAATAAGGCAGAGTCCAATTGTTCTTGGAGTGTTTGGATCAGACCGGTATGCTGGTTGGTCTTAGCTACAGTCATGTCTAATTTGTTTTCAATCAGCTCCATGCGCGACCCCAGGTTCTGGAGGTCTACCCTAAGGTCAGAAGTGATTTTGAAAGCTACCTGAGCTAATCCTGAATCCAGAAGGGCCGCCATCCTGGAGAGGATATCATCTGGCAGTGGGGATGCAGGCCCGGCAGCGTCACACAGGCCGGGGCGGTCCTGGCGCGCAGTGGGTGAGGCACAGGCCGGGGACAGTGAGTATTCTTCCGCCATCCGTCCCAACAGGGATTCTGTAGATGCTGGGGATGGGGTGAGGAGCAAGTGTGTACTCACTGTGCCCCGTGGAGTGAGGTGCTGAAAGCCTTCTGTGGTCGGGACGGCCGGAGTCGGATCTCCCTCCTCCATGTCTGTCATCTGAGGCGCCGGATCCGCCATCTTGAGAGGAGCGGTCTCCGTTATCGCTGCCTGGTACTGTGGTCTGAGGTCCCTCTTGGCCCGGTTATGGGACACGTACTGGGGCCTTAAGTCTAGGGGCTGCCGATCCTGCGTTTCTCGGCGCTGGGAGTGGTTGGTCACCGGCTTGGGGCGGGAGACAATGTCGGGGTGCCACGCAGCTCCGGGCCTAGTCGGCCATCTTGGAGAGCTCCATCCCCTGGGTAATGTTCAGTGTCATGGGTGGGGCGGAGGTTGCATCGGCTGGCTGGCCTTTGGTGGTGTCTTGGGGTAGCCTAGGGTATATGAAAGAGGAGGCCTCACCAATTCCCCTACCTCGGCTGGCTGCTGTTCTGTGGAGGTCCGCGGCCGGATGCCGCTCTAATCGAGACCCCGGCTTCTGGGCCCGACCAGGCCGCAACCGCCGATCCGCTCCTGGGAGTCCGTTCGGGAGGATTTTAGGCCAGGCAGGACCCTTAGGGCCTAGGGGTGCTTGGTGGCTGGCGATTCCTTGAGGGAAGCTACCGGGCCAGCCGCTTCTCGGACGTCCGCGGCCGGATGCCGCGCTAATCGAGTCCCCGGCTTCAGGTCGCGACTAGGCCGCAACCGCCGATCCGCCCCCGCTGGTTTAAATTCACAAATTTATGGCCAGATAGTGTCCAACAGGGTTGGGGAAGCTCTGTGGGGGATGACAGCCCCCCAGATGCAGCCAAGACGGAGGATTGCTGTTGATTAGAGTGTGGAACCGGCGGAGCTCCTGTTCCACACGTCCGTCTTGGTTCCCTTCCGGACACGCCTCCTTGTGTTGTTTTTTTTAACGCGTAATGGTGGCGATCTGCGTTTTTTTTGCGGTACTGCGACATTGGGGTGGACAGATCGGACCCTTGACTGACATTTTTGACACTTTTGAGGTTACCAGTGACATTCCTACAGTAATCAGTGCTATACATATGCACTGTTACTGTAAAATTACACTGGCAGTGAAGGGGTTAACTTAATTTGAGAGGGAGGGGCTGTGTGTGTCCCTAGGGGCGTGATTCTAACTGTGATTGGTGTGGCTTGAGCTGTAGCAACAATGATCAATGGTCCTACATAGTAGAACCGTATGATCATTGTTTCTACACAGGGGAGAATGACAGGCGGCTTGTTTACACTAGCCGCCTGCCTTTTTCCCTCTCCCCCGACGATAGCTGGGTGACCGACCGGCGGACATCGGGTCCGCCGGTCACACGCGTGGGGGGGGGGGTCCATGCGCTCGCTCCCCAGAGCCTCACAGGCTAGTGACGTACTGATACGTCACTCTGCCTGTGAGGGGCTGACCGCCGCAGTATATGTACTTGCGGCGTTCGGCAAGTGGTTAAGATAGAGAATTTCTGTTAGGACACTCATGAGAGCATCCATCATAGCGCGTTCCCGCCCTGCCGAGGAGGAAGATTCCCCCTCCTCCTCTCCCTCAACACGGAGGACCGGGACCCCTCAGGGGGACCATCGCCCATGGCAACCAATTCGGGCTCAGAATCAGAGGACTGGGAGGGCACAGGCCGTTTTTTATGGAGGAGAGTGCCGACATCAGCAGATTCACCTGGGACGCCAAAGTCGCCAGAGCAGCAGATATGGGTGCCAGGGGAGAGGATTCAGGTGTACCCGAAGTCCCCACCAGGTCTGCGGGGGATTATCACGGGAGACCATTTTTGCCTTAAATGAAAAATGGGACGCTGGCCCTTTAAATCCCATGGACCGACCCCCCCCCCGCAATCAACTGAAAGAGCCCCTTGAGAGAAAACAGTAGCAAAAAAAAAATTTGATTTGGTCAAATAATGGCCGAGATATAAGCAAAAATCCCCAGCCTGTCAGCCTATTTTACACAGGATAAAAATGAGGAAGTGAACTCACATCGCTAGAGGCCAGCCCTCGAGCCCAGAGACAAGGTGCCTATGTAAGCATATGGCAAAAGTCACAGGGAAAATGGCTGCTGCCCTTATTAGGCATGTGGCCCACAGCCAAGATGATGCCCGACCGGGAAACCACAGTAGAATCCCCACATGGCTGCGGACTAACAGAGCTCAGATTCTGCACACCACACAAAATGGTGGCCGCTCCTGAAAGGCGGCACATAAGTGCACAAAACACATTCCGGCCATCCGTAGTGACCCCAGGGAGACCCTTACAGCAGTCCCACACAGCGCCCCCTGCGGGGGCGGGGGGGGAGGGAACCCCAACCCGGGCAGAATAGGGATCCTACAGAGACCATCCCCTGCTATCCCTTAAGAGTGGGCCCACAAGGGACAAGGGGGTACAGTACTCACCAGTACAGTAGCGGGCACCACTCAGAAACAGGAGACCTCCCACCACAAGTGGGGGTGCCGTCAGCCATGAAGAGGCGCTGGCAAAATGCGGGCGATCCGGGTTGAGACATCTCCAGCAAAGTGCAGCTCCGCAGGCTTGACCCCTTATGGAGGGGCACTGTCGTTGCGAGGCCTGGGCGTACCAGTAACCTGTGACGCTCGTTGGCAGGCTGGGACTCCATAAGGATCTATGATACCCAGTCCGAGGCCCAGCTCTGTAGTCCTCCAGGAAAAGGAATCCCTGACTAACTAGTGATAGTGAGAGAAAAAATCTATTGTGCAAAGAAAAACACATGAATTCAGAAAAAAATATAAAGAAAACTGAGACATAAAGTCCCAGTTCAGAACACCTAACCAGCTCCTGAGCTAGGCAGCATAAAACTGAGGTAATATCAGATGGGTTTTGAGTAATGGCTGAGGGATGGCCTCCTAGTGATGTGATGAGGTACCAAAAGTTTGTTTTTTATTAACCTGTTAATGAGTTATCTGCCTAGTCGGCTCCTGCGGAGGGCGCCATTACCCAATAGTGAAGGCTAACACCATCGGGCGGCGACTGTCAGAGGACATAAGAGAAAAATGTACACCCTCAAGAAGTGGAAGCCTATGCAACCGCAGCCTGCAAAACTTAACGGCCAAAGGCCGCATCTTAAGATGTCAGTACATCCACCTTATAAAACTTTGTGAATGTGTCTACAGACGACCACATAGCCGCCTTGCACACCTTAACCCATGATGCCAGATGACGGAAGGCCCAGGAGGCACTAAGCGCCCTTGTAGAATGCACCTTAAGAGGGAAAGGAGGAACCTGACCCTTAATGGAATATGCCTGCACCACCGTCTGCCTGATCCACTTGGAAATGGTCGCAGAAGATGCGGCCTGCCCCTTACAAGGTCCATCCATAAGAACAAAAAAAGAATCAGGTTTTCGAATCGGTTCAGTCACCGCCAGGTACACCATAACTGCCCTCACCACATCCACGGAAAGTAAAGCAATTTCCTTAGAATGTTTTTGCTTAGGACAGAAGGACCGTAACACAATATTTCCATTCAAATGAAACCCCAAGACTACTTTAGGAAGGAACGCCGCAACACCCATTTGTCCTTATGAATCACCAGGTAAGGTGACCGACAGGACCACACCCTACATGCAGAAGTAATAGCGACTAAGAAGGCCACCTTCTGCGAAAGTAAGTAGAGGAAGTTCATTAATATTTTAAAGCACCGACAGTACCAAATTGAGGTTCCCACGGAGGCACCAGGGATCCCACTGGCACAGCCAGATGGCGAACTCCCTGCACATAAGTGTGAACCAAGGACTTCACCGCCAACGCCTTTGGAAAAATATGGCCAAAGGGTAAATCTGGCCCTTAATGGTGCCCAGAGCCAAACGTTGATCTTCACCTAGTTGTAGAAACTCCAACAGGTGAGACACAGAAAAGGAACAGGGCAAAACCCTCTGAGACTCACACCAAGTAATGTACGCCTTCGAAACTTAATTAAAAATCTTCGTGGAAGTAGATTTCCTAGCTTTCAACAGCGTAGGAATCACTGATTCTGACAGCCCTCTGTCCTTCAGCAACTGACTTTCAATAGCCAGGCCGTTAAAGCAAGCGATTGTAAAGCAGGATGGAAGATTGGTCCCTGAGACAGAAGATCTTCCCTGAGAGGAAGTTTCCAAGGGACGTCTGCTACCAGCCTTACCAGGCCTGCATACCAAGACCGATGAGGCCTACCGCCCTGTGCAGCTAGTGATTTCCCTCCCTCCTCTATGCCTGGTGCTGCGAGAGTACGGGGGACTCAGGCAGACAGCAGCAGAGCCGATATCTTGGCATATTTTTTGAGACATACCCCTCTGACTGGTCAGTCAGCAAAGGACCGCTCCAAGATGGTACCGACCCGCCTGCCCGCAGCAGGACATTCGGCGGGTAAACGGATTGAGAAGGGTTAGCGCCCCTCTGATGGAGACACAGGACGCCCGTGCAAAGAGTCCACATCATTCAGCCTCCCCAATGGCACCCCATCTGGAAGGTGCGGCGGTGTCTCCGATTCAGTCAGCCCTGACATGGCGGTCTCAGACTATGGAATGGCAGGAAATCCTCGCTACCATACCCACTAAACAAGACATCACAGAGATGGCGGCATCCATCGTAAGTACTCTTACTCAAGAGATTAACTCACTTAAACAACAAAAAGATTACACAGAAAACAGAGTGGAAGTGGTAGAATCAGGACACACCATATCTTCCAAAGTAACTGCTATAGAAACTTCAAATACAGTCATACAAAGGCAGATACAAATCATGCAATTGCAACAAGATGATGCAGAAAATCGCAGCAGACGAAATAATGTTCAGCTACGTGGAATCCCAGAGCTAATCCAGGGCCCAGAATTGAGGTCTAAAATAACCGCAATTTTTAATGAGCTCTTGGAGCGACCCCCCACAGAGGCAATAGAACTTGACCGGGTCCACAGAGCACGTGCTCCCCGAAGTCTAGGCAAAGACCACCCACGGGATGTGCTCTTAAGAGTAAATTTTTTCTCTATTAAGGAAGAGTTCATGAGGAAAGCCTGGGCAAAGGGACCTATGGAAAATGGGGGGTTTACAATACGCTTACTCCCAGATCTTTAAAGAGCACATTAAAGATGAGGGCCCTCCTGAAGCCTCTATTGGAGGTAATACGCTCAGTGGGAGCTACTTATCATTGGGGGCACCCCTTCCACCTGGTTGTTCAGAAGGGGGGGTCCTCTTATGTCTTACGTTGGTTGGACCAAGCACCGGGACCCTTCACCTTTTTGGACACCCCACCAATCCTTATCCCTGACTGGCTAGAGGAACCCCGTAACCAACCTTCTTTAAGCACCCTTTTCAATAGATCTCAATATTTAAGGGACCAGTAACAACATGGAACTGATAGCTCTAGAAACATATGAGAAGATCCCGGGCCTACTGTGTGAAGAGATTAAATCAATAATATTATGTGTATAATACTCTTAGAAGCCTTTTGATATATTTGGGCCCCTTAGGGGCCAGGGGAACATGGTAATAGAGGAGGGAGGGATATGTGATATATAATATGCGGAGGGTGGGATACAGGGGAGTAATGGACCCATAAGATGAAGCCACAGGAAGGGAGTAAATAATGTGATGTAGCTATTATTGTGCTGTAGAGCTGCATGATTAATCGTAACAGAATCGAGATCGCGATTCACTCCCCCTGACGATCTTAACATGACACTTGCTCGATTCTTTACATAGCTATGAGGGAGCAGCTGTCAAAAAAAAAAAAAAAAAAGCCTCCCGCAAAAGCCTATCAGCATTAGTCTCCCACTGAACTGTAAACACAAATGATTACATTGTATCTTTTCTTTCCCTCTGCCGGCAGAAGGAAGTTTAACCTCTTAAAGACTAAACCTTTTTCCTACACTTTAGAAGTTGTAGTTAGAACCCCCAAACATTTATATATATTTTTTTTTTTTTAGCAGAGACCCTGCAGAATAAAATGGTGATTGTTGTAAATTTTTATGTCACACTGTATTTGCGCAGCAGTCTTTCAAACGCAATTAATACACTTTAATGAATAAAAAAAAATAAAACAAAACCGTAAAGTTATCCCAATTTTTTTTATAATGTAAAAGATGTTACACAGAGAATCGTGATCTTTATTCCAAGCAAAAAAATTGTGATTCTCATTTTGGCGAGAATCGTGCAGCTCTATTGTGCTGTGTTCAAGACCACAATATCCCTCCATATTGCTTTAACTTGTTCTCCCCTGTTTCTATCTCCCCATATGTTTCAATAAGATATAGGGCGGTCGCCTGCGGGCTGGGGCTATGTGCACTCATATTTTGTCTTTTTTCTTTCTTTCTTTGGTTTTTTTGTACACTCTACGGAGCTATTAGGCCTTCTGCCTCCCCCATATTAGGTCGCGCTAAATTTCGCAAGGTTAAATATTAACCCTTATTTAGATTTATTACGTGTGGACCGATAGGAAGGGGGAAGAAGAATAAAAGTATAAATAAAAAGCTGTTTTCCTTTTTCTCCCCCTTTTTTTTTTACCGCCCCCCCTTTTTTTTTTCTCAACCTCTCTTTCTTTATTTTTCTTTTCTCTTTTTTCCCCCACCCATCCGGCAGAGACAGGGACAGAGGTGAGACATGGCGGTTTCAGCAGGTGAGACTATATCAAATCTTAAATTGACCACTTTAAACATCCGAGGGCTGTCCACCCCGGAAAAACGCTCACGACTGTTATCTGATATGCAACAAAGCCATACTCATATAGCGTTTTTCCAGGAAACCTACTTTAAGAAAAATCTAATCCCCAGACTGTATAATAGGGATTTTCCTTGGGCATACCACGCCCCCTCACCCATCCCAAAAGCGAAAGGCGTGAGTATAGTCATATCTAAAAATATCCCATGGGCATTTAGGGCCTTACAGGCCGACCCCCAGGGCAGGTATTTGATGATTAAAGGGATGCTGGTACAAAGAGTAATTACTCTTGTGAATGTATATTTCCCCAATGCCAATCAAATACCCTTCATGCAGTCTTTAACATCGACTATATTTGAATTCCGTGAGGGGCATCTGATAATGGGGGGAGACTTCAATTTTTCACCAGAGCCCCTCATAGACACTTCACGAGGAATATCCCAGCTATCGTACTCTCGATTAAACAGATTGAAGAGGGAAATATCCCTTTTAGATCTGGTTGACCCATGGCGAATAATGCACCCTGGGGAGAGGGACTATACCTACTATTCAGCTACATACAATACCTTCTCCAGAATAGATAGATTTATGGTATCCCAGAACGACCTCCCTCTGATTGCTGCTACTCATATAGATTAATTTTCTTTCTCAGATCATGTACCTGTCCATCTGTTGTTTGAGTGGGACTCTGGACCACCGAGATTAGCGACTTGGAGATTAAATGAATCCCTCCTGCAGATTCCCACTGCCAGGGCTGAAATTGATGTAGCCCTGACAGAGTATTTCACGAATAACACTGACCCGTTACAAGCAACCGGGATAACATGGGAAGCACATAAGTGTGTTATTCGGGGAGTAATAATGAAGATAGACTCCAGACACAAGCGAGATCGAGAGAGGGCGGTAACCGCGCTTTTAGAACGTATTACAACATTAAGCTCTTCCCATAAACAGTCTCTGGCGAGAGGACACCTAATCCCCCTTATGAAATCAAGGGAAGAGTTGAATAAACTCTTATTTCAGAGAACAGTTCGGAACCTTATGATAACCAGAAGAAAATATATTGAGTTTTCAGACAAACCAGGGACAATGTTGGCGAGAGCCGTGCGCGGGCCACAAAAACGCACAGTAATTTCACAAATACAAAACACAAACGGTCGGAAAATTCACTCTTTAGTTGAGATCGCAGAAGAATTTAAAGTGTATTATAAAGCTCTATATAATTTGCCACCTATAGATGTAACTAAGAACACACAGGAGAAAATCAATGTGGCGACGGCATATATACAAGCATCTGGTATGCCTCCTCTGTCGCTAGAACAGATGACAATTATGGAGGGTAAAATTACAGAAAAAAAGAGTTGACCCTGGCCTTGTCTCAGTCTAAGCGACATAAGGCTCCCAGCCCTGATGGATATACCCTTCCATATTATCAACAATTTATGCAACATTTGAAGACCCCTTTATTATTATACTTCAATTCGATTGGAGAAGGAGGAAGTATGCCTTTAGATTCTCTGGGGCCTATATAACTTTGGTACATAAGGAGGGAAAGGATCCATCACTGTGTGGGATTTATCGCCCGATCTCCCTGCTCAATACCGACCTTAAATTGTTCGCCAAGGTGTTGGCAAACCGATTAATACCTTATATACCACAATTGGTACACTGGGATCAGGTCGGTTTTGTTCCAACCAGGGAGGCGAGGGATAACTCGACCCGAGTGGTGGATCTGATACATAGTGCTCGATCAACGCAAACCCCCATGATTTTACTTTCTACAGACGCCCAAAAGGCCTTTGACAGGGTGGCCTAGGAATTTATCCAGGCCACCCTGTCATATATTGGCCTAGGACCATGGATGCTGGGCTGCATAATGGCTCTATATACATCACCCACGGCGGCAGTACGGGTTAATGGGTGGAGATCGGATTTTTTTTAGATCAACAATGGTACGCGACAAGGCTGTCCATTATCCCCTTTTATTTTCATCCTAACCTTAGAACCATTCTTGTGTACAATACGCAGGGATGGAAATATCACAGGTGTCCGGGTGGTGGGCGAACACCACAAGGTAGCGGCGTTTGCTGATGATCTGATTTTTTTTTGTGATGAATCCTATTAAATCTTTGCCGCATATACTGGATGCACTTCAGGTATATGGCAACATATCTCACTATAAGATAAATCTCTCTAAATCTGCTGGCCTTGAATGTTTCTGTGCCGCCTTCCCTTTCCATTGGTCCACCAGCTCGATAAAATATCTTGGGGTGAATATTACGGCAGATCCTGGGAACCTTTATTCAGCAAATTGTTTGCCCCTTTTGGGGATTATTCGTTCGAATATCCAGAGTTGGCAAACACTCGCACTGACTTGGTTTGGCCGATGCAGTGCACTCAAAATGAACATATTGCCACGTATTTTATACGTCATGCAAGCTCTTCCAATATCAGTCCCTGGGTTGTTTTTCTCTCAAATACAAGCACTGTTTCGATCTTTTGTGTGGGCCACCAAATCCCCTCGGATTGGGATGCGGATCCTCCCTCTCCCTAAAGATAGGGGGGGGATTGGTCTACCAGACATTCTCCAATACTATAGGGCCTTACACCTTATGCGAGTATTGGATTGGCATTGCAATTTCCACTACAAAACAATGGGTATCTCTAGAGAATGGGATGGCTGGCCGGCCTGTTCCTCTGGCCCCCTGGACACCAATCATGGTGAATGATATACTTTATACGCACCCGACAATTGGGCCTACAATACGTGTATCCCGTAAAGTACAAAGTCACCCAAAGATAGCGCCATTGATATCTCCTATGACACGAATCTTAGGCAACTCTGAATTTTTACCAGGCTGCATGAACAACAGGGTGACTGCTTTGGCTCAGGTGGGGAGGGTGCGTCCCATGGATGTTTGGACAGAGAAAGACCCGCCATCTCATTTGGAGATTAAGGCATGGCCAGGGTTGAATCTAGATCCTTTAAGTATTCTACAAATCTGACATTTTCTTCTACATCTTCAAAAGCAGGGCTATTCCCTGCGAGCATTGTCCCCATTTGAGAAACTATGCAAGGGGGGGTCATCTATCCCACATTAGGTATGGAATATAACTGCGCTAACTATTGTGTTCCAGCAGCGACTTAAATTGCGACAAACAATCAAAAACGTATGGAATAGGTAAGTCGCGCTAATGAGTGATGTTGTCAAATATTCACATAAATGTCAAATCATAAAAAATCGTGAAAAATGTCCACATAGACTGTCCAATGGTCAAATAAATGTCCCAAAACTCAGGAGTTCTTCCAAACTCTTCAATTGGAAATATAATCCACCAGATGAGTGATCTCCTTACCAGATAGAGGAAGGGAATAGGCCCTCAAAGCACCAGATGAAGTGGGTCTGCAGCCTCGAATCCAAAAATTGATGTGGTTCCCCGATAATGTTTGCATGTGAAGAGAAATTACATATCCATAGCGTGACACTGTATGATAATCTCTCAAACACCCAATATGTGAACCTTCACTATGAAAGGTGAAAGGAAAGGCCACCACACCAGTGCAATTGGCACTGCCAAACAGCCAGGTAATGCGTGAATAGAACAGCCCAATAGCCACCAAGAGGATACAGAACCGCCACCATAATCGCTGCCTCTTACCAGAGTCTGATTTATGCAAGCCAAACGATCACAGAAATGACTTCAGTGTGTGCCAAATACCATAAAGGAAGTAGGTGCAGCAATGTGAAGAGACACTCAGAGGTCTGATGAACCCAACCAGAATCACTGCCGCTTACCAGACTATAACAGGTGACAAGCAAAAAGGTCTCAAAACGATCCTCTGGATATCTGATATCAATTGCTCCAAGTCCAGCCGACCAAGCCAAAGAGGGGGACAAAAAAGCACGCGGCGTGCTGACGTCACTGCTTTGAATTTGAGGACGGGCGAAGGAGCCGACCAGCCGGCGGCTCGCATCCTATCCACGCTTTCATAATCTACATGTCTGTAAGTTGTTCTTCATTTTCTGAATTAAAGTTTGTTGGGTTTTACACTATCGAGTGCTTTTTTGTCCCCCTCTTTGGCTTGGTCGGCTGGACTTGGAGCAATTGATATCAGATATCCAGAGGATCGTTTTGAGACCTTTTTGCTTGTCACCTGTTACAGTCTGGTAAGCGGCAGTGATTCTGGTTGGGTTCATCAGACCTCTGAGTGTCTCTTCACATTGCTGCACCTACTTCCTTTATGGTATTTGGCACACACTGAAGTCATTTCTGTGATCGTTTGGCTTGCATAAATCAGACTCTGGTAAGAGGCAGCGATTTTGGTGGCGGTTCTGTATCCTCTTGGTGGCTATTGGGCTGTTCTATTCACGCATTACCTGGCCGTTTGGCAGTGCCAATTACACTGGTGTGGTGGCCTTTCCTTTCACCTTTCATAGTGAAGGTTCACATATTGGGTGTTTGAGAGATTATCATACAGTGTCACGCTATGGATATGTAATTTCTCTTCACATGCAAACATTATCGGGGAACCACATCAATTTTTGGATTCGAGGCTGCAGACCCACTTCATCTGGTGCTTTGAGGGCCTATTCCCTTCCTCTATCTGGTAAGGAGATCACTCATCTGGTGGCTTATATTTCCAATTGAAGAGTTTGGAAGAACTCCTGAGTTTTGGGACATTTATTTGACCATTGGACAGTCTATGTGGACATTTTTCACGATTTTTTATGATTTGACATTTATGTGAATATTTGACAACATCACTCATTAGCGCGACTTACCTATTCCATACATCTATCCCACATGCACTATCTTTTTTTTATGCGATGTTGGGATAAACAGTGAAGGAACAAATCCTGCTGTATATACGTCAATGGGAATATGATCTCAAAGTCTCCTTCTCCCCCATACAAATCAAAAAAATCTTATCAATGGTACATAGGTCTTCCCTGGCCAGCAGATATCAGGAAACTAGTTACAAAATTCTCACTCGCTGGTACAGAGTCCCTGCACTCCTGCATAAAATGGATGGGTCGATTCCAGATTGTTGTTGGAGATATGGTGCTGAGGGAGGCACAATGATGCATATTTTTTGGACATGTCCCTCTCTGAGGGATTTTTGGAGGGAGGTCGCTCAGGAACTTACATCGGTGGAGGTGGGCGAGGATCCAGCACTGTGCCTACTTCATCTTACGAGGGGATCAATTAGGAAATATAGGAAGTCTTTGATAGCCCACTTACTCAATGCTGCGAAAACCTGAATTCCAACAATGTGGAGACAGACATGTCCCCCTACGTGACAAATGTGGACTGCAAGAGTAAATGAAATACATCGCATGGAACTCCTAACCGCAGCATTAAACAATTCTGAGGAGCAAACCCGAATATGCTGGTCACCATGGTTACAATTCATAAGCTCCGATGAGTATATACAGCTAAATCTGTAATTCTAGGGATATCTCCCTTATGTGTATAAGGAGTGAGCCTCTGGATCCCTCTGACTCTGCCAGAGTCGATGGGGGTTTTTTCCTTATCTTTTTCCCCCTTTTTTTTCCTTTCTCCTCCCTTCTCTTTCTCTTCTTTTTTTCTTCCCTCTTTCGATCGGTCTGTAGGTGGAGCCCCCCATGGGGGGACAAATGGGATACGTACGGAGAGGTAGAAGGAATGATACATAAAATCTGTTATATATTCTTTTTTTATTTTTTATTCCTCTATAGATTTAAATGAAACTTGTGATTGTCCTGACAACAACAGCTCTATCTGGTTCAGATGTTTTTTTTTTTTCTTTTTTTTTTGGAAAAAACAGGAACATTTTCTCCTTGGGTTTTTTTTTTTCCTTCACTTCACAAATGTAATGGATCTAAAATTATACACTAAAAGATTTCACAATATTAGCCACATAGTACACAGTACAAAGGTGATATCAGACCAAAGAACAGTAATTAATAAGGTACAGCGCCAAAAATACCAAATACTGAAAAAACACAGATTGTGGGTTTTGCAAAGTCCAAATATTCATGTGAGAACCAGTTGCTGAGATGTAGAAAAAGAATGCAGGAAAGTCCAACACCATAGACAGGAGCACAATCCTGACGGTCACCACATGTACAAATGAGGTATTGCTCTTACCAGAACTGTAGACCCCCTGTTAAGGGAGGTCAACCAAGCCAAAAGCGTAGAAGTAACCACCAGGATAGGTCCACTCAGAATCCTGCACCAGATCCACAAGTAAACTTCATCTAACATATGGTGTCCTCAAAGGTTTAATGGCCTTGGAAATAGATGGTGTGGTCCCTCCAAAAAACAAATGAGGCTCCAATAGTGAAGTATGTACAATTTATTGAAAGGTAAAAACAGGGAATAAACTCACATGACATCAAATGAAAACAGCATGTAATCCCAGTTGAATTGGCCGCGGCTGGAGGCGTGTCTGCATGAGGGCTGGCGTGACTGACGCGTTTCGTCTTCGTCAGACGTTTTCAAAGGCAAAGCCCTCCACATGCAGCACGCTATTTGTAGTATCCCCTTGCTGGAAATGTGGTAACGCACTTCCGCTTCCGGTATGCGATGACACACTTCCGGTCGCGGCGTGCGTGACAACGCACTTCCGGTTCTGGCAAGAAGCGCGATGAAGCACTTCCGCCCAACCTTGCAGTGACCAGAGACGATCAGATGATGCACAACCGCAGGTCATAATCCCCTGACCTGCACATCATTTCCGGAGTAGGTAGTCAGAGGGAAATGACGCAAGCTGAGTGGCGCACCACAAAGATCATCAAACACATTGTCACTGATTTCACTGAAAACTATGTCATTAGACTTAGCAAGAGCAAACCAACCCTTTTAGTAAACAAATTCATATGTAAACAAATGAATTGATATGCAATCAACAAGCCCACGAAGAAGGTAAAAAACACATAAAAATACCCCCTGGGTGGCACGTAAGACAAAACATTAAATTAACTTAACTACCTGACATCCGCGCTACAGCCTATATACAGCTGCAACGTGGACTTGAATTTTCGGGAGGCCGTTTTTAAACGGCCTCCCAGAAAGACTCTCCCCGCGCTCCCGCGAGCGCGCATCGGGGATTATCTATGTCGGCCGTGTGCCTTGGACACGGCCGATCACAGTTCGTGGTGAATGGCCAATCACAGCGGCCATTCACCACGTGATCAAGCCGTCCAATGAGAGATGATCTCATATGTAAACATATGAGATCATCTCTCATCGCCGGCGCTCCTTCCTTACACAGAGCCTGCAGTGTGAGGAAGGAGGGGGAGCCGTCAGCCGCCGGGGACACACAGCAATGTAATCAGGGCACTGATCACCAGTGCCCTGATTACTAAAGGTAAAAAAAATACACAAATTGCCCCCCCATCAGTGCCCGCCATCAGTGCCCCCCATCAATGCCCACAATCAGTGCCCATAGTGCTGCCAGTCAGTGCCCATCAGTGCCTGCTCATCTAGGCACTGATGAGCACTGACTGGCAGCACTATGGGCACTGAGTGTGGGCACTGATGGTGCTGCCCATCAGTCTCGCCCATCAGTGCCACCCGTCAGTGTCCATCAGTGCCATCCGCCAGTGCCCATCAGTGCCGCCTATCAGTGCCGCCCGTCAGTGCCGCCTCTCAGTGCCACCTCTCAGTGCCCAGCAGTGCCGCCTATCAGTGCTGCCTATCAGTGCCGCCTATCAGTGCTCATCAGTGCGGCATATTAGTACCTCCTCATCAGTGCCCATAAGTGCCACCTCATTAGTGCCCATCAGTGCAGCCTCATCAGCGCACATCAGTGAAGGAGAAAAATTTATTTTCAAAATTTACTCGCAGAAAATAAGAAAAACTTTTTCTTTTCAAAATTTTCTGTGTGTATTCTTTTTTTTTGTAAAAAATAAAAAACCCAGAGATGATTAAATACCACCAAAAGAAAGCTCTATTTGTGTGAAAAAAAAATGATAAAAATTTCATTTGGGTACAGTGTAGCATGACCGCGCAATTGTCAGTCAAAGTGTGACAGCACTGAAAGCTGAAAATTGGCCTGGATGGGAAGGGTGTTTAAGTGCACAGTAGGCAAGTGGTTAAAAAAATCATATAAGATGTAATAAATGATACATCTCATAAGATAACCTAAATGTCACATATTATATGGCAAATGTTACACCACCTCCAATAAATGACACAAAGCATCATTAATTAGTAGAGTGTAAACCAAAAAATCATAATATTCATAGTCAAAATGATAATTGCATACACATCTCCAAATCTGATACTTGAATATAAAAAATATATATAAAATATATAAAAAAGTATAGACCATACACACTAATTAAAATGCTTCTTCAGATAAAAATGATTCCTAGTGCTAATAATGGAGGGGTGGTCAACCTGAGACCATTAAGGAGGATCTCGGTTGATACCCCACACCGTTTTCCCCCCAGGACTCCGCCTTCTGCTAGACCATCTGGCCCTCATCTGAGACCCATAGGGAAACATTACCAGTTTGGTCCTAGCACTTCCCAATATCAACCTAATACACACACTCCCAATGGAGGCCCTAGAAATAAAAATAAGAACAAGAAGAAAAAACACAAGAAACCTAAACATAATCAGTACTATACTCCAACTTATAATTCTTATGCCCCGTTGGAAAATTTCCAGGGTGAACACGATGAATATGAGGACAGATTTTACACACGGCACCCCTAACCTTCCTCCTCATTAATTAGTAGAGTGTAAACCAAAAAATCATAATATTCATAGTCAAAATGATAATTGCATAAACATCTCCAAATCTGATACTTAAATTTAAAAAATATATATAAAATATATAAAAAAGTATAGACCATACACACTAATTAAAATGGTTCTTCAGATAAAAATGATCATAGGAGATTAAAACATAATGGACTGAGACGCCAACATGTCCATCAACTATTGTTAATGAAACAGTTGACGTCCCAGTCCACATTGAGGCCATGAGGGGTGTAGCACTTGAGTTCGAAAATCCAGCGAGTTTCACGCTGGGAAACCACCCTCCTCATGGCGAATGTTGCCAAGATGCTCATTGACCCTAATCCGCATCTCCCTGGTGGTCCTGCCCACGTACTGATACCCACATGGGCATTCCAACAGGTAAACCACATTGCGTGTAGAGCAAGTGATAAACTCATTGATGGAATAAGTCTTACGTGTTGTCTTAGAACAGAAAGAGGTAATCTTTCTCTCCTTAATGGCATTAGCCCTACAGACTACACATCTCCTGCAGGGAAAAAAAACGTTGATTTCTGGAAAAAGGTGGGTGTTTCTCATGGGTGGATCTACGATATTTGGTGCTACTCTCAATCTAAGAGGTGGAGCCCCCCCTGTAGACCACAGTGGGGTGCTCACCAACCACTGGGGCTAAGACTCCATCATTCCTCAGCACCTTCCAGTGTCGGGAAAAGATTCTTATGATATCTCGAAACTGCTGAGTGTATGAGGTCACAAAGGAAGTGGTGAAACCCCCGTTAACACCACTATCCCTTGCAGCATATCCGATCTATCAATATTAGCCACTTCATTAATCACCCGGTCCAAATCAGAACCAGAATACCCCTTGTCCAAAAATTTATCCTTCAACGTCTACGATTGAATCAGATAGTCTTCCACGCAGGTACAGTTCCTCCGTACCCTGATGAACTGACTCTTTGGCACAGATCTCAACCATGAAGGGTGATGGAAGCTATCTGTGCCAATAAAGCCGTTACGGTCCTTGGCCTTGAAGTAGGTGGTAGTCACCAAAGCGTCATTCCTAACAGTGATATTGAGGTCAAGTAAGTGGATATTACCATCACTTGCCTCATGCTGTAACCGGATTCCAAAGGCATTGTTGTTCAATTCCTCAAAGAATCCAGGGAGGGACTCAACGGTGCCATTCCAAATTAAAATGACATTGTCAATATATCGTTTCCACAAAATAAGCTCGTCTCTTTGGTCCCTGAAAACAAAGTCCTCCTCCCACTTCGCCATGAATAGGTTCGCCATACTAGGCGCGAATTTAGCGCCCATGGCGACACCCTTGGTTTGGAGGTAATATGAACCTCCAAACCAAAAATAGTTGTGTGTCATGGCGAAGGAGAGGAGTTCAAGGACCCAATCTCTTTGTGCAGGGATGAGTTGTGGGTCCCTATGTAGGAAAGATGATACTGCGCTAAGTCCATGGTCGTGAGAGATGATGGTGTAGAGGGAGGTTACGTCAGCAGTAGCTAGCAAATAACCATCCCTCCACACATCATCCAAAAGCCTCAGGACCTGGGTAGAATCTCTCAAGAAGGTTGGGGTGGACACTACTAGTGGTTGTAAGTAACCATCAATGTACTTCCCCACCCTAGATGTAACTGAATCGATCCCATGATGATGGGACGACCGGGTGGGTGAATCGGGTTTTTGTGAACCTTAGGAAGGTAGTACATTATGGGAACCTTAGGTGCCACTGGAACTAAAAAGGATTTCTCCTTTTTGTTCAGAATGTTATCATCAAACCCTTTATTGACCATCTTAGAGAGTTCAAGCTTGAACTTAAGTGTGGGATTGGATTTTAAGGGGGAGTAGGTTTCGCGGTCCGATAAGATATTAGACATCTCTGTCAAATATGCAGATTTGTCTAGGACAAAGATACCACCCCCCTTGTCTGCAGGTCTCACAAGTTCTTCCCTAGCTTGAAGGGACTTCAATCCCTTGGAAAACCTGCGGTCAGCGTACATACGCTTAACCTCTAAGGCTTACAAGTTCTTAAAAACCAGGTCCCTAAACACTACCAATGACGGGGCTAGAGGACCAGGGGGATTGAACAGAGAGGCATTTGACAAATGAGAATGCTTAATGCCTTCTCTTACTTGGACAGAGTTCCTGACGGGGTTTGAAAGCATGTAACGCTTGATGTTAAGCTTGCGTGTATACTTCTGTACATCCATAAAGACACTGAATTTGTCTAATGGCTTGAAGGGGACATGCTTTAAACCCCGGTCGAGGACAAAGAGTTCATCATCAGTGAGAGTTGCCGAACTCAGATTAAAAATTCCGGCGCCACTTAGGTTCTTTTTATTTTCTTTCCTGTTCCTTCTTCCTCCTCTAGTTCCTCGTTTCGACTTACGTTCTGATAGTAGTCGTTAACGGTCCCTCAGAAAAAAATTAGGATATCTTTGAGGATGTTGTGTCCTCCATAGTGAATCATATCCTCTTTCCTGGGGATGGTTATTCCTATAGGAGGAAGGTTGGGGGTGCCGTGTGTAAAATCTGTCCTCATATTCATCGTGTTCACCCTGGAAATTTTCCAACGGGGCATAAGAATTATAAGTTGGAGTATAGTACTGATTATGTTTAGGTTTCTTGTGTTTTTTCTTCTTGTTCTTATTTTTATTTCTAGGGCCTCCATTGGGAGTGTGTGTATTAGGTTGATATTGGGAAGTGCTAGGACCAAACTGGTAATGTTTCCCTATGGGTCTCAGATGAGGGCCAGATGGTCTAGCAGAAGGCGGAGTCCTGGGGGGGAAACGGTGTGGGGTATCAACCGAGATCCTCTCAGGTTGACCACCCCTCCATTATTAGCACTAGGAATCATTTTTATCTGAAGAAGCATTTTAATTAATGTGTATGGTCTATACTTTTTTATATATTTTATATATATTTTTTATATTCAAGTATCAGATTTGGAGATGTGTATGCAATTATCATTTTGACTATGAATATTATGATTTTTTGGTTTACACTCTACTAATTAATGATGCTTTGTGTCATTTATTGGAGGTGGTGTAACATTTGCCATATAATATGTGACATTTAGGTTATCTTATGAGATGTATCATTTATTACATCTTATATGATTTTTTTAAGTTCATTTAATGTTTTGTCTTACATGCCACCCAGGGGGTATTTTTATGTGTTTTTTACCTTCTTCGTGGGCTTGTTGATTGAATATCAATTCATTTGTTTACATATGAATTTGTTTACTAAAAGGGTTGGTTTGCTCTTGCTAAGTCTAATGACATAGTTTTCAGTGAAATCAGTGACAATGTGTTTGATGATCTCTGTGGTGCGCCGCTCAGCTTGCGTCATTTCCCTCTGACTGCCTACTCCGGAAGTGATGTGCAGGTCAGGGGGATTATGACCTGCGGTTGTGCATCATCTGATCGTCTCTGGTCACTGCAAGGTTGGGCGGAAGTGCTTCATCGCGCTTCTTGCCAGAACCGGAAGTGCGTCATCACGCACGCCGCGACCGGAAGTGCGTCATCGCATACCGGAAGCGGAAGTGCGTTACCGCATTTCCAGCGAGGGGACACTACAAATAGCGTGCTGCATGTGGAGGGCTTTGCCTTTGAAAACGTCTGACGAAGACGGAACGCGTCAGTCACGCCAGCCCTCATGCAGACACGCCTCCAGCCGCGGCGACTTCAACTGGGATTACATGCTGTTTTCATTTGATGCCATGTGAGTTTATTCCCTGTTTTTACCTTTCAATAAATTGGAGCCTCATTTGTTTTTTGGAGGGACCACACCATCTATTTCCAAGGCCATTAAACCTTTGAGGACACCATATGTTAGATGAAGTTTACTTGTGGATCGGGTGCAGGATTCTGAGTGGACCTATCCTGGTGGTTACTTCTACACTTTTGGCTTGGTTGTCTACAGTTCTGGTAAGAGCAATACCTCATTTGTACATGTGGTGACCGTCAGGATTGTGCTCCTGTCTATGGTGTTGGACTTTCCTGCATTCTTTTTCTACATCTCAGCAACTGGTTCTCACATGATTATGTGGACTTTGCAAAACCCACAATCTGTGTTTTTTTAGTATTTGCTATTTTTGGCGATGTACCTTATTAAGTACAAACCTCTGTGCACCTTCCTGTTGAGACGAGAGGCCAGCAGGTCCACAGCGGGGGTCCCCCACCAAAGGCACAGTTGATGAAAAACCTCCAAGTGAAGAGACTATTCTCCCCGATCCAACGTCTGCCAACTGAGATAGTCCGCTTGCCAATTCTCTACCACGGAATGTGCACACCAGAGAGGGCTAGAACATATAGTTCTGCCCACCTCAAGATACCGGCTGCTTACCGGGCCGCCAGGGCACTCTTTTGGCGCTTTTCCACTGCATGGAACCGAACGGTTCGGCTCGCTTTTGTGCTTTTCCACTGCTGGTACCGCATGGTATGGTGTAGGAACGGTTCGGTACGGTACGGCTGCGCTTTTCCACTGCATGGAACCGAACGGTACGGCTCTCAAAAACAGTACCACCTCGATTGTGGTTCCAAGAGGTACCATACCCGGTACCATATCCCCTAATCCTTTGCATGCAGTCACTACTAGCCACTGATTGGTCAGAGAATCCCACCCACCCCATTGTTATCCCACCCACTTAACTTAAGTACTACTTTAGTGGAAAAGCAAACCATACCGTACCCTACCGAACCGTTCCAACACCGTACC
Source organism: Pelophylax lessonae (assembly GCF_965119305.1). Lineage (NCBI taxonomy): Eukaryota > Metazoa > Chordata > Amphibia > Anura > Ranidae > Pelophylax > Pelophylax lessonae. The sequence goes on along the minus strand of NC_138778.1, from coordinate 80,348,294 downwards.
ATGCGGTACCAGCAGTGGAAAAGCAAACCGGGCCAAGCAGGGCCGAGTAGAGCTGAGCCGGTACTTGCAGTGGAAAAGTGCCATTTGTGCCCCTCTTGATGATTGACATATGCCACAGCCGTATCATTGTCCAATTGTATCCACACACAGCATCCCTGCAGATGATCCATCCATTGAAACAGACAAAGTCTAATTGCCTGATGGAGCCCAAACACTTTGAGCCGATTATATTACCAAGACACCTCCCCATCCGGACAGACTGGCATCCCTGGTGTATACAGTCCAATACAGGGAAAGAAAGGATTTTCCCAGACGAAAAGCCGGGGAGTGGAGGCACCATAGCATAGACTTCCTTGAATCCTCCAGCGGATCCTTGTTCAATTTGGATAGAAATCTCCCTTTGCGGAAGTCTGGTATGGAACTATGCAAGCGTAACAGCCTCAAAGGTGGAAACCATCAGACCCAGCACTTGCATGCAAGTACTGAGCGACGACCGACAGTTGGACAACAGTAGCCGAACCACATCCTGAAGTTTCGCCTGAGGAAGAAACACATGGGCTGATGCAGAGTCCAGTGCCAGACCCAAGTAGTCAAGCTTTGTGAACGGAGTCCGTGCCGATTTCTAAAAATCTAGTGTCCATCTGAACTCCTGGAGAGTTTGCAGAGTAATGTCCAAGTCGGCTTCTAGAGCTGAGGAAGACTCTGCATGCAAAAGCAGATTGTCCAGGTAACCCAGTACCGCAATCCCCTTCTGTCATAGCAAGGCAAGAACTGGGGCTAAAACCTTTGTGAACATTCAAGGAGCTGAGGCAAGACCAAAAGGTAACGCCATGAATTGATAGTGCTCCTCACCCATGGCAAAACAAAAAAAACGATGATGCCCGACATATATTGGAATATGAAGGTAAGTGTCCTTGAGATCGATAGAAGCCAAAAGATCTCCTTGATGAAGGAAAGCTACTACCGTGCAGATGGACTCCACCCAAAATTTCTGAACCCACACAAAGTGATTCAGATCCTTGAAATCCAAGATCGGACGAACAATGCCTTCCTTCCTGGGAACTGTAAACAGATTTGAACAAAATCCTTGAAAATGTTCAGACCCTGAAACCGGTATCTTATCGGATAATGCCTCGCGTCGAAAAATGTATCCCACTTACTGCACATGCTCAGTAAGTGACGTCACTCCAGCTGATCTCAGCTGAGATCAGCTGGCAGTGACGACACTGGCATGCGCAGTTTGTCGGATGCATTATCCGACGATAGACAGAGCAGAGGGGACAGAATCTAATGTCAGATTCTGCCTCGCTCGCTGTACTATCTGCGCATGCGCGGAACGGATCGGTTTATTCTTATGCAAGATTCACATTGAGAAATGGCGGGAATATTATGTGATTACAGAACAGTCACACAGCACTTATCGGGGCACGTTAAAGGGGCACTCTCACGGCACAGGGACACTGATATAAAGGAGAACTCTAATGGGGACACTGATGTAATATATAAATAATAAACGAGAACTCTGACTGGTATAATAAAGGGGAACTCTGACTGGAATATTAAAGGGGAATTCTGACTGGAATATTAAAGGGGAACTCTGACTGGAATATTAAAGGGGAACTCTGAGCGGGACACATAAAGGGACAATCTGATGGTGACACTGATGTAAAGGGGCACTCTGACTGGGACACTGATGTAAAGGGGCACTCTGACGGGGACACTGATGTAAAGAGGCACTCTGATGGGGACATGGATGGGGACACACTGGATGTAAAGGGGAACTCTGACAGGGACACTGATGTAAAGGAGGACTCTGACGGGGACACACTGGATATAAAGGAGCACTCTGATGGGGACACGGATGTAAAGGAGGACTCTGATGGGGACACACTGGACGTAAAGGAGGACTCTGATGAGAACACGGACAGAGGCTGAATGACAGCAGGGACACAGGGTGGATGACGGCAGGGACAGGGGCTTAATGACGGTGGGGACACAGGCCGAATGGCGGCGGGGACATAGGCTGCATGATGAGGGACACAATGATGTTGCACAGATGAGGCACAAATGAGCACTGAGGAGGCACACATGGGCATGAATGAGGCAGAGATGGGCATTAATGAGGCAGAGATGGGCATGAATGAGGCACAGGTGGGCATGAATGAGGCACAGATGGGCATGAATGAGGTAGGGGTGGTGCCGATCGGTGTGTACAGCATGCAAGGAGAGAGCTGAACCAGACATGCAGCGGTCTGTTGACAAATGACCGCTCCGTCATTGGATCCCCTTTACATCCAGTGTGTTCCCATCCATGTCCCCATCCGTGCCAAATATGGCCCCCCAGACTCATTCAGGGCCAGAGCTGCAGTCCCTCAAATGTCCAGACTACGACCGTGCCAAAGTTTAACATAGCGGGTCAAGCCACTCTAAATTTAGGGGACTTAACCGCGAGGGTTAAGGGCACCATACTTGGCAAACTAATACTAGAAAACATCTAGGAGCCACACAATTTTTTTGTGGCCAATGCTTCATTTTTACATGGGCTGCCATGGGGATCAACTTTGGCCAAATACTGCAGAATATAGTTATCTGTGAAGTGGGGCTTTGCATTACTTAGGACTATGGGGATTAATATGGTACCCAGCATTCCCCGCTTTGTGGTATTGACTGGTAGCCATATGCTCCTAAGTGACCCCATAAAAATTTGACAAAGTTATTTTGGGCTAATGACTCCAACATTTTTGGGATGGTAATGGTAAACCTCCCCTACCTCCCTGTCAACTTTGGAACCCCCGGACATGTTCAAGGCCCAAGCTTTGGCCTTGCAAATGTGCCAATGCCAAGCTTGTCATACTGCACCAAGCTGACCTAACCCCCGGGGGCTAGGGGCATCAATTTTGGCACAGGGATACTAGAGGCCCCCTGAGATAGACCTCTCCTATATCTGTGCCAAATTTGGGACCCTGGCCCCTCATAGTTCGCCTACTGTGACTTCACCTATAGTAATGTAGCACCCTCCTAGGTAGGTGCTAGGAAAAGTATATGTTTGGTCCTGTCTGCTTATCAGGGGGGCCTGATCAGTTAGTTAGGCTGTCATGTGTTCCCAGGTGTGGTCTGTTGAGTCTGGGGAGTCTCCCCACTGTATACAATGAGGGCTCTTGTTGGACGGTGGAGGAAACCTGGCCAATAGCGCACCAGGGTTTATAGCTGTCCCAGTGGGCGGAGTTCGCCGCAATGCACCCTGGGATTGGGTATAAACCTGGCGGGAGCATGTGACAGAGCATTTTTGGGGGGAAGCAGAGTTCCAGGAGGAGGCTGACGGCTGTCACTCCTCCTGTCAGAGAGTGAAGGTGTCCTGGGCGGTTGGCCTAGGGACCGGAGGTTGAGCTGGGCTGCAGAAAGGGATCCAGAGTGTTGCTGACCGAGTGGAGCTGCTGGGCAGAAGTTTTCAGGAAAAACAGTGTTGCGAGTACTCAAAATCTTCCCAGGGGTCTGCCTAGGATAGGGGGCCACTCCAGAAGGTAAAAGGGATCCAGGAGCCAGCTAACCTGTAGTTGTGGCATAGAAAGGGGGTGCCAAGTGTTAAGCCCTGAAAACAAGGGAGTGAAAGGGGGTGCCAGTGTGGGCCCTGAAGTGTTCAGCAGTGCAGCAAAAGTGTAGGAGTAGCTACCTCAGGAAGGAGTACCTAAGACAGCTAAGAGATGACTTTTTTAGTTGAAGCTCAGCGGTAACCGGCATCCGGCCAGCATTAACCAGCCTCACGTCAGCATTGGCGGGCATTCAGTCAGCGTCAAACAGTACTATTTAAGTGTCTCCGCCAAATTGTGTATAGTTGAATTAAAGGAGTATCCCACTCATCCCTTCATTACCTTTCTAAATTTACCCAAGCATTGACCAACAGACTGGGGTGCTTTGCATGGGGTCCTACTTAACCCTGAACTGTGCAGAGTAACATACCTAATGTTATAGGAGTGCAGCTATACTTACTTTGCGATCAAAAGAAAGGTACCATATTTATCGGCGTATAACACGCGCCGCCGTATAACACGCATCTCAATATGTGGAGAGAAATTACAGGAAAAAAGCTTAAATTTAAAATAAACAGCTTTGAACTCAGAACATTTTTTTTTAATCAAATGAAATCTCACCAGTGCCCATGAATGCAGCCTCATCAGCAGTGTCCAGCAATGCATCCTCATCAGCAGTGTCCCTATATGCAGCCTCATCAGCAATGTCCCTATATGCAGCCTCATCAGCAGTGTCCATATATGCAGCCTCATCAGCAGTGTCCATATATGCAGCCTCATCAGCAGTGTCTGTCTCTATATGCAGCCTCATCAGCAGTGTCTGTCCCTATATGCAGCCTCATCAGCAGTGTCTGTCCCTATATGCAGCCTCATCAGCAGTGTCTGTCCCTATATGCAGCCTCATCAGCAGTGTCTGTCCCTATATTATGCAGCCTCATCAGCAGTGTCTGTCCCTATATTATGCAGCCTCATCAGCAGTGCCTGTCCCTATATTATGCAGCCTCCTCAGCAGTGTCTGTCCCTATATTATGCAGCCTCATCAGCAGTGAACTATCCGAATCTGTTTTTAAAAAACAGCCGGGAAGCAGCGCAGAGAGAAGAAGGGGCGGGCCGGCTGAGGAGGAAGGGAGAATGAGCGAGCGCAGTCATCGGAAGTCCCGCCTCCTCTGCCGAGACGTGTGACGTCTGTCATAGGCGGGACTTCCGATGACTGCGCTCACTAGTTCGCCCTTCTCCTCGGCCCAGCCCGCCTCCTTCTGCTCTTATGACAGCTCGTCCTTCCTTCTCCTCGGCCGGCCCGCCCCTTCTGCTCTCGGTGATACTTCCTGGACTTTTTTTTTTTCATATCGGTGTATAACACGCACTGCTGCTTTTTCCTCCATTTTTAGGAGGAAAAAGTGCGTGTCATACGCCGATAAATACGGTAATTACACATAAGCAACGGTCACTATATATACATATATTTTGTTGCTGCTTTAATTTAGACAAATAAAAAACCTCCATTTTTTGGCTAACATATTACAAAAATATATACCTAATTATCATATTTTTGCCATCTTTTCAGTGAGACCAAAACTATATAAACCCGCTATCCCCGCATATCCCCATCTCCTCCGCATTTCGTATGTAACCTTTGGGTGACAAAAAATTGGTAGGTACAACCTAAAAGATCATGACATGTTAGTAATGATTTTTTTTGAACCTTGTATATATGCTGAAATATTTTAAAGCTTTGGAGGTCTATAAATTCTTCTTTTTCCCTCCTTTCTTTAATTATTCGTCTATATTCTGATATTCCCATGGTAGTAATCGGCTATATCAATTTAACCATTTGGTCACTTCATAGAACTATATTTTCCACTAAAATAGTCCCCACACTCGCCGGGGAGACTTTTTTTGTTTGCCACATATCATGTTCCAACTTCCCATCTTACCAATGGGGGTGATGCGCGCAGTGGTGGTGGGACGTGGGCTGGGGCTTTCCTGTTGCCTGTTTTTATACTCTCAGAATACTCTTGTACATTGATATCTAACTATATGTATTAATGTTTTATAGAGAGTAACAATACCTCTATTGAATTCTTTCGCCCCTGAGGAAGCTTTATATAACGAAACATGTCGGGCAAGGATCAAAGTGGAGGCATCAGTAGCCCCACATTCAAATAAAGAGGACCTTACTTGTCAAACAACTTTCTGAAAGGTCACCAATACCATGCTGGTTATACATGTTGTCTCTTTTGTGTATACATGTCTTTGTAGTGTTAATATTGTGAACTATGAATGTTTTGTTTTTTACAATTCAATAAAAATGTGTTAATTTTTATATATATGTAGCCATATATTTTTGAGTACAATACCATAAAAGTCCCCTTTAGCCCACTCTCTTTCCAGTATCCCTATAAAGGGAATTGGTATTTTTCATGTGACTTGGGATGTAGGTATCAACAAATTGAATTTATTACTAGAGCACAATCAATTGAAAGTATACATACAGGGTGGATAATACACCCATGGGCGTCCTAATTAATCAGTTTTATCCGAGATTGTGACTCCCTCTATTGATACTTACCGAGAATAAAAAATCATATTGCTTCATTTCTCTACCCTTCTTTATGTTGGTGTGAATTCCAGGCTAAAAAGTAAGGGTAGATTTGAGCATACAAACACCCATAACTACTTATGTCATAGATTAAGGTGTAAATTTGAACTGACTTACTTTATGCACAGGTTTTTCTGATCATGGACCTCACGGGAACAGCTTGGGCGGGTTTTATGACCGAAATCTAGTCCACCTGCAACTCTCCCACCAAAAATGAAGAAGATCTTCTAACCCATTTGTCTAAGGTACGGGGACTCCTTAAACGGAAGTCCCATTTATATTGGCATCTAGAATTTTTTCGCAAATATGTTAAAGAATGATAAATCCACAGGGTTTGAGAGTCCGTACCTTTCCAACCATAAGGAATCCTTCAGATTCTTCACTATCTAGTTCAACTTCATACAATTCACATTTTAGACTAGGAATAGGCACTAGTACACAAGGTAAATCACAAAAACGTGGACTCAGTGGCACAGGACCCTCACCTACACAGGTCCAAAGTTATAAAAAGAAACCTGATACACGAGCACAGATTGATAAAACTGCACAATCCACAAATCTGACTCCGATCAGGCACAAAATTTTAACAAAAGGAGCATCAGGGACAACAGACCAATCAAATCTATCTTTGACTAGCTCAAATGATGGCATTTTTTTAGGAGAACAAATGATACCATTATCAAAAAACACCAGACAGGGGAACTAAGTCCCCAAACATCCACACAAGCACAAATCAATTAAACATCATTAATCTTACAGAAACTGTTTTAACATCATCACAGAAACAAGTTTTACAAATGGGATTGGGATTTTGTCCCTCTAACCCAATTGATCCAGGAGAAACCATTAAAGGCGTATACATGTTTGCGAGAAATCTAACATATAAATACATGTTCGATGAGGAAAGGAAAAAACAAAATTTGGAGAGAGAGCTAGCAGAACAGACACGGAATTATACTATGGCAGAATGTAGAGCTCTGCGTGACCTAGCCATCCTATATGAGGAAGGCAATCCAGAAATTAGGGCAATTATTGACCCAAAAGACAGCATGAAACCCCATAGCCAAATACCAGTTAAAAATCAAACTCCATCTCAGCTAAAACCGAAATCCCAAAGAGTTCCGGATTTAGCTACAAATCCGCAAATATGGTCATTTATACAATCAGTAGTCCAAGAAATCAAAGCTGCAACTTGGCCCTCTTTTGAGGGTAATTTAACCCTCGAACAAAAGAAAGCATTACGTGAATTACAAATGAATAAAAAATTTGATAATAAAACCGTCTGATAAGGGGGGTAACATTGTGCTGATGTCTAGATAACAATACGAAGCAATGTGCTTAAAAGTATTGTGGAATAGCGAATGGTACACACCAATAGAATCTTCCATGATTATAAATTTTGCCGGTGAATTCCGGATACTGATAACTGAGGCCTTCCTGGGGGGCATTATAAACAAAAATACGATGGATTATTTGATACCCAAATACCCTAAAACACCGACGTTCTATACAATACCTAAAATCCACAAAAATATGGTGGACCCCCCAGGAAGGCCTATAGTGTCAGGAATCAAATCTCTAATGGAACATGCAAGCCGTTATGTAGATTCGATACTTATGCCCCATGTACTGGGACTTCTGACCTACATACGGGACACTTCAGATTTTCTCCGCCACCTAGAGGGGATTCAGGTCCCTCCGGATGCCCTGCTCGTGGCAGTTGATATTGAGGCATTGTACTCAAGTATCCCACACGAGCAGGGCATCCAGACGATCAAATCCTTTCTACGTGAGCAGGATCGCAACTTATGGCCACAAATGGACTTTGTCCTGCAACTATTACGTTTTATCCTTACTAGGAATTATTTAGTATTTTTGGAGCAGTACTACTTACAAACACAGGGGGTGGCAATGGGCATTGGCTGCGCACCCTCATATGCCAACCTATATTTAGGTGGCTGGGAGAGACAGATCCTGTCTAGTGAAAATATGGAGAAGTGGCTTTGCTATATACTTTGCTGGTATCGTTTCATAGATGATTTGAAAATAATTTGGACAGGACCACAATCTGAATTGAAGGATTTTCTTCAAGCATTAAAAACAAATGAATTCAATTTAAAATTTACTAACACTATCAGTTCAGAAGGCCTATCATTTTTGGACATCCAAATTAATATTCTCCCTAAAGGTGAAATAGAAACAGATTTGTATAGGAAGCCCAGCGCAGGCAACACCATCTTGTGCGCAGCAAGTGCCCACCCCGCCCCCCGAGTGAAAAGCATACCGTATGCACAGTTTCTTAGACTTCAAAGGAATTGTTCATCTGATATTAAATTTCAGAATCAAGCCAATGGCCTACGAGACAGGCCATTACAAAGAGGGTATAGAAAAACATCTTTAAAAAAAGCTTACAACAAAGCCAAAGCACGCTCTTGAACGGAGTTAATTTATAATACATCAGCTAAAAAATAAATAAAAATGGTTAAATTCATTACCCGATATTTGATGCATGAAAAGAAACTGCGAAACATCATGGCCAAGCATTGGCATCTTTTAACAGATGACTATACACTGACCAAGTATGTAAAAACCCATCCAGAAATCGTCTACAGGCGAGCCCCCTCCATATGAGATAGCTTGGTGAGTAGTCATTATAATCAATCAAGCTCTCTCCACAATAACCAAAAAGGAACTTACAGATACGGCACCTGTGCACCCTGCCCATGGGTGAGGGAAGGAAGAGGGGTGACCTTGCCCAATAGCAGCTGGCACAGAGCTAGTTGCTACGCTGATTGTACCACGCACGGTATAGTAAACCTTATGCAATGTACCTGTCATGCCTACTATGTAGGGAAAACAATACGGCGGCTCAACCAAAGAATTGGCGACCACCTATACTATTCGGAGGGTGGTAGGATACAAACCACAGTTTCACGACACAGCATTGCACCATAAATATAACAACTCAGTTGTCAGCTTTTTTGTTTTGGAAGTGGTACCCCCAGATCCCAGGGGAGGAAACTGGGATAAGCGGGTACTCCAAAAAGAAACCTATTGGATAGAATGTCTTAATGCTATAGTGCCACCAGGCATAAGTGAGGTGTTAACATATAAACCCTTTCTATGATACCCTATTGTAATAAGTATGTTCATAACAGGCAAGAATGGCTATGATAGGGCATGTCCATTGAATAAATTGCAGGAGATAAAGATTTTGAACTCCTGCGACCATTGAATTAATTCCGGAGGACCTTGTTATGCGGAAAACTGTGTATATGTCAGCAATTCTGGTTCAAACACCTATAGAATAGGAGAATATCTTTATTCTCTTTAGAAAATTGAATATACCCCTTTTACAAAATAAGAAATCCCAATAGAGGATAATATAGAATAACAGTACTCAAGAAGACTATGAATGCTCCTATTATTTTATGTATTGTATCTTTTTTTTGTGATATATTTTGTTTGTTGGAAAAAGTTGTGTATAGTATTAATATGTATGATCCACTCAAACATGGATCACTGAGAGTATATGGAAGCCATAATGTCCCAATCGAGGTGTCCCCTGCCAATTGTGCATATTACCCTTTTCCGGCCACTAGATGGTGCAGTGGCATGTCCTCCAGGCGAGTGTTGCGGACTCTGGGCAAGTGAGAGGAGCACATTGATGTGCTTCCGCCCTCACTTGCAGCTGTCGGGAGCCCACACTTCCTGTGGAGCTCCCATTTTTAGCAATGGGCGGACGCCACCACGGCGCCGGCGCATTCGGAAGACCGGACCCGGAAGTGTGTCATCTCCAGCTGGAGCGGACGAATTTTGGGTTGGGGCTATAAGAACACCAGTGCGCCGTAATGGCGTTTAGAGGAGATGGAAGCGTGGCGGGAAGCGAGCAAGGTAGTGTATTATGCGTTCACTGGGCTGGATAACTTAGGAAAGTATTAAGAGATTACCAAATAGTTTCCCATGTCTTTTTTACCCAAGCCTTGACCAACAGACTGGGGTGCTTTGCATGGGGTCCTACTTAACCCTGAACTGTGCAGAGTAACATACCTAATGTTATAGTGCAGCTATACTTACTTTGCGATCAAAAGAAAGGTAATTATACATAAGCAACGGTCACTATTTATACATATATTTTGTAGCTGCTTTAATTTAGACAAATAAAAAACCCCCATTTTTTGGCTAACATATTACAAAAATATATACCTAATTATCACATTTTTGCCATCTTTTCAGTGAAACCAAAACTATATAAACCCGCTATCCCCGCATATCCCCATCTCCTCCGCATTTCGTATGTAACCTTTGGGTGACAAAAAATTGGTAGGTACAACCTAAAAGATCATGCCATGTTAGTAATGATTTTTTTTTAACCTTGCATATATGCTGAAATATTTTAAAGCTTTGGAGGTCTATAAATTCTTCTTTTTCCCTCCTTTCTTTAATTATTTGTCTATATTCTGATATTCCCATGGTAGTAATCGGCTATATCAATTTAACCATTTGGTCACTTCATAGAACTTTCCACTAAAATAGCCCCCACACTCGCCGGGGAGAAGTTTTTTGTTTGCCACATATCATGTTCCAACTTCCCATCTTACCAATGGGGGTGATGCGCGCAGTGGTGGTGGGACGTGGGCTGGGACTTTCCTTTTGCCTGTTTTTATACTCTCAGAATACTCTTGTACATTGATATCTAACAATATGTATTAATGTTTTATAGACAGTAACAATACCTCTATTGAATTCTTTCGCCCCTGAGGAAGCTTTGTATAGCGAAACATGTCGGGCAAGGATCAAAGTGGAGGCATCAGTAGCCCCACATTCAAATAAAGAGGACCTTGTCTCTTTTGTGTATACATGTCTTTGTAGTGTTAATATTGTGAACTATGAATGTTTTGTTTTTTACAATTCAATAAAAATTTGTTTATTTTCATATATATGTAGCCATATATTTTTGAGTACGATACCATAAAAGTCCCCTTTAGCCCACTCTCTTTCCAGTATCCCTATTCAAGGGAATTTGTATTTTTCATGTGACTTGGGATGTAGGTATCAACAAATTGAATTTATTTAGATAATAGGAGTAAGTAATAAAACACCCACTCAACCCAGCGCTAATAACAAGAGAGAAAATAAACATAAAAAGCAGCCGCTATAAAGATCAGATATATTTATAAGGTGTATAATGAGAATCAATGGAGGCTCACACACACTAGCAGCGCTGACTTAAACTAAACCACCCTATATATTGCATCAAATATTGACTCTTAAAGATGCAAACCAATGTCCATTCAGAGTGAGTGATATGCACTAATGCTGTATAGAGTTGAAAAGTTCATATAATGTACTGGATCCTGGAGTAAAAGCCCGTAGACCACCAGTGGTATTCCCTGCCGAGATGGACCACCGTCACCACACCTCCAAACGTGTCCCCCTAGGTAGTAAAAACTCACCAAAAGATGGGAAAAAGACCGCCTTGAAAAGGATTTGATTCCACAATGTGGTGTACGGATCACAGGTAAATAATCTCCGGATTCACCAATCTCTGATATTTGCATCAGAACTTCAACATGACATACACAGCAAAAAATCCTCGGAACATGTGAGGGAAAAAAGGGGAGGACCAATCGTGTAATTCCGTAAAATACACTTTATTAAAATTCCCAATCCCCCATAAAAATACACTCACAATATTGCAACTTGGTAGTAGCATGTAGAATATATTAGTAGTCTGTCGTGTGCCGGTCACTCACCGCTACCTCTGATGACCAAGGGAACCCGAGCTCCAGAGCACCGACTTTGCGTGACAGCTGATAGATGCGTGCTCACGCCCTTACATGTTTCGTCACACGGACTTCTACGGAGGGCGCGAGCACGCACCATCACGCTCCTCTGATATACAATCGTGGGCCGGAAGGAGAGCGGGACATTGTCCAATCAACGGCCCGCGTCAATGACCGCCCATTCCGGACTCGCGGACCAATCCCAGGTTTGCGCCAAGGCTCGGACCAGCCCGACTCACCTCCGACCCGGTAAGTAAACAAGCCTAACCCTTTCCATTGGATATGGCTCGTAAGCAACTCATGTGTCCTCTCCTCACTGGTGCAGACAATGCTCGGAAATGTGTAAACACTTCCTGCCGGGATGCAAAAGCCAGATCTAAGGGGATTCATTCACATGCATCAAATTTATCCAAAAGATATTATTTACTCCCGCGGGACACCTTATCTGGGTTTTCCCGCAGGTGTACGTTCCTTTTGACAGAGAACTATATAGATAGATATATCCATGCTGATACATTATTTTACATGCTACTTTACATAGTATAAAACCAATTTAGGACACATATAAAATAATAAAACTCTGGAAAAGATAGGACTATGCAATCCTCTTGTATAAGAGACATACATATCAAAGAAATTATATACCAATTAAAACGTCATAAAAAGAAGGCAAAAACATTTCAGAAAAGGATAAATGAACGTATAAAAAGGGGGTTACAAGACACCACCTAAGGATCACCATAATTATTGGAATCCATTACAGCCAGTTAGAAAAAAGGCCCTAACTAAGGCAGTTAGTGTTTATAAATGCCTAAAATAAAACTCAAAGGCCCACAGGAGATAAATGTTCCCATTTGCAAACTGCTTTAGTAATTGCTGATGAAGCAGTTAATATCTAGCTCCACGTTTAACCCATTAGGGTGCAAGGCGTTCGTGAGGTAGATCCAGTGAGTCTCTCTCTTCGAGAGTTCACGCACTCGATTAGAGCCCCTCCAAACTGGATCCACTTTCTCGATACCCCAAAATTTGAGATTTGTTGGGTCTTTGTTATGGTGACGTTTGAAGTGTACTGAAACACTGTGATGTTTATACCCCTTTCTAATATTAGCAAGATGTTCGGATATACGGACGCACAGTTTCCTCTTGGTGTGGCCTATGTAAATATAGCCGCATGGACACTCCATAGCATAAACCACGTGTGTGGTATGACACGTAATGAGATCTTTAATCTCAAACATTTGGTTGTTGGCCGAAGAGTGGAAGGAGGTAAAGTTGCGTAAATGTGTCCGTACTTGTCTGCAGGCCCTACAATGTCGGCAGGCATAAAAGCCACTTCTTTCCTCCCAAAACATTTTTGGTTTGACTGGGGGATCCAACACCTTTTGAACCACCTAGTCCCCAAAGGTTGGACCCCTCCTGTAGATGAAAGAAGGGGATGCTGGTAAGACTTTGCCCAAGATACGGTCAATACACAAGACATTCCAATGCGTTCTCACTACATCTTCTATTTGTTTGTGTTGTGTATTATACTGTGTAATGAAGCTCCACTCATGGTTAACAGTGGAGCTCCTATTACTCGGCGCAAGACATGCATCCTGGGACAGTCCGGCCACTTCGTTAATATCCCTATCCAAGTGTGCAGGATTGTATCCCTTGTCTACAAACCTCTGTTTGATAACTGCAGCTTGGGCCCAGAAGTCGCTGTCCAACGAACAGTTTCTCCTGACTCTCAATAGTTGGCCTTTAGGAATATTTTTCAGCCAACTACTGTGATGGCCACTTTGAATGGGCAGATAGCCATTTCTATCCGTAGGTTTGAAGTAAACCTTCGTGTGTAAGATGTTATTATTCAGCATGACTTCTACATCCAGATAGTGAATGGATAGCCGACTCCAATTGAACTCCAAGCGAATGTTGTTATGATTGGAGTTCAATTCGGATGCAAACCTATCCAAGGAACTTTCGGGTCCCGACCATATAAAAAATAGGTCATCTATGTATCTGCGGTACATGATAAGCTCCGACCTTTGTACTCCATATATAAAGTGATCCTCCCACTCCCCCATGAAGAGGTTCGCAAGACTCGGCGCGAATTTCGCGCCCATCGCAACTCCTCTTTTTTGATTGTAAAACATCCCGTTATACCAAAAATAGTTGTGCGATAGGCAAAACTCAAGCGCGTGTTGCAAGAACCTCTTCTGGGGGTCAGGGATATCGGATCTCTTACTAAAAGCCCAATTGAGGGCTAAAAGAGCATCCTCATGTTGAATTATTGTATAAAGGGATGCTACATCCGCAGTTACAAGAAATATGTCTGAGTTGGACGGCAAAGATACTTCTTTTAAGGACAGCAGAAAATCCTTCGTGTCCTTAAGATATGACCTCAGTTGGGTAACACTGGTCTGGAGAAAAAAGTCCAAATATTCACCCAGCCTCGAGGACACAGAATTGATGCCATTGACAATTGGCCGGGCTGGGGGATTGGTTTGATCTTTATGGACTTTTGGGAGGGTATATATTTTTGGCACCCTGCTGAAGCTGGGCATCAGGTATCTCTTTTCTTTCTTTGATAGTATGTTTTTATTATACCCAAACTCAACCAAGAGATTTAACTCTCGTCTGTACTGAGAGGTCGGATCTCCCCTCAGTACTTCACATGTCTGGGCATCTGATAACAGTTCTAAAAGTTGTTTGTGGTAAAATTCTTTTGTCAGAATCACCACCCCTCCGCCCTTGTCAGCAGGTCGGATGACCACGTCCTTCCTTTTCTCTAAGGACTCAAGGCCTTCCTGTATACAACGTGGATTCACTCCCTTTTCCGGTTTAATTTTATTCAAGTCCCTAATCAGCAGGTTCTTAAATACCTCAACATATTGATTAGAGGGCTGTGGAGGATTAAAAAGGGACTTGTTCTTTAATCCACTGTCCACCGACCTTCTCTGTAGGTTTGTATTAGTCGGGACCGTATTGACTGTACGGTTAGAGCTCAGAAAATACCTCTTGAGATTAATTTTTCTGATGTATTTGTGTACATCTACAAACACATTGAAGTTGTTAACAGGTTTATGTTTCGCACATTTTAAACCTGCGTTTAGAATATTAATCTCCTTGTTGTTAAGAGGAATTTGAGCAAAGTTATATATACCTTTTAGTCTATTACCCTCCTTCTTTTTCTGTTGTTGTCGTCTTCCTGCTCGACAACCTCTGATTCGGGAACTGGCTGGGGGTCTGTCCTCATCTGTGGAGTGGGTCTCCACTGATCCGACTGTGGACCCCTGTTGTTCTGTGGAGGACCCCAATTGGCGGGGCGCCCCCTCCATGGTCTCCCCCCTCTCCTCCCGTCCCTGCCTCTGCCGCCCCTCCATAAAAAAGGACGCGGAGGGGGAGGTGGAGCTGGGGACCACGGATCATCCTGATAGGCCAAGCTTTCATATCTATTTTGTGTTGGGAACGGCATTGGGTATTGATTCCCCTGTTTATTCCCTTGTTTGGCATACCCACCTCTGTTATTATTGGGAATTTGTTGCCATTGTGATGTTTGATTATTCACCACAGCGGGTTGGTTGGGTGGGTTATTGGTGTTTGCAAATCCACCCGGGTATGTTTTGGTCTTTTTTGGCGGACCCTTTGATCTAACATGTGTAGACCTGGGGGTACCCTGCAGGTTAGCGCCAAGTGGTCTCATTAGAGGGGCTGAGGCCTGTTGAACCCCTTCTACAGGTGTCTGCCACGTATACACATGATTTAGTTTGAAATCTTCAGAATCTCTTTTATACTTCTTTACCTTCTTTCTATGAACTTCCTTGTCTATCTTTTCCAATTTTTTCTTCACATCAGTGTTAAACTTGACAACTAGTTGTGAATCCTTATCAGGTTCCAGACTCAGTTGCAAGTCAGCTATTTTTTTCTCTAAAATAGTCATTTTTAATTTTTTTCTCTTTAAAACTAACTCTTGGAGTTTGACTCCAACACCATTAAAAAACTCCAGCCACTCTGACCTTGATGCCTCATCGTCGAGAGCATCCTGAGGGGTGACATCCCATCGTAAACTCCTCATTATGATTCGTTCCTTGATATACTGCTCAAAAGTGCAGATATCCCACCAGGTGCGAACCTGTTTTTCTAAAAGGTTGCCCAAGGTGGAAAGGTCAGACTGTAGGTCATGTGATGCATCATCACTGATGGTATCTGTGAAGATGCTCTCCATGTTAAGTTGCCTATTTTTTTAAAAAGGATATAACATCCATAGCTGCTAGGTTTAAAACAAAATAAACGTAGATAATAGGAGTAAGTAATAAAACACCCACTCAACCCAGCGCTAAAAACAAGAGAGAAAATAAACATAAAAAGCAGCTGCTATAAAGATCAGATATATTTATAAGGTGTATAATGAGAATCAATGAAGGCTCACACACACTAGCAGCGCTGACTTAAACTAAACCACCCTATATATTGCATCAAATATTGACTCTTAAAGATGCAAACCAATGTCCATTCAGAGTGAGTGATATGCACTAATGCTGTATAGAGTTGAAAAGTTCATATAATGTACTGGATCCTGGAGTAAAAGCCCGTAGACCACCAGTGGTATTCCCTGCCGAGATGGACCACCGTCACCACACCTCCAAACGTGTCCCCCTAGGTAGTAAAAACTCACCAAAAGATGGGAAAAAGACCGCCTTGAAAAGGATTTGATTCCACAATGTGGTGTATGGATCACAGGTAAATAATCTCCGGATTCACCAATCTCTGATATTTGCATCAGAACTTCAACATGACATATACAGCAAAAAATCCTCGGAACATGTGAGGGAAAAAGGGGGAGGACCAATCGTGTAATTCCGTAAAATACACTTTATTAAAATTCCCAATCCCCCATAAAAATACACTCACAATATTGCAACTTGGCAGTAGCATGTAGAATATATTAGTAGTCTGTCGTGTGCCGGTCACTCACCGCTACCGACTTTGCGTGACAGCTGATAGATACGTGCATCACGCTCCTCTGATATACAATCGTGGGCCGGAAGGAGAGCGGGACATTGTCCAATCAACGGCCCGCGTCAATGACCGCCCATTCCGGACCCGCGGACCAATCCCAGGCTTGCGCCAAGGCTCGGACCAGCCCGACTCACCTCCGACCCGGAAAGTAAACAAGCCTAACCCTTTCCATTGGATATGGCTCGTAAGCAACTCATGTGTCCTCTCCTCACTGGTGCAGACAATGCTCGGAAATGTGTAAACACTTCCTGCCGGGATGCAAAAGCCAGATCTAAGGGGATTCATTCACATGCATCAAATTTATCCAAAAGATATTATTTACTCCCGCGGGACACCTGATTGGACAATGTCCCGCTCTCCTTCCGGCCCACGATTGTATATCAGAGGAGCGTGATGGTGCGTGCTCGCGCCCTCCGTAGAAGTCCGTGTGACGAAACATGTAAGGGCGTGAGCACGCATCTATCAGCTGTCACGCAAAGTCGGTGCTCTGGAGCTCGGGTTCCCTTGGTCATCAGAGGTAGCGGTGAGTGACTGGCACACGACAGACTACTAATATATTCTACATGCTACTGCCAAGTTGCAATATTGTGAGTGTATTTTTATGGGGGATTGGGAATTTTAATAAAGTGTATTTTACGGAATTACACGATTGGTCCTCCCCCTTTTTCCCTCACATGTTCCGAGGATTTTTTGCTGTATATGTCATGTTGAAGTTCTGATGCAAATATCAGAGATTGGTGAATCCGGAGATTATTTACCTGTGATCCGTACACCACATTGTGGAATCAAATCCTTTTCAAGGCGGTCTATTTCCCATCTTTTGGTGAGTTTTTACTACCTAGGGGGACACGTTTGGAGGTGTGCTGACGGTGGTCCATCTCGGCAGGGAATACCACTGGTGGTCTACGGGCTTTTACTCCAGGATCCAGTACATTATATGAACTTTTCAACTCTATACAGCATTAGTGCATATCACTCACTCTGAATGGACATTGGTTTGCATCTTTAAGAGTCAATATTTGATGCAATATATAGGGTGGTTTAGTTTAAGTCAGCGCTGCTAGTGTGTGTGAGCCTCCATTGATTCTCATTATACACCTTATAAATATAAATTGAATTTATTATTAGAGCACAATCAATTGAAACTAATTAGTTTAGGCTGGAGTTATTTCTGGAGAAGTGAGCAGCTCTACTCCAAACTTATAGTGAATTGGGCCCCAAGTCTCTTTCAAAACGCAGCCTGCAAAACCTTGCGGCCAAAGAAGCATCCGAGGATGCCAACACATCTACTTTATACAATTTTGTACCACCTTGCAAACTTGCATCACTGAAGCCAGATGGAGAAAAGCCCAAGAAGCAGCACCCTAGTAAAATGCGCCTTCACAGGGAAAGGTGGAACCTGACTCTTAATCGAACAAGCCTGAACCACTGTCTGCCTGATCCACCTAGAAATGGTCACAGCAGATGCAGCCAATCCCTTTCTAGGTCTAGGAATCTGATTGCCGAATAGAAACCCTGATTGCCCGAACCACATCCACTGAATGCAGAGCAAATTCAAGCACATTCATGTCCACTGCATTAAGGGGGGGGGGGGTTAGAGGCTTGACCCGGGGAGGAATAAGTGAAAGAACAGGCAATCGGGGTCGGTCTCTCGTCCTGGGGGAGCAAGTTAAGGTAGTCATGCCATTTTTCATAGAATCGATCGGAGGAGGACTTGAAATTAAAGTCCGTGTTAAAATGGTCCATGGTCACAAGATGCTGGAGTTCACGATGTACCTGCGAGATGGATGGACCCGGCTGAGAAATCCAATGTCTCATGATAACCCTGCGTGCTAACAGCAAGCATGTGAGTATCCATACTCGGGGATATGGAGCAGGGCGACTAGTCCAAATTTGGAGTTGTTTGTCACAATAGCCAAAAATGAGGAGAAGAGGATCTTTTGGTAAGTGAATAAGAGTCACTCGTGCGATTAAAGAAGAAAAAAATCAGGGGAAGCACCTCTAAGTGCAGTAGATTTATTAAATATCGGCACACAAGTGTAAAGCAACTCACAGAAGAGTAGGTAACAATCGGCTCATTCAGAGGTCAAGCGGTGAGCGGACAATCCAAGGTAGCCAGTTCTGAAAGGAAGGAGAGGGTGGAAGAGTCCTATCCGGTGGATGGCACTGGAGGACAGAAGGAAGCCGGCTGCTGTCTTCCGGGACCGGTGGTTCTCTTGTGGCTTGCTGGAGCGCAGCGTCCGCCGCGTGACGTCAGGGGGTCAAAGAGTACACGACGCGTTTCAGAGCATGCGCCAAGCTCATAGGGAGCATGAGCGCTCTTTTCTCAAGTGTTAGTGCAGGGACCGCTCTGAGCCTGAAGTTTATATAGATGTAATTGACAGATGGGAGTGTACATAAGACTAGCAGCCATGGAACTGGACCGCGGCCATAATAGAGAAAAAGCCTGACCCATCTAGACTGTAATATGATAGTGGGGACATGGTGTATACTCACAATACAGATGTAGTATTTATATATATGTGATAAAAACCTGTTGTGTATTTAGTATCATACAGCACTGTTCTCTCAGAGAATTATTAATAATGAAAAGAACATCTGAAGAAAAGGAAAGGTAAGAATGAAAAAGAAATAAACGGAATAAACATAAAATAACAATCAACTGTCAACAGATTAGGATATTCACGAGATTTAAGGTCACACAACATAGACTAAAATAGAACATACTATACGTATGCCTACTAATAAATATAAAAAGTATTAAAAAATGCCATAATTCTAGGAGGTGGAAAAAATGGCTAAAAATTACAAATGTGTATATATATTAAAACCATATATATATATATATATATATATATATATATATATATATATATATATATATATATATATTATATATATATATATATATATATATATATATATATATATATATATAAAGAGACACACATATAAAAAAAAGTAAAAATATGAAGAAATTAAAAAATGTATATATAAAATGTAATAGGTTTATAAAATGGTACTGATTTCGAGTTCCTCGTTTAGGCCATGAGTGGATCTTTCGTGAACCTCTAAAAAATGTCTAGGGACACTGTGCTTATCAGAGCCTTCCTCTATAAGCCAACGGTGTTTGCCAAAACGTTGGCGAAGAGGACATATGGTACGGCCCAAATATAATAGTTTGCATAGGCAAGTTAAACAATATACCGCATGATCTGTGGAGCAATTATAAAAATTATCCAATAAACATGTTTGGCTATTATGGGGAAAAGATTTTTGTCCATAAGTAATAAAGTTGCATGTTTTGCAAAGTTTTTTTATCCATGGGTACATACCCTTGAGGGGCATGAGATATAAAGGCTGGGCTTTTCGGTTCTCAGGTAATTTACTCGGAGCAATCTTATTTTTCAGTGTAGGTGCTCGCCGATAGGTAACTTTGGGGCGTGAATTTAGAACAGGCTTAAGGTGTGGATCTTGTAATAGTATTTTCCAATGCCTATTTAGTATCCCCTCCATGTTTCTATACTTGGTGTGAAATCTCGTGATAAACCTGGCTGGTGGGTCCACTTCTGTCTTTTTAGTCTTAGTGGGTTTACCACTAGTATATGTGTTACAGGCTTGGTCAACCAGGTCTGATGGATAACCTTTATCGATAAATTTGTGTTTGAGATGAACACTCTGAGTGGTATAGTCCTGGTCTCTAGTGCAATTTTGTGTCAAACGGCAAAACTGCCCTTTAGGTATGTTGTTTATCCAAGTAGGGCGATGACAACTCCTATAATGTATATAGGAGTTGCCCGCCGTGGGCTTGGTATAATTGCGTGCAAAGAACTTATGATTGGCATGGCCCAATTCTAAGTCCAAGAAGGGGAGAGTGTCTGCATTAAACTCGAAAGTAAAGGATAGTCCCAACTGATTATTGTTGCAATGGTGGACAAAGGCCTCTATCTCATTAGTCAGGCCGTCCTAAATAATAATAATATCATCAATATACCTGCCAAAGTACACTAGATGTTTAGAAAACGGATTGTTATTCCATATAAAGGCATCTTCCCAATACCCCATGGTCAAGTTTGCATACGACGGGGCAAAATTGGCTCCCATCGCTGTACCCTTAGTCTGGAGATAGTACTCTCCATCAAACTGAAAATAGTTATGTGTCAAACAAAATAAGGTGGAATCAATAATGAATGAAGCTTGTGAAGGATGAAGTGACATGTCCTGAAATAAAAAATGTTGGATAGCAGCTATACCTACATCATGCGGTATAGATGTATACAAAGAGTTTACATCAAGTGAAACCCAGATGTAACTGTCTTCCCATACATATGGTTCGAGTAGTTCCAATAAGAGTATAGAGTCTCTAATATACGCATGTAGCCCCTGGGCCAGGGGTTGGAGGAAAGAATCAATGTAGAGGGAGAAGCCGCTAGTAATGCTGTCCATGGACGCAATAATAGGTCGGCCTGGAGGATTTACTGGGTTTTTGTGCACTTTAGGTAAGTGATAAAAATAAGGGGTGTTGAAATATTTTCTAAACAAAAAATAAGCTTCTTTTTTGTTAAGAATATTGTCCTGTAGGGCCGATCGAATAAGTGTTTCTGCTTCTGACTTGAAAAGAGGCAGAGGGTCTATACTTAATTTAGAGTAGGTAGTGTTATCGGACAAAAGTCTAAGGGCTTCTGAGAGATAATCACACCGGTTTTGAATGATGATCCCCCCTTCCTTATCTGCTGGTTTAATGACCAAAGTGGGGTTGTTAGTAAAGTTAGATAGGGCGGATCTTTCCCTGGGGGTAAGGTTATGGGGCATACGCTGTAGTGACAACCCAGACGGGGAACATAATTGTTTGAAATCTGAAAAGCCCATTTGATAGAAAGCCTCTAGATAAGGCCCCTTAGAGTGAGAGGGGTAAAAAACAGAGGGGGGCTGAAGGGACATGTGTTGGATCGTAGGAGATGGCGGTAAATGTTGTGTAAATAATAACAAATCCTGATCTAATTCGGGATCCCAAGAAGTATCTTCACCTGACATCAAAACATCATCATAGATGCTATATATGCTATCAGAGGATAAGTCAATTTCATGGGCTAAGGTGGGCGAATGCTGTGATGACTGTATGACAGAGGTAGTGGGTTCTAATGATAAAGGTAAGGGATGTGAGCTATTGTAGTTCTTATTTTTGTCTGATTGAATTTGGAAGAATCTCTTTAATGTGAGGTTTCAAATAAATTTATTTAAATCCTTAAATAATTAAAATGAATTGGGTAGGTTGGTAGGAGAGAATGATAACCCTCTGCTGAGCAAATCCGAATCATCAGCAGAGAGGGGATGGGAAGATAAATTGAAGATCTTTACCGTGGATGGTGAATAATTACATTTTTGGTCTTTTTTAGCTCTCTTTTTCCCTCCCCTACATCCTCGTCTGTGGTTTTTCTTTTTCGTTTGGACTTGAACTGGGGACCCATCACTAAAAAAGGAGCTGACGACGATGGTGTAGGTATATCACCAGGATGAAAATCACCTATGATGATAGATGAACTGGTGGGAATGGATAGTCCGTCAGTTATTCTAACAAGGGGAGGGTCATGACCAGACCTATGAGATACACAGGACTTGTTCAAGGACATAATATTGGGCGGAGGGGTAGGGTTAGAAGTAGGGCCGACCTGAGGCAGAGACATATAGCGGGGGAGAGTAAAAAGAACCCCAAGAAGTTCTTTAAGTATATAAACAGTAGGAAAGCGAGGCCAGAACACATTGGCCCCATAAAAGATGACAAAGGAAATATGGCCACTGAGGACAAAGAAAAGGCGGAAGTGTTAAATAATTTCTTCTCTTCAGTCTTCACAAAAGAATCGGGGGGCTACACAAACCCAGCTTGTAAGGCCGAACTAAATAATACACCTCAGGAAGTGCCGCCATGGCTAACAGAGGATAGACTTAGAGCTAAACTAGAGAAACTTAACAAAAATAAATCCCCGGGACCGGATGGCTTGCACCCGAGGGTTCTTAATGAGCTCAGCCAGGTGATTGCCAGACCATTATTCTTGATCTTTAAGGATAGTTTACAGACGGGTATGGTGCCAGCTGATTGGAAAAAAGCCAACGTGGTACCAATATTTAAGAAGGGGCCGAGTAACTATAGGCCGGTCAGCCTAACATCTGTAGTCTGCAAAATTTTGGAGGGGATGTTAAGGGACCACATACAAGACTTTAGTAATGAAAACGGTATTATAAGTAGTAATCAGCATGGATTTATGAAAAATCGTTCCTGCCAAACCAATCAACCTTCTACGATGAAGTGAGCAGCCACCTAGATAAAGGTAAGCCTGTGGATGTGGTGTATCTGGACTTTGCAAAGGCCTTTGACACCGTTCCCCACAAACGATTACTGTACAAACTAAGGAAGGTAGGTATGGATCATAAGGTGAGTACCTGGATAGAGAACTGGCTCCAGGGGAGAGTACAGAGGGTGGTGATTAATGGGGAGTACTCGGATTGGGCGGGTGTGGAAAGTGGGGTCCCCCAGGGTTCTGTCCTGGGACCAATCCTGTTTAATTTGTTCATAAATGATCTAGAGGAGGGGATATCTAGTACAATCTCAGTATTTGCAGATGATACTAAACTAGGCATGCCAATATCTTCTATGCAGGATGTGGAAACCTTGCAAGCAGACCTGAACAAAATAACGGGGTGGGCAACTACATGGCAGATGAGGTTTAATGTTGATAAATGTAAAGTAATGCACTTGGGGGCCAGAAACCAGAAAGCAAGCTACTCACTAGGGGGGGAACCTCTGGGTGAGTCTAGGATGGAAAAGGACTTGGGGGTACTGGTAGACAACAAGCTTGGCAGTGGCATGCAATGCCAAGCCGCCGCAAGCAAAGCCAACAGAATACTGGGATGTATAAAAAAGGGGATTCACTCCAGAAATAAAGAGATTATTCTCCCACTCTACAAGACTCTGGTCCGGCCACATCTGGAGTATGCTGTCCAGTTCTGGGCACCGGTCCTCAGGAAGGATGTGCTGGAATTGGAGAAAGTCCAGAGAAGGGCAACAAAAATAATTAGGGGAATGGAGGACATCAGCTATGAGGAAAGACTACAAGCACTGAACCTTTTCTCTCTGGAGAAAAGACGATTGAGGGGGGGATATGATATCAATGTACAAATACTATACTGGTGACCCGAGCATAAGGAACAAACTATTCAGAGAAAGGAGATACAATAAGACACGTGGCCACTCACTAAAACTTGAGGAAAGGCGGTTTAACCTTAAAGTGCGTAAGGGGTTCTTCACTGTAAGAACGGTAAGGATGTGGAATTCTCTTCCACAGCAGTCGTATCAGCAGGGAGCATTGATAGTTTCAAAAAACTATTAGATGGACACCTTAAAGACCACAACATACAGGGGTATACAATGTACGGTTAAAAGCAAATACACACACGCATCATAGGTTGTCCATCCAGTTCAACCTATGATGTGTGTGTGTATTTGCTTTTAACCGTACATTGTATGTCTTTTTTCAACCTCACTAACTATGTAACTATGAGGGCCCTAATCCACAGGTAGTTTCGCATAGATCTAAGAATCCCAAATTCTCTTTGCTCACTCAACCCAAATTTTTACCATCCAACCATCATAAGAACAATAATAAAAATATAAACAACAAACCATTTATCCAACACTCACGGTCCTCTCAGAAGGCCATTCTCAATAACAATAATCCTACTAAGGCTGCATATACCGTCCCCTTATCTTCTGATTCCTCCATTTCTTTGACAGAGCCTTCTTCTATCCCATCCTCTCAGGTCGTCCCTACTTCTAACCCTACCCCTCCGCCCAATATTATGTCCTTGAACAAGTCCTGTGTATCTCATAGGTCTGGTCATGACCCTCCCCATGTTAGAATAGCCGACGGACTATCCATTCCCACCAGTTCATCTATCATCATAGGTGATTTTCATCCTGGTTAAATACCTACACCATCGTCGTCAGCTCCTTTTTTAGTCATGGGTCCCCAGTTCAAGTCCAAACGAAAAAGAAAAAACACAGACGAGGATGTAGGGGAGGGAAAAAGAGAGCTAAAAAAGACCAAAAATTTAATTATACACCATCCACGGTAAAGATCTTCAATTTATCTTCCCATCCCCTCTCTGCTGATGATTTGGCTTAGCTCAGCAGAGGGTTATTCTCTCCTACCAACCTACCCAATTCATTTTTATTATTTAAGGATTCAAATAAATTTATTCGAAACCTCACATTAAAGAGATTCTTCCAAATTCAATTGGACAAAAATAAGAACTACAATAGCTCACATCCCTTACCTTTATCATTAGAACCCACTACCTCTGTCATACAGTCATCACAGCATTCGCCCACCTTAGCCCATGAAATGGACTTATCCTCTGATAGCATATATAGCATCTGTGATGATGCTTTGATGTCAGGTGAAGATACTTCTTGGGATCCCGAATTAGATCAGGATTTGTTATTATTTACACAACATTTATCGCCATCTCCTACGATCCAACACATGTCCCTTCAGCCCCCCTCTGTTTTTTACCCCTCTCACTCTAAGGGGCCTTATCTAGAGGCTTTCTATCAAATGGTCTTTTCAGATTTCAAACAATTATGTTCCCCGTCTGGGTTGTCACTACAGCGTATGCCCCATAATCTTACCCCCGGGGAAAGATCCGCCCTATCTAACTTTACTAACAACCCCACTTTGGTCATTAAACCAGCAGATAAGGGAGGGGGGATCATCATTCAAAACCGGTGTGATTATCTCTCAGAAGCCCTTAGACTTTTGTCCGATAACACTACCTACTCTAAATTAAGTATAGACCCTCTGCCTCTTTTCAAGTCAGAAGCAGAAACACTTATTCGATCGGCCCTACAGGACAATATTCTTAACAAAAAAAATGGTTCTTTTTTGTTTAGAAAATATTTCAACACCCCTTATTTTCATCACTTACCTAAAGTGCACAAAAACCCGGTAAATCCTCCAGGCCGACCTATTATTGTGTCCATGGACAGCATTACTAGCGGCTTCTCCCTCTACATTGATTCTTTCCTCCAACCCCTGGCCCAGGGGCTACATTCGTATATTAGAGACTCTATACACTTATTGGAACTACTCGACCCATATGTATGGGAAGACAGTTACATCTGGGTGTCACCTGATGTAAACTCTTTGCATACATCTATACCCCATAATGTAGGTATAGCTGCTATCCAACATTTTTTATTTCAGGACATGTCACTTCCTCCCTCACAAGCTTCATTCATTATTGATTCCACCTTATTTTGTTTGACACATAACTATTTTCAGTTTGATGGAGAGTACTATCTCCAGACTAAGGGTACAGCGATGGGAGCCAATTTTGCCCCGTCGTATGCAAACTTGACCATGGGGTATTGGGAAGATGCCTTTATATGGAATAACAATCCGTTTTCTAAACATCTGGTGTACTTTGGCAGGTATATTGATGATATTATTATTATTTGGGACGGCCTGACTACTGAGATAGAGGCCTTTGTCAACCACTGCAACAATAATCAGTTGGGACTATCCTTTACTATCGAGTTTAATGCAGACACTCTCCCCTTCTTGGACTTAGAATTGGGCCATGCCAATCATAAGATCTTTGCACGCAATTATACCAAGCCCACGGCGGGCAACTCCTATATACATTATAGGAGTTGTCATCACCCTACTTGGATAAACAACATACCTAAAGGGCAGTTTTGCCGTTTGCGACAAAATTGCACTAGAGACCAGGACTATACCACTCAGAGTGTTCATCTCAAACACAAATTTATGGATAAAGGTTATTCATCAGACCTGGTTGACCAAGCCTGTAACACATATATTAGTGGTAAACCCACTAAGACTAAAAAGACAGAAGTGGACCCTCCAGCCAGGTTTATCACGAGATTTCACACCAAGTATAGAAACATGGAGGGTATACTAAATAGGCATTGGAAAATACTATTACAAGATCCACACCTTAAGCCTGTTCTAAACTCACGCCCCAAAGTTACCTATCGGCGAGCACCTACACTGAAAAATAAGATTGCTCCGAGTAAATTATCTGAGAACCGAAAAGCCCAGCCTTTATATCTCATCCCCCTCAAGGGTATGTACCCATGGATAAAAAAACTTTGCAAAACATGCAATTTTATTACTTATGGACAAAAATCTTTTCCCCATAATAGCCAAACATGTTTATTGGATAATTTTTATAATTGCTCCACAGATCATGCGGTATATTGTTTAACTTGCCTATGCAAACTATTATATGTGGGCCGTACCATATGTCCTCTTCGCCAACGTTTTGGCAAACACCGCTGGCTTATAGAGGAAGGCTCTGATAAGCACAGTGTCCCTAGACATTTTTTAGAGGTTCACGAAAGATCCACTGAGGGGTTACGAGTTTGGATTATTGAGGCTATAGCCGACAAATTGCCAGAGGCTCAGCGCTTCTCCAGACTCTGCCAGCGTGAGACTTTTTGGATTTTTACCTTAAATACTTTAAAGCCTCATGGCTAAAACGAGGAACTCGAAATCAGTACCATTTTATAAATCTATTACATTTTATATATACATTTTTTAATTTCTTCATATTTTTACTTTTTTTATATGTGTGTCTCTTTATATATATATATATATATATATATATATATATATATATATATATATATATATATATATATATATATATATATATGGTTTTAATATACATATACATTTGTAATTTTTAGCCATTTTTTCCACCTCCTAGAATTATGGCATTTTTTAATACTTTTTATATTTATTAGTAGGCATACGTATAGTATGTTCTATTTTAGTCTATGTTGTGTGACCTTAAATCTCGTGAATATCCTAATCTGTTGACAGTTGATTGTTATTTTATGTTTATTCCGTTTATTTCTTTTTCATTCTTACCTTTCCTTTTCTTCAGATGTTCTTTTCATTATTAATAATTCTCCGAGAGAACAATGCTGTATGATACTAAATACACAACAGGTTTTTATTACATATATATATATATAAATACTACATCTGTATTGTGAGTATACACCATGTCCCCACTATCATATTACAGTCTAGATGGGTCGGGTTCTTTCTCTATTATGGCCGCGGTCCAGTTCCATTGGCTGCTAGTCTTATGTACACTCCCATCTGTCAATTACGTCTATATAAACTTCAGGCTCAGAGCGGTCCCTGCACTAACACTTGAGAAAAGATCGCGTATGCTCCCCATGAGCTTGGCGCATGCTTTGAAATGCGTTGTGTGCTCTTTGACCCCCTGACGTCACGTGGCGGACGCTGCGCTCCAGCAAGCCACGAGAGAACCACCGGTCCCGGAAGACAGCAGCCGGCTTCCTTCTGTCCTCCAGTGCCATCCACCGGATAGGACTCTTCCACCCTCTCCTTCCTTACGGATTGTCCGCTCACCGCTTGACCTCTGAATGAGCCGATTGTTACCTACTCTTCTGTGAGTTGCTTTACACTTGTGTGCCGATATTTAATAAATCTACTGCACTTAGTGGCGCTTCCCCTGTTTTTTTCTTCTTGCATCATTCACAGATTTTGACTTCCTGTGCGGAGAAGCTGGCCCTTTGTTTTGCAGACTTTTCATTCGTCATCCCAGCCTCATCAGTTTCATTTGTTATTCACCTATGTACTTCATTTGATTTCCTGCAGCATGTCACATAGGTAATCTAGTTTTATTGTTTTATTGTACTATTGACATTTATATCCCTTATATCCTAACATTAACCGTACCACATCAGACCAGAGCGCCAGTTAACCCCTATCTGTCTATTGACTCGTGCGATTAAGGAGAGCACTTGGTCCCAGAAGGTGGATATGAAGGTGCAAGCCCAAAATCTATGTTGCAACGTGGCCGGTGTTCCGCACAAAACGGGCAGTTGCTGGCGTTGGGATCGTCCTTACGGGGAAGGAACGGGATGTAAGCCCTGTGTAGGATCTTCAATTGCGTTTCTCGCCATGTCTCATTGGGAGTTAAACGTAGAACGCTGCGGTATCCCTGATAAAGTTTGGTCACCATGTCCTCTGTCGGAAAGGCTCTAGCCCAGTGGGCCGCCGTGTTGCCAGCATGACGGAACGAAACAAGCCATTGAAAGGGTTTATAGAGTGCTGAGATGCAGTAAATCCCGTCAGCCAGTACAGGATCAAGTAAGGGGTCATGGAATTTCTTGAGCGCGTATTGGCGTGAGTCCCGGAGGAAACTATGACATTGCAGCAGATGAAAGACATGTGTACTCGGAAGATCGTGTCATCCAAAACTTTGCGTATTGGGCGAGGTTGACCTGTGGTGGGGTCACATAGGTCCGAAAAGTATTTTAGACCCCTTCCGTTGTCAGAGATCAGGGAACTGAGATTGTAATCCCAGGAGAAAGGCAGGATGTCCTTTGATAGGCATGAATTTGGAGATAAAAAAGGGGAGCCCCAGGCATTTCCTGGTTTCTGTCCATGCAAGCACCATGTCTCTCAACAATATATTATGTTGAAGCCTGGGAGGCATAGCTTTCCATTTAGTGTGCAGAAGCGCCGCTAAGGAGTATGGAGCAGACATTTGTGTTTCCAGGTCGTTATTGGAGTAGTGGGAGGAGTTAGTAACCCAGTCTAATGCTATCCTAAGAAGGCAGGACAAATTATACATCCTAATAATCAGGAAGATTAGCGCCCCCTTCGCTCCTGGGAAGACATAACTTAATACGGGAGATACGTGGTCGCCTGCCCTTCCATATAAATTTGGAAATGGCGTGATTAATTTGCTTTGTATCAGAATGTTTAAGCAGAAGCGGAACAGTTTGCAATGGGTACAATAACCGGGTGAAGCGGACCATTTTAACCAGGTGGCATCTTCCCAAGAGTGAAAGAGGCAGATCCATCCAACTATCTAATTGCTGGTATAACTTTTGGAAGAGAGGGGGGTAGTTCAGGGTATAGATAGAGGAAGGTAATTTACCTATCTTGATCCCCAAGTATGTGATGTGTGATGTAGCCAGTGTAAAAGGGGAGGAGGGGGCCCA
This sequence comes from Pelophylax lessonae, assembly GCF_965119305.1. NCBI lineage: Eukaryota > Metazoa > Chordata > Amphibia > Anura > Ranidae > Pelophylax > Pelophylax lessonae. The sequence goes on along the minus strand of NC_138778.1, from coordinate 80,318,309 downwards.
AGGTGGTTTAGATGCTGAACCCAAGGGGAGAATTTCGCTTTTGCATAATTGATTCTGAGGCCCGAACACAGTTTAAATCGGTCAAACGTATTAATAATGGTATGCATGTCTTTAGCTGGATTGCTGGTGAAAATCAGTACATCATCCGCAAAAAGGGAAATGCGGAGTTCCCGTGTCCCAACCCGAATCCCGTGTAAAGGAGCAACCTCTAGGAGATATCTGGAAAGGGGTTCTAACGCCAGGTTGAAAAGCAACGGGGACAAGGGACAGCCTTGCCTCGTGCCCTTGAACAGCCTAAATTCCTCGGTGAGAGACCCCGCCACCCACAATCTGGCCGCAGGAGAAGTATACATTGCCCCGACAATGTGAGTAAAGGGCCCTGAAAAACCAAAGGCCTTGAGTACCATAGAAAGCCATTCGAAGCTCACATTATCAAAGGCCTTCTCCGCGTCCAGAGTGATGATCGCCAGGTCCGACTCCCAGCAGGTCTTGGCCTGGTCCAAAGCTAGAAGAGCCTTGCGGATGTTGAATGCGTCCGACCGTCCCTTGGTAAGTCCGGATTGGGCTGGATGTATCAGGGAGGGCATTATCAGTGCTAACCGGAATGCAATGATTTTTGAAAGGATCTTTACATCCAGGTTCAGAAGGGAGATCGGCCGGTAGGATCCGGGTTCGAGGGGGTCCTTTCCTTTTTTGGCAAGGAGTTTAATGGTAGCCTGATTGCCAGTGGGGGGATACGAGCCTCCTTGCCAGATTGCCAAATAGACTTCCAGGAGAGCGGGACCTACAGCTTCCAGGGCGGATTTATAAAATTCCCCAGTAAGCCCGTCCGGGCCTGGGGCCTTGTTGGGGGCTAGCCGCTTAATAGTAGACTGTATCTCTGGGAGGGTCACCGGGGCGTTTAGCACTTCCAGCTGTTCATGTTCAACAGAAATCTTTGGAAGGGTTACGCTGTCCAGGAAAAAACGGGCCTGAGTGGGATCGAAAGGGTCTAGGGAGTATAAAGATGCAGAGAATTTTTGCATGATTGACTTCACCCCTGATGGTGTGGAGTCAACTTTTCCCGAAGGGTGTCTAAGAGATGCAATATGTGTGAGTTTGTAGGGGGTCTTACACAATCCGGCCAGCAGTTTACCCGCCTTGTTTCCATACCTATGCAACGTGGCCTGAAAGTGAGCACGCTTAATGGATTCTAGTTTATCCGCCCAGTCGTCAAAGGCTTGTTTGGCCTGAGCCCACTCCTGTCTAGAGACAGGAGAGTCCGACGTCAGCAGAGCATTTTGAGCTGATTTCAGACGAGCACTGGTCTGTAGATAACATTTAGATGCCGACTTTTTATAGGCAGAGGCGTAGGATATTATCCTGCCCCGTAGGTACGCTTTACCCGCCTCCCAAAATAAATTTGGGTCAGTTTTGTGAGACACATTGTCCAAAGCATATTCAGACCAGGCCTGAGCCACATAGGCGTGGAAAGCAGAACCATTTTGCAGGTAACCTGGAAATCTCCACAAGTGGGATTCGGCCTGCCTATCAGGGGGATCAAACGTTAAGGATATGGGGGCGTGATCGGAAATAACAATGTCGTGAATTTCTGTGTCCTCAATTCTGTGAATGGCAGCGTCTGAACAAAAAAAGAAATCTATCCTCGTAAACACTTTATGGGGGTGGGAGTGAAAGGTATATTCCCTGTCTGTGGGATGATGGAGACGCCAGATGTCTGTGAGGTGAAGAGAGTCAACCAGATTTATAAGGGGAGACATGGCAGAGGTCGCGGGGAGAGCACCCCTTCGGCTCTGAGAGGACCTATCTAGTAGGGGGATCAATGGAGGAGTTAAAGTCCCCGCCAATCAGATGTGGAGAGTCAGGGAAAGTAAGAAGGTGCTTAGAGAGTTTCCGGACAAAGCCTTGGTCGGGGTTATTGGGGGCATACACGTTGGTCAGGACCAAATCTCTATTGTTTAGTTTAAGATGAGCCGTTACAAAGCGAGCCTCATCGTCTGAAATAAAGGACATTACTTTGCATGAGAGGCCCAGGACCGTACCCACCCATAGCTTTTTCATTCTGGGAGTCCTCTAGGGATAAGTGGGACTCTTGGAGAAGTGCAATGTCAGTTTTCAGTCTTTTAAGGTGACGGAGAATTTTCATCCTCTTAATAGGGGACCTAAGGCCCCTGACATTCCATGAAACAATCTTCATGGAGGGTCATGAGGCACCAGATGTGGGGCTGAACTAAGGGACATGCTATAACCGTGTAAGGCAGGGGGAACATGTGTATGAGGTGTGGACATGATAGCGGTGTGGTTAGGTGAGGTTAGGCTGTGGAGCCATGTTTGGACAAGTGCCAGACACAGATCCAGTGGGAGGGGGATGGGAGAGGTGGCCTCGAACGGGGAAAGAGCGAACCAACAGACGGAAACAAATATTATCAGCGACTTAATTTTTTTCCGGGAGAGACGGCACAGCCCTTGGCAATGGCTCAGCAGGTCAGATCAGCGAACAACCGATCACATCCCCGGGAAAGGCAGGTGAAGGTAACCGGTAGGCCCTTGACAAGAGCTCCCCCGTACTGCCCAGCAGCAGCATAGCACACATAAAATAAAATAACATGGTCATTAAAGACAACAGAGTGCATAACCAAGTTTAACATTAAAGCAGAACATTGCTTCGCTGCGGAGCAGTGGTATCACTGGGCAGGACAAACGTCCGATAGGGAGATCAATTAGCTGCAGAAAAGTAATTAGGAAACAAAAGTAAGATAATACCTATATGGTGGAGCCTACACCAAAAAGGAGAGTCCTCAAACAGAGTTGAAGAGAGATCAGCGATGAGGAGCAGAACGAAGTCCACTGACCACGTCCGAATACTTCTGTCGTTTGGGCGAGTCCTTGCGAGGACTCATTTGAATCAGAGGGCGCGGTACTGTAGAAGGTTTCGTGGCCAAAGAACTATGTCCATCCACATGGAGAGAGAGTATGAAAGGTTCCGCTTCCGAAGGGTCTTGGAAGGATAGCTGTTCGCTGGATGGTGAACGTACCCGGAGGATAGCGGGGTATGCTAATGTGAACTTGATTTGGACTTGATGCAGCTGGGAGCATACTGTCTGAAAAGCCATTCTTTTTTTTGCCACTTCCACCGAGTAATCAGCAAAGATTAATATTTTAATTCCATTGACCTGGAACGCTTTTGTCTGTCTGAATTTTTGTAGGATGGCCGATTTATCAGCGTAGTTGAGGTACTTGGCGATAATCGGTTGCGGGGTGGATCGCTCAGAGTTGTGTATCCCCATGCGGTGAGCCCTTTCCACCACACAGATGCCTTGGAGACCCAGGGCCTCGGGTATTTTTTTGGCGCACAGTTCAGGAATCGCGGACGGAGGCATAGATTCAGGTACCCCGATAAAACCGAGGTTACTCCTACGGGCCCTATTTTTGAGGTTCTCCAGCTTTTGAAGAATAAAGTGGTTGGTCTTGTCCTGAGATTGCTCAAAACTCTGAGACTGGTAGATTTCTTCTTCCACACTGGCCACCCGTGATTCTACTTCCTGCAGCCTGTGAGAATGATCAGTCAATTGCTTTTTAATCTCCTGCATGCCTTCAGCCACAGCGTTCTGGACAGCTGCCGTTATAGTTGGTGTTAGCAGCGCAACCACAGCATGAGCTATGCGGTCAGTGTGCGGGTCTCCCATTGAAGGCATTGAGGAGACCGGGGGAGCCGCGGTGTCCATTTTAGAGGCATCCGCCTCTGCAGGCGGGAGGGCCGAGACCGCGGCCTCGATTTGTGCCTGGCCCGGCGGTTCGCGCGGGCCGCTTTTTTCTAGGAATTTATCCATGCCGTTGGAGCCAGAGGAGCCGATCCGTTACCTGCAGGTGTGGGAGCTTGCCGCTGGTCCCGGGGTGGTGATCGGCTGGTGTTTTATGCGGATTTAAGAGCCCTGCCACGGGAGCCGAGGGGATCTGCGCCTACAGCATACGGCGCCGGAACCAGAAGTCGACTTCTGGAAGTTAATGGTCCACCCGAACTCCTGGAGCGTCTGAACCGTGATTGCCAGATCGTCCAGATAACCGAGGACCGCAATCCCCTTCCTGCGCAGCAGAGCCAGCTTCGGGGCCAAAACCTTGGTGAAGACCCTGGGAGCGGAAGTTAGACCAAAGGGTAATGCCCCATACTGAAAGTGCTCCTCCGCTACAGCGAAGCGGAGAAACCGCTGATGACCTTCGTAGATAGGGATGTGCATCCTTTAAATCGATGGAGGCCAGAAAATAGCCTTGATTTAAAGACGCCACAATGACCGGATGGATTCCATCCGAAACTTCTGTACCCGCACAAAGTGGTTCAGAGATTTGAGGTCCAGAATCGGCCGCACCTTGCCCTCTTTTCTGGGCACCATGAACAGGTTTGAATAGAAACCGTGAAACCTGCCCCACTGAGGGACCGGGACAATAACGCCCTGCGCAAGAAGATCTTGCTCTGCCCCCTTGAGATCCGTCAAACGATCTGGAGACAGACGAAGATTTGATGGAAAGAACCTGTCTGCTGGGCGAGACCAAAATTTGATCTTGTACCCAGAAAGAATCAGTTTGTGAACCCATTTGTCTTGAATCAGAGACGTCCAGGGTTCCCGAAAGCAACGCAAACATTCCCTGACCCCTGAACTGGGTGAGGGCGTCCCTTCATGTGGAGGAAGACTTGGCCGTAGCACCGGACTGACCGGCCTTGGACTTTCCTGACCAAGCCTTCTTGTCTCTGCCGGAGGCTTTGAATGGTTTACCTTTTTCCCTGCGCCCCTGAGGCATGAAAAAGCCCCCGGTAAGCCTTGAAGGAAGGTCCCCACTTAGCGCGGGGTGCCTTACCCTTCGCAGATCGGAGTAGAAGAGTACTCTTACCCCCCCCCCTCTTGATCAGCTCATCCAAGGAGTCACCAAAAAGGCGTTCCCCAAAAAAGGGAAGATCAGACACGGCCTTCTTAGAAGCTTGGTCCGCCGACCAGCACTTCAGCCACACCATGCGGAGAAAGGCAATCCCCACCGCAGATACTCTTGCAACCAGGGGAGCCTCATCCAGGGGCGTCACACAGATACACCATGGCCTGGGCCATTTGATCCGTGAGCTCAATGAGAGTTGGAGGAACCGACTCAGCCAGCAAGTTGCACTTAAGCACCTTAATGCGCTCCGTAACCATCTGGGAAACCAGCATGGAGGCGAACACAGGCTTGAGGAGCGAGCCCGCCACCAAGTGCAGGTGGCGGGAAAGAGATTCCATGCACCTGTCCACCAGGTCCGTAAATACCAGGGGGGTCCTCCACGGGTACCACCGTGGATTTATTCAATCGGGAAACAGTGTGGTCCACCTTAGGGGACACCGTCCAGCGATTGGAAACCGAGTTTGCAAAAGGGTAACGGCGCTGCAAGCGCCTGGGCAATGCCAGCACGTGCTTAATGCGCCAGCATTGCTCGTTTACTAGCTCGTGAAACTCCTTGGGGCAAAGGAAAACCTGACCCGACTTCTGGGCTTTTCGGGAGCCAAAGACAACCTGCTTTCCTGACTGTGTGGGCTCATCATCAATTTGCAAAGTCTCCCTGACTGAGCGAACCAGTGCTTCTACCAGAACGCGTTCATGCAACTTGTGACATGACAAGTTCAATTTTGGACGCCAGAGTTTCTATGGCTGCAGACAGACACTAGGGAAGGAGATCCGGATGTCCCGGATGCACAAACAAGATCCGCTGGGAAAATTTCACCCAGGGACTCAATATTGGTGATCAGCCAAAAAAAAAGTAATCTGGCCCTTTAAATCCGCCATTGCGGTCTGCACTGCTATACCGCGCTACCGCTGGAGTCCCCCTTAAGCTAGCAGATATGCTGATAGAAGCTAAGTGTGTCTGAAGCAATGCCCAATAGGACTAAAGACCCCCTTACTGTGTCAGAAAACTTGATCGGCTACCGCTCTCCATGCTGTCTGCAGCAAGTTAAAACTTCTGGGAGGAAGCGAGCAATCACCACTAGAGGCCGAACCCCCCTGAGCCACAATACTAAGAAAGTATAGGAAAGCACAGGGAAAATGACTGCCACCCATACAGTGCGGCCTGCCCACATCCAAGATGGCCAGAAAACGGCGCAAAACAATCAGCAAGGCAAGAAAATGGCTGCTGCCCTTACACTGATACAGCCTGGCTGCCCCCACCCAAAATGGCCGAAAAAGACGCCAGCGAACATGAGCCCAGGGAACAAGGCCACTGCCGGAATCCACCACCGGGAACGCCCTAGGACAAGGTAGGAGCTATATTTCCCCCCCCAGGCGTTAGATGACGCTATAGGGAGCAGGGAGGGCAGGACCTGTCCTGACAGGCCAGGGGGATCTTACAGAGCTCTGTCATCCCCAGGAGTGGACCCACATCTCCCCCACAGATGACTGTCCCAGGGACACAGGGGGCGTTGCATCACTCACCACACCATGGACCGTGGGGCTCCGCTTTGAGGCAGCTCGCCTCCCACCCTGAGTGGGGGTGCTGCCAGCCCAGAGGGGTATGCTGCAACTCAGGGTGTTTCAGGTTGATGTATCCCAGCAAAAACTCTGTTCACAGGCTCATCCCCGTCCGTTGGGGCACTGTTATGGCGAGGCCTGGGCGGACCACAACCTGCTCACGCTCATTGGCCAGGCCGGGAGACCATAAGGATGTAGATTATCCAGTGCAAAACCCCAGCCCGGCTGTCGCTTGTAGTTCACCAGGAGGATCCCCCTAACACTAGCTAGCAATAGTGAGTGAAGAAAAAATAAACAAACATTTCTCAAAGAAAAAATAAAAGCTGAGACCGGAGTCCCAGCAGGGAAAACCTAGGTCCTACTCCTAAAACTAGGCAGCAATAAACTGATTAGTAAGCACGATGTGTCTAGGGTAATGTCTGAAGGGACAGCCCCTAAGGGTGTGTCTAGTGAAAAGTTTTTCTATGAGTTTCACTGCCTAGTCTTACTCCTGTAGAGGGCGCATTACCCATTTGTGAGGAAACTATGAAGTGGCTGCGTCTGTCATAGGACGTAAGAGAAAAAGGCGAGGATGCACCTTCATGGATTCACATCATAAAATGTACGATTTCCACGTACGATGATAGATCTATCTGGAAGTAGACTTCCTGGCCTTCAACAGTGTAGGAATCATTGAATCAGAAAGACCCCTATCCTTCAACACCTGGCTTTCAACAACCACGCTGTTAACGCCAGTGACTGTAAAGCAGGATGGAAGATCGGCCCTTAAGACAGCAGATCTTCCCTGAGAGGAAGTCTCCAAGGAGCATCGGCAACTAATCTTACCAGATCTGCGTACCAAGATCGGTGAGGCCAGTCTGGAGCCACCAGAATGACTGGAATCCCCTCCGCCTCTATTCTGTGAAGAAATCTCAGCAGGAGTTTCAGTGGTGGAAACATATAGATCAGCCAATAATGACCCCAAGGAGCCACCAGTGCATCTATGGCGCCGGCTAGGGAAGCCCGAGACTTGGCTACAAACCTTTGAACCTTCTTGTTGAGCCGAGAGGCCAACAGGTCGACGTCGGGTGTCCCCCACCAAGCACACAGGAGATGAAACACCTCCGGGTGTAGAGACCATTCCCCCTGATCCAACACCGGACGGCTCAGGTAGTCCGCCTGCCAGCTTTCCACACCTGGGGTGTGTACCGTGGAGAGAGCCAGAACAAAATTCTCTGCCCATTTCAAGATTTCGGCCACCTCCCGGGACGCTAAGACACTCTTGGTGCCCCCTTTGATGATTGATGTAAACCACAGCCGTGGCATTGTTCGATTGACCCCTGGGCACACAGCTTTCCAAGCACTCCTCTCCAGCCAGACAGGCTGGCGTCCGTGGTGACCACGGTCCAATACAATGGAAGGAAAGACTTGAAGCCACCATAGAAGAGCAGTCTTTGTGTTGTGACTCAACCGAATCATAAAATTCAATGACTTTGGATCTTTATTCCATTTGACCAGAATTTCCTTGATCTGGTGTGGAACTGAGCAAATGGGACTGCCTCAAAAAGGTGTACACCATCAGGCCTAGGATTTTCATGCAAGTCTGCAGAGAGGACAGATTTCTGGAAAACAACAAACGAATCGCCCCCCTGCAACTTCTGCAGCTTGTCCAGGGGAAAGAAAAACCTTCGCCAAAGCAGAATCCAGAGTCAGACCCAGGTAGACCAGTCTTGAGCATGTTACGAGGGCTGATTTTGTGAAATTGATGGTCCAGCCGAACTCTTGCAGAGTCCTTACAGTGATTGCCAAATCCCCCAACAGAGCTGAATGAGAATCTGCTCTTAACAGGCGATCGTCCAGGTACCTCAGGACCCCCTCTGACGTAGAAGTGTCAATATCGTTGCCAACACTTTTGCAAAGACACTGGGAGCAGAGGCGAGACCAAAGGGTTACGGCACAAATTGAAAGTGCTCCTCTCTCACAGCGAAGCGAAGAAAACGATGGTGTCCAGCGTACATAGGGATGTGTAGATATGCGTCCTTGGTATCGATAGAGGCCAACAGGTCTCCTTGATGTAGGGAGGCCACCACTGTGTGACTAGACTCCATTAGAAACTTCTGTACCCACACAAAGGGGTTTAGAGTTTTGAGATCCAGGACTGGACGCACTTTGCCACCCTTCCTGGGCACAGTGAACAGGTTTGAATAAAACCCCTGAAAACGTTCCCGAGAGGGAACCGGCACAATCACTCCCTGTGACAGGAGATCTTGCACCGCCTCTCGTAGGTCCAGAGTGATCACAAAGACTGGTTTCAGTATTGAACCCGCTATCACATGAAAATGGCGGGACAGAGACTCAATTCGTCTGTCCACGGGGTCTGTAAATACCGGGGACTCCTCCACCGGAACCACAGTAAACTTGTTTAGTCTGGAAACTGGATGATCCACCTTTGGTGGTACGGTCCATCTAGCGGATACCATGTCCGCAAAGGGGTAGCGCCATTCAAAGCGCTTAGGCAGCATAAACATTTGTTTGATGTGCCCCCACTGTTCATTGACAATGTTGTCAAAAAGATCAGGACAGGGAAAAACCTTGCCCGACTTCTTGGGTTTGTCAGGTGCCAAAAGACACTTCTGTCCCCAACACTGTAGAATCATCCACCATTTTTAAGGTTTCCCGCACTGACATTATAAGTGAACACGGACGTCCAGCTGCAGGGCTCAGTACCCTGATAAATGTGTTTAAATAGGTTATGCTCAATCTTGAGGATTCAATCTTCTCATATTCATCAAAGTCGCAAATTTTGGTACTCTGGATTTGCTGACATTTCTGTACTCCTTTGGATATCGTACACTTAACCCTCCTCTTATGTTAGGGTCAGAACCGACCCGTTTTCAGGTTTTGAATGTCTATAAGTATCACATAAATTTGTTTATTGCATCAAGATTTTTTTTACTTTGTCAGGAACCTCTATTTAAACAATGTAATAGAAAAAGAATCATTTTCACTAAATTATAAAATACTGTGGTGAAAATTAAGACGTTTATGGTGTTAGGGTCGATTCTGACACAGTTATAATATAGGATTTTAGGACACTAATAAGTGCCAAAACTGAAATCATAAACACTCTCTCTGCTTAGTAACACTGACAGCCAATCACCTCTCAACCCTGTGAGCTGTAGTTAGGGAGGGGCCTATCTCTTTGCCTGCTTGTCTGCTTCTCTAAATAAAGTGAAGAAACATAGGACCAATACATTTCAGAGTTGCTGACTTTATTTTACCATTTTTTAAATTTGAAAATGAGAGGTATGCTATCAAAAGAAAGGTCTAAGGGGTCACACCAAAAATATTAAAACCAATCTTTTCAAGGATAAAGAAGCCTAACAAGGTAACCAAGAGGTAAGAAACAAATTGGATGATAAATAATTGTTCAGAGGGTATTTTATGGCTGATTTAAGACACGGGTCAAAACCGACCCGTTAAAATCATGGATAGTAACAGAAAGCTAACATAAGAGGAGGGTTAAGGATACTTGGGCACATATAGTTGACCCATTAACCCTGTCGTGGAAATTAATAGGGCTTGGAGCATAGAAACCCGCTCAGTGCACTGAAGAGTAATACGCACCAAACGCCTATTAATAGCTTGTACTGAAAAGTACAAATGTACAGCTCTTTTGTAGAAGGTTTTCCAAGCGCTCGGCAGCAAAGAAATGGACAGACAAGCTTGCTGTAGTCAATTCGATGCCATCTGGAGGGTTTCCTGTGTGTGACTGAGCCCTCCAAGCCACAGCAGGTTTATTTAACAAAAGGGGGTTACAGGGAGTGGCTCCAAAACCACCAATCACAGAACATGTATACATTCAAAAAGTACAATAGAAACAATAGAGTACATGCCCATGAATGGACACAGCTGAACAAAGGGAATCCCAACTGTAGCACATGGCTTTCCATCGTTCATCCATGTCAATCCATAAACAGTGGGTCTAATCAAACATGATTCATATATATATAAACCAAATTTAATAGTGACCATTCTAACTGTTACAGTTGATGAGGTTTTATCTGCATAAGACAATAGCAGCAGTTTCAGTCACACAGATCGAATGGGACTAAAAGATGCCATCTATTAATCTTGGTAAAATGATAAGAATTTCCATATCACAAACATATCTCAGCAGTACGGGGCCCCCGAATTGCAGATATAGATCTCTGCGATGGACTCTCTTTGCTACTAGTATTGTGCCATCTCATCCAATGGAAGGTTTTCACTAACAAGTCTTTCCTGCAATGACAGTTAAAGCAATAATCACTGTGAATAGCGATTATCGGTAAAAACCGACACTGGGAGACATTATGACTATTTAACTAAAGAAATGTCCACAATTACATTTCCACAACAACCCCTTGAAGCACTCTCTGATCCGTTTATAATCATCTTAATGTATGGTACAATACTATTGAAAATTTCTACTTGTTTCATCACTGAAGTAGCTCAGAAATTGTCCCCTGAGGAAACCGTTTCGGTGAAACATGTTGAGATTGCTACTCCGTGATATCAATACACATATTTGTATATGAATGGATTATATATGCAGCTCACAAATTGATTTTAACATTGTATGTCATTTCATTTTTTGTCCATTTCTATTTTTAATACAATTTAATAATACATTTTGTACATTTTAAATGATTTACTTGTTTATTGGCACCTAAAAAATCCCTAACCCATTTTTCTCTTCCCCTCGTCAAATTTACGGGTGGTTGAGTTTCCCTATGACATTATAAGTGTCTCCACCGGCGTGCTTTCCCACATGGCTGCTGATGAGGATACATCCTCCTCGTCATCAGAATGCGAAGACGCAGATCCGGCAGGATGACATGCGTTTGCGGCAGCCATATGTACCTCAGAATCTGAGGATACTAAAGAGGCAGGGGAAGGCATAGGGTGCTTTCTACTAGTGGCATTTTTTAAAACTAATACCACTTTTGACACCAGGTTTTCCAAAACTACTTTAAATGCAGACAGGGGCTGCGACCCAGAGGGTCCTGCAACCGCACTGAGGGGGTCTGTGGGTGAGATTTGGTCCTGGGACGCAATATTTACATAATACAAAAAACAGTGTCACTTTAAGAAAAAAAAACTGCAAAAAACACGATCCACACCACTGCACCAAAAGTCCCAGCCCTAGCACAGCCTGCAGCAGGGTGAATGAGAAATACCTACAGGGACCCCAGTAACATACCACCAAAACGATATGGAGGGATACAGAAACGTTCTGTGCGGAGAGAAAACCGATTTGACACAGGAACAGGAAATATCTGGGTCATGTACTAGAGTCACCCTAGCTTCTCCCTGCTGTCCAGCGATCGCGGACTCCAAGAAAAATGGCCGCCCCCATGCATTCCTAGCAGGGAATTACCAAAAGATGGCCACCCATGCATTTTGATAGGAAAATTTTCACACTGATGTAAAGCGAAACTACAGCAAAATGGCAGCCCCCCCGGGTGGGCCATACGGTCTCCAGGACCCCCCAGGGGGGTCATTAGACAGTGGTATTCTGGGTCCACAGGAGGGGCCTCCACCAGGATAAACCTCCCCCCACAGAACCGCTGCAGCAGCCGCAATAAATCTGCCCCCCTGAGGTAGGAACCTGCTTGTGGGGGGAGGAGGGGGGGCTAAGGAGGGGCCTGGTATCGCGAGAGGCCAGGGGAACCGAGGGATACCTGAGGGTCTGAATTTCCCAGGGAGGGGCCCACATCCACCCCGAAACTGCCAGAGAAATGGGGGGACACTTACTCACCAAACCAAGGGCATCAGGTGGGCACCACTCCGAACAGACTAACTCTCCACCCGGGGGTGCTGACCGCCAGGGGGTAAACTGTGACTCAGGGCGACCCAGGTCATATGCGGCGAGGTGTTTCACTCGCAGGCCAGCCCCCGTCCATCGGGGCTCTGTCGTGGCGAGGCCTAGTGCTGGACTATAACCTGCTCACGCTCGCTGGTCGGGCTGGGAGACCTTAAGTATCAAGCACAGGGGTCTTCAAACTATGGCCCTCCAGTTGTTCAGGAACTACAATACCCATCATGCCTGGTCACATCTGTGAATGTCAGAGTTTTACAATGCCTCATGGGATGTGTGGTTCCGCAACAGCTGGAGGGCCGAAGTTTGAGGATCCCTGATCTAGCATATCCAGTCCGAAACCCAGCGGGCTGTTGCTTGTAGTTCTCTCACCTTACAAAAAGGTTCCCAAAAAAACAGCTAAGACCGGAGTCCCAGCAGGGAACTAGGTCCTACTCCTAAACTAAGCAGAAACAAACTGGAGCCTATAGAAGAGTGTGTGGGTGTATGCCTGTAGTGACAGACCCATAGGCATGGTAAAGCTTTTTCCTGCCTAGTGTTCTACTCCTGTAGGGGGCAGCATAACCCAATAGTCAAGAATTATATAGAGCTGTGTCTGTCAGTGAACGATATAGAAAATATCCAGTCTGTCGCCCAGTCTGGCAGTTGATTGTAGATTCTCGCAGGAACAAAATAACAATGATAGGAAAAAGTTCCATCTAAAAGGAAAAAATTGCCAGGACTGAAGATCCCAGCAAGGAACTAAGGTCCTTACTCCTGACTAGGCAGAAAAAAACTGAGTGCCTATAGCTGAGAATGGGAGTATACCCCCCTGGGACTGCCCATAGGCGTAGTCAAGCTTTTTCCTGCCTACTGTCCTACTTCTGAAGGGGGCAGTATAACCCAATGAATCAAGAAGAATCAGAAGCTCTGTCCGTCAATGAACAAAAGAGAAAAGAGAAAACCTTTCTCTGACCCTGACCCTTAATCGAATAGGCCTGAGTCACAGTCTGTCTGATTCATCTAGAAATGATTGCAGATGAAGCGGATAGTCCTTTCTGAGGCTCATCCATAAGCACAAATAGGGAGTCTGACTTCCTAAAAGACTGCGTTAGCTGCCAGGTACACCCGAAAAGCCCAAACCACATCCAGGGAATGTAATTTCCTTAGGATGTTTTGGCCTGGGACACAGGAAAGGCAACACAATGTCCTCATTCAGATGGAAATCAGAGACAACCTTTGGAAGGAACAACGGACAGGGGCGAAGAACCATCTTATCTTAGTGAACTACCAAATAGGGGAACGACAAGACAAAACCACCAATTCCAACACCCTGCACACAGAGGCAATAACCACCAAAAAGGCAATTTTCTGGACTAGCGTAAGCAGGGGAATCTCCCGAATATTTTCAAAGGGAGGCTTCTGTCGAGCTGAAAGCACTAAGTTGAAATTCCAAGGCGGTAGTGGGGACCACATTGGGGGAGTCAAATTTTGAACCCCTTGAATAAAAGTACGCACCAGGGAGTGCGTGGCCAAGAATCTTTAATAGAAGACTGCCAAGGTCAACACCTGGCCCTTAATGGTACTCAAGGCCAATTTTTGCTCAAACCCCCCCCTTGAAGGAAGGTCAAGACCCAAGCCACTGAGAAAGAGCGAGGGTGAACACCAAGTGACTCACACCACGAAATGTACGCTTTCCACGTACGATGGTAGATCTTCCTAGAAGTAGACTTCCTAGCTTTTAGTAGTGTAGGAATCATTGACCCAGAAAAACCTTTATCCTTCAGTACCTGGCTTTCAACAGCCAAGCCGTCAAAGCCAGCGACTGTAAAGCAGGATGGAAGATTGGCTCTTGGGACTGCATATCCTCCCTGAGAGGTAGTCTCCAGGGGGTGTCGGCGACCAGCCGCACCAGATCGGCGTGGCCAATCCAGGGCCACTAGAATGACCAGAATTCCTTCTGCCTCGATCCTCAAAAGCTTGAGGGGAGGGAAAGCGTAAATCAGAGGATACTGGCCCCAGGGGGCCACCAACGCATCTGAGCCATCCGCTAGCGGATCCTGTGATCTTGCCACAAATCTGTGCACCTTTATGTTGAGCCAAGACACCGACAGATCCTCCTCGGGGATGCCCCACTGGAGACACAGCTAATTAGACACCTCGGATGAAGGGACCACTCCCCTTGGTCCAATGCCTGCTGACTAAGATAATCCGCTTGGCACTTTCGTACCCCTGGAATGTGTACGGCAGAGAGGACCGGAACAAAACCTTCTGCCCACCGATGAATGCCAGTTACCTCCAGAGCTGGCAATACACTGCTTGTTCCACCCTGGTGATTGACGTAAGCCACGGCCGTGGCATTTTCCGATTGGATTCGCACCAGACAGCCCTGTAGGCGATCCATCCATTGATTCAGGCACAGCCCGATCACTCAGAGTTCCATGACATTGATCGGGAGTCTGGACTCTTCCAGAGTCCAAGCTTCCTAAACAACGTTCTGACCCAGGACACCTCCCCACAGACAGATTGGCATCCATGGTGACCATTGTCCAATACAGGGGGAGCAAAGATTTTCCGTGGTGAAGAGCTGTAGAGCGAAACCACCAGATCAGAGACCCTTTTGTTTTTTGGCTGAGCTGGATTTCATTGTACAGAGACTTCAGACACTTGTCCCATTTAGCCAAGATCTCCCTTTGCAGGGACCTCGTATGGAACTGTGCAAACAGGACCACCTTGAAGGTAGAAACCATCAGGCCCAGCACGCTTATGCAAGTCCGGAGGGACGACCACCTGCTGGACAGCAAGAGATGAACCACAGCATACAACTTCTGGAATTTGTCCAAAGGAAGGAACACTCTGGCTAGAGCCGAGTCCAGAGTCAGACCCAGATAGTACAGTTTTGTGGAAGAAACCAGAGCAGATTCCTGATAATTCAGAAGCCAGCCAAACTCCCTCAGAGTCCGTATAGTGATGTCCATGTTGTCCATCAAAGTGAAGGTCGTCCAGGTAGCCCAGCACTGTGATCCCTTGCTGATGTAACAACGCCAGCACCGGTGCCAACACCTTTGAAAAGACCTGAGAAGCAAAGACAAGTCCAAATGGTAAAACCACAAACTGATAATGCTCCTCTCCCACGGCAAAGCGGAGGAAGCGTTGGTGACAGACACATGTTGGAATGTGTAAGTGTCCTTGATGTCGACAGAGGCAAGGATGCCACTACCGTGTGAATAGACTCCATTCTGTACCTGCACAAAGCAGTTCAGGGCCTTGAGATCCAGAATTGGACGCACCTTGCATTCTTTCTTCGGGACTGTGAACCGGTTTGAATAAAACCCCTGAAAATTTTCCGGAGTTGGAACCGTTCATTACCCCTCAAAGCAACAGGTCTTGCACCGTCCCGAAGAGGCAAGCGGCCCGGGGACAGGTGCACATTGGAAGGAAAGAACCTCTCCGAAGGGTAAGAATGAAACTCGATCTTGTAGCCAGACTGTATCACTTCATAGACCCACTTGTCTTTCACCAAGGAGGTCCAAGGGTCCAGAAACCAGCGAAGACATCCCCCCCACCCTAGACACAGGTGAGGGCACAACTTCACGTAGAAGGAGCTTTGTCTACAGATCTGCAGAAACCCGCTTTAGACTTACCAGATCAAGGTCACTTGGATCCTCCCGGAGAGGCCTTGAAAGACTTTGAACCGGTGTCAGACGATCCTGAGAGATGAAAAAACTTCCTGTGAGCCGAGAAGGATGGGCCACATCTGTGATGAGGTTCCTTATCCATACTAGAAGAAATCGATAGATTATCGGCAACACCGATATATCGGGGGCCTATATGCTCTTTCCCCGATATAGCGGAATCGGCCTCTGAAGTTACCGATATTGCCGATATTTTTGTGACATCATTGCGTATGTTGCGCTGCACACGTTCTGCCTTCCAAGACTGCCTTCACACGACTGCGTGGCCCATACGTGACGTCATTTCACTGAGCGCTGCAAACGTTCTGCCTTCTAAGACCGCCTCCCATGCCTCGGTTAGCCTTCTCTGCACTGTGCAGCCAGCTGCAGTCCGGTCACGGCACTCACTGGGCCAGCCATCCATCCACAGGCCCTGGCCTCAGCCACCTACCACAGGGTGACAGCCGCCAGCCATCTGACCCACAACAGAACAGGGTGCCAGGCCATCATCCAGTCACCCCCCCCCCCCCCACAACAGGGTGCCAGCAGCAAGCTAGCCACCCCACAACAGGGTTCCAGCGAGCAAACCAGCCACCCAGATAAACCCAAGCCAGCCACCCACACAACAGGGTGACCCCAAGCCAGCCACCCACCACAGTGTTCCAGCAAGCCAACCACCTACAACAGGGTGACACCAAGCCAGCCACCCACCACAGTGTTCCAGCAAGCCAGCCACTCACAGCAGGGTCAGGGCTGCTGTTAGAAATCGCGGGGCCCTGTACAGACTACCTGGCAGGGCCCCCCCCAAGAAAATATTTAAGATATATTTAGCTAAAATTACAACAAAAGCACTATTAGCAGACACAAATATAACATATCTCGCATAATTCCTGCTAAATCTAAAAAAAAACAAAAAACTGTTAAATAAAAAAAGATGAGATGAGAAAAAAAAACAGGCTGGGCAAGTTGTAGCTCAGCGATCAGAGAGACAGAGAGAGAGAAAAAAAGTTACAATTTACAAATAAACTCCTGAGCAGAGATACCCAAGTGCTAGGAGGGCCCACACAAGGGAGGGGGATTAGTGAGGGACAACTGTCTCTTTCTCAACACATAAAAGCTGATAGCAGGGAGAGGGACAGATCAGATTCAGGTGCTGGAGGAAGATTTCTGTAATTGTTGTCCATCAAAAATCCCCCTCTCTGTGTGGGCCCCCCTGTGTGCTCGGACCCCCTACAAGAGGGCTGGTGGTCCCCCCTATCATCGGCCCTGAGCAGGGTGACCCTAAGCCAGCCACCCACCCACCCACCAGTGTTCCAGCAAGCCAGCCACCCACAACAGGGTGACACCAAGCCAGCCACCCACCACAGTGTTCCAGCAAGCCAGCCACCCACCACAGTGTTCCAGCAAGCCAGCCACCCACCAGTGTTCCAGAAAGCCAGCCACCCACAACAGGGTGACACCAAACCAGCCACCCACCACAGTATTCCAGCAAGCCAGCCATCCACAACAGGGTGACACCAAGCCAGCCACCCACCACAGTGTTCCAGCAAGCCAGCCACCCACCACAGTGTTCCAGAAAGCCAGCCACCCACAACAGGGTGACACCAAGCCAGCCGCCCACCCATCACTGTGTTCCAGCAAGCCAGCCGCCCACTACAGGGTGACACCAAGCCAGCCACACTGCCAGGCGTCACCACCGACCCACAACAGGGTGCCAGCCAGCCATCCAAACTGCCAGGCATCAGCCAACAACCCACAACAGGGTGACAGCAGCCAGCAACCTCATAAAAGGGTGCCAGCAAGCAAGCCACCCACACTGCCTGGCGTCAGCGTCCACAACAGGGTGACAGCAGCCAGCCACCCCACAACAGGGTGCCAGAAAGCAAGCCACCCACACTGCCAGGCATCAGTCACCGACCCACAACAGGGTGACAGAAGCCAGCCACCCCACAACAGGGTGCCAGCAAGAAAGCCGTCCACTGACTCCAACCCACTGTCTTGCTGTTGTCTAGCTTTTTTCTAGCAATTTTGCACTGACTGCAGTAGTTGCAGTGAGTTCCCTACTGCAGAGGTAGTCCACTGACTCCAATCAGATGATGTGAAACTGATGTCCCTGCAAGTGCAGTTTTCCTATCAGTTTTAATGCAGTTAAGGTGCCCTTAATGTTAAAGGGTAATACTGCGAGATTTCTGGAATGGAATACATCCCAGTACACACTGCGAATCGCCAAATGACGTCATCGCCGATCGGACCCGGAAGTGAGGAGAGGAGGAATAAAGCAGAAATTAAGGTATTTACTAGCAAAAAAAAAAGTTTCCATTGGTAAAAGCCGTTTTAAAGGGGATTACATACATCTATGTAATCCAACCTATTAAAAATGGGTGGAACTCCGCTTTAAAAGCCGGCAATTCTTCTGCCAGAATCAGGATTGCCTTATTCAACCTGGAAACCGGGGGATCCACCACCAGTGGAACAGTCCACTTTTTAAGGATGGACTCTTCAAAGGAATCTTTTGGACATTCACACTTTTGCAACAAACCTGTCAAAATAGGAAGGAAACAGAAATGCCTTTGCTTGCCAAAAGGAACCGGTGCCTCCGCCGCAGCTTCAATTGCATCCTCCATTTTTAAAGTCTCATGCACAGACACAATCAGTAAGTCCACCAGCCCTTTTTCGTGTGTGTCTACAGGAGTGGAGGAATCAGCCTCACTATCTGAGAACTCAGGACACGAGGCCACAGACCCCTCAGGGTAGGCCCCATCTGTAGCAGCCAGATCAGATTCTGAATCTGAGGAGACAGATGAAGCAGGGGAAGAAGGGGATGCTTTTACTACCCCGTCACCCAAAAGTCACCTCCACCCGGGACACAGAGGATTTCAGGACTGCTGTCAGTATGTCAATAGATGGTTTGGACCCAGAGGACCCCGCAGGCTCTGAGAAGGGGTCAGGTGGGGAAATGTGCTCAAAGGTCTCCATGAGGAATAAGGGTACCCTACAAAAGTGCAAAAAGGCACTGCCAAAGGACACACCCACCGTGCTGGTAACACCGCGTGGTCACCAGCCACAGAGCACCATCCGATCCTGCAGCAGGGAGAGGGAGTGGACCCCACCAGACTCCCCATCCCATCAGACAGTCACCGGCAGTACCAGGATTAAAGCACTCCACGTGCGGCATCCAGGAAGGAGAGAGGCCCAGGAGTCAGCACCAGGGGATAAGGAGGGGCTCCCAGAGCTAAAATGGCCGCCCAGAAGGCTCCATAGTAACGGTTGCCATTAATTTCAATGCCAAACTAACGCAAAATAGCCACCGCGGCTACACAAACATGGCCGCCAGCCTATACAGAAAATAGGCTACAGTACAGGCCAGTACAGCACCCTGCCCCAGCCCCAGGAGGTAGCCAGACCACCATACGACCCCAGTATAGGTGGGGGGGTGGGGGGGCAGAGGGGGGGGATAGATGATCCACAGGACCATCAGACTCAAAGGGGGGCTTAATGGGAAGGAGGAGAACCCGGGGGTCCGACCGACCCAGGGAGGGGCCCGCATCCACCCCCCCAGGGGAGAGGGGGGATATCTGCTCACTATATCAGGACCAGACGGCACCGCTCCAGAACCTGCTCATATGTGACCTTGCGAGGCTATGTCAGCCCAGTCCAGCAGTTGATTGTACATCTTGCGGGAAAACACCAGGAGAAAAAAATCTATCTAAAAATAAAAAAATGCCAGGACCAGAGATCCCAGCAAGGAACTAGGTCCTTACTCCTGACTAGACAGAAAAGTACCTATAGCAAAGAGGGGGAGTATACCTCCTTGGACTGCCCATAGGTGAAGTCAAGTTATTATTCTGCCTAGTGTCCTACTCCTGTAGGGGGCAGTATAACCCAATGGTTAAGAAGATCAGGAGCTGTGTCCGTCAATAACTGAAAGAGAAACCAACATGCCAAGTTTCAGTGATTGACAGTCAGAATGAGCTCCCTTGTTTTTGAGCCCTGCCACATTCCTTGATACCCTGTGTTCTGCAGTTTATGATAAAGAAATTCTGCTTTAATCAGGTAGGCCACTTGTCGTGAGCCTGAAGCAGAATAAGAACTGAATACAGAAACGGGTGTTAAAATCTGTTCCTGTGCCATTGCCAAGGAAGCATTGCGACTCGGCACAGCAAATGTTTGCTTGAGATATTGCCATGGCTCCATTTTGCCTAGTTTCCGCTATTGCTATGGGTTAGGGTACCCCTGCAGTGTATTCACTAAGTAGGGTGTGGAATATAGGGAAAGCATGCCCAGAAGCAGTACGCAGTAACTCATGTCAGGTAACAAAGTATAGCGCGTGACAAGTGGTGTGAATCTGGTCTTCTACCTGAGCGGGAGTTCTAAGTGGCTGAATTTTTAGCAGCAAGTTTGAAAGGTTCACACTGTAAAGTAACAGTCAGAGATACAGGGTGACCTGTACCTTTCCATGATGCTGGACTGAGTCCCGGCTTCATTCATCACAGTGGGCATACTCCTAAAGTGAACCCAGGCAGGATACAGTATCCAAGGCAACATTACAGACCTACCCAACAGCATGAGATATGGGTACGGCTGCCAAGGTTTTACCAAAGTTGCAGCATTCCAGATGCACTGCTTGTATTGTGGTATTAGAAGGCAGTGAAGAAGATAAGTAAAGATTTGATGGAAGGATCAAAAAAATCGGATTTTTGTAAGATCTTACCGTAAAATCCTTTTCTCTTAGCTCATTGACAGACGTAGTCTTCTTGATTCACAAGAACTGGGTTATGTTGTCTCCGCAGGAGTAGGACTAGGCAGAAAGAAAAAACGTTCTGGCTCCACCCTAGGGGCAGTCCCAGAGGGTATATCCTCCCTCTCTCTGCTACAAGGCATCAGTTCTGTCACAAAGCAGCAACAGAGAATTTAACCCAACCCAACTCAATGATAGAGGGGCGGGTACTACGTCTGTCAATGAGCTAAGAGAAAAGGATTTTACGGTAAGATCTTACAAAAATCAGATTTTCTCTGTCGCTCATTGACAGACGTAGTCTTCTTGATTCACAAGAACTGGGACATCCAGAAGCAGTGCCACAAATGAGGGGTGGGATTGACAGAAATCAAAATCCAATCTAGAAGGCCCAACCGGTGCCAAACTAGAAGTTTTAAAGGCTCATTATAAACAAACAAAGAATGAGACTCAAATAAAAATTCCAACGGAAAAAAAACCCTCGAGGTAGACCACTGGTCTCCTCAAATGGCGGCCTGCAAAACCTTGCGGCCAAACGAGGCATCAGACGATGCCATTACATCAACTTTATAATGTTTTGTAAAGGTATGCACCGACGACCAGGTAGCCGCCTTGCACACCTGGACCACTGACGCCTGATGGCGAAAGGCCCATGACGCACTAAGTGCCCGAGTGGAGTGCACCTTAACAGGGAACGGGGGCTCCCGACCCTTAATAGAATAAGCCTGTACCACCGTCTGTCTGATCCATTTGGAAATAGTCGCGGCAGATGCAGGCAACCCCTTTTTGGGTCCATCCGGGACCACAAAAAGTGAATCCGTCTTGCGAAACGAGTCTGTCGTTTTCAAGTATACCCTGATCGCCCGGACCACATCCAAGGAGTGCAAAGCAAACTCCCGAGGATGACTGGGCTTAGGACACAGGGAAGGTAATACAATTTCTTCATTCAGATGAAATTCTGAAACCACTTTTGGTAGGAAGGATGGATTCGGACGAAGAACCACCTTATCTCTATGAACCACCAGATATGGGGAACGACAAGATAATGCGGCCAGTTCTGACACCCTGCGTGCAGAAGTGATAGCCACCAAGAAGGCCACCTTCTGGGACAACGTAGGTAGAGGAATCTCCCTAATATCTTCAAAGGGAGGTTTCTGAAGAACCGACAATACTAAATTAAGATCCCAGGGTGGTAACGGCGCGCGCACTGGCGGAGCCAGATGTCGCACCCCCTGGATGAAATTCCGCACCAAGGAATGAGTAGCCAAAGGCTTCTGAAAGAAGATAGCTAAGGCTGAGACCTGACCCTTGATAGTACTCAAGGCCAGTTTCTGCTCAACCCCTTGTTGCAGAAAAGCTAATATTCGACTAACCGAATAAGACCGTGGACGGAACCCCAGAGGTTCACACCATGCAATGTAGGACTTCCATGTGCGATGATAAATCTTTCTGGAAGTCGCTTTCCTTGCTTTAACTAGAGTAGGAATAACTGAAGCTGACAAACCCTTGTCCTTCAGCACCTGGGTCTTAATAGCCAGGCCGTTAAAGCCAGCGATCGTAAAGCAGGATGGAAGATCGGTCCCTGAGACAGTAGGTCCTCCCTGAGAGGAAGTCTCCACGGGACGTCCGCCACCAGTCTGACCAAGTCGGCGTACCACGCTCGGCGAGGCCAGTCCGGAGCTACCAGGATTACTGGAATTCCTTCCTCCTCTATCCTGCGAAGAAGTCTTGGCAGTAACCCGAGAGGAGGGAAGGCATACATTAGCTGGTATTGCCCCCACGGGGCGATCAGTGCGTCTGCGGTCTCTGCTAGAGGATCGCGGGAGCGAGCCACGAATCTCTGTACTTTCCTGTTGAATCGTGATGCCAACAGATCCACATCCGGGGTGCCCCAACGTAGGCACAACTGGTGGAAAACTTCTGGATGGAGGGACCATTCCCCCTGATCCAGAGTCTGACGGCTGAGATAATCTGCCTGCCAATTTTCCACCCCCGGAATGAACACCGCAGAGATCGCTGGAACAAATCGTTCCGCCCAGCGAAGAATGCAAGCCACTTCTTTGGCCGCTCGGACACTCTTGGTGCCCCCCTGGTGATTGACATAAGCCACGGCCGTGGCGTTGTCCGACTGGATTAGAACCGGGCTGCCCTGGAGCTGCTCGGTCCAGTGAATCAGACAAAGTCTGATCGCTCTCAGTTCCAATACATTTATCGGCAACCTGGATTCTTCCGGGGACCAAAGTCCCTGGACAGATAACTGACCAAGAATTCCTCCCCATCCGGATAGGCTGGCATCCGTGGTCACTATCGTCCAATATATTGGCAGAAATGACTTTCCCTGGCTGAGCATCGGAGACCGAAGCCACCAGACCAGAGACTCTCTGGTCTGTTTGCTCAATCGGATCCGATTGTCCAGGGATTCCGGATTCCGATTCCATCTGAGAAGAATCTCTTGCTGAAGAATTCGGGTATGGGACTGGGCAAATGGGACTGCTTCGAAGGAAGCCACCATCAACCCCAGAACCCTCATGCAAGTTCGAAGAGAAGACCAGCTGTTGGATAGTAACAACTGGACTGCTGATTGAATCTTCCGGAGTTTCCCTACCGGAAGGAAAACTCTTGTCCTGACTGTGTCTAGAATTAGACCCAGATATTCGAGCCTCTGGGTGGGAACCAGAAATGACTTTTGCTGGTTCACCAGCCACCCGAATTCCTGTAAAGAAATTATAGTAATTTCTATGTTTTGTAGCAGGGTCTGAGGAGACTCTGCATGAAGTAGGAGATCGTCTAGGTAACCTAGAATCGATATGCCTCTTTGGCGCAGTAGTGCCAACATTGGGGCCAACACCTTCGTGAAGACCCGAGGAGCCGTGGCGAGACCGAAAGGTAACGCCACAAACTGATAGTGGTTCTCTTCTACGGAAAAGCGTAGAAACCGCTGATGTCCTGCGAAAATGGGAATGTGAAGATAGGCGTCCTTGATGTCTATGGACGCTAGGACATCCCCTGGATGCAGGAAGGCTGCTACTGTGCGAATGGATTCCATCTTGAATTTTCTTATGTTGAGAAAGGAATTGAGTGCCCTTAAGTCCAGAATTGGACGCACTTTGCCCTCTTTCCTGGGTATTGTAAATAGGTTTGAATAAAACCCCTGAAAACGTTCTGTCCAAGGAACGTGGACTACCACTCCTTGTTGTAGTAAATCCGTGACTGCTCTCCGCAGATCTTCTAGACGATCCGGGGATAGTCGAATATTGGAAGGGAAGAATCGCGCCGGTGGGAGAGATCGAAACTTGATCTTGTACCCTGACCTTATGACTTTGCAAACCCACTTGTCCGGGATTCTGGAAAGCCATGGATCCGGGAACCGGCGAAGACGTCCCCCCACCCCAGTTATGGGTGGGGGCGCACCTTCAGGCTTTGGACGATTTATCTTCAGGTCTGGAGGGGGCGGGCTTTTGCTTGCCCGACCAACGTCCCCTGAAGCCTCCTGAAGGAGCTTTGGAGGACTTAATTTTTTCACCCGCGGGACGAAAAAACTTTTTGTGAGCAGAGAAAGAAGGCCCTTGTCTTTGACGAGGTCCTTTACCTTTAACATTTTGCGGTAAAAAGGTGCTCTTTCCTCCCGTGAGATCCTTAATGATCTCATCTAAGTTGGCTCCAAATAGACGCTCTCCTAAAAAGGGGATATTAGCCAATGCTTTTTTGGAACCTTGGTCGGCTAACCAACCTTTTAGCCACAGTGTACGCCTGAGAACCACTGCTGAAACTGATGCTCGCGCCAATAATGGAGTGGCGTCTAACGCCGCATCACACACAAACTGTAACCCCTGTATCATTTGTTCCAACAAATCTGATACCGCCTGAGGGACTTCTTCTAAGTCCCGACGCAACCACTTGTCCATTCAGTTACAGTCTGCGAAACCAGTCCAATAGCAATTATTGGTCTGAAAGCTGATCCAATCAAGGAAAACATGGTGCGAGACATAGCTTCTATCTTGCGATCCACTGGATCTTTAAAAGACGGGGCGTCTTCTAAAGGAATAACCGTGGCTTTATTCAATCTAGCAATTGGTGAATCCACCACAGGTGGTTCTGTCCATTTCTAATGAGGGTTTCCTCAAACGGATAACGCCTGTTAATGCGTTTAGAAATAGCAGAAGTGCGTTTTGGCAGACTCCATTCTTCTTTGATTGGATTGCCAAAACATTTGGGCAATGGAAAAACCTTCGCTACTTTGATGCCTTTTTTAGTCCCAAAGGGGATTTCAGTTTCAGCTATTTCCGACGGAATACCCTGTAATCTTAAGGTTTCTTGAACAGATACAATGAGTGCGTTTACCAACGCTTCCTCTCGGGCTATGGCTGATGCCGAAACATCCTCCTCACTGTCTGAAGAGACAGTACCCGAGACACCAATCCCAGATGAAGTACCTGCAACTGCAGAAATAGGCTCAGATTCTGAATCCGAAGTTTCAGATAATAAGGGGTTAGGCGGGGGTCGCTTTCTTGCGCCCTGTCCCTGACAAGCCACTTCCACCCGGGACACAAAAGTTTCCATAATAGCTGACAATGATTCAACCGTCAGTGGGGTGCTGGAGGATCCTGCAGACACCTCGAGGGGATCCGGTGGAGATACATGAGTGGCAGGGTCCATGTTAATTCAGGACACCTCTGCCAGAAAAAACAAAAACTTTTTTTTTTTTTTTTTTTATGTGTATCCCCCTAGCGCAATAGCGCCCCTCAGAGTACCTGCTTCTCGATCCCCACAGAGAGAGAGAGGGACCCTCAAGGCTCACCAACCGATGCAGAGAAGTTCCAACCAACTGCAGTCAGCGTCTGTCTTTTACAGACTGGAAAGAGCTGTGTTAGTTTTCCCGGGTAGAAGGACGTGGCTCCGCCCCCTGTGTACGCCTTCCGGCGTTCCCAGCTCTCCACGAGGTAGCTGGGCTCATCAAACATGGCCGCCCCCATACAGGAGACAATAGACTCCAAAAACATGGTGGCCGGCGTGACCTGAGGACATTCATGCACCCGGTCTACGGCAAAATGGCGGCGGACTGCCGAAATCGTTTTTCCCAGCACATCCACCTGCATCTCTGCTAAATGGCGGTTTATCGATCTGCAGGAGGTACACTACAATTAAGGTAGGATTATACCTCCTATGTCTGCTGTAATACTACAGTCTGCTGGGTAGAGTGTTAGCTCTCAAACCAAGTCCACTTCCCACCAAACACATGCTGTATTTACAAGGGGGACTTTTAGTGTCAGACAGATACTGACCATGTATGGAGGGGCCCATAATTCATACTGCCTCATAACGAGGAAAAAAGGGAACGTTTACTCACCATACCGAACCGACAGGCACCCTCTCTTCACAATACCCTCTCCACCGGGGTGGGGGGTTGTGGACCACTCCGGACGCCTCGACTCTCTGGTTCCTGGCGTCCAAGCGAGACTTTTAACTCGCAAGGTCAGTCCCTCCAATGGGACTCCGTCGCGGCCGACCCAGCGCGGAGCTCTGGTCTGCACGCGCTCGTAGGCAGAAACCGGGGTGACCACTGGATCTCAACATCCAGCCCGTCGCCCGGCCCCGCATACTTACTTGAATGTGTCGCGGCCGACCAAGCGCAATGCAATGGTCTGCGCGCGCTCGTAGGCCGGCTGGGGTGACCACTGGTGTCGCCCAGTCCGGCGTATTTGCTTGAAGATCTCACAGGAAAAAACACTGGAGAAAAAACTACCTAAAAAATATTTTTTCTAAAAAAAAAAAAAAATCTTGCCAGGACCAGAGATCCCAGCAAGGAACTTAGGTCCTTACTCCTGACTAGACAGAAAAAAACTGATGCCTTGTAGCAGAGAGAGGGAGGATATACCCTCTGGGACTGCCCCTAGGGTGGAGCCAGAACGTTTTTTCTTTCTGCCTAGTCCTACTCCTGCGGAGACAACATAACCCAGTTCTTGTGAATCAAGAAGACTACGTCTGTCAATGAGCGACAGAGAAATAACCTTTTAAACTAAAAGTTATTTCTCTGCCATGGAGAACAGGTCATTGGGACACCTGCAAAAAACTGAGGATTCACTGAATGGGGTACAGTTTTTGAGAAGGTGCCCAGGGGATGTATCCTCAAAATCTTTGCTGGAGGCCAATCACCTGAGGTTACGAGCCTATAACCAAGGGCCTATGAAAACTTTTGCCTGTGTCCTGTACAGTATGATTAGGATATCACAACTATGCTGATGTCAGAAGGCCCACTCAATTTATATTAATCTGATTTCTATGTAATCCATTGTTTCCAAATAACGCATATGATGGGTGGGCATGCTTCATGAATTTGTTCTGTGCATTTACTTTTTTGATTCATGTATTCCCATGCAAATTTAAACTTCCAAGAAGAGTTTGAATCTAATCGACACTTCAAAAATCCTTCTGACACATAGGTAAAACAGTTTCTGTAAGTAGTAGACAGTAAGGAGCCTGCAGTAAGTGTGTATTTATTACAGATAAAGGCTGATCGCCAGATTACTAAAAAAAGAAGTGGGGTGGACTGGTGCTCTACAAATATGCCTGAAAGAACAAAAGCACTACGCAGGTTTTTCAAGTTTTTTTTATGCAGGTTTTTGAGTTATAAAAAGTGTGGGATTAAAAAGAATAAAAAAAAATTAATAAATCATACTTACCTGGGTGGAAGCAGCACAAGTTTGCTGCTGCATCTGTCCCCACTGCCTCTAAGACCGAGAACTGAGCGATCAAAGATCACTAATCACTCAGTTCTCGGTATTCGCCCCTCCAACGCTCACTGTAGCGCTTGGCTGTGAAGGGGGCAGGAGCGGCTGGCTCAGGCTCCCAGCAGCACGCTGAGAGGCTGAGCCTACTGCTGGTCAGGTATTTGCGCGGACCTTAACTTTAAAGTCCTAATACCTGCAAAACCTGGACCTGTTCTGTGACTTCAGCCAATAGTGGACTTAAGGCCGCTGTCAGCTGAATACAGGTCACAAGAGTTCAGAACTAAATACAGTATGACCAAAAAAGCTTTGAAAATATGTCAAAGTATGGTCAAAAGAGCTTTGACCATACTTCACCTTTACCATGGACTAATGTGCCACCAAGGTATTCACAAATGAAATGGTGGAGGAAGATCTTAATGCTGCATAAAATAACCATTATAACAAACTTTATTTGGCCAAGTTAGTACGTTTATTTTATTTGGTCAAGTTAGTACGTTTATTTAGCAGTCATTCCTTTTTCCGGTCTTATCTTGGAGTAACAATACAGTTTGTCAGTGAATACACATTCATTTAAAGCCGAACTCTAGGGTATTTTGTTTCTTATAATCCCCCTGGATGAAATAAAGCAGCTCCGTCTGCAAATCTCACCTCTTTTCTGGTATTGTTCCTCTCAATAATTCCTTTCCCTTGTAAGATTTCCTCAGCTTCCAGGTTGCATGAAGCCTAGCATGATTCAACTTAGAAGAATGAGGCCAAGTGAGTGCAGGGTGTGATGTGAATTTGTCCTCTGGGAGGGCATCACCACAGAGCACTGCAATCACAGTGTAATGCTGCATAAAGTGGTGCTGTTGTCATCACATCAGCATCACTCTTTGCATCAAGGCTCGGCCATTGCTGATAGTAGAAAAAAAGTATAAGAAAAAAAAATACAGCCTGGAGGCAGTTTGTGGAGTTGGCCAGAGTTTGTGAGAAAAAGAGGCAGAATGTCCGCCACATGCTATATTGGGCAATGACAAGCCTACATGTATCTCCCAACAATGGAGCAAAATAGAAAGCTTACCTTTGGTAGCTGCTTCTTCAATAGCCTCTTTAGCCAATGCTGCAATTGCTGGCCACACTATATCCGTTAGACGCTTTAACTGGTCCTAAAAAACAAATGAGCGTGTAAAAGAAAATACAACTTTTAATAAATACAAAAATTTGGATTTTTGGCTTAAGATAAAATCCATTTCTCTGATGTTCATTGACAGACGCAGCTCCTTATCTTCTTGACCTTTGGTTATACTGCCCCCTACAGGAGTAGGACACTAGGCAGGAAAAAGCTTGACTACGCCTATGGGCAGTCCCCGGGGGTATACACCCACTCTCAGCTATAGGCACTCAGTTTTTTTACAAGCAGTGTCAGAAGAAAGCCAACTCAGCAGATGGTTGCGTGCTGTGTCCGTCAATGAACATCAGAGAAATGGATATTACGGTAAGACAAAAATCCAATTTTTTCTTTTGTTCATTGACGGACACAGCTCCTGATTCTTCTTAACCATTAGGATGTTCCAAATCAGTGTTAAACATGAGGGGTGGGAAAACATCAGAAAAAAAAACCCAAGACTAACCATAGCCAACCAGGTAACAGAGCTCAACCATAAACAACCGGAGCTCACCTGAAAAACAATACACCCTCAAAGAGGACAAGGTCCCCAAAACCCTGCGGCCAAAAGAAGCCTCTGCAGATGCCAACACAACACCTTTACAGAAAACTTTGAAAAAGTGTGCACCGATGACCAGGTGGCTGCCTTGCAAAACCTGCTTCACTGACGCTTGAAGACGGAAAGCCCAGGAGACACTAAGCACCCTAGTAGAGTGCGCCTAAACAGGGAAAGGAGGAACCTGACCCCTGATGCAATAGGCCTGGCGACCAGCACATATTAGAATGTGCAGGTAGGCGTCCTTGATGTCGAAAAAAGCGAGAAGAAATTCAACTGATGTAGGGATGGCACTAACATGTAAATGGACTCCATGTGGAACTTCTGTACTCGCACAAAGCAGCTTAGCACCTTGAGGTCCAGTACTGGACGTACCTTGCCTACATTCCTGGGGACTGTAAAGAGGTTTGAGTAAAAAAACGCTTGTAAATGTTTGAAGTCGGAACCGGAACATTCACCCTTTGAAATAAGTCTTGCACTGCCCCAAAGAAAAAACCTTTCCTGACTGAATAACTTTGTGGACCCACTTGACCTGTACCAGAGAGGTCCATGGAACCGGAAACCAATGAAGACGTCCCCCCCACTCCAGATACGGGTGAGGGCGCTCCTTCATACAGAGGCAGCCTTGTCCGAAGGACTGGAAGAGCCCGCTCGTGGCTTGCCAGACCCGGTCCTCTTGGAACCTCTAGTGGAGGCCCTGACTTCTGATCCCTAATCTTGAGATCCTGAGAGACGAAGAGGCCACTTAGGAGCCAAGGAGAATGGCCCACGTCTATGATGGGGCTTCTTGTCCTTGGTAGCCTGTGGAAGAAGAGAACTCTTCCCCCCCATGAGACTTAACAATGTCATCCTAGGAAGGTCCAAACAGGCGACCCCCTACAAGAGGGAGATCAGGTAAGACCTTCTTAAAAAAGTCTATTTCGCAGACCAGTATTTCAGCCAGACAATACGCCGAAGGACCACTGTTGATACAGACAGCCTAGAAATCAAAGGAGCCACATCCAAAGAGGCATCACAGACAAACTGTAGCCCCTGGACCAACCGATCAGTCAGTTCCGCAAGGGGGAAGCTATTCTCCTTCCAAGTCCCGGCATAAAAGCTTAACCCACTCACTAAGGCTCTATTCACACCAGCGCGACTTGTCAGGCAACTTGTCAGCCTGACAATTCGCACTCCCTCGCGGTCCATTCACTGCTACAGGACCCGTTCTAATAGGAGCGACACAAGTCGCTCCGACTTAGAAAAAGGGTCCTGTACTACTTCGGGGAGAACTCGGAGCGACTTGCATAAACTTCCATTATGTGAAGTCCGTGCAAGTCGCTCCGAAGTCGTGGTGCATGGGAATGCACAAGTCGCCCCCGAAGTAGTACAGAGTGGTGCCGCCCCAGTGTGAACCGAGCCTTAGAGTTAGCGACACCAGGGCAATAGTAATTACCATCCTAATTGCCGAACCAGCCACAGCGCACATATGGCGGGCCAGAGCATCTGCCCTCTTACTATTTGGACCTATAAAGGTCAGGGACTCCTCAACTGGGATGAAGGTAACTCAATTTGACCTGGAAATCGGCGAGTCGACTACAGGCGGGACCAACCAACTTTTATGCAGTAAATCCTTATAAGGAATAGCACAAGCAAAAAACGCCTAGCAACCACTGCGTTTTAGACAACCCCACTGTTTGTGGCAATGTTGTCATTGTAAGTGGAAAGAGGAACACCCTTGCTGCTTTGGAGGGCCTGTGGGTGGCAAAACGAAATGGTGCCTCTGACGCGGTATCACCTGCAACCTCCATTTTTAAAGTTTCACGCACTGACACAAACAGTGCATCCACCAGCGCCTATTTAAGTGCGGCTAGAGGAGCAGAGGAATCATCCTCACTATCTGAGCACTCAGGGTGCAGGGACGCAGACCCAGTATTGTCGCTATATACTGAGCTCACCCTGAAAACATAACAATCAGGGGAGGCCGCTGACTGTGATCCAGCAAAGAGGATGCTGGCCAAGGGTCCACAAATGGACCACCTATTGGACCCTGCAAAAAACAAGGGGGTCTCGATCCGTGCCCTCCATAAAGGATATAATAGGACATAGCTCCCTTAAAAAGGGGCCACGGATGCACAGGCAGGGTACCCTAACTAAAACAAGGCAGGTGCCCCACACAATAATGGCGGCAAGACTGTGATTAAAAATGAAGTGCCCCAAAGCGCCACCTAATCCACCTGATTCAAGGGAGGTGCCAAACTGACCATATGCCCCAGGCTTTTTTATGTGGGCCCAGCCACAATTGCACGGATCCTCAGCCCAGCAGATGCCCAAAGGAAGAGTGGGGGCTTCAGCTGTATGCACTGGGCCGCCCCCCAACGGCGGCACCTGACTCGGCCACATGGTCTAGTAGGGAGCAAGCCATAGCCTTAATTTTTTAGGGCGTCTGGCTGCCAGGAATGCGAGACCCAGCAAAGCCGACAGCCCAGGGGCAGTGGAGGGGAACGCTGATGACCAAACGGGAGGCAGTGGCTTCAGCCATTCTCATAGGGTCTGCCTCACATAGGTTCAGAGGAGTAAGTCGCAAAGCCGAGGCTTAAATTTTTGCCCGGACCTGGCTGCGTACCTGCAGATGGTAAAAACATCCGCCGCAAGGAGCCCAGAGGATATCCCTGCCCTAGTCACCTGCCCCCTGGATGGCAGGGAACCCTGCTCAACCCCTGTTACACACCAGGAAAACCCTGTCAGGAGCTCAGTCAGCAGCAACTCCAACCAGCCCCCCTTAAGAGCATGTGACAAAGCCAGTTTATCACCTCACCTGTGGGGGGAGTGGGTGGCCGAAAGACTCACAGTGACCGAAAATTTAGAGATGCTGGGGGAAGGGAGGGGGACCACTGGGGATCCAACCATCGCAGGGGGGGCCCACGTCCACTCCAAACCCTCCAGGGATAGTGGGGGGAAAGCTATTTATCACACCATGAACAGGGTGGGCACTGCTCCGGACAGGACACCGCTCCATCGTATGTGGGTGCTGTCGGCCAGAAACGCGACAGTTTGTATGCGTCCCCGCGAGCCGATAAACTCGTAGGCCAGCCCCATCCAGTGGGGCTACGTCGCGGCCGCTCTATCGCAGAGCTGCAGTCTGCACACGCTCGCTGACCCGACTGGGGGGACTCTATGAATCTATATTATCAAGTTTGTCGCCCAGTCCAGCACTTGATTGTAGTTCTCACAGGAACAAAATATTTAAGAAGCAGAAAAATGTCATTTAAATTGAAAATATTGCCAGGACCAGAGATCCCAGCAAGGAACTAGATCCTTACTCCTGACTAGGCAGAAAAAAACTGTGAGGCTATAGCTGGGAGTGGGTGTATACCCTCTGGGACTGCCCATAGGCGTAGTCAAGCTTTTTCTTGGCTAGTGTCCTACTCCTGTAGGGGCAGTATAACCCAATGATTAACAAGAATCAGGACCTGTGTCCATCAATGAACGAAAGAGAAAGTTAAATTTTCTAATACTTATCACAAATACCACCTTTATGATGAATAATATATGTACCAATCACAAATATGGTTTACCATTACAAAATTTCCTAAAGATTACTATTACCTATTCATTCATCCAACTCCTTTTTTAAAAACTAGAAGGCTAATGGGCAAAGTCATGCTGGACTTATGCTAGACCCACGGGGCTGAACAAGAGAAACCACTCAATTTATCCAACCATGCTAAAAAAACCGAATTTTTGTAAAATCTTACCTGTAAAATTCCTTTCTCTGAGTCCTCCGACAGTCGCCGCCATCTTCATATTCGTCACAATGGGGTATTAGACTTTGCTCCGTAGGAGTAGCTAGGCAACAGAATATGTCAATATTAAAGCTTTTAACATATCCCCACCCCAGGGGGTGGTCCCCTCAGTCTATACCCTCCTGCTTCCTGTTTCCTGCTTCAGTTTCAGTGGAATAGCAGTAGAGTACCTAAACCCCAAAAGAGGGGCGGGGGCGGCGACTGTCGGAGGACTCAGAGAAAGGAATTTTACAGGTAAGATTTTACAAAAATTCAGTTTTCTCTTACGTCCTCCGACAGTCGCCGCCATCTTCATATTCGTCACAATGGGGACGTCCCAAAGCAGTGCAAACATGAGGGGTGGGAAACGCAGCCGCGCCTAAAGGCAACGCAGTCTCCACATCAAAGAAAGTAACCTTACCAAAGGAAGGAAACCAGCTGGGCAACACGAGAAAAAATTTGCTCAACGGGAGCAATAACCCAGGAAAAAAACAAATAACCCAGGGATACAAAGAAATCCCAAACAGCCCAAAGGACCAAAACCAGGGACCCTAAGGGACCGCCGCACTAAGAACCTTGCGGCCAAAGGAAGCATCTGCCGATGCTTGAACATCCACTCTGTGGAACAGAGTGAAGGTGTGCAAGGTCGACCAAGTCGCCGCCCTACACACCTGGGCCACAGAAACCCCATGACGACAGGCCCAAGACGTACTCAGAGATCTGGTAGAGTGCGCCCTCACAGGCATAGGGGAAACTTTTCCCCGCAAAGCATAGGCCTGTTCAACGGCCTGTCTGAACCAATTGGCGACGGCAGAAGCCGACGCCGCTACGCCCTTCCGAGGACCCCCGGAAGGACAAACAAAGAATCCGACTTGTGAAAAGATTCAGACGATTTTAGGTAAACCCTAATCGCCATGAACAGCATCCAAGGGGTGCAACACCACCTCCTCCGAATGTTTAGACTTCGCGCAAGGCGAAGGCAAGACAATGTCCTCATTGAGGTGAAATTCCGAAACCCTCTTCGGAAAAAAAGAAGGGCTAGGTCGCAAGACCACCTTAACCAAGTGAGTGACCAGATACGGACAATGGCAGGACAAGCTGCCAGCTCCGACACTCTGCGAGCCGAATTGATCGCCACCAAAAAAGGTGACCTTCTAGGACAACATAGACAACGAGATCTACCCGATCCGTTCAAAAAGGACCATGTTGTAACACAAGATTCCAGTCCCAAGGAGGCAGAGGCACCCTCCTAGGAGGGACCAGATGCCCCGAACAAAAGTACCAATCAAGGAGATAGATGCCATAGGACGTTGAAAAAATAACGGCCATCGCAGACACCTGACCCTTGATCGTAGCCAGCGCCAAACGCTGTCAACACCCTTTCGAAGGAAGGACAACACCCCAGACACCGACCACGGGCGAGGTGAAGACCCCCTGAACTCACACCAGGCAAAATAGGCCTCCGAAATACGGTAAAAGACCTACCCCGAGGAAAAAATTCCTCGCGTCGATGTGTGAATGACCTCAGGGGAGAGACCCCTATCCCTCAGGACCTCGGTTTCAACAGCCAGGCCGGCAAAGCCAGCGACTGCAAGGCAGGATGAAATATCAGCCCTTGAGACCAGAGATCTTCCCGAAGAGGCAGACGCCACGGGGCGTCGACCGCCAAATGCACGAGGTCTGCGTACCAGGACCGGCGAGGCCAGTCCGGTGTCACAAGAATCACCGTGTTTTGGTTCCGAGACCAACCTGCGAAGGAACCTGGGCAGCAATTGAAACGGTGAAAACACATACATCAGTCGGTACTGATGCCACGGAGCTTCCAACGCGTCTGACGCGTCTGCCCGAGGATCGCGTGGCCTTGCCACGAACCTGTTCACCTTGCTGTTCAGACGAGACGCGAACAGGTCCACCTCCGGAAGACCCCACGTCGCGCACAACATCTGGAGAACACCCGGACGGAGGGGCCATTCCCCCTGGTCCAGGGACTGGCGGCATCAGATAATCTGCCCGCCAGTTCTCCACCCCCGGAATGTGAACCGCCGATATTGCCGGGACATGCGTCTCGGCTCAAGACAGAATGTCGGCCACTTCCCGAGCCACCCGGGCCCTCTTGGTGCCCCCTTGGTGAATGACGTAAGCCACCGCCGTGGCAATGTCTGTCTGCACCCGAACCGGACAGCCCTGCAGCCTGTCCGGCCAACGTTGAAGGCAGAGATTCGTCGCACGCAATTCCAGAATGCTGACCGGAAGGGAGGATTCTGCCTCCGACCAAGTTCCTGGGCGGACAGAACGCCCAGAACACCACCCCAGCCCGACAGGCTGGCATCTGTGGTGACCACCGTCCATGAGAGAGGACGAAAAGACTTGCCCCCTGACACCGTCGGGGACTGGAGCCACCACAGAAGATCCCTTCTGGTGCGATGGCCCAACGAAATCCGGATCCAGAGATTGCGGTCGCCCGTCCCACCTGGACAGGATCTCCGCTTGGAGACCCCGCGTGTGAAACTGGGCGAAGGGAATCGCCTCGAAAGCCGAGACCATCAATCCCAGACATCTCATGCGCGTCCGGAGTGACGAGCACGGAACGTCCCTGAGGGACCTGACTTCTCCTGAAGAATCCTGAGTTTGTCGTCCGGTAGGAAGACCTTCGCCTGGACCGAGTCCAGAATCATTCCCAGGTAGGGAAGACGAATCGACGGACACAGCGTCGACTATGGAAAATCAATCGCCCAATCAAACTCCTGAGAGTCAGCATCGTGAAGGACAGGTCCTCCTCCAGACCCTGGCTGGTCGCAGACCGAACCAGAATAACTTCCAGATACCCCAGGACAGAGATGCCCTGGGCTCTCAACAAAGCCAGAAACTGGTGCAAGCACCTTGGCGAAAAAAACCCGTGGAGCGGAAGCGAGACCAAAAGGTAACGCCACGAATTGGCAATGATCCTCCGCAATGGCAAATCGAAGTCACCTCTGGTGACCCTCGAAAAACGGGATGTGAAGGCACGCATCCTTCAAGTCGATGGAAGCCATGAATTCCCCCGGAACCAGGGCAGCCACCACCGACCGCAGGGATTCCTTGCGGAACTTGCGAACCCGCACAAGCGGTTCAGAGCCTGTAAGTCCAGAATTGGACGTACCTTGCCCTCCTACTTGGGCACAGTGAACAGATTGGAAGAGAACCCCCGAAATCTGTCCCGATGAGGCACCGGAACCACCTGAGGGAAAAAATCTGCTCTCCGGCCGGGAGAGAATACTCGATCTTGTAACCAGAACGAACGACTTCCTGAACCCACCTGTCCCGAACACGGGCCAACCAGGGTTGAAGAAAAACTGAGCAAGCGTCCCCCCACCCCAGAACTGGGTGAGGGCGCCCCTTCAGGCGGCATTGTTATGGGCAGCGGATCCGGACTGGCCGGACTTATGCTTACCTGACCACGGCTGCTTTTGGGAGCCTTGGCCTATGAATGGTTTGCCCCAATAGGGCGACCCAAAGGCACAAAAGGACCCCTGAGAGGGCCAAAAAAAAGCATGTTTCATACCATGAGCAGCCTTAGCCTGGTGGGATTGGGGCAGGAGCATGCTCTCACCACCCGTGACCCCCTTTATCAGTGCATCCAAGGATTCGCCAAAAAGGCGAGAGCCATCATAGGGCAGATTGGCTAAGGTCTTGCACGAAGATTGGTCCACAGACCAACACTTCAACCAAACCAGGCGGCGAGACAATACCGTCACACTGTGTACACGTGCAGCCAACGGTACTATATCCAGGTCCGCATCACACAAATACATGACACCCTGATAGATTTGATCCACCAAATCCAATGTCGCCGGTGAGGCTGAATCAGCCACCAGGACGCGCCTGAGTACCTGCGTCCAATTCGCAACAGCCTGGGCTGCCATAAGCGAAGCAAATAGAGCCTTTAGCATAGAACCCGTAATAGAGTAAGAATGACGGGCAAGAGACTCCAGCCTCCTGCCCGTAGCATCCCGGAACACCGGGGTATCCTCTGCAGGAATCACAGTGGACCTATACAAAACCGCCACCGCGTGATCCACCTGAGGTGGCACACACCACCGCTCATCAGAAGCGGGCGTGACAGGACAACGCAGCTTGAAACTACTTGGTACAGCAAAAGGCTTGCGTATATTGCACCATTGTTTCTTAACAGTGCGCTGAAAATCATCAGTGCAGGGAAAGACCTGCGATGTCTTGCGTCTTTCTGCGTCCCATAAGCTGCCAGGGCAGCAGGAGGACATGGTTCAACCCGTAAACGCAGTGTTTGCTTGATAGAAGCAACCAATTCATCCATGAGTGCAAGCTCTTCAGGCGAGCCAGGGGGAGAATTATCTACCCCTTCTACCTCAGACTCCACCCCGGACCCCACAAGACCCAGGGAGGAACGGGACCCCGATAAGGAGACCCCAGCTATAGCAGCCCCATCACCAGCACCCTCTGAGCAGAGGAGATTGAAAACTCTGGTTCGTTGTGTGGATTGAGCAGCCACAAGCATTAGCACCTGAGCAGCAAGATTAGACACAACCGCAGCCAAATCCCCCCTTGGGGGGGAAAACAGCCCTTGGTCACCCACCAAGTGGTAGGAAATCCGCTTCCCTTAGAATCCATTGCCCCAATGATAAGCCGGAAAGTAAAGGGTTAACTGCCCCTTAAACACGCGTGGCGAGCGCTGCGCACCGCACACACACACTGGCACAATTTTTACCCCCACCGGGAGAAAAAGGCTCAACACAGGCAAGGATAAAGGGATAGGGAGGTAAAAACCTGTAGAGACCATCGCTGCTGCTGCCGCCTCGATCGGTGCACCCAGGGAGAGGAAGCGATGCAACACAGGGCGCTCCATGAAAGCCTATGGAAGGCTACAAGAAAATGGCCGCCCGCAGTGATACCATGCGGCCGGAGCGAGCGCTGCCAAAATGGCACCGTTTGGCGCCGAAACCGCCGCTCCTCCACCTCAGCGAGGTGGACTAAACACAGCATAGCATGTAAAAACATGGCGGACCACCGCAGCGGTCACTGAAAGTGCCCCAAACATGATAATAATCATGCCCCACAGCACACAGCCGTTCACACATACACAAACTGACACAGACAGTGCAGCACAGCCCCCCCTCCTTGCAGCCCACAGCATGCAGCCAGAGAGACAGGGATTTCAATAGTGTGAAACACAGGCAGGGTAACAGTCCCAGACTGACACCCCCCCAACAGACAGGTCCCCACATAGATACACTTACCTCCTAATGGCGTGGGGAACCCGCACAGGCAGACAAGCCGCTGCGCATGAGGCAGGGAGAGTCGCATCCAGGACGCAAAAAATCGGGGTTAAGAAACCGCACAGCGTCCAGTGAGGTAGCCACCTCACCAATCATCCCTGCACCGAACAGGGATGGGTCGTTCATTGTGCCAGGAGCGTTACCTGGCTGAACGCTCGATGGCAGGCTGGGAAGCCACTGACCCACAACCTGCGACCAGGGGGATCAGCCCGAGACCCAGCCCGCACGAATGCTCTTCATCAGAAGAACTAACTAATGCTGACAAAAAGAACAGCTAAGTAAAGAGAGAGAAAAAACTCAAACAAAAATCAAAAAAGAAGATAAAGGCTGAGACAAAATGCCCCAGCATAGAGAGATCCAGCTACTCCTGACAAGCTAGACATTGAAACTGAAGCAGGAAACAGGAAGCAGGAGGGTATAGACTGAGGGGACCACCCCCTGGGGTGGGGATATGTTAAAAGCTTTAATATTGACATATTCTGTTGCCTAGCTACTCCTACGGAGCAAAGTCTAATACCCCATTGTGACGAATATGAAGATGGCGGCGACTGTCGGAGGACGTAAGAGAAAACTGGATTTTTTTACTTACTGTAAAATCCTTTTCTCTGAAGTTCATCGACAGACGCAGCTCCTTATCTTCATGACTCATAGGGTTATGATCCTCCTTCTAGGAATAGGCACTAGACTGGACCACGCCTATGAAGGCTGTCCCTGAGGGCATAACCCCTCAGACTCTGCTATCATCAAATATTTTAGTTACAAGCAGTGTTCATAAGACAAAAAACCTGATACCTCAGAAGTAGAGGGGCGGGTGCTGCATATGTCGAACTTCAAAGAAGTTCTTACAAAAATCCAGTTTTCTTCATCATTCATCAACAGACGGAGCTCCTTATCTTCATGACTCATAGGGATTTCCCAAAGCAGTTTAATCATGAGGGGTGGGAAACAACGCACAAACAAAACATAAGTCCCCAATGGCTAAAGTTAGCCAACCAGGTAACATGGAGCTCAACCAGGAACAACTGGAGCTCACCCGGAAAAAAATAAACCCTTGAAGAGAAACTAAACAGAGTTATCTTTTAAACTGCAGCCGGCAAAACCTTGCGGCCAAAAGAAGCATCCGCGGATGCCAACACATCTACTTTGCAGAATTTTGTGAACTTATACACAGACGACCAAGTTGCCGCCTTTCAAACTTGCAGCACCGATGCCTGATGGCGAAAAGCTCAAGAGGCACTCAGCGCTCTTGTGCCTTCACCGGGAAAGGAGGAACCTAACCCCTCAGTGAATAGGCCTGTACCACCATCTGCCTGATCCATCTGGAAATGATCGCAGCAGATGCAGCCAATCCCTAACGAGGTCCATCAGTAAGGACAAAAAGAGCCTCTGATTTTCTAAAGGACTCAGTTGTCGCTAAATAAACCCTGATCGCCCAAACCACATCCAAAGAATGGAAGGCATACTCCTTAGAACTCTGAGGTTTAGGGCAAAGTGAAGGCAACACAATGTCTTCATTCAGATGAAAATCAGAAACCACCTTGGGAAGAAACGACTGATTATGTCGAAGTACCACCTTATCCCTTTGTACCACCAGATAAGGTGAGCGGCAAGACAACGCAGGGCAGAAGTGATCCCCACCAAGAAGGCAACCTTCTGAGACAAAGCAAGCAACAAAATCTCCCAAATTTTCTCAAAAGGAGGCTTTTAAAGAACAGATAACACCAGATTAAGATCCCACGGAGGTAACGGGGTTCACCTCAGAGGTGCCATATTGCACACTCCCTGGATAAAAGTCCAGATTAGGACATGCATGGCTAACGGGTGCTGAAAATATATAGCCAAAGCCAAGACTTGGCCTATGATATACCCAAAGCCAACCACTGTTCAACCCCTTTCAGCAAAAAAGGCCAAAATCCTAGTGACCAAAAACAAGTTGAGGGTGTGCCTTCAGCTATTCACACCATGAAATGTACGATTCCCACGTACGATCGTAGATCTTCCTGGAAGTTGACTTCCTAGCCTTTAGGAGTGTAGGAATCACAGAGTCAGAAAGAACCTTATTCTCTCAACACCTGAAATTCAACAGCCATGCCGTTAAAGCCGTAAATGGCGGGACAAGGATTCCACCAGTCTATCCACGGGATCCGGAAAGGTTGGAGACTCTTCCACCGGTACCAGAGTCGCTTTATTCAACCTGGCCACTGGAGAATCCACTTTCGATGGTACAGTCAACATATTTGACACCGCCTCCGCAAAAGGATAACGGCGTGCAAAATGCTTAGGCACCACCAACATGTACTTAGTGCTTAATAGTATGAAACAATTCTGGACAAGGGAAAACCTTGCCCGATTTACAGGATTTGCGGGAGTCAAAAGACACCTGCGTATCTGACGCTGTAGGTTCATCAGCAGGAATTGGCACAAATCACCCCCTGTGACAGCAGATCTTGTACCGCCTCACGTACATCCCTTAAGCGGTCTGGAGATAGGTGTAGATTGAACAGGAAGACCCTGTCGAAACTGGAGTTCGATCTGGTGGACCCATTTGTCCTGAATCAAGGAAGTCCACGGTTCCAGAAAAAAGCAAAGACGTCCCCCCACCCCAGAAACGGGTGAGGGCGTCCCTTCATGCAGACGAGGATTTGTCCACAGATCCAGATTGGCCTGTTCTCGGCTTACCCGGCCATGTCTTCTTGAAACCCCCAGAAGACCTGAATGGCTTAGTTCCTTCTCCTGTGTCCCAGAGGTACTAAAGGGCCACCTATGAGCAGTAATTGAAGGCCTCTGTCTATTATGCGGTGCCTTGCCCTTGGTGGAATGGGGAAGAAGAGTACTCTTCCCACCTGTAAGGCCTTTAAACAACTCATCCAGGGAGGATTCAAACAACCTGTCCCCCGTAAAGGGAAGGTCAAAAAGAGCCTTTTTGGAAGCCTGGTCCACAGACCAGCTTTTTAGCCACACCATGGGTCTAATAGCAATCCCCACCACAGACACTCTGGCTACCAGTGGAGCCGCATCCACCTTTGGTGGTACGGTCCATCTAGCGGATACTGTGTCCGCGAAAGGGTAGTGCCTTTTAAAGCACTTAGGCACCACCAACATTTGTTTGATGCGCCCCCACTGTTCATTGACAATGTTGATGAAAAATAGATTGAGTACGCTCCCAGGTTGCGGTACCCTGGGCGCCTATATAACGTAAGGAGTGCCACATCCTATTACAAGACTAGACAAAAAAATATGGAGAGAAGCATGGACTTTGAAGGCACTGGGTACATAAAATATAAAATTTTATTGAATCACATGTATAAAAACATAAAAAAAAAAAAAGAAAGAACAAAACAGTGTAAACATATCATTCATGAAAAGGGACAAAATTATACAAAATAACCAACTCTGGCAGTTACATTGCTGGTGAGTAATGAGCAAATACAGATCATTCGAATAACAAGATAAAGTAATTGATACTTCACATCAAAGCGATCCGCCGAAGGTGACAGGGAGGCATACGGTCTTCCCAGGCAGATCAGACGATGTGTTAGCATATAGATATTAAATTTCATTGAGCCATGTTGCTCGACATGTTTCGCGTTAAGCTTCCTCTGGAGCTAATAGATCAATGCTCTGTACATAGTCAGCAGGTAACAACGTTAAAAGCAGCAAGGTAACAAATAACGGGGAGAGTGGATGAGGAGTCCTAGTCATCAAGAATCGGCTGAAGCGTGCTGCAAATCACTATTGGCCGGCAGGTCTGACATATATCACAACAGCTGGTATGCCAAATAGGTATCATATGCTGGGGCATTTATAGCTCCAAAGTATGGGATAGTAGTGCTTAAGTATATCTCATAGAGGGGCCAGTAGGTATACCCCTAGAGGACTCCAGACGAATGCAAACCACTATTTTAATAATGCCAGAGTTGGTTATTTTGTATAATTTTGTCCCTTTTCATGAATGGGATGTTTACACTGTTTTGTTCCTTCTTTTCATTTTTTTCATATTTTTATACATGTGATTCAATAAAATGTTATATTTTATGTACCCAGTGCCTTCAATGTCCATGCTTCTCTCCATATTCTTTTGTCTAGTCATTGACAATGTTGTCAAAAAGTTCCTGGACAGGGAAAAACCTTGCCCGACTTCTGGGATTCGTGGGTGCCAAAAGATACCTGCGTCCCTGACGCTGTAGAATCATCCGCCATTTTTAAGGTTTCCCACTCTGATACTAGCGTGGTTTCCGGCACAGTTGCTGATGAGGATATATCCTTCTCGCTGTCAGAATGCGAAGACACAGAT
Organism: Pelophylax lessonae; assembly: GCF_965119305.1. Taxonomy (NCBI): domain Eukaryota; kingdom Metazoa; phylum Chordata; class Amphibia; order Anura; family Ranidae; genus Pelophylax; species Pelophylax lessonae. Next base: position 80,275,819 of record NC_138778.1, on the reverse strand, counting down.
CCACCAGGATGGTATGCGTCCACAGCGGCCATATCTACCTCAGAATCTGAGGATACTAGAGAGGCAGGGGAAGGCATAGGGCACTTTCTGCTAGTGGCATTTTTAAAAACGAAATCCACTTTTGACACCAGGTTTTCCAAACTGCTGCAAAAGCAGACAGGGGCTGCAACCCCGAGGGTCCCTCAACCACACTGAGGGGGTCTGTAGGTGAGATTTTGTCCTGGGACTTCATATTTTCTTAATACAAAAAAAGCAGTGTCAGCAGTGTCAATGCCAAGCCGCTGCAAGCAAAGCCAACAGAATACTGGCATGTATAAAAAAAGGGATTCGACTTCCGGTTCCGGCGCCGCATGGACTAGTCGCTCTCCTCACTAGCTCCCGCGCCCGGCCGAAAAATCTGCTTATACGCCTGCTGCCTCAGATCTATCGGCTCCCTGGGGATCCAGAAGTGACCCACACTCGCCATGGATCGTTTTCTTGAAAAGCCCGTCCCGTGGCCAACCCCGGAGCTGGCGCCCGACCCGCCCGAGTCTTCTCCACAGGCCGCAGCAGAGGCCTCACAGACTGTCATGGAGGTAGGCGCTCCCTCCTCCCCCTCCCCTCCACCGCTGGATCCGAGCTTCACAGAGCGGATCGCTCAGGCGGTCGCATCCCTGCTCTCCCCCACCATACAAGCCACAGTGGAAAAGGCTGTGCAGGCAGGGATGCTGATGATCCGGAGGGATCTAGATGAGCACGCTACCAGGCTCAATGGAGCAGAGCAACGGATCTCCAGCCTGGAGGATGACATGTACCACCTGCAAGCTCAAGAGCAGCAGCAAGATAAAATCAATGCTTTCCTGTCCCAGAAATTGGAGGACCTGGAGAACCGCGCCAGGCGCAGTAACCTAAGGTTTGTGGGGGTCCCTGAATCCCTTCCGGCTATGGAGCTTAGTGATTTCTGTGCCCGCAGAGTCCCGGAGGCCCTAGGCATATCTGGCATACGTGTGGTGGAAAGGGCTCACCGCATAGGAGCGCCATCTACAGAACGCACAACCCCTAGACCCATCATTGCAAAGTTTCTAAACTATGCTGATAAAAACCTTATTTTGCAAAAATACAGACAGTCCAAATCTCTTCAAGTTGATGGGGTGAAGATTCTGCTTTTTGCCGACTATTCCATTGATGTCTCCAGAAAGCGCAAAGCGTTCCAACAGATCTGCACGCAGTTATACCAGCTTCAGGTTAAATTCACCTTAGCCTACCCAGCTATACTCCGCCTGAAGTCCAACACGGGTGAGCAGCTGTCTTTTCAGGATCCCTCTGAGGCTGAAACTTATGTACGCTCCTTACAACCTGATGCCCCCCAATCCTCCTCATCCTCCAGAACATCGACCTTCCCCAGGCCCTTCGATCAACGGAGCCCGCGGAAAGAATCGCCGAAACGCCAACGCCTCTTTGGGTCTTCTCACCGCAACAAATACCGCTGAATTATCCCATGTGCCGCATTGCTGCCCGCTCTGCGTTGTGACTCTCTTTTTCTCTCCACACCTTTTTTTTCTTTTCTAAGATGTTGAACGGAGTCTGAGTAGCTCCTTCCAGGCTAAAATTGATGACTGACAGCCCCCCATGGGCCTTGCCTATCAGTCATGTAAGGTACTCTCTGTTGGTATATTTTATTATGTTGTATAGCACAGTTTCCTGTTAGACTCAGTCTACTTTAGCCTCATAGGCTACCTATGTGCCATCCGTGGATCATACACCACAGGTCTGCTTCTCTTCCTCCAGGGGTCGCTTGATACGCTGCTTATAGTGTTCCCCAGGGTGCACAGACTCCCCTCTTGATACGGTTTTGTCAGGGGCGATCCTGTATATACCTAGGTGGGCCGTTGAGGACGGTGAGCTCCCTCTGACAGCGTCCCCTTGCGGAAAAAAGCGAAGTTGGTGGTTATTTGTTGGTTTGTTTTGACTACCCCCCCACTCCCTCCCATGCCCCCCTTTCACCGCTCCCGGTCCATTCGTACTGATTTTCCTCCCCCCCTCACAATGAGAACCGTATATCCCATGCATGACTCATCCTATGGTGACACACATGTCCACGCCGGACACTCTACTCCCCAACGCTCTAATATCCGTTATCAGTATCCCTCTCCTCATTACTTATGTCTATACAAATAACCTCCTGGAATGTAAAGGGACTTCGGTCGCCTATTAAACGAATGAAAATCCTCCGTCACCTTCGTCGGCTAAAAACTGACATAGCCCTTCTCCAAGAGACACACCTCTCCTCCGCAGACTTCCACCGTCTGCGGAAGCTCTGGGTGGGAGAGGTCCTCGGTTCCTCAGCAGTAGGCCGTAAGGCGGGGGTCATTATACTCTTCCATAAAAATCTTCCTTAACAAATCCTATCTACATCCTCTGACCTGCAAGGCAGGATGTGCTCCATGCATATTCAAAAGAGAGAGACCGCACTCGAGAGTTGTTAAATAAAAATCCTTAGGACTCCTTTATTCTCCATAAATCCAACAGACAGCAGACAGACAGTGCAATACACGGACAGACGTGTCGGGTTGACGCGTTTCACGATAAAAATCGCTTACTCATAACCACAGTGTGGTGTGTGGTTATGAGTAAGCGATTTTTATCGTGAAACGCGTCAACCCGACACGTCTGTCCGTGTATTGCACTGTCTGTCTGCTGTCTGTTGGATTTATGGAGAATAAAGGAGTCCTAAGGATTTTTATTTAACAACTCTCGAGTGCGGTCTCTCTCTTTTGGATGTCTATATGCTTGGATGGCGGATCTGACCTGCACCGAGTGCTGAACTTGCACCTGAGCGGCTTTCTTTCTTGTTTTTGCCTCCATGCATATTCGCCTACATTCCAGAGAATATTTGGTAACTAATATATATTCCCCTAACTCCCCCCCCAAGTCCTTCTACAGCGACCTCACGTCTCACATATTGCAACTCCCACATCTTCCTCATCTTGTAGGTGGGGATTTTAATGCCATTATGCACCCCTCTGATGACCGCTCCCCCTCAATTCCACACGCTCCCTCTCAAAAGGACACGGCCCGCTCCCTACTAAATACTGCCATTGAATCCATGCATTTTATTGATATATGGAGATTACACCATCCGGTGGACAGGGAATTCACCTTTTTTTCCCCTCCACATAATGTTTTTACCAGGATTGACTACTTCTTCTGCACTGACGACATGACCCGCACTCTCACTGACCCCCTTATCCATGAGATCGCAATCTCAGATCATGCCCCCATATCCGTTACCTTAGACATGCCCAACTCACCCACCCCCCCGAACATCTGGAGGTTCCCCGCATTTTTGGCCGACAATAAAGATTTCCATTCATATCTCACAGCGGCTTGGGAAGAATATTCTGCGAATAATGCTTCCTCTGTCGACAACCCACATCTATTCTGGGAAGCCGGCAAGGCTTTCCTACGGGGGAAAATACTTTCCTATGCAAGCTCCTTTAAGAGACAGTCCCAAAGCAAGTATCGGTCGGCGAGTAGGCGATTGACTGAGGCCCAGAGACAGCTTCTGGTTCAGCCCACCCCATCCTCTAAACGGGAATGGGAGGAAGCCAAACGGGCTTTCGACTCCTGGGCGACCACTGTAGAACTAATCAAATACAACCGCTTCGCAGCTCACCTCCACAAGTTTGGAAATAAGGCCGGAAAACTCCTGTCCCGTCTCTGTAGACCTCCCTATAGCCCTACCAACATCACCGCACTCCGTAATTCCCAAGGCCAGACGGTAAAATCTCCGGAAAAAATTAGTGAAGTGATGTTGGATTTTTACTCCTCCCTGTATGCCAAAGATCCTATGGACCCCCAGGTGGCCCACTCTTTCCTTTCTAACAATTCCTTACCTAGCTTGACTGAATCCCAACGCCTGGAGTTAAACGCTCCACTAACTTTAGATGAATTAAAATCCACCATAAATCACTTAGCCTCCAACAAAGCCCCCGGCCCCGATGGGTTTACTGGGGAATTCTACAAGTCATTTCAGGAGGAACTGCTACCCACGCTGCTTAAAGTATATACCCACATCTGGGAAGGGGGTGAATACCTCCCGACAGGTAATCAGTCCCTGATAAAACTTCTAGCGAAGAAGGGGAAGGATCCTTTGGATCCAGGGGCTTACCGCCCGATTTCACTCCTAAACCTAGACGTTAAGATCCTGTCTAAATTGGTGGCCAACCGCCTGGCAAATATTCTGCCCTCCCTCATCCATCCAGCCCAATCGGGTTTTGTTAAAGGTAGGACGGCCATGCTAAACATACGCAAAGTCCTCATGGTTCTGGAACAGGCATGTCTCCACCCGGGGGGGGGGATCTCGCCATCATCACGTTGGACGCCGAGAAGGCCTTCGACAACGTTGGCTTTCCCTGGTTGTCGATGGTCCTGGCCAAAATGGGTTTCACTGGAGCCTTTGCTCATTTCATAGATGCTATGTATAAATCTCCCTCGGCCAGATTGGTGGTGGCGGGCCTCCTCTCGGGGGAATTCCGTCTGCACAAAGGAACTCGACAGGGGTGCCCATTGTCACCTTTGCTTTTTAACCTGGCGCTGGAACCCCTGTCCCGTTTCTTGGCTGACCACGCTCCCCTACACGGAGTTAAAATTGGTACCCATGAACTCCGCACGGCTTTATTCGCCGACGACGTCCTCATTTTCACTTCTGATCCCTCCTCAGACATGCCCCTTATACAATCCACGTTTGAGAACTTTAAGAACTGCTCAGGTCTACGTATTAATTTTCAGAAGAGTGAAATTCTATCCCTCTCGGACTCCCCTTCCCGTAAATGGTTGTCCTCATCCATTTTCCAAATAGCAAAAACTTCCATCACCTACCTAGGAATAAAAATTGGTAAATCCCCCTCATCTCTATACTCCCTCAACTATACTCCGCTGATCTCTAAGATAATACAGGAGCTGGGCGCTTGGATGAACCTACCTCTTTCTCTCCTTGGGAGGTGCCATCTTGTCAAAATGGTAAGCTTCGCTAAGTTGTTGTATCCGATGCAAACCCTCCCTCTCCTGTTGAGACATGCGGATATACAACTACTGAACACCTCTATTTCCAGATTCCTCTGGAGGGGTAAGCACTCCAGAATCTCCTTGAAAAAGCTGCACCTCCCCAGTAGAGAAGGGGGCATAAGCCTTCCCAACATCAGACTGTATAATTTAACCTGTTTACTACGTATTTGCATTGACTGGCTCACACAATCTCAACGCTATTCTTCTTACTTATTGGAGGCCTCTATGGTGACACCATTCTCGCTACCGGGCCTTCTTCACTGCCACTGGAAGTCTGTCCCGCCTGCCTATCAACATAATGTACTACTCAGAGACACTGCAATTGCATGGAGGGAAATCCGAAAACTGCTCCGCCTTCCTCTAGCCATATCTACCCACCTCCCTATACGGGGCACTCCAATGTTCCAACCAGGACTGGACTCTAACCACTTCCTTCTATGGGAACAACGGGGTCTGACCAAATTTGTGGACCTATGTGATGCTGCTACGGGAACCCTGCGCACGTTCTCGGATGTGTCTAATGCCTACTCTCTCCCACCAACCCATTTTTTCAGCTATGGTCAGTGTGCTCACTTTATCCGTGATTCCTGCAAAGACAAAACGCGGAGGTTCAGTCCCTCTATTCTGAACTCGTTCTTTGCTGAAGGTATGAATACCATATCAACCATGTACAAGCCACTCTTACTGATATCCACCCCCCCCATGGCTGCCTCTTCTGTTGCTAACTGGGGCAGGTTCTTCCCCCATCCAGATCTGTTGCAGAGGCTAAAGTCGGGTCTTGCCACCACCATTCGTCTGACCACAAATGAACTTTGGCGGTAACTCAAATGAGGATATTTCATCGTGCCTACTTCCCGTTCACCACGGACCCTGACAACTCACAAGGGGCTATTTGTCCCCACTGTACGCTTCCCCGGCCTACACTGGCCCACCGCTTCTGGGAATGTCCGGCCATATCCACCTTTTGGGACCAAACTCTGGCCTTCGTCTATGGAATCACTCAAATGACCTTCCCTAAGGACCCTTTTCTCCTACTCTTCGGTTATTGGGACTCCCAGATCCATTCCAGACCACCGGAACCCAAAACACCTCATAAAGAATGGACTCTATTGTGTTTCTTGACGGCCAGGAGATGCATTCTGCAAAATTGGATCTCCCCACTGTGTCCTAAAATATCCCAACTTAAGCAGGCCCTACTGTTGCTTTTGTACAATGAACTACTTGGTATTGACCCTGGTAATCTCAGGGCCCGTACTCGCTTCAACTCTCGATGGAACTCCTTTGCCAAAGCTGTGATGTCACCCAAGGAACTGTTAGAGTTGTTGGACCGCCCTACCTACCATACAGGATATTTAGCTAAACTAAAACGGTTTTCTTCACCTCAATCATCTGCTCCAAGACGGTGACTTTACCCCCCCCCCCCCTCCCCATTCAGGTGGTTCATCCTGCTGCCCATTGATGTTTGGTAGTGCTAATATGTCATGTTCGCCTATCTTTTGTCCCTTCCCCCCCTCTCCCCACATCCCCCCCTTCCTCCCCCTCCCACTTTATGTTTATTCTGCATCTATTCTAATGTACTTATGGTTATCCCTTGATTGTTGCAGACTTTGCCATGTTTTCATTGTACTATGGTTAACCATGGTTGTATTCGGCATTTTGTAATGTGAAAAACTTCAATAAAATGTATTTAAAAAAAAAAAAAAAAAAAAAAAAAAAGGGATTTACTCCAGAAATAAAGAGATTATTCTCCCACTCTACAAGACTCTGGTCCGGCCACATCTGGAGTATGTTGTCCAGTTCTGGGCACCGGTCCTTAGGAAGAATGTGCTGGAACTGGAGAAAGTCCAGAGAAGGGCAACAAAAATAAATAGGGGAATGGCGGGCATCGGCTATGAGGAAAGACTACAAGCATTGAACTTATTCTCTCTGGAGAAGAGACGCTTGAGGGGGATATGATATCAATGTACAAATACTGTACTGGTGAGGACCCTAGCATAAGGAACACACTTTTTAGATAAAGGGAATACAATAAGACACGTGGCCACTCACTAAAACTGGAGGAAAAACGGTTTAACCTTAAAATACGTAAGGGGTTCTTCACTGTCAGAGCAGTGAGGATGTGGAATTCGCTTCCACAAGCTGTCGTATCAGCAAACATCGATAGATTCAAAAAACTATTAGATGGGCACCTTAAAGACCACAACATACAGGGGTATACAATGTACTAACACACACACACATCATAGGTTGAACTGAATGGACTGGTGTTTGTTTTTTCAGCCTCACAAACTATGTAACTTTAAGAAAAACTGCAAAAAACTCGATCTGCACCGCTGCACCAACAGCACCACAAGTCCCAGCCCTAGCACAGCCTGCAGCAGGGTGAGTGAAAAATACCTACAGGGACCCCCAGTAACACCACCAAAACGATATGGAAGGATACAGGAACGCTCTGTGACGAGAGAAAAAACGATCTGACACAGGAAAAGGAAAAACCTGGGTCATGTGCTAGAGTCACCCTAGCTTCTCCCTTGCTGTCCAGCGATCGTGGACTCCAAGAAAATGGCTGCCCCATGCATTCCTATAGGGAAACTACCAAAAAATGGCCGCCCATGCATTCCAATGAGAAACTTTTACATTGATGCAGAGCAAAAACTACAGCAAAATAGTGGTCCCCACGGTGCGCCATGCAGTCTATAGGACCCTCTGGGGGGTCCATCAGACAATGGCATTGGGGGGTCCCCAGGAAGAGACCCCACCAGGACAAAACACCCCACCCGCAGAACCGCCGCAGCGGCTGCAATACATCTGCCCCCCCCCTGTGGTAGGAACCTGCTTGTGGGGGGGGGGGGGTAAGCCTAAGGGGGGGCCTGGTATCACCGAGAGGCCAGGGGAACTGAGAGATACCCGAGGGCCCCACTTTCCCAGGGAGGGGGCCCACGTCCACCTCAAGACCGCCAGAGAGATGGGGGGACACTTACTCACCATACCAATGACATCAGGTGGGCACAACTCCAAACAGACTACCTCTCCGACCGGGTTGGGGGTGCTGACAGCCAGGGGGTACGCTGTAACTCAGGGCATCCCAGGTCGTGTGGATCTCGGAGAGGTGTTTCACTTGCAGGGCAGCCCTCAGTCCATCGGGGCTCTGTCGTGGCAAGGCCTAGTGCTGGACTATAACTTGCTCACACTCGCTGGCTGGGCTGGGAGAACTTAAGGATCTAGCATATCAAGTCAGAAACCCAGCCGGCTGTTGCTTGTAGTTCTCTCAGGGACAACTAACTAAAATATAAAGTCTTACAAAAAGGTTCCCAAAAAAAAAAGGGCAAAGACCGAAGTCACAGCAGGGAACTAGGTCCTACTCCTAAACTAGGCAGTAACAAACTGAAGGCTATAGCAGAGTGTGTGGGTGTATGTCTGCAGGGACTGCCCCATAGGCGTGGTAACGTTTTTTCTTGCCTAGTGTCATACCCCTGTAGGGGGCAGCATAACCCAATGATCAAGAAGAATATGGAGCTGCGTCTGTCAACGAACGATAGAGAAAGTTCATTACTGAATTTAAAACCAGGTTTCAGACAACAAAGATGCTGGATGTAGCACAATTGTGGCTTCAGAAATCTATTACGGTCAATCAGCAAGGCGTACCTTCAGTCTGGAAGAACCGCATTATGTACACTTGCCCTGATGAGACAGCCAAGTCCAGCGACCCAGTGAGGGAACTGGCATCGGGGGATCCAGTGGTACAACTGAGCTAACTTTACTGAGACGAGCCAGATCCGCTGACACTGGACCCGTCCCTGTCTTTCCTGATTAACGACTTTTTGTTGACTCTTCTATCTCTGCATCTTCATCTCCGTTTTCTTCAGCTCACAGTACAGACCTCGATACTGTTAACACCCTTTCACCTCCCACTGTCTCTCTCAACAGCCTGTCATAACACCTAAATCCTCTCCTTCCAACTCAGTGGGAAGCTTTTCAATTGGGGATCTACACGCATTTTGTGAGTTAAGGGGGATTCCATTAAGGGACAAAAACTGTGTGGAGTGCTTACAAGCCCTAAGGGATTTAGATTCCAAGGCCCATTTCCTGTATCCTTAACTGGGGAACTTCATGTCAGAAACAGTTTTGGGTGAAACCTCCACGGTACACCCCTGCTTTTGACCCCGGTACTTATCCAGTCCGGGTACAACAATATTAAGGCTCCCCTGAAGCTAACAGAGAGAACAAGGGGGGATAGAATAGTGTGGCACGTCCCTTTTACACCCTCAGAGATCAGGAGCATCCCGGCTGACTTGGCGGACTAAAAGGACGAATCGCCGGGGGTTTGCAAGAATTTTTGGGCAAACTCAATTTAGTTACGGCAGGAGCGGAATGGATTGCGCCCAGATTCTGAGACCTAAGGTGGGAAATGAGTTGGCAAATACAATACTATCTCGTTTTCATATTACCACCCATGAGCACACAACATCCGGGGGGGGAGGGAATTTTGTGTGAACCTCCAGGGGAAAACTTCCAGATCTGTACCGTGCAACCTGCACTACTGATGTGATGAAGCTGAGCCAAAATTCAGGGGAGGAATGTGTCTGTTTCTGGCATCGCCTGAAGCAGACTGCATTGGATACAGATCTGGAGGTTGGCCCTGACACCACAGCTGAGGGTGGGAAACCCACAGCCATCCATCTTATGCTAAGAGCATAAGAGGGGATCCATACAAAAATTTGAGATCAGCTATTATTAGCTAGACCCCGAATTTAACGAGATGTCCATGTCTGCCATTCTGTCTACTCTCACTGCTATAGAAAGGGAGATGGATTGGAAGAGGCAGGATAAGACATCCAAGGTTTTTGTATCCCAGGCCCCGTACCCGCAGCAAACCGTAGAACATATCTCAGAGCGCTGGCCCAAGCAAATATGCTGAGGGCCCAGAGATTATACCCAACGCAGAGGGGAACAGGTTTCCTATAGATGTGGAAGGTCAGGGCAATTCAAGCGTGATTTTCCGATCAACCCGGCTGGTCTGTGGAGTAAGTGGCAATTTATTCCGGAGGATCCGGAAATCCCAATGGTAGGTATGGTCGGCAACGACTATAACTCATCATAGGGCGTTGGTAAACCGGTGTCAGCCCACATCAATCTATTCCTCGAGGAATTAAAATATCCCCTTTGCCTCATTGACACAGGTATAGCAAAAACTGTCCTAAGATCTCAAGACTTTAGAGGCAAGGTTCCCCTTTCAGGGGAGACAACTCCCACCGTAGGTCTCACGGGCCAGATTGTGTCTATGCGAAGGACTGAACCTCTCCATTGCAGACTAGGACAGCAAACCGAAGCCGTTAGGTCTATACTGGTATCGGATGATGTTCCTACAAATTTGTTAGGAGCTGATATTTTATCAGAAATACAGGTAATTATCAAGTACACTCCAACAGGTACTGTGGTAAGCAACGCACTGTTGGACGAACGCTTATGCACAATGGTCGCACTGCCATACCTAACTGAACCAGGTTGTTTTATTGAGTTGGATGTGTTGGCTGAGGTGGACCCGAAGCTCTGGGCGGTTGATAAGTATGATGTGGGGCTTCTGCCAGTTCCGCCAACTACAATCAAAAACATCAAACCAGGGAGCATCTTACCCCGACTACCACAGTACCCTTTGAGTGTGGCTCAGATGGATGGTTTTAAAATCCAGATAGACCGATACCTACAGGTAATGGTTCTCACACCCATTAAATCACCCTGTAATACTCCTTTATTTCCAAAGTCAGCCAAAGGCCAGAAAACAACATACCGCTTGGTACATGGAACATAGAAACGTAGAATGTGTCGGCAGATAAGAACCATTTGGCCCATCTAGTCTGCCCAATATATCTGAATCCTATGAATAGTCCCTGGCCCTATCTTATATGAAGGATAGCCTTATGCCTATCCCATACATGCTTAAACTCCTTCACTGTATTTGCAGTTACCACTTCTGCAGGAAGGTTATTCCATGCATCCACTACTCTCTCAGTAAAGTAATACTTCCTCATATTACTTTTAAACCTTTGCCCCTCTAATTTAAAACTGTGTCCTCTTGTGGTAGTTTTTCTTCTTTTAAATATGCTCTCCTCCTTTACTGAGTTGATTCCCTTTATGTATTTAAAAGTTTCTATCATATCCCCTCTGTCTCTTCTTTCTTCCAAGCTATACATGTTAATGTCCTTTAACCTTTCCTGGTAAGTTTTTTCCTGCAATCCATGTACTAGTTTACTAGCTCTTCTATGAACTCTCTCTAGAGTATCTATATCATTCTGGAGATATGGCCTCCAGTACTGCGCACAATACTCCAAGTGAGGTCTCACCAGTGTTCTGTACAGCGGCATAAGCACTTCTCTCTTTCTACTGCTTATACCTCTCCCTATACATCCAAGCATTCTGCTGGCATTTCGTGCTGCTCGATTACATTGTTTTCCCACCTTTAAGTCTTCTGAAATAATTACTCCTAAATCCCTTTCCTCAGATACTGAGGTCAGGACTGTGTCAAATAATCTATATTCTGCCCTTGGGTTTTTACGCCCCAGGTGCATTATCTTGCACTTATCCACATTAAATTTCAGTTGCCAGAGTTCTGACCATTCTTCTAGTTTTCCTAAATCCTTTTCCATTTGGCGTTTCCCTCCAGGAACATCAACCCTGTTACATATCTTTGTGTCATCAGCAAAAAGACAAACCTTACCATCGAGGCCTTTTGCAATATCACTTATGAAGATATTAAACAAAATTGGTCCCAGTACAGATCCCTGAGGTACCCCACTGGTAACATGACCTTGTTCTGAATGTTCTCCATTGACTACAACCCTCTGTTGTCTGTCACTCAGCCACTGCCTAATCCACTCAACAATATGGGAGTCCATGCTCAATGACTGCAGTTTATTGATAAGTCTATGTGGGACAGTGTCAAAAGCCTTACTAAAATCTAGATATGCAATGTCTACTGCACCTCCACCGTCTATTATTTTAGTCACCCAGTCAAAAAAATCTATAAGATTTGTTTGACATGATCTCCCTGAAGTAAACCCATGTTGTTTTTCATCTTGCAATCCATGGGATTTAAGATGTTCCACAATCCTATCCTTTAATAGGGTTTCCATTAACTTGAAGGCTTTGAATAAGATCATTGTCAGTGATGCTCTTTTGGTGCCTAACCCACATACCTTGTTAGCCTCAACAGCCCTGACAGCAACATTCTTCACTGTCATTGATCTAACCAATGCATTTTTCTCTGTACCACTGGACCCCCGATGCCAGAACCTTTTTGCTTTTACATTCCAGACTCAACAACTAACCTGGACATAACTCCCACAGGGGTCAGTGACCACACCCTCAGAATATAGTTGCGAACGTAAGCTCGTGAGGGATCAATGGACCCTGATGGATTTAGAGGCTGTATTTCTAAAGTATGTGGATGATCTGTTGCTTAGTGGTCCCACACGCGAGGCCTGTTAGCATACTATATCATTGCTTAACCATCTGGCATCCAGGGGCAATAAGGCTAGCAAGGAGAGATTCCATTTCTGCAAGGAGAAGGTTGGTTTTTTAAGTCACTGCATTTCTCAGGGTACCCAACACCTAACCACTCAGGGTACCCAACACGTTAACCTCACAAATACATTCCAATTGGTTGATGACGACTGGGCAATCCTACAGGATCTGACCCAGGAACTCTCCAAAGCACCTGCTTTAGGTCTGCAAACTTCCCTTTTACCTTTTTTTGTCATTAAAGCAAGGGCCTTGCAACCGGAGTATTGACACCAACTACATGATCCCTAGTACCGTCTCATCATCCACCTATCAACTGCTTTAAACCCAGTCACCCAAGGCTCACCAGTATGTGTATGAGCTGTGGCCGCCTGCTCTGTACTGTTACAGAAGGTAGGTGACATAGTTTTGGACTCCCCGTTGACACTCTATACTCCCCATTCGGTGCTGGAGATTTAAAATCAAAACCAAATAAGACACCTCTCTCCTGCTAGATTGACTAAATACAAAGTGGCCCTCCTAACACCTAATAACCTCACTCTTAAATGTTGCACCATTTTGAACTCCCTTTCAGGAGAAAGAGAAGGGGGGAGAAGGTGGTGCAGAAAATGACAATTTTCAGACCTTTACTAACAACACTAATCTGTCTCTGATCAATTTCCAACTTAAGTAGGACACAAATAACAACACGATTGCCTTTCTTTAATGGAGTGGGAATCAGTGGCTGTCAGTCCAGTGAAGGAGACCCCCATTGCAGACACTAACAACCTTTATGTTGATGGTTCCAGATACTACACCCCAGATGGTAAGCCACACACTGGTTATGTGGTAACTACAACCAGTGAAATTGTGGACAGGGGCTCTTTATGTTACCATATGTCCGCACAGGAAGCGGAGTTGTGGGCACTAGCAAGAGCTTGTGAGATCCATAAAGATCAGAGGTTCAATGTCTATACAGACTTGATACATTTTGGGGTGGCACATGATTTTCGTCCTATTTGGAAGGCAAGAGGGTTCTTGACTAGTACATGGAAGCCAGTGGAGTTAATGGACAGACTGTTCATTGCCTTCTGTTTGCCACACTAAATAGCCGTTCTGAAGGTAAAAGCTCATACTACTGAGACGACTATGGAAGCCAATGGAAATGCTTTGGCAGATAGAGCTGCTAAGGAAGGTGCCCTGAGTCCTGTGGCAGAGACCATGATCAGGGTTCATACACATTTTTACCAATAAAATTCCATGACTTTTCCATGACTTCACGTAAATATTCATGACCTAGTTTCATGAAATGTCTATGTATACATGTTAAATAAGAAGAAAATCCATGTCACACCCAGCATATTTTTACTAAAATAAATGACAAGCTTTGTAGTGTACAGTACCTCTACAGTTAGGGTTTCGTTTCTGGATACAGCGCGACTCAAAATGGTCCCTTGTTTTACAGTGGATGAGATGGAAGCACCGCTGCCGCAGCTGGGGGCCGGTGTCACTTCAGGCGCACGGGTGAAAAAGCCAGCGATCAGATTGGAAGCTGTCGAGCACGCAGCTGCAGACTGGTGCGTTGCACCTTTAGCGTGGCTAGACAGCGCTGCCTCTCCCATGTTTGAAATGTCAAACGTTTTATGACACAGTGTACATTTAGCACGTCCCGGGTCCTGATCTTTCTCCAGCCACCTCTCATACTTTTCATCATAAAGCCATACATTTTAAAGCTGCATTTCCCTGGCATTGCTACCCTGTGAACACACTAACTTTAGCTGAAACTGTGTTACCCCCATAAAGTTAACTTGTAATTTGACCAATATACTGTAACTGGAGAAAGAAGATTAATGGCCGCTCCTGCTTGGGGATAAAACTTCAGTTCAGGCAGTCATGATGAAGCTGCAGCCGGACTGGTATGGATGGCACAGTCAGATGCACCAAATGTGGCACTTACTCTTTAGGCCCAAGCCACAGTCATAATGGAGGTGCAGGTGGACTGGTATGGATGGCACAGATGCACAAATGCGGCGCTTACTCTTGTCTATACTCAGGGGTCAAGTCCTGGGGAAAAAAGTGTGGGGCTGTGGACATGATACAGGAGGTGGTCAGGGGCTGTGGACATGATACAGGAGGTGGTCAGGGGCTGTGGACATGATACAAGAGATGGTAAGAGACTGCAGACATGATACAGTAGATGGTCAGAGACTGCAGACATGATAAAGGAGATGGTCAGAGACTGCGGACATGATACAAGAGATGGTCAGAGACTGCGGACATGATACAAGAGATGGTCAGAGACTGCAGACATGATACAGGAGATGGTCAGAGACTGCAGACATGATAGAAGAGCACTAGGGGGGCTGGAGAGCACAGGGGAAGCAGAGAGCACTGGAGGAGCTGAATGGCACGGGGGGGGACTGGAGAGAATTAAGGGGGGTTTGGAAAGCATTACAGGGGGGGTTGGAAGGCGCAGGGGGGTGGAGAGCACTGGGGGGGGAAGCAGGGAAAACCAGGGGGATGGAGAGCACAGGGGGAGGGAACTGGAGAGCACTGTCTGGGGGGAACTGGAAATCACTGAGGGGGGAGCCAGGGAGCACAGGGGGGGTGGAGAGCACTGGGGGAGCCAGAGAGCATGGGGGGCGGGAGATGAAAAGCACTGTGGGGAGCTGAAGAGCCCCGGGGGGGGCTAAAGAACACTGGGGGGGCTAAAGAGCACTGAGGGGGCTAAAAGCACTGAGGGGTGGGGGTTATTAGCACTGGGGGGGGTTATTAGCACTGGGGGGGGTTATTAGCACTGAGGGGGGCCAGCAAAGGAAGTTGTATAGGAGGGGGATGGGGCAGCTGCATATAGGTGAATTGAACTTTCCATATTCCTCCTGCAGCCGCTGAGAGGAGGAGTAACAAGCATTCAGCGACAGCAGGAGGAATATGGAAAGTTCAATTCATCTCTATGCAGCTGCCCCATCCCTCTCCTATCCAGCACACAAAACAAGGCTACTCAGACACTCTCACTGACCTTCTTCCTGCCGCTGCAGCTGCCTTCTTCACACGGAGATGCGGGCGGCCCGGCGGAAACCGGCCTAATACCTCCCAGTGCGGCGATGCGGGCGGCCTGGCGGACACCCCCCCAGTGCGGCCTGACACCCCCCAGTGCGGCGATGCGGGCGGCTCGGCGGACACCGGCCTGAAACCCCCCAGTGCGGCGATGCGGGCGGCCCGGCGGACACACCCCAGTGCGCGCCCCTCCCTCCCCGCTGGTACGCCCCTGGCAGCGGGGACATTAAGTGCACTATTCCTTGGTTTCAGGTTTAGGCGGATCAATCCGCCGCAGAGTTCCTAACCTGTCACAGTCTATTCATATTGAAGAGGCCAGTGACCAGGCTTCAGCTGTGCAGCGGGATGCAGCTGATTAATCCGCCTAAACCCGAAACAGAGAAAATAGTCCACTTACTGTCCCCCGCTCCCACAGAATACAGGGGGCCCGGAGACATTTTCTAAAATTAAATAGTTGCACAAAATTCCATGACTTTTCCAAAACTTAGTGGGGATTACTCATTTTCCATAACTTTTCCAGGCCTGGAAAGTGTCATGTCAAAGTCCCATGACTTTTCCAGGATTTTCATGACCGTATGAACCCTGCATGATGCTAGCCATCCCCTCTGACGTATCGCTAGAAGAATTTAAGAAACTGCAGTCCCAAGCAGGAATGCAGGAAAAATTGGATTTTTGTCTTACCTTAAAATCCTTTTCTCTGAAGTTCGTTGATGGACGCAGTCTGTTATTATTAACAGTAGGGTTATACTGCTCCCTACAGGAGTAGGAAACTAGGCAGAAAAAAAGTTCTGGCTATGCCTGTAGGCAGTGCAAAGAGGTATACTCCCTCTCTCTATTATAGGATGTCCGTTTTGTAACAAAGCAGTGTCAGAGAAAACAATACCAACCCAACTCAAACACGAGGGGCGGGTACTGCGTATGTCAATGAAAGGGATTTTACGGAAAGACAAAAATACAATTTTCCCCATCATTCATTGACGGACGCAGTCTCTGTTCTTCTTAACAGTAGGGACGTCCCAAAGCAGTGCCATAAAACATGAGGGGTGGGAACAACAGAAAATAATTCCACAAGGTTGAACCATAGCCAACCAGACAACATACAGTCAGGTCCATAAATATCGGGACATCGACACAATTCTAATTTTTTTGGCTCTATAAGCCACCACAATGGATTTGAAATGAAACAAACAAGATGTGCTTTAACTGCAGATTTTCAGCTTTAATTTGAGGGTATTTACACCCAAATCAGGTGAACAGTGTAGGAATTACAACAGTTTGTATATGTGCCTCCCACTTTTTAAGGGACCAAAAGTAATAGGACAGATTAACAATCATAAATCAAACTTTCACTTTTTAATTCTTGGTTGCAAATCCTTTGAAGTAATTTACAACCTAAAGTCTGGAACGCATAGACATCACCAGACGCTGAGTTTCATCCCTGGTGCTCTGCCAGGCCTCTACTGCAACTGTCTTCAGTTCCTGCTTGTTCTTGGGGCATTTTCCCTTCAGTTTTGTCTTTAGCAAGTGAAATGCATGCTCAATCGGATTCAGGTTAGGTGATTGACTTGCCATTGCATAACTAACATTCCACTTCTTTCCCTTAAAAAACTCTTCGGTTGCTTTCGCAGTATGCTTCGGGTCATTGTCCATCTGCACTGTGAAGTGCTGTCCAATGAGTTCTGAAGCATTTGGCTGAACATGAGCAGATAATATTGCCGAAACACTTCAGAATTCATCATGCTGCTTTTGTCAGCAGTCACATCATCAATAAATACAAGAGAACCAGTTAAATTGGCAGCCATACATGCCCACGCCATAGCACTACCACCACCATGCTTCACTGAGGAGGTGGTATGCTTTGGATCATGAGCAGTTCCTTTCCTTCTCCATACTCTTCTCTTCCCATCACTCTGGTACAAGTTGATCTTGGTCTCATCTGTCCATAGGATGTTGTTCCAGAACTTTTTAGATGTTTGGAAAAATCTCTAATCTGGCCTTCCTGTTTTTGAGGCTCACCAATGGTTTACATCTTGTGGTAAACCCTCTGTATTCACTCTGGTGAAGTCTTCTCTTGATTGTTGACTTTGACACACATACACCTACCTCCTGGAGAGTGTTCTTGATCTGGCCAACTGTTGTGTAGGGTGTTTTCTTCACCAGGGATAGAATTCTTCGGTCATTCACCACAGTTGTTTTCCGTGGTCTTCCGGGTCTTTTGGTGTTGCTGAGCTCACCGGTGCGTTCTTTCTTTTTAAGGATGTTCCAAACAGTTGATTTGGCTACACCTAATGTTTTTGCTATCTCTCTGATGTGTTGGTTTTGTTTTTTCAGCCTAATAATGGCTTGCTTCACTGATAGTGACAGCTCTTTGGATCTCATATTGAGAGTTGACAGCAACAGATTCCAAATGCAAATAGCACACTTGAAATGAACTCTGGACCTTTTATCTGCTCCTTGTAAATGGGATAATGAGGGAATAACACACTTGGCCATGGAACAGCTGAGCAGCCAATTGTCCCATTACTTTTGGTCCCTTAAAAAGTGGGAGGCACATATACAAGCTATTGTAATTCCTACATCTTTCATTTGATTTGGATGTAAATACCCTCAAATTTAAGCTGAAAGTCTGCAGTTAAAGCACATCTTGTTTGTTTCATTTCAAATCCATTGTGGTGGTGTATAGAGCCAAAAAGATTAGAATTGTGTTGATGTCCCAATATTTATGGACCTGGCTGTAGAACTCATCAGAAAAACAAGATGAGACCCACCTGAAAAAAACATTAAACACCCTCAAGGGAAAATAAATCCCCATTAAACAGCAGCCTGGAAAACTTTGCAGCCAAAAGGAGGCATCTGTAGATGCCAGCACATCCACCTTATAAAACTTTGTGAAGGTATGAACAGACGACCAGGTAGCTGCCTTGCAAACCACTGATGCCTGATGGCCAAAGGCCCAGAAAGCACTAAGCACCCAAGTAGAATGCGCCTTAACAGGGAAAGGTGGAACCTGGCCCTTAATTGAATAAGCCTGCACAACTGTCTGTTTAATCTATCTGGAAATAGTCGCAGCAGACGCAGGCAGCCATTTCTTTGGTCCATCCATGAGTACAAAGAGCAAATCTGATTCCGAAAAGACTCAGTAGTCGCCAAGTAAACCCTGATTGCCTGAAACATATCCAAGGAAAGAAGTGCAAATTCCTTAGGATGTTTAGGCTTAGAAAACAAGGAGGGTAGCACAATGTCCTCATTTAAGTGGAAACTGGAAACTATCTTCGGAAGGAAGGACAGATCTGGACAAAGCACCACTTTATCCCTGTGAACCACCAGAACGACAGGACAATACCGCCAGTTCCGACACCCTGCGCGCAGAAGTAATAGCCACTAAGAAGGTCACCTTCTGGGATAAAGGTAAGCAGGGGACTCTCCCGAATATTTTCAAAGGGAGGTTTCTGGAGAACCGACAGCATTAAATTAGGGTCCCAAGTTGGCAACGGAGGGCGCACCGGAGGAGCCAAGTGTGTCGCACCCCCTGGATAAAGTTACGCACCAGGGAATAGGTGGCTAATGGTCTTTGGAAGAAAATTGCCAAGGCCGAAACCTGACCCTTGATAGTACTCAAGGCCAATTTTTTGATCAACTCCCCATTGAAGGAAGGCCAAAATCTGTGCCACCGTGTAAGAGTGAGGGGGGGAAACCCCAAGAGACTCACACCACGCAATATACGACTTCCACGCACGATGATAGATCTTTCTAGATGTCGCGTTTCTCGCTTTAAGCAGAGTGGGAATCACTGCAGCAGACAATACCCTGTCCTTCAGCATCTGGCTTTCAACAGCCAAGCTGTCGAAACCAGTGACTGTAAAGCAGGATGGAAGGTTTGGCCCTTGAGACAGTAGATCCTCCCTGAGAGGAAGTCTCCAAGGAACATCTGCGAATAGCCTGACCATGTCGGTGTACCAAGCTCGGCGAGGCCAGTCTGGAACCACAAGGATGACCGGAATCCCTTCCGCCTCGATCCTGCGAATCCCTTCTGCCTTGATCCTCCAAACCAACTGGTCCACCAGCTTTGCAAAGGCATCGGGGGAGTTGTTCCCCCTCCAGGTCACAGCGTAGTAACTTAGCCCATTCAGTCAAGGTTTGTGACACAAGGGCAATAGTAAACACCGGTCTTAGTGCAGACCCCGCCAGGGAGTACATATTGTGGGTCACAGACTCCGCCTTCCTATCCGCCGAGTCCTTAAAGGTGGGGCAATCCTCCACTGGAATCATGATAGCTTTATTCAGTCTGGAGATCAGGGGGTCCACCGTACATGGCACAGTCCCCTTTTAATAAGGCACTCCTCAAAAGGGTAGTGTCTAGCAATCCGCTTAGGCACCCCAGGGGAACTCTTTGGGTGGTCCCACTCTTTTTTGACCATGTTGTCAAAATACACGGGGAAAGGGAAAAAATGTTGCCGCTCTGGATGGCTTGAGAGTGCCAAAAGTAACCTGCACCTCAGTCACAGTCGCATCCTCCCTTTTTAGGGTCTCACGCACAGATACAACCAGTGCGTCCACCAGTTTGCCTTTTCTTGTGTGGTGGCAGAGGAGACCAGGTGCGAGGTGGTAGACCTGGCACAGAGACCCACGTCTGCGGTGGCTGAATCAGATTCAGAATCTGACACATCAGTTGAGGCAGGGGAGGGTGATGGGCGTTTTTTGGCACTTGGTCTCTTAAAGGCCCACCTCCTCCCGGGACACAAAAGATTTGAGGACTGCCGACAGTGCATCTATGGATGACTGGGATCAGGAGGATCCTGCAGCCTCCGAGAGGGGGTCAGGTGGGGAAACGTGTTCCACAGGGTTCATTTTGCACCAGGGGAACCCACAGAAAAATTTGAAAAAAAAAAACTGTTTCGGAACGTCCCACCGTATTATAGCGCCCACAAGAGATCTGACACACAGCACTGAAGACCCCCAGCAAAGAGAGAGAGACCCCCCAGACTCTGCACCCGCACCAGAGATGCACCAGGAAGGCCCAGAATGTCTGTACAGCACGTGTGTGCATCAATCTGTGTGTAGGAAACCTCAATGTCAACACTAGGGTATAAAGGAGGGGCTTCACTGCCAAAAAAAAGGCCTCTAGGGACTCCAAAAACATGGCCGCCATTGATTTCAAATAGAATCCACTGCAAAATGGCCACCAGGCTACACAAACATGGCCGCCGGTCTTATTAGCACATGGGCTACAAGAAAATGGCGGTCCCCGCAGCCTGCGGAGCTTCTGGGGACCCCTGAGTGGACTCCCCAGCCTCCTGGATGGGGTCGACAGGATGGAGGGCCCTGGTGGTGACAGACGAGTCCCTCCCCGCGCGATCAATCGTCCGGTCGCCGGCGGCGCACCCCCCGCCCCCACCATCGGCATGACGCCCTGTCCCTACCCCCCCCCAGGTAGCTTCAAGCGTCCCATAGCCCCAGTACGTGAGGGGAGAAGGGGGACAGGTAGGGGGGACGTGAAAGGACAGAGGGGAACCCAGGGATCGACCATCCTAAGGAGGGGCCCGCGTCCACCCCAAAACCCACCAGGGGGAGAGGGGGGGAACAATTACCATACCTGGAACCGGCGGTTGCCATCTCCTGACTGAACCCCTCTCCACCGAAGTGGGCTGTCGACCAATAGGAATGACGCGGGCCTAGACTGTATGCGACCTGGCGAGACGTTTAACTCGCAGGGTCAGTCCCTGTCCGGTGGGACTATGACGCAGCCCGCCTAGTGCTCTGCTGGGATTTGCACGCTCTTGCTGGCCGGCTGGGGTGACCATTGGATCTATATATCGAGCCCGTCACCCAGTCCGGCTTAGTTGATTGTAGATCTCACAGGAAAAAATCTTGATAAAAATAAACTATATAGAAAAATGGGATTTTTACTTACTGTAAAATCCAAAGTCCACAGATGGACGTAGCTGCTGCTTTAAATCATAGACGGATGGGACTTTCAAAAGCGGTAACCACTGAGGGGTGGGGAAAGAACAAACTTAAAAGAATGCAATTTCCACGGCTAACATAGCCAACTATATAACATGGAGCCCAACAAGCAACAGCTGGGGCTCAATTGTAGCAAAACCATAAAGGAGAAGGAAAAGTATGGTAGACTGCCCCTTAAAAGGCCGCCTGTAAAACCTTGCGGCCAAAGGACGCATCAGAGGATGCTAACACATCCACTCTGTAAAACTTGGTGAACGTATGTACAGATGACCAAGTGTGGCCGCCTTGCAAACCTGCATCACTGACGCCTGATGGGGGAAAGCCCAAGAGGCACTCAACGCCCACGTAGAGTGAGCCGTGACAGGGAAAAGGAGGAACCTTGCCCTTAAGAGAATACGCCTTCACCACCGTCTGTCTGATCCATCGAGAGATGGTCGCCGCAGACACAGCCTGACCCCTATGGGGTCCATCCGTATTCACAAACAGAGAGTTTGACTTACAAAAGGAGTCAGTAGTCTCCAGATACACCCGTATCGCCCAAACCACATCCAAGCAATGCAAGGCAATTTCCTTAGGATGTGAAGGTTTCGGACAGAGTGACGGAAGCACTATGTCTTAGTTCAGATGGAAGTCTGAAACTACCTTAGGAAGAAACGACAGATTAGGCTGTAACACTACCTTATCCCTGTGTATTACTAGATAAGGAGAGCGGCAAGATAGCGCCGCTAGTTCAGAAACCCTGCGCGCAGAGGTGATAGCCACAAAAAAGGCAACTCCCTGGGGGGAGCCAAATGAAAAACCCCCTGAAGAAACGTACGAATCAAAGAGTGCGTAGCCAAAGGGCATTGGAAGTACACAGCCAAGGCCGAGATCTGACACTTAAGAGTGCCCAAAGCCAAACGTTGGTCAACCACTTTCTGTAGAAATGTCAGGATCCGGCTGATAGCAAAGGATCTAGGATGCAGCTTCAGCAATTCGCACCAAGCAATGTACGCTTTCCACGTACGATGATAAATCTTCTCCAAAGTGGACTTCCTAGCCTTGAGAAAGGTAGGGATCACAAAATTGGACAAACCCCTGTCCTTTAACACCTTGCTCTAAACAGCCAAGTGATTGTAAAGCAGGATGGAAGATCAGACCCTTAACCACTTGCCGACTGCCTAACGACGATTTACGTCGGCAGTCAGCCCCTCACAGGCAAAGTGACGTAGATCTACGTCGCTAGCCTGTGAGGGTCTAGGGAGCGAGCGCGCGCCGCCGGAGGCGCGCTCCCGCGTGGTCACGGACCCCCCCGCGCGTGTGACCAGCGAACCCGATGTCTGCCGGTCACTCTGCGATCGCCGCTGCAGAGGGAGAAAGTCAGGCGATTAGTGTAAACAAGCCGCCTGTCATTCTCCCCTGTGTAGAAACTATGATCACACGGTTCTACTATGTAGGACCGTTGATCACTGTTTCTACAGCTCAACAGACAGCCAATCACGGTTAGAATCACGCCCCTAGGGACACACACAGCCCCTCCCTCTCAAATAAAGTTAACCCCTTCACTACCGGTGTCATTTTGCAGTAACAGTGCATATGTATAGCACTGATTACTGCAGTAATGTCACTGGTAACCCCAAAAGTGTCAAAAATGTGTTTTTGGGGAATTTCATATAAAAAAAATGTGAAAAATATTGCTATTTTTGCAAAATTGACGCTCTTTTTTTGTTTATAGCGCATGATCAAAAAATCGCACAGGTGATCACATACCACCAAAGCTCTGTTTGTGGGGAAAAAAAGGATGTCAAATTTGTTTAGGTACAGCGTCGCACGACCGCGCAATTGTCCGTTAAATTCACGCAGTGCTGAATCGCAAAATACCCCCTGGTCAGGAAGGGGGTAAAAATCTTCCGGGGCTTAAGTGGTTAAATAGAAGATCTACCCGGAAGAGGAAGTCTACACAGACCTGCGACCTTCAGCCGAATCACGTCGGCATACCAAGATCTCCGGGGCCAATCTGGAGCCACCAGAATTACCGGAGTCCCCTCCAACTCGACCCTGCGTAGCAGGCTAGATAAAAGTGTCAGCAGAGGAAACGCATAAATTAGCTCGTGCTGGCTCCAGGGAGCCACCAGGGCGTCTACTGCAACGGCCAGAGTATCTCTGGACCGAGCCAGAAACTTTGAAACATTCCTGTTTTGTCTGGAGGTGAACAGGTCCACATCCAGGGTCCCCCACCGGAGACACAGCTGGTGGAACACTTCTGGATGCAGGGACAACTCTCCCTGATCCAGGGTTTGACGACTCAGGTAGTCCGCCTGCCAATTGTCTACGCTGGGAATGTACGCGGCGGATAGGGCTGGGGCGTAGTCCTCTGCCCAGCGCAGGATCTCAGCTACCTCCAGAGCCGCCAGGGCACTCCTGGTGCCCCCTTGATGATTGACATACGCCAAGGCTGTGAAATTGTCGGACTGGACTCAGACAGAACACCCCTTGAGATTGTCCATCAAGTGGAACAGGCTCAACTTGATTGCTCTCAGTTCCAGAAAATTGATCGGGAGCTTGGACTCTTCCAACGTCTAGGTCCCTTGAACATTCAGGGTGCCCAGCAGTCCCCCCCAACCGGTCAGACAGGAATCTGTCGTCACCACCATCCAGAATACTGGAAGGAAGGATTTCCCGTGGAGAAGATTCGGAGAGCTGAGCCACCAATTCAGGGAGTCCTTGGATCTCCGACTCAAACGAATCAGACTATCCAGGGATAGAGATCCTTAACCAATTTGACAAGGATCTCCTGTTGCAAAAGTCTTGTGTGGGCCTGAGCATGGCATCGAAGGAGGACACCATCAGGCCCAGCACCAGCATAGATGACCTGAGAGATACCAGGTCGCAGGCCAGCAGCAACATAATTGCTTCTTTTAACTTCTGTAACTTCACAGGAGGTAGAAAAACCTTTGCCAAAGCTGAATCTAGGATCATCCCTAGACACTCCAGTCTGGTTGTTGGAACCAGGGCAGATTTCTGAAGGTTGAGATTCCAACCGAATGCTTCAGAGTGTGAATGGTCACCTCCAAATCCCGTTCCAATGTCACAGACGTGTCCGCTTGGCGAAGAAGATTGTCCAGGTACCCCAGAATCGCTATTCCTCTCTGTCATAGCAGAGCCAGGATAGGGGCCAACACCTTGGTGAAGACCCTGGGAGCAGAGGCGAGACCAAATGGTAACGCCACAAACTGAAAATGGTCCTTGCCCACCGCGAAGTGGAGGAATCGTTGATAACCCTGGACAATAGGGACATTAAGATAGGCATCCTTGATATCGATTGAAAAAACAAAACACAGAGTGCTAAGAAGACCTCCAGCATATGAGAGGTAGATGAACAAATCTAATGAGCAGCTGAAAACAGGGAAGGGGGGGAGGGGGAAGTGGGGGAGGGGGGTAAGGGAGAAGGAAAAAGGAAAAAAAGGCACTGACAATAAATGGGATGTTACTACAAATGAACATAAGCATGGAATGGTACAATTCAATTGGGGACAATGAGATACCATAAATATGTGGATGATCCTAAAGGGATAAAGTCCGTAGGCACTGAGCTGCTCTTCCACAGATGAGAAGGAAGAATCTGTATAGACAAAAAGAAGAGGGGAGAAGCGCTCTAAGTGCAGACAATTTATTGCAGATAACAAGGCAGGTTATATACACTCACTAGACGTGAAGAATAAAAAGCTGTGTATGTCCAAGCAATCCTGCAGCCATCCTCTGGAGGGTGTCCTCTGTTCACAGGAAGCCGTGTGCAGTTCCAACACTGGCGGTGGGAGGAAAGGAAGCCGGCTGTCTCCCACAACATCAGCGGTGATCGATCAAGCGGCTCGGGTCTGCGGCTACGTGGTGCAGATGATGGATGGAGGCACTCTCACAGACAGGGATGGTGGGATCTGTCCAATGTGTTACGGCATGCACGACGCGTTTCTGAGCATGCGCGGAATTGGGACATGAGTTACATCAGATACATGCTAAAAACTATATCAAACCCACGGGAGGTAATTCATATCTCCATTATAAGAGTTGCCATCACCCCCAATGGACGAAAAATATACCAAAAGGCCAGTTCTGTCGACTTAGACAGAATTGTACCAGAGATGGAGATTATTTAACTCAAAGTGAACACCTTAAGAAAAAATTTTCAGAGAAGGGCTACCCCGACGATCTGGTAAACTCAGCCTATGAGGCCTATCTTCCAGGAAAACATCCTAGCTCTAGGGCCAAGAGCGAACATCATCCTGTTCGTTTTGTCACTAGGTTCCATTGTCAGTATAGAAAAATGGAAAAAATCCTATCAAAACACTGGGACATCCTTAAAGAAGACCCCCACTTGAACTCGGTCATTTTGGACAAGCCAAAAGTGACTTATAGGAGGGCTACTACCTTGAAAAACAAAATAGCACCCAGCAAATTAAAGAACATCAAGGTCACTAATCATCTGTCATGGATGATCCCCCTGAAAGGCATGCATGCTTGCCGTAAAAAGTTATGCAAAATGTGTAGTTTTGTGCGACACGGTCAAAAGGACTTTACACATAACGACAAAACCTATGTCTTGGACAACTTTTTCAACTGTTCCACTGAGTATGTGGTGTATTGTCTGATAGGCCCCTGCCAGTTGCTCTATGTAGGTCGAACCATCAGACCAGTCAGACAACGATTCGCCAAACACCGCCGTCTCATTGAAGGTGGATGTGACCTTCATAGTGTCCCACGACATTTTTCAGAAATTCATGGAAAATCTACTGAGGGATTAAAAATTTGGGTTATCGAATCCATTCCGAAAGACTTGCCGGAGGGAGAACGCTTTTCCAAATTATGTATGCGAGAGACTTTTTGGATTTACACGTTAGATGTTCTCGCTCCTCGAGGGTTAAATGAAGAATTAGATGTGCACACTATCCTATAATTATAATCAGGGTTCTCTGTTGGTCTCTAATACACTCTGAGTAAACGTATTCCTTCATCGCATCATAATAGATGAATCTTAAACCTTTTTTACGTTTTTTTCCCAATATATAAATATATACACTTTGGTCATGGTTTTTTTATATAAGTTTGTATGGTCTTACCTACTGAGAAATCAGAAGGCTTATTTTGCTATACATCATGTATGAGGGGTATCTTAGGTGGTAATCCATATAAAAATCTTTTTTACAGAAAACAAAATTATTATGGTATACATATGCATACCTACATATGGTGTTTTATATCCATCCTCTATCTATTTTCTTATTCAATACATGAGTCCCTTTAGCCCCCTCCCCCCTTTTTTCTGTTTTATTCGTTTATATGTTCCTCCATACCACAGCCTGTATGGGTATCATTCCGTCACTACATAAGCGATATACTGTGCATTTGTTCTTGAAATATACCTTTTAAATATGCTTTTTATCTCAATTTTTACATTTTAATGATAGTCTCCTTCTTAAACCTGGAATGTTTTATATGTTCTTCATATGCTTTGATGAACCCGGGCTTACCCCTATATTTTTTATTGCCTAACTGTTTGCTATTTATTGTGATAAGTGGTTGTCTAGCCCTCATACATGTGTATCTAAGGGCAGCCGACCGATCACACTCCACTTCCAAGTCGTTTTTAATTTCCACCACAGCTACAAAAATGCCTGATTGGTTAGGTTATTGCTCAGTACTTTGGGCGGTTGCCATCCCCTTGTTTCAGCTGTGCTCAATTATCTTCCTGTTCAGCACTACAAAAGCCCCACAGAGACTACGGCACTCTAGCACCTGATGAAAGAGCGCGCCGGGTGTAGATGACCCCGCGCATGCTCAGAAACGCGTCGTGCATGCCGTAACACATTGGACAGATCCCACCATCCCTGTCTGTGAGAGTGCCTCCATCCATCATCCGCACCACGTAGCCGCAGACCTGAACCGCTTGATCGCTCACCGCTGATGTTGTGGGAGACAGCCGGCTTCCTTTCCTCCCACCGCCAGTGTTGGAACTGCACACGGCTTCCTGTGAACAGAGGACACCCTCCAGAGGATGGCTGCAGGATTGCTTGGACATACACAGCTTTTTATTCTTCACGTCTAGTGAGTGTATATAACCTGCCTTATCTGCAATAAATTGTCTGCACTTAGAGCGCTTCTCCCCTCTTCTTTTTGATATCGATTGAGGCCAGCAGGTCCCCCTGATGCAAGAACGCCACCACTGACCTCAGGGACTGCAAAATTTCTGGACGCGCACAAAGCAATTCAGAGTTTTGAGGTCCAAGATTGGATGCAATTTGCCCTCCTTCCATGGAACGATAAATGGGTTCGAATAGAACCCTCTAAAGCGTTCCTGATGAGGAACTGGTACAATCACGCCTTGTGATCGTTTCCTACAGCCCCACAAGGCAGTCTGGGGACAGCTAAAGAATGGAGTGAAAAACTCTGTCTGGCGGACGGGAACAAACTATCTTGTACCCGGACGGAATTACCTCATGGACCCACCTGTTGTGCAACAGTGAGGTCCAAGGATCCGGGAAGAAATGGAGACGCCCCCCCCACCCCTGAAGTGGGTGGGGTGCCCCTTCAGGCAGAAGAAGGGACAATGGTTTGGTGGTGAATTGGCGCAAGAAGAGGTCTCAAAAAAAAAAAAGTCTGGTCCTGGGGACCCGGGGGAGGGGGAGAAGGGAAACACCAGGGGTGGGGGGACCCCCAAACAGTTCAGGGGGTAGCTGTCCACTGTAGCGGCTGCCGGCGGAAGAGACAGAAGAGATCTCTGGGGGAGACAAGAGGGAAGACAGCGCAGCGCCTTCTAAGTGCAGCAAGACATTTATTGAAGTATGTGCAGCAGTATTACGCTCACATTTAGTCGGTGAATAAGATGCAGTTTGTCAAGTAATGTTGATCATCAGGAGCATCACTGGAGCAGGTCCTCGTGGTGGAGGCAGTGGATCCCGGTGAGAGCGGCAGGGGGTTCCTCCGTGTGTACAGGGATGGCCTCGGTGGTGTCCGTGGGCTCCTCATCAACTGGTGGAACGCTGGCACTCGTGGGTCCTGGGATCCTGGAGTCACTCCTGGTGGTGATGCGGGATGCTACGGCGACGCGTTATCGGAGCATGTGCTCCTTCCTCAGGCCGTGGATTGCTGCACTTAGAAGGCGCTGCGCTGTCTTCCCTCTAGGCAGAAGAAGGGGCCTGCTTGGAGGTGCTGGGGGCAGAAGATTTCGGCTTACCAGCCGTTTCCCGGATCCTTTTCCGCCCGAAGTGTGTTTGGTTTTCTACGACACGGTTGCACGAAAAAGACGCTTCTGGGCTGTAAAGGAAGGACCTCACTTACGCGAGGGAGACTTACCCTTAGTTGGATGAGGAAGGAGTGTGCTCCTTCCCCCAGTGACCATCTTGATCAAGTCCCCCAAGGAGGAACCGAAAAGGCAATCACCCTGAAAGTGAAGATCTGCCAAAAGCTTCTTAGAAGCCTGGTCGGCTGACCAGGACTTTAGCCAGATCTCCTGTCTGATGAGCACACTTACCACTGACGCTCTGGCTGCGAGCAGAAGAACGTCCAGGTTAGCATCACATACGAATTGCAGAATCTGCGATAATTGGTCAGCAGGTTCCAGGGCAGATGATGGTAACGGGGAGAACAGATCCCACTACCGTATACAGGTGTTGGGATAAGACCTCAATATGTCTGTCAACTGGAAAAGGGAGAGGTGAGGATTCTGCCACCGGTAAAACCATTACCTTGTGAATACCGCATATCTGGGGTCCACCTGAGGGGGGACCGTCCATTTGCGTAAGATCTCTTCCTGCAACGAGTAGCTTCTAGCCAAACGTTTGGGAATTGCAAGCGTGCAATTAGGTCGCCGCTATTGTTTCTCCACTAAGGCGGACAAGACTTCGGGACAAGGGAAAACCTTGGCTGATTTCTTTGCCCTGAGAGATCCAAAGGATACAGAGGCTCCTTGCGATTTTTGGACAAATTGAGGTTACCTGCAATAGATGCATCGACCCTAGAATTATTAAATAGACCTATAGACCCTCAAGAAATCACCAAGGTAATTAAAGATCTTCCATCCCATAAAGCGCCAGGCACAGACGGCCTGTCCTTAGAGTATTATAAAGCGTTCTCTAACATTCTCACTCCTCACTTGTCTAATCTTTTTAATAAAGCAGTCTCCACCAAGCATTTCCCAAGGAAATGATGGAAGCTATTATTATTACTCTACCGAAACCAGGGAAAGACCCCACTCTCCCTCAACACTACCGGCCTATATCTTTACTAAATTCTGATATGAAGATATACGCAAAGGTACTCGCAGATAGGCTCTTGGAAATTACCCCGACTCTTCTAAGTCCTGAACAGGTCGGCTTTGTTAAAGGCAGACAAGCACCGAACAGCCCTAGGAGGATGATTAATTTAATTCAGCAGGCTGGGACCCGTCAATTGCCTTCCGTGCTCCTTAGTTTGGACGCGGAAAAGTCCATTGGCAGTACCTGGACAGAGTCTTATATAAATTCGGCATTTCAGGCCTGCCATAATGACCTTATACAAAAACCCTTCTGCAAAGGTATTTACCTCTGGTTCTTTATCTAGATCTTTTACAACTAAACTAATTAGGGGATTGGAGGACCTTGACTATGAAGAGCGTCTACAATCAGTTAATTTATTCTCCCTGGAGAAGAGACGCCTGAGAGGGGGGAAATGAAAGCAATTTACAAATACCTCAATAGTGATCTCAGCATAGAAAAAAAGCTATTTAGTCACAAGGATTGTATGAGGACGCGAGGACATACAATGCAATTAGATGAGAAGCGTTTTAACCTCAGGCAACGCAGGGGGGTTCTTTACTCATAGGGCTACAAGATTATGGAATTCTCTACCACAAGAGGTCGTTTCTGCGGGAAGTATGGCTACTTTCAAAAGACTCTTGGACATACATCTCAAGGATCAGAACATAAGGGGGTATGAGAGATGATTACGGTCACACACACCTACACAGGTTGAACTGGATGGACTATTGTCTTTATTCAACCTCAACTACTATGTAACTATGTATGATTCCCCAAGTTTTTGTCTGTGACCCCCGATGTATCGTTGAGGCCCGCTTCTAATGCTCTTGATGTGACTTTTTTGTCTGTGATGCAAGAAATGTCCAGAAAAATGGACAAAGTTATTGCGGCAACTTTTACTAAAAAACGCCCTCGGCCCTCGCCTGTCTCATCTCAGACCACAGATTCTGAGGGCGATATGGTCACCGGCGACGCAGACCCCCTTTTGGAGGATGTGACCCCGCATTCAGGCACAGGAAAAGGCACTTGGAAAAGGAAAAGGCACTGGTAGATGCTTTGATATCCTCAGTGAGGGACACCCTAAAAATCAGGGATGCGATTTATATGTCTTTATTTTACTATATGCTTTTATTATCACTTTTTATTCTTTTCTCCTTTCTGCTCCTTTTTTTCCTCCCTTCTCTTTTGCTCTTTGTGCAGGGATTATATAATTCGCATAAATGTACCAAAGCTTTCCGTACCTTTGCCTCCTTGAAATCCCACATTCTGTGCCTTCAGGAAACCCACTTCTCAATCCATTCTACTCCCAAATTTTTAAACTGTAAATTTCCACAGGTTTACACAGCCTCTGCAGATACTAAACAACGTGGGGTTCTTATAGCCTTTCCCCGCAATACACCTTTTTCAGTCGTTAAAGAAATAAAAGATCCTGAAGGTCGTTACCTGATCTTAACTGGGCACCTTTTAGACACTGCTGTCACCATTGTCTCTTATTATGCTCCCAATAAGAATCCTTTACCCTTCCTATCACACCTTTTACAAATAATAAACTCCCATAAAATAGGTACACTTCTGTTGGCTGGGGACTCGAACCAGGTAATTTCACCTTTTCTAGATAAGGCACCACCTATCTTTGTCTAGTTTACTTTCTCAATATAGCCTTGCTGACTTCATGTTCTATTCTTGCTGAGAATCCAATCCAACTAAAAAGAATTTCCCACATTTTTCTCATCCCCACAACTCCTTTTCACGTATTGATCATATTTTTTTTCCATTGGTATGCTCTCAGAACTCCTCTCTTCTAACATTATCCACATCCCTTGGACTGATCATAGTGCGGTTTGCACCACTCTTGCTTCCGCCATCCCTAAAGCTCATGACCCTATTTGGTATTTGAATGACATATTACTTAAGAAACCGACTCACCGCTCCAAAATAGCTAATGCCTTGTCAGACTATTAAACTCATAATTCCCTACCTGAAACCTCACCCTTAACCCTATGGGAAGCACATAAACCGATACTAATAGGTATTTGTAGATCTAGCATTTGAAAAAAGAACGTAAAACCCTTAGCGATAATTGGAATCTACTAGAGCTAGACACCACATCGATCTTAAATCTAATAAGCCCGATACCCTTGTGGCACGCATGCTAAATAAAGCTCATAATCCCTCTAAACATATCAAACTTAAGATAGCGGACAATTCCTATTCTAGCAATCCTGTTAAAATTCTAGCTAACTTTAGATCTCATCTTGCTGCCCTTTATAACTCCAGAGGTTCTATCGACCTTGACCGAGCAAATTCCTTTTTCTCTGACCTAAATCATCCTACCATCCCTTCTCCACAACTAGATTTTTTAGATTCTCCCATTTCACAAGATGAAATATTAGCAGCTATCAAATTGTTGAAACCGAAAAAAACACCGGGTACAGATGGGTTTTCTACATTATATTACCAAACGTTTTCCTTTACTTTGACTCCTCTTTTGGCTAATGCTTTCAATTCCCTTCTATATGGTGCATCCTTTAGAGGGGAATCTCTCACAGCCTCCATATGCATAATACCTAAACCTCATACTGACGACTCTACCTGGTCTAACTAACGTCCTATATCCCTCTTAAATTTGGATATTAAAATCTTGGCAAAAATTCTAGCCTTAAGATTAAATATTATTATCGGAAAACTTATTTACAGAGACCAAGTAGGTTTTATTCCTGGCCGTCAAGCAGGTGATAATATTTGTTGGGTGTTACTACTTTCCAACATTGCTAGAAAGAGACACATCCTCACTTGTTTCCTATCTTTAGACATTAAAAAAAGCTTTTGACTCGGTCTCCTGGTCATACATGGATTTTGCCCTATGCAAATGGGGTTTTGGCCCTCATTTTTTAACATGGATGGCCGCCTTATACAATGAACCTAGAGCATACATAAAATACGCTGGATACAAATCTGAACTTTTTCCTGTGAAAAGGGGTGCACGACAAGGTTGTCCCTTTTCGCCCCTACTTTTTGCCCTATTAATTAAACCACTCGCCCAACTTCTCAGACTAAACCCGTCTATTAAAAGGATCGAATTGAGGGGCTATCACCACAAACTGTTTGTTTGCGGATGATGTTCTTCTATTTCTCTCTTCCCTTCATATCTCTGCACCTAACCTGATTCATACTTTGCACAAATGTAGTAATATTTCAGGCCTACATGTGAACCTTCATAAGTCTACAGCATTGAATATGTCCTTATCCATAGAACTCCACTTGACCCAGTCCGCATTACCCTTTTCCTGGTCCTCACACCACCTTCCTTATCTTGGAATTAAACTTACAGCTGACCCATCTAGTTTGTTCTCGGCCAACTACCCCCCTTTTCTGAAAAAGATTAATGATCTCTTTAAATATTGGCATCTCTTCCCCTCTCCTGGTTTGGAAAGATTGCAGTTGTTAAAATGTTGATACTTCCTAAATTTCTGTATTTTTCAGAGTCCTTCCGATACCAATACCAGCTCATTTTCTACGTATTTTACAACGGAAAACTTTGAATTTCACTTGGGGTGGTACTAGACCGAGGATTGCTAGTAAGACTTTATTCCTTCCGAAAACATTCCTACCTACTATATAGCACAGTGGTGTAGTGGTTAGCACTTTCACCTAGCAGCAAGAGGGTCACTGGTTCAAAATCCTAACCACGACACTACCTGCCTGGAGTTTGCATGTTCTCCCTGTTCCTGCGTGGGTTTCCTCCGGGTACTCCGGTTTCCTCCCACACTCCAAAGACATGCTGGTAGGTTAATTGGATCCTGTATTAAAGCTCCTTGAGGGCAGGGACTGATGTGAATGTACAATGTATATGTAAAGCACTGCGTAAAAGTATAAGTACCTGAAATAAATAAATAAATAAATATAGCTGCTCAGATTGCACGGGTCACCAAATACCACACAACACAGGAAATACCATTGTTAGTTGCTATTGAATCTACTGAAATTGATACTCTCTCAATATCCAATCTTATATGGCTAAATCCCAAATCTCGTTCACCAATTCACAACCCTATTATCAAACACACACACTTTCAATCTGGGACAGAATGAAAACACCATACGGCCTCCAATAAACACATAACCCTTTGCTCTTTGCCCTTTCTTAGAAATCCTTCCTTCTACCCAGCCTGGGTATCCCCGTCATCCTTCCGCAACTGGGTCACATCGGGACTAACTAGACTTTGCAATTTGGTCTCTGCATCCGATTTCTTGTTAAAGAGTTTTTATTAAGATTATTTCAAAAAGTAACAAACAGGAAAAGGAAATCATAATAATAACAGAGGAAGGAAATCATAATAATAACAGAGGAAAGCAAACTCATAAAACATTGATATTATGGCCAGTAGCACATAGGTGCAGTTATGTAATCTAACTTCATGCCCATGTAGATAAGCCATTACAGCATTAAGCAATCCAAATAAACAAATAGTATTAATACTTATAAGATGGGGTCGCTGATGGCCATTCTCTGATAGGGCCACCCCCAACCCCCCTGAACACCCCAAATGGGTACACACTGTGTCCAGTTGGGGGGGAGGGGGCAGACCCTCCGACAGCTAAACATCCGCGGACTACCATATATTAGACTGACATGTACATAGTTCTACAAGGTGTTATTTGTGACACTAACAGAGAATACATGAAAGGTAAAGTAAAGGGAATAGTCTTTGGTAGTAAATCAAAGCAGGCTAATTGGGCTTGAGACCAGGAGCGGCATTAGGATGCTTTAACCAGTGAATCCATCGTTTGCTAAAGGTAGGCATTCTATGATCTTTAACAGCTAGTAACTTCTCAAAATGACATTGTGTGTTTACCCGTGAAGTAAGTTCCTGAATTTTTGGTGACTCAGGTGATTTCCAATGGTGAGTGATGGTCAATCTAGCAGCAAACAAGATGTGGAGTACTATAGTCTGGTACTTCGGAGGGATCAGATCTATTCCAAAGTTCAAAAGTGCCAAAGCCGGCCAGATAGAGAAGGTCATGCCGAGAAAAACTCCAAGCAAAACCTCCACTTCCTTCAAAACCCATAGCGGCAGCTATTAGAGCAGACCCTCTTATTAGAGGGATAACAATAGGTAACCAGGAGTACAAAATAGGACTTTTTGCAGACGACGTTATTCTGTCGCCTTCCGATCCACAAACATCTCTCGCCCAAGTTCAACAAGTAATAGACACCTTTGGCCAAGTATTGTACTACAAACTTAACGCAACCAAATGCCAAGCACTCCCACTTTATTTAACCCAAGATAACTTGGCTCATTTGAAAGCTCAATTCCCCTTTCAATGGGAACATAGCACCATTTCCTACCTATGCATCCAGCTGACACAATCCACCTCTGAACTATACGAGGCTAATTTCCCGCCTCTACTCTGTAACATAGAACATGATATGAAGCAGATAAATAAAGAACAACTATCCTTTCTAGGTAAAATGGCTGCATTTAAGATGCAGCTTCTTCCCAAACTTATATTTTTTCCGCACCCTCCCAATATCACTACCATCTAGTTTCTTTGCGAAATGTAATACCCTTCTGGTCTGGCAAAAGACCGAGAATGGCCCTTAAAACGCTGGTGAGCCAGAGAGCCCGCAGAGGCGCGGGGCTCCCCAACATCCCCTTTTATCACACCGCCTCACTCCTTGACCAAATACAATATTGGCTACAGGAACCACCAGACAAACTTTGGGTTTTCATGGAGAGATCCCTTCTAGTGCTCCAGGATCTAGGGGCACTATTAGCTGCCTCATCCTTGTCCTCCTCGACCCACCGCATCCCCATCATCCTACTATTACGGCCACACTAACTGCCTGGCGATCCTTACTGTCCATTCGCCATCAGACCCTTGAAAGGCGTAACTTAGATATTCCATTGGGGGCTTACGAATGGATCATTCCATCCTTCTCAACGTTAGATTGGAAAAAAATGGCCACAACTATTGGCTCAGCGTTAAGGATAGCTCTCTCCCCGCAGACTGCTTTAAAATCGCACAAATTCGCCATTTTCACAAAACTAACAAACTCGCCATCCAGTTTCCATGCCTGCTACGGCATGGGACTTCCTTAGGGGCCACGCTATATCTGGCACACGGGGCATATCTTTTTTTTTTTTTTACAACTTGTATATGAATACTCAAGCACCTTCATTGGGCCTAAGTAGGACTAAATGGGAATCTGAATTCTAATTGACCTTTACAGATTCACAATGGCATAAGGCCATCACGGTCAACTATAAACTGTCTAAATGTATTGATCATTGGGAACAATTTCTGAAAATATACTATGCATGGTACTTAACGCCTCATAGGCGCCCTTTATCTGTTTTTGGGACCTTTCCCAATCGAGAAACTCATTGGAACAGCTGCAGTTCGACTCACTTTACCGGCAGATCTTAAGATACACCCCATTTTCCACGTATCTCTACTAAAGCCACATATACCCAACCAAGGAATTAGACCTACCATCTCGCCTCCACCTCCAGTACAAGGGGGAGAAGAATTTGAGATTAGGGATATTTTGGATTCTCGTATCCACAGAGGAAAACTCCAATATCTCATCAGATGGAAAAACTATGGACCCCAAGACGACACCTGGTAGGATGCTTCTGACGTTCACGCATCCAGGCTTATACGAAGGTTCCACTCCAAATACCCTGAGAGACCAGTGCTATAGGCCTTCTGGAGCCGGCCTTATGGGGGGGGTACTGTAAGATCCTGGTACTTTCAGTACCTTTCTAGCCTCTTACTTCCGCATTGCGTTCCACCATTCAGGTAGGTGGAACGCATATAGCTGCATGTCTCTAACATCTGATGATGTCATCACTAGGCGCCGCTCTGAGCGGCTATTTCAACCGACGCTGTGCACTCACAAGGTGTTCGTGCAACCGCTCGTTATACATGCCTGTCTGACGCTGCAGAATCCTCCAGCTATCTTCCCCATACCTGGATTGACCGGAGCCTCGCTACCTGATCCTTTACCTCGCTACCTGATCCTTTACCTCGCTTACCAGCTAGTGATAAGTACCCCGCAGGGGATCCCTTCCTATCTAGTCACATGCTATCTATTTCCTGCATACTAAGAACTGTTGCTAACTTTAGGATATATGCAATACAATATCTATCACCTGCATCGTTACCTAGATTGCTAGCTCTTGAGCCTACTACCACCTGTAACTTATATCCTTGCATTAACTTAGCATCTCCTGTACACTTCATCTGCTATCACCTACCACCTGTTACTTGTACATGATTGCTAACCCTCCTGCATACTATCTATCACCATCTGCTATCGCTCCTGCAACATTACTACCCGAGTGCCTATCATTAATTGCTATCACTACTCAAGCCTATTCCTTCAGTATATCACCTCAATACTATTGCATAGATATCTATCACTCCAGCAACATCTTATCTGAGTGTTTGTGTATGTGCATACTGAAGCAGGCTGAGCCACTATGATGAGTCAGGAGAGTTGGATAAGGTAATTCAACACATCTCTACAAGACTACTGAGTGGAAATTCTGCAGCTGCAAATCCAGTTCACTAAATCAAACCCCAGAGCGTTACAGAGCGGTCCTCCAAGTCCGCCATTTTTATTTTCATGGTGCGCATTTCATCCAACAGAGCATCATGGGCATCTACTTATTCATTGTGAGCCTGAGCATAATCACTCATATTAAATTCCACTTGATCAACCCTATTACCCAGAGCTTCCATTTCAACTTTAGTTTGTTTCATAAAGCTTGACATGTCATGTTGCAAAGCTCCCCGCAGTGTAATAAGCATATCCTTCATTGTGGAATCAATTATGGGTTGGCCAGCAGTGGGAAAAGCGTCCAGTTTTTCCCCAAAGAGATTTGTGTCAGGTGGAGTAATTATAGAGGAGAGAGAGGTACTCACTTAAATAGTTGTAATGTCCAGCTTACTCTGTTTCACCGGGCTCTGGAAAATCAAGGTGCCAGGGTGACCATTCCCCTCTTGTGTATATTCCTGCCTTAAGGAATCTGTCTCATGAGACACAGCAGCAGCTGCTGCTGTGTGTCTGTGTGGCAGTGCTGTGAGGCTGGTGCCATTTTGACTTCTCTGAGGCCCCGCTGTACTGAAGAAATGTATAAGTTTGTCGGGTCCTTCCCATGACTTGCGTTTCCCCATGTGAAAAGTAAAGTTGTGGGGTAATAGTAGAAGTGTTTAGGGATGAATTTGCTACCTTCCCTGTTGCTGTGAGCCGCCTAAACGATCCCGCTCATCCAGAGCTCAGAACTAAGCGTCCATCACCTCAGGATGCCGGCCACGCCCCCCCTCTGCACCCGATTTTATATCTTTTCTGGATTTAGGTGCTTCCACTTCTCTCCCTTCCCCTGAACTTTTTAGATTTTTACAAATTAAAAATGTTTTTTCCCGCTGCCATCCGGAACTGGCCCTCTGAATCAGCTTTCACCATTTGAACGAGTTTGCTATAAAGAACCCCACATTAAGGGCCTTATTTCGCAACTATACTTGCAACTTCTTGTTAAACCTGAAGAAGGACCCCCTGATTATGTAGTAAAATAGGAATCTGATCTGGGTCGCCCTTTGAATAACACAGAATGGTCGGTTATATGGTCTAATACAAAATCCTCCTCCACCAACATTATTGCGTTAGAGGCTTCTTATAAAGTATTAATGTGTTGGTATTTGGTGCCCTCCAGAATGGCTAAATTTGCACCACAACTCTCAGCACTCTGTTTTCGCGGCTATTCGGAGGTTGGTACTCACTTTCACACCTGGTGGCTATGTCCGATTGTTTCCTCTTTTTGGGGAGAAGTCTTTCGACTGGCCTCTAAGCTGTTTGATATGCCACTACTGCCAGACCCAACAATTGCACTTTTAAATGCAAAACCAGACATTCTTGCACTCAGTTTAAACTCCTTATGCAACTCTTAACAGCCGCTAAACAGACTATTGCCAAAGCATGGAAATCCTCGTCCGTAAACTTTTGTGAAACTAAACAACAAGTGAATATTTCGATGATACATGCCAAGATGTCGGCCTTGGATAATGGCACTTTGAATACATTTGACATTCTTTGGAAACTTTGGATTTCCAAGATGCTTCCCCCAGACTTCAATGAAGCTGTTTTACTTTCTTGATAACATTCCTACTCATCCTAGTATATTGTTTCCTTCTGCCTTGCCTTATTCCCGATAATTGTTCCCACTTCTTTTCTCTATCTTCCACTCTTTTTCCTTTCTGGCCTTCTGTTTTCTTCTCCTTCCCTCTATTTCGTTTTATTTTTTTTTATTATTATTTGGTTTATAGTAATCTTTCCATACAACAATTTACTTTCTCTACTAGATTTGAGTCCTCGTTTATTTTGAACAATTGGATGACTACGTGCCATGCTATATTAGGCTGTTCTTCATATGTTCTATGAGATACTTTTATTAGTCAAGATATGTAACGTTTTCGAAGAGCCTTTATTTGTGGAAGGTTCCCATTACCGGTTCTTCTTCTGGGTTCACAAATTGAACCCATTAAGGGTGACCCATAGGGAGGACCCGGACACGCTATTCCTATTATTGCAACCCCAT
This sequence comes from Pelophylax lessonae, assembly GCF_965119305.1. Lineage (NCBI taxonomy): Eukaryota > Metazoa > Chordata > Amphibia > Anura > Ranidae > Pelophylax > Pelophylax lessonae. The sequence continues at coordinate 80,236,383 of NC_138778.1, read as the reverse complement.
TGACTTCCACTTCTACATTATTATACTTAACTGTTCATTATCGCTTATTGACTCTCTCTATATCTTGTATACCATTTGCCCACTCTATATTTGGACTCTGTCTTCTTTACATTTTTGTTGTATCCTTCTTACACTTCTGTTGTATCTGTTGTATGTACATAACTCTAATAAAATACTTTGAACGAACTGTGTGCCTTACCACTGTGATTGTGTTTAGTCTCAAGTGCTTTTACTAAGTGATATGCTGGATTGTATTCCCTGTTTTGCAGGGAAACATTGTTTGCATATGCAGAGCTCTATCCAGCCTGTCTGCTTGTCGATCAGCGGGTGTCGGCAGACTGTCATTGGTTGGCATCTGCTGTGACTAATCACAGCAGAAGCGGCACGCGCCCCTACACAGAAGTGCAGAATCACATATATAAGTAAATCTGCACAAAATGGCCACCATGTAGCAGTAAATCTGCTACAGGGTGGTCAACAAGGGGTAAAGGGAGAGTGCAATACAAATCAGTACACAAAAAATTGCTCAAAGCCATGTAAGTGAGCCATTTTACCTTATTTCCAAAGACTTTGCTGCCGATAGCTTTCCTGTCAATGGTTCCATCTGGACACAGGATATCTGAGAAGTCAGAGAGGTCAATACTAGATAGCTACATATGTGGAATGCTGAAATGTTAGCATGCAAGTCACTTCACATTAATTAGTTATATTCCCCTGCTTTAAAAGGCATAGTTTTGCTTGTTTTATTACTGAGACATTTGGGTTGCATTCTGTGTTATTAGGTTGGAACATGACAGAAGTAATAGCTGATTTGCTGGCGCTAATCTTATTTACAAAACCATACTTAGCTATATAATTCTACCACTTTTATGAAATAAGCTGCAGGGTCCACTTAAGGTCATATGACATGCAACAAATACATAACAAAAAAAAGAATGAGATCTAGGACCACAGCAACAATATGTATAAAACATTACTTTTAATTTATTGTGTAACATATTTATAAACAAGCAACAAATGCTAAACTATACTTTGTGACACATTTGTTTTTTATGTGTATGGTTGTGGGGGTGCCAGGGCTCATTCCTTTTTATACCTTAAACAAAACTCAGTCATCAGCACCCATCCCTTACAGCATTCCAATTAGCAATTCATGTTTGGCTTTATTCATAAAAAGTAATGATAATCAGCAGCACAAAGATGTGGCGCCAACACCCAGCAATCTCAGCACTTGGATCAACTCAATGAGTATTATATTGACCTATAAATATATATCTGGACACACGTATGTCAAGCAGGATATCTCTGCGCTTGTTGGAGGAGTCAGCTGGTTAACTGCTAAAAACAAACAAACTGCTGCTACTTCACCAAATATCGTATAAATTGGAAAAACATGAATGAAGAATAATAGTAGCGCAAAAAGTCACTTATGATGTAACTCACAAATTGCATAAAATACAACCATAAATAGGGGGTGTTTAAAAACACTTCAATATAGGATAAAAAGTCCTTTAAAGTCCATAGACCGTCCAGGATAAAGTGATGTTGTTAATGGATCAGATTTTTCAACCACCACCAAGTGTCACACAGTAGAAGTGGCAACTCACCAGATATAGTGGCTCAGGTGTTCTCACACAAGAGCACAAAGAGCAGGAATCAAAGGTATTAATGATGGGTGTCAGAAAACAGCCTTGATCAATCCTTGCTGTATACACTAGATCTGATATCCCTTCCACAAACTCCACTCAGTATAATGGCCACATGCAAGGTAAAATGACTACAATAGTGAAGTACTATGAAACTCAGCTTTATTATAAAAAGAGAGAATTGCACTCACATATGTAGGAAAAAGTAAAGCTTCCATATAGCAATACACAGCGGTCAGGCAGGAATCCTCACGCGAATAGCCTCCCGGGTTGACTCAACGCCAACCCCGATACTTCCGGGTGGGTCCTCTACCGTACCACGTGGTGTCGGATGCGTCGTCTGGTCACGCCCCGACGCGTTTCGTCATTTCCGACTTCAACTGGGGGCCCTCAACTGGGGGCCCCCAGTTGAAGTCGGAAATGACGAAACGCGTCGGGGCGTGACCAGACGACGCATCCGACACCACGTGGTACGGTAGAGGACCCACCCGGAAGTATCGGGGTTGGCGTGGAGTCAACCCGGGAGGCTATTCGTGTGAGGATTCCTGCCTGACCGCTGTGTATTGCTATATGGAAGCTTTACTTTTTCCTACATATGTGAGTGCAATTCTCTCTTTTTATAATAAAGCTGAGTTTTATAGTACTTCACTATTGTAGTCATTTTACCTTGCATGTGGCCATTATACTGAGTGGAGTTTGTGGAAGGGATATCGGATCTAGTGTATACAGCAAGGATTGATCAAGGCTGTTTTCTGACACCCATCATTAATACCTTTGATTCCTGCTCTTTGTGCTCTTGTGTGAGAACACCTGAGCCACTATATCTGGTGAGTTGCCACTTCTACTGTGTGACACTTGGTGGTGGTTGAAAAAGGTGATCCATTAACAACATCACTTTATCCTGGACGGTCTATGGACTTTAAAGGACTTTTTATCCTATATTGAAGTGTTTTTAAACACCCCCTATTTATGGTTGTATTTTATGCAATTTGTGAGTTACATCATAAGTGACTTTTTGCGCTACTATTATTCTTCATTCATATTATATTGACCTGTTCATTAACACTCATGATTTAAACCAAAACTGGGCTTTCAATTGAATTAACCTTTGAGCAAACAAAAATCAATTATGACTTGCATTCATGCACAACATACCTAAGCCAAACTCATCAATGACCGGCTGGTATGCAGGTCCTCCAGGCCTGTAACTTTGGTGTCCAAATTTATCACAATCTATGAGAGCAGCTCCAAGGGCCTCCAGCCTTTTTGCAATAGAAGACTTCCCACTGCCGCTGCCTCCCGTTAAACCGATGATGTAAGGCCGAGGTGGGATACTGCGGTTCACCTGCAGAAACATTAACCAAATTCACTTTTAAAATACCATATAACCAAACACGCTGACATTTCTTTCTTGTTTTTGGGGGAATAAACATGCAGAAGTGATCAACTTGAAGGAAATAATCTTATCAACATGTGCTAAAGTTTTTAAAGCCTTGTTTTAATGTATAACTTGTAATTACGTACACAGGGCAGACATATTTGTTCATTACATATGCAGCCATTACTTCTGCATCCGGGCATCCAGGTTTTCTGCATCCAGGTTTTCAAGCAGGCTCTCTCCCCCCGACTAAGACGGGATGCTACAAGCCGTTGGGGGAACCCCCGGCGATTAGGTCACACGGTGCCACATGCGCCAATTTGTAATTCGAGCAGGTGACTAAATAGTGGCACGCTTGTGTAAAAGTTGTCCACGTACAAATGGTACCCCTTTCCGGATAAGGGTGACACCAAGTCCCAAACTATCTTGCAGCTGCTCCCTAAGTAGTTTGGGCAGGTGGGGGGCTCCACAGTGTTTTTGCAAGTGACAGTAATCTGTTGATTACTACACTTACCTGGGTGGGGTGGGCTGGGCAGAGGGGTTAAACGCAGGTGCTGGCCGGAATCAGTGCTGATCGTGCAAACACTGTGTTTTGGGAACCCTAAACTATGGGGACGCTAGTATAGTTCTGATCAGATCAGATATTGATCTTTTCAAACACTATACTAGTAATGGAAGTGTATGTGCGTGTGTGTGTGTGGTAATCAAGGGGTTATTTCTAACTATGCGGTTCTGCGCTTTTTAGACTGACACTAACACTAGCTATGAGAGCGATGGATATCGAGGACCTTCCCAGTATGAGGCCGGGTATACTTATACAGTGCCGGTCCGTAATCGATACAATGAGGTACCAGGGTTTGATAACCCAAAGACTCCCACTCAGAATCGCCCTTTTCCATGGAGGGGGGGCGGGACAGAGGGGGGAGAAGAGGGGGGAAACCCTGGAGGGGGAAACCCATGGGTGCACAAACGGATTATTGGAGGCCACCGCTCCCCCATTTAGACAACCAAGCGAACCGCCCCTGGCCAAGGGTAGACGCACAGTCAGAGGTTGTAGAGCTGGATATAAACTCCAAAAAAAGGAGGGAAAAGGACTAAGAGGTATCTACAATCTTACGAACACTTCCCTCACAGAAAAGGAAACAAATATATTAAATGCAGGGTTAAAATGTGCGGCCCAAAGGCCAATTAATAAATTCAATGTGTACGTTGATATCCACAAGTACATTAGGAAGATAAATTTAAGGCGATACATCCTAAACCCCAATAGAAATATTGTGAATAATGTACAATATGGTTCAAGTGGTGCTATAGGAAAAGATAGTGGTCTAAAAAATAGATCAGTATTCAATCCGCCTCAACCTGCTAATCAATGAATAGAGGTATTCAAACAGTCTGTGCTCCGAGATTTGGAGAAAATTATCCCTATAAAAGGATGTCAATCCTCTTTACATCAGACATGGCCTTGAACTATTAGAAAAGCGTAAGCACATCATTATCAGGCCAGCTGATAAGGGAGGAGGGGTCGTGATACTAGACAAAGTATTTTATGACCAACAGTTGTCTGATATGTTATCTGACACAACCACATATGGCGTGATGCCTGGTAATCCGAACTTTTCCTATCGAAAGGAATTGGAAGGATTAGTGGATATAGGTTTTCGAGAGAGAATCCTAACTAAAAAGGAAAGGAGGTATTTGATACCGAGTTATAGTAGGATTCCTACTATTTATACTTTGCCTAAAATCCACAAAAATTATAAGAACCCCCCCCCCCGCCAAGACCCATTGTAAACAGCATCAATTCCGTTACCTCTAGAATCGGGCAGTATTTGGACTTCTTACAGGATAAGAAGTTTAATTTATTCATAAATGATCTAGAGGAGGGGATATCTAGTACAATCTCAGTATTTGCAGATGATACTAAACTAGGCATGCCAATATCTTCTATGCAGGATGTGGAAACCTTGCAAGCGGACCTGAACAAAATAACGGGGTGGGCAACTACATGGCAGATGAGATTTAATGTTGAAAAATGTAAAAGTAATGCACTTGGGGGCCAGAAACCAGAAAGCAAGCTACTCACTAGGGGGGGAACCTCTGGGTGAGTCTAGGATGGAAAGGGACCTGGGGGTACTGGTAGACAACAGGCTTGGCAGTGGCATGCAATGCCAAGCCGCCGCAAGCAAAGCCAACAGAATACTGGGTTGTATAAAAAAGGGGATTCACTCCAGAAATAAAGAGATTATTCTTCCACTCTACAAGACTCTGGTCCGGCCACATCTGGAGTATGCTGTCCAGTTCTGGGCACCGGTCCTCAGGAAGGATGTGCTGGAACTGGAGAAAGTCCAGAGAAGGGCAACAAATATAATTAGGGGAATGGAGGACATCAGCTATGAGGAAAGACTACAAGCACTGAACCTATTCTCTCTGGAGAAGAGACGATTGAGGGGGGATATGATATTAATGTACAAATACTGTACTGGCGACCCTAGCATAAGGAACAAACTATTCAGAGAGAGGAGATACAATAAGACACGTGGCCACTCACTAAAACTTGAGGAAAGGCGGTTTAACCTTAAAGTGCGTAAGGGGTTCTTCACTGTAAGAGCGGTAAGGATGTGGAATTCTCTTCCACAAGCAGTCGTATCAGCAGGGAGCATTGATAGTTTCAAAAAACTATTAGATGGACACCTTAAAGACCACAACATACAGGGGTATACAATGTACGGTTAAAAGCAAACACACACACACATCATAGGTTGAACTGGATGGACTGATGTCTTTTTTCAACCTCACTAACTATGTAACTATGATAGCGTCCGAAGTTTAAGATCCTATTTGAAGGATACTAAAGATTTTCTGACAATTATAAGAGAGATTGAGTTACCACAGGGAGATGTATTTGTAGTCACTGCAGATGTGGCCTCCCTGTATACAGTGATTCAGCATGCTCTCCTGGCCCTGAATTGGGCCTTGTGTCAGCGATCAGATATTCCATTCCCCCAGAAGAGATTCCTAGGATCTATTTTTACAATTTTGTTTGTCCCATAACTACTTTTGGTATGGGGGCACGTTCCACTCCCAGAAGAGGGGCGTTGCCATGGGCGCAAAATATGCCCCGAGCCTAGCAAATCTCTTCATGGGGGAGTGGGAGGATCGCTACATTTATGCTGCTGCCAGGGAGGAACTCATCTTATACAAGCAATATATAGATCAGTGGTTCTTAACCTGGGTTTGATCGAACCCCAGGGGTTCGGTGAGTCAGTCTCGTGGGTTCGGCGGAGGTCAAGACACACAACCGACTCATATGATTGATGACACGCCCCGCTCATTGGCTGCAGGTGATCACGCAACATCGCTTGGCCTATCTGTGCTGCAGGGAATTTGGCGCGCCCAGTAGTCGAATTGTAACTGTCGTGATGGTACGTCGTGTGATTTCAACATATCTTTGCGAGCAATCCTTTGAGGATGCTGGGCATAAAAACGAAGAAAAGGAACAGACTTTGTTGCGAAAATGACGAGAGTGGCACTTGCCAAGATAAAGCCGCGCATTTCTGAATTGGTCTCTGAAAGAAAACAGCAGAAGTCACACTGATTTGCAGTAAATATTCATTATTATGTTTTTGTGTGAAAATCATGTTTTAATGGTTTTGTTCTTTAATGGTTTTGTTCATTTTGTGCACCTATGTATAAATATATACCTATGTTTTGAATTTGAAAAAATCATATTTAATTTTTCCAATTAAGAGGGGTTCAGTGAATGCGCATATGAAACTGGTGGGGTTCAGTACCTCCAACAAGGTTAAGAACCACTGATATAGATGATCTATTCTTTGTATGGGCAGGTAGTGAGGCTTCTTTGAAGGCCTTTTCAGATGGCCTCAATGTTAATAATAATAATATCAGACTTGAATTTAATTGTAAGCATCCATTATTTGGATGTAGAGGTCATAGTGCAGGATTCTAAGTTGGTAACGATGGCTTATTTTAAGCCGACCGACAGAAATGGGTATTTACCTGTGCATAGCGGTCATCACAGCACATGGTTAAAAAATATACCCAAGGGACAATTCCTACGCGTACGGAGAAACTGCACGACAGATTTGGATTATCAACAGCAGGCCATGATTATCAAAAAACGGTTTTGGAACAAACATAGAGAGGTTGAACAGATTTTCCGCAACAACTGGAACATTTTGCAGATGGATAAGTTTATTGGAAAAGCCATACCAGAAAAGCCGGTTTTCATATATAGAAGAGCACCTCGTTTTGGAGATAAATTGGTGAAAAAGGTCTTGGATCCTCCTGTCAGACCAAATTTTTTTTGGGATAACAGGGTGGGTTAAAGGTTAAAGTCCATCTTAGGGTTCATATGTCCTTTACATCGACGGCCAATGGGCGGAGCTTTGAGATCCAAGACCTTATCACTTGTAGGTTGACACATGTGGTGTATGGCCTCCAGTGTCCTTGTGGGTTGATCTACATTGGTCGTACTAAGAGGACGCTGGGAAAAAGGGTCTCCGAACACATAGGGAACATCTGCAAAGGTTACAAATATCATAGTGTCTCCCTGCATTTCAGGCACCATCACAATAGGGACCCCTCTGGATTGCTTTTCTGGGGGATCGAGAAAGTGGATCAGGTATGGAGAGTTTCAAACCATGTTAGGGAACTGTCCAAAAGAGAAACCTTCTGGATCTACCAGACCAATGCTCGTGTTCCAAATGGTATGAATGTCAAGCTCGACATTAATTGTTTTATCAGTAATTATTAATTTTAGGAGACTAGTGGTCAGCTGGTGTTTATAAGATTTTCCTCTTTGACCCCGTTTTAGACAACTAGACAGTTTAGGGAACATATATTACTACTTGGAGTTTTACTTGCTATTCTATTCTTCCATTTTTAACCACCTTTACTTGCTATTCTATTCTTCCATTTTTAACCACCTTTTAAACTGTAGTTTTAGGATTATGGCATCAATTTAATTTTAAATTACCTCAGGTAGTTTTTAGGATTATGATCTTTTATAATTGTTGATGTTAATTATTTACATGACCTAGGTCAATAAGTTATTTAATATTTTGTACATTTTATATTATTCAATTATTATCTTGATATGTCTGGAGTCCATGTAATTATGGCTCTGGTTCTAAATAGAATCATGACATATTTAATCATATGGAGTTTTTTTTTTGTCTGTACCTTTTAACAGTCATTCATTTTTCGCATCTTACCCTCCTGGACTGAGCCCCGCAATGTGTAGATGCATTCTCATCAATTTTTTAATTGTGTGATTGCAGGCCTATCATGGTCATAGAAGTTCGTAACATTGATACACAAATTATTATGGGGCGATTAGCAAGGAGTGGAGGATATGAGGAAGTATGGCTATTTGTGTATAATGATGTATGCTACGCTAATTAATTTTGGTTTGGCGGTATGCACAGTTCACAATTTTCCCCGGTGTTTTATACAAAAAAACGGCAGCAGTTGATGTGTCTGTATGTTTACGCAGTGCACATGTGTGTTAGTTGTTAATAATGCTACCGCTAATTAATTTGGGGGTTTTGTGTAAGAATATAATAGACTGTGGGTTTTGGGTGACATATCAGTACGGTGACTCCACTGTCTGCAGGATTTGGATGTATGCTGATGCTGAACTTCCGGCTCGCGGCTGGGAGTGGACGCTGTGTTACCGCCCAGTCTTGATAGTATTTAAATGAGGTGGCCGGGCTGCGTGCTCACGCCCTCAGTTGAAATCAGTGATGATGAAACGCGCCAGTGCGTGAGCACGCGGCTACCAAGGCAACCCTGCATAGCGTCCTACGTCACGCTGTCGATACGGCCGTAGAACCAGGAAGTCAGCTACAGAGGCACCCAGTCCTTGCGGCGCGGTGGAGGCAGTGTTTGTGGTGGGAGAAGCAGGGGAAATTCCTTCGGTACACCGATATGCTTGAAACTTCTTATCCCATGTGAGTGTAAATCCTTTTAATCAATAAATATTTTGTGTGGTACGTGTTACGCTATGGGTCCCCTTGTTTTCATTGCATGTGATCATAATATGAGGATATGAGGAATCGCTGATCCATATTGACAAGCTTATACCAGGACCTGGAGGTGGATCGCCATTTGATAGTGGAGGATCACTTGATTTGGTCAAAAAGCGCTTGATCCTTGCAATGAGGGTACGTTTTTAATACCTAGGGGAGCACGTCGGTGTGGTGAAGGCTCTTGGTGGGGTTTGGATGAATAGAGGAAGATCTGTCTTGGGACTATTCCACACTATTCTAATCTTTCCATTGCTGTGAATAAGAGACTTGCATGACATATTGTTGCATGCCGATTTGCCAACAGGAAGTTTATATTGATTGATTAAAAATAGAGCTGATCACATTCATTGATTTGAATTATTGACATATTCGCCTCTCTTGTCAGTAAGAGTGTATTAGCGCTGCTAGTGCATATATGGGCTTGGTTTATATACGCACCTTTTGGATAACACTGGCTAATGTCACCTGTGTCACTAATAATAGTTATCAGAAAAAAAAAAACTGTACACTATAAAAGTGACACTGTGGCAGGGCACTGAAGGGGTTAACTGGGGTGATCAGGGGGGGATCAGGGGGTTAAATCTTTATGGGGGGGTGGTGGGGACCCTAAACCTCCTTTGGGATAGAAACTAACTCGCTAGCTCAAACTCAAGTCACAATCACACTAATACAAAATACAGTAAAACACTATATTACGTGTGTATTAGTGTGCAATGTGCCAGGGGGAAGGGGTTAACTGGATGTGATCAGGGGGTTAAATCTTTATTGTGAGGGGGTGGAGGGTATCCTAAGGATAAAAGCAACGGTGGCAATCGCTAAACCTGGTCACAAGTCACACTTATACGGGTATATAGAAAATGATATATACTGTATACAGTGTGTGTTGTGACAGGGGGTGTAGGGGTGATCAGGGGGTTAAATCTTAATTTTGGGGGGTAGGCGGGGACCCTAAAGCTCCTTGGGACAGAAACGAACTTACTAGCGCTAATTCAGGTCACAAACACACCAATACAAAATACAGAAAAACAGTATATTAGGTTTTTATTAGTGTGCAATGTGACAGGGGGAAGGGGTTAACTGTGGATGATCAGGGGGGATCAGAGAGTTAAATATTTATTTGGGGGGGGGTGGCAGGTATTTTGAGTGAAAAAGGGAGGGCCGCAAGCGCTACACCTGGTCACAAATCACACTTATACAGGTATATAGGAAAATGCTATATACTGTATACAGTGTGTGTTGTGACAGGGGGTGTAGGGGTGATCAGGGGGTTAAATCTGTATTGGGGGGGTGGCGGGGACCCTAAACCTGCTTTGGGACAGAAACTAACTCGCTATCGCTAATTCAGGTCACAAACACACTAATACAAAATACAAAAGAACAGTATATTACGTTTGTATTAGTGTGCAATGTGACAGGGGGGATGGGGTTAACTGTGGGTGATCAGGGGGGGATCAGGGGGTGAAATCTTTATTGGGGGGGTGGCGGGTATTTTAAGTGAAAAAGGGGGGGGGTCGCAAGTGCTACACCTGGTCACAAATCTTCATGCTGTATACAGTGTGTGTTGTGACAGGGGGTGTAGGGGTTAACTGGGGGGGGCGATCGGGGGTTAAATGTGCCTAAATGTGCCTATCTAAGTGTAAATGTGTGTGATTGGTGCAATACTTACAGTTAGATGTGCTCTCCTCTCACGTTGGATCCAAAAAGGATCATGGGAGCGGAGGACACATCTTTTCTGAGCCTGTGTTTACATTACACAGGCTCAGCACAGAATCTAATTGGGCAGAACCGATCAACAGGTCCAGGCCAAAAATCATTGGGCTGAACCTGATGACTGATCGGTTCTGAACCCAATCAAGCCATTGGCGGCGGCGGGGGGCGTGGGAGCATGCACTGGACCGGCGGGAAGTGCCGACATAGACCTACGTTACTTTGCCTGGCCGGGGCTGACTGCTGACGTAGATAGTCGTGCAGCGGTCGGCAAGTGGTTAAACAGGATTGGCCCCAGGACAGAACCCTGGGGGACCCCACTTTCCACACCCATCCAATCCGAGTACTCCCCCATTAATCACCACCCTTTGCACTCTCCCCTGGAGCCAGTTCTTTATCCAGGTACTCACCTTATGGTCCATACCTACCCTCCTCAGTTTGAACAGTAAGCGTTTGTGGGGAACGGTGTCAAAGGCCTTTGCAAACTCCAGATACACCACATCCACAGGCTTACCTTTATCTAGGTGGCAGCTCACTTCATCATAGAAGGTTAATAGATTGGTTTGGCAAGAACGATTTTTCATGAATCCATGCTGATTACTACTAATACCACCATTTTCATTACTAAAGTCTTGTATGTGGTCCCTTAACATCCCCTCCATATTTATCATATAACTATTGCACAAAGCATTCAGCACCTTCATACTCAATAGGTTATATAATTCTATATTTATATGTACCACCATCTTTAATTATTTTTTATATATTTAGAGAAGTAGTGCCACCATCCTTTATCATCTACATTTCAATCCTAAGAATATTGCAACTGCTTTAGCTCCTTCTATTCTAAACTATATAACCTCAACGAATACCCCACTGAGCCGCAACCAGACCACATAGCAATTATAGAGACTTCCTCTCCTCCTTGGACCTCCCCTCCTTAACCTCTGAATAGGCATGCTCGCTAGCTCAACCTTCCTCAGTTCAAGAGACGCAGAATGCTATCAAATCACTTTCCTCGCACCAAGCTCCGGGCCCTGACGGCTTTAGTAATGAGTACTACAAAACCTATCATGCCTCTTTAGCCCCCCACTTATGCGAATGCCTGAATAGGATTCTTGCTACAGGTGAAATTTCTCCCAAGTCTCTTGAGGCCGTCATTATGACTATCCACAAACATGGCAAGTCTTCTCATGACCCATCCAATTATCGTCCCATTTCATTCCTTAACACAGACCGCAAAATTTATGCTAAACTTTTGGCCTCTTACATTGCACAACACATGCCGGCTCTTGTACACTCAGATCAGGTTGGTTTTATACCCCACTGTCAGGCCTCTGATGGAATGCGATAGTTTGTAGACCTTATCCACTGGGCCGAACATCCTCGAACGCCTTCTCTGCTGATATCATTAGATGCAGAGAAGGAATTGATAGAGTACACTGGGGGTTACTTGGAGGAGCTTTTAAAGCAGTTTGGTATCACTGGCAAATTTTTGCGGGCCATCCTTAGTCTCTATTCCTTCCGAAAGTCAAGGTTTGGACCTCAGGCATCCTCACAGACTCTTTTCCTATCACCAATGGCACAAGTTAGGGGTGCCCACTCTCGCCCCTGGTTTTTGCCTTGGTGATAGAGCCCCTGGTGCAGGCAATATGCTGGAACCCCCAGATCTCTGGGATCCCCGTAGGAGATGAAGCTCACAAAATAGGCCTGTATGTGGACGACATCCTCATTGCCTTAACTGACCCATTACAATCACTCCCCGCCATATGTCAAGTGCTAGAAAAATTTAGCACCATCTCCATGTATAAATTGAATCATTCCAAATCTGCAATGATAGGAATATCACTCCCCCCCCCCCCTCCAACCTCAAGCTTGAGATATCCAAAAAGTTCTCCTAGGCTCCGAAATCCACTATGACCTACCTAGGTATACAACCTACGTCCCCAGCTTCCATGCTACTGCGAGCTAATCATGCAGCCTTGCTTCAAAAGAGGCACTCAATCGGCCACGCCATGTCGTCCATGACTGCATCTTGGGCCAGGCGAATAGCCTTAGCCAAAATATTCCTACTTCCACATGTCCTCTACTTCTACTAGACCCTTCCACTGCCACTTCTTCCAGATGACTTAGCCAAAATCCAACATACTCTTAACACCTTTGTTTGGGCAGCTCGTAAACCTCGACTGAAGGCATCTACTTTAAGCATACCCACGGCTTGTGCGGGCCTGGAGCCACAGATGTTAAAGCATACTATAAAGTGGTAATTTTGGACCAAGCAAAGCAGTGGTGGACTATACAATCAAATATCCCATGGATTCAAATTGAGTCTGCAGCAGAGAACGGCGCCCTAAAACCTGCTAAACATGGAAGGCTATCTGTCAGACATCTCAGGGGATACATATCGAAGCTCTTCAACATCTCCCCTTACTTTCACTGCAACTTCTTTCTCCGGACCTATCAGTACATCACTGGCATATGGCCGGAATTACAACAATTGCAGACCTATTCCATCTCCAAAGTCTCAGGAGCTTCCAACAAATTTCCTCAACCTATGGACTCCCTAGCAAAGACTTTTTTCATATACCCAAGGATTCGACATCTTCTCTCCTCTCTACAACTATCCACAAAAACAGATACCAAGGAGGTGCTTTCATTGTTTACCAAAACAAAGGATAAGCCTAAGGGAATATCCTTTCTATACAAAAGTTTAACCTGTCCCTCTGCCACAGACAAATCTACCACAAAGACTTTTTGGGAGCACAAGCTGCAACTCTCTTACCCCTCTGAAGCATGGTATTGCACTCTTCGACTACCTCTTACTCTATCTAGAAATTTCTCCCACTGGGAAACTTTAATGAAAATATATCATAAATGGTATTACACACCGGTCAAACTAGCGAACATTTCATCCTCCTACTCTCCGAAAATGCTGGAGGAATTGCAACGCAATCGGAGATATCCTCCACATCTGGTGGGATTGCCCAATAATTCTCCCCTACTGTAAAGGAGTATCGGCCCTTATCTCTAGTGTGACTAATTCTACCCAATGTCTTACCCCACAAATGGCTCTCTTTGGTCTAAGCTCTCTACCATGGCCCGAAAAATGCCTCCCTATTACGCATCATATTCTAATCTCAGCACGCATAGTATTGGCTAGGACATGGAAAAACCCCTCTCCGCCAACCATCACTGCACTTGCTAATACTATTAATGAGCATTGCAATATTCTTCTCAAGAGCACACAAGATAAATTCCACAAACATTGGTCACCATGGTTAATACACCCCAGAAGCATCAAACTTTGACAATTATTATAACAGTCTCTAATGATCTATCTGGATTTATTCATCACTAAACCCCAATTTTTTAGACCAAGGAAAGTCTGGATGGAACGTGTGTCAATATAAAACTTAGCTGTTCACTCACACATGGCCACCTGACCTCTGACTAACTGCACAGTCTCTTTATGTTCTCATCTGAAACTCACTTTCTTCATCACCTTCACCAGCTAGTTCTTTTATACTTCCTCTAGACGGGCATTTACGCCTCACCCTCAGGGTTTAGACGTCGACCACCGTTACTACCACATAGTTGTTACATTACAGTTGGAATAAAAAATTTATACACAAGTTTTAACCTGAATATTGGTTGCTATTAGCTATGTAACTTTAAGGTAAGTTTGTTGATTCTTACACATAAACCCGTGTTCCTTTATACTGCTTGTTTATTTGTTTACTTCTTGTTTAAGTGCAAAGAAAACAAAATTATTTGAAACAAAAAGGTGAACTAGCCAGAGTTGGGCACTCTTGAAAACTCCTACCTGCTGAAAAAAAAATATGATGTGGGTGAAAAGGAACTTGCGGTCAGGGGACTCTAAAAGAATTGTGCCATCTACTCGAAGAAGAACCCTTACCTATAACTGTGTTTACAGACCACCGTAATCTAGAGTATCTACGTGCTGCCAAAAGATAATGTCCCCGTCAAGCCCGCTAGGCCTTGTTCTTCTCCAGATTCAACTTACAGATCACCTAGCACCCTGGGTCAAAGAATCAAAAAGTAGATGACCTGTCAAGCATATATGAAAAAACAAACAATAGATCACACCCAAGACACCATTCTACTCCCACACCAATTCCTAGCAATACAGGTCTTACTCCTAGACTGTATACGCAACTCGGCAGTCCAACCACCCCTCTACCTCCTCTGACCCAGAAACAAGGACTGTGGTACTAAAACGAACAGCTGTATGTACCACCCTCACTCTAGTCCAAGGTAATTAGCCAGTTCTATGATACCCTCTCAGCAGGCCATGGAGGAGGAGTTACCCAGACACTTGAAAACATTAGCTGTTATTTTTGGTGGCCGTCTATCAAGAGGGACATCAGGGATTACGTCCTCTCGTGCGATGTATGTGACCAGTCAAAGATGCCAAGGATAAAACCATTGGGCCTTCTACAACCTCTGGCAGTTCCTCAAAGGCCATGGACCAACATAGCCATGGAATTTATTGTGGATCTACCCCATCACACAAACACAACACCATCATGGTGTGGTAGTGGATAGATTCACAAAGATGGCACGTTTCATTCCTTCCATAGGATTCCCATCTGCCACCGAATCTGCCTCCTTTTTCCAGCAAAACATATTTCGCCTACATGGATTGCCCCAAACCATCATCACTGATCAAGGTTCTCAATTCACCTCCCGTTTCTGGTCCCATTTTTGTAGTCACCTAAAGATTCAGTGCTGTTAATCTTCAGCTTATCATCCTCAGACCAACAGCCAAACAGAACATACCAACCAGACGTTAGAACAATATCTTCGCTGTTTCACCACGCATCTTCAAGACGATTGGCTATCTTTGCTTCCCAAAGCAGAGTTCTCCATTAACCACATGCACCACTCCAGCAAGATGACACCTTTTTATGCCAACTATGGTTTCCATCCATGTGCCTTTCCTTAGCTGTCTTGTTCTAATACAGTGCTTGATGTAGCCTCACGTCTGAACAAACTCAGACAACAAAGGCATATGTTGCAATGGACCCTGAAAATAGTACAACAACGCCACAAAGGATATGCCGACAAGAAAAGGTCCCCAGCACCCACCTATGTGCCAGGGGACAAAGTCTGGATGTCCACAGAGCATATGCATTTGTCCTGCCCTTCACGGACGTTGGGACCAGGCTACATAGGGCCTTTCACTGTAACCGAGATATCTCCAGTGGCTGTTCGTCTAGATCTCCCTTCCACCTATCAGCTACACCCTGTTTTCCATGTATCCCTCCTAAAACCATGGAAACCCAACAAGTTCCCTTCCTGTATTGTTGCGCCACCCACTCCAGTGGTTGTAGATGGCTCTGAAGAATTTGAGGTCCAGGAGATCCTCTACTCCAGACGTCGTAGGGGAAATCTGGAGTATCTCATCCAATGGAAGGGGTATGGCCCGGAGAACAGATCCTGGGAGCAGGCCAGGAATGTCCACGCACCTGCCAAGGTTAGAGCTTTCCACAGGAGACACCCAGGTCAGCCAACCCTATTTTGCGCCTTGAGGTCGCGTCTAGGGAGGGGGCCCTGTCACGGCACTGCCGTGTACTTACCCGCTCCTGGGCGCCCGTGGTATCCTCGTGGTGGAGTTGTGGCATTTGCCGCTCTCAGAGACCTCTCTCCTGGGTCTGAGGTTGTTCCCGCTCTCTCTCGCCGCCGAGGCAAGATAAAGGCTGCCATACGGACCCAGTTCTTCACAGGGTGGAGGTGGAGGGCTGTGGATCTGGTAGGGGAAGGAAGGTCAGAGACTATGGTGTATATCAAGATGGCGCCGGGTCCCTGACTTCCCTTTATAACTCCTGTGCGCCCCACCTACTAGGGGGAGGTAGGCGATCATGTGATCCTGGCTCTCTATTTAAACCAAGCATGCCTTCCAGTCAGTGCTTGGTTATTTTCCTTGCTCTCGTATACCTACCTTTTTTTCTGATTCTCAGCTCGTGTTCCTGGTTCCTGACCCTTGATCTTCTGTTTGACTCTCCCTGCCTGCCACCTGACCTGACTCAGGATTGATCGACTTCTCTTGCCAGCCACCTGCCCTGACTTCGGGTTGACGGACCTCGCTTTCTTCTTCTTCCCATTAAAGGCCTCAGTGCCACCACAGACCCTTCGGGACCCTGTCCCCACTTCCAGGTGCTCCTGAGGGTCGTGTTTTTGTAAGGGAGTGCAGTTCTGCTGCAATTGGGTTCCGTCACTGTTTCAAGACCCTAGGAGGGTTGTGACAGGTGATCAAATACCATCAAAAGAAAGCTCTATTTGTTGGGAAAATAAAGGACATCAATTTTATTTGGGTACAGCGTCGCATGACCGAGCAATTTTCAGTTAAAGCAAAGCAGTGCCGTATCGGAAAAAATGGCCTGGTCATTAAGGGGGTAAAACCTTTCGGGGCTGAAGTGGTTAAGGCATATTTCTACACTCATCAAACACCTAATAAATAGGTGGTACTACACCAGGTTCAAGGTCAGATGTCTATTTTAGCAATTTCAAGCTCACCCGAACTGTTGCTTTAAATCAGATAAACACATTCTAGGTGCATCAAAAAAAGAAAAAGGTGTTTAAAGTCTTTGTTTTCTTTAGAAAGCAGCCGTAGCCTGAACAGAAGAGATTGTTTCCTGGCAGCATGCTACAAAACTTTTGGGAATTCGCAAAGCTCATACTTCCTGCTGACTATGAAGCTCTAGCTCAGACTCAATGAGATTCAACTTATCAAACCTCAGCAAATTCCTTCCATACAGAAAGCAAAGTCTCTCTGCAGCTTGCAGTCAGGGGACAGGCTTTTCTACTAAGGTTATGGCTGCTTTTTAAAGAAATCAAACTTTGACACTCAAAACTTTGCATACCTTTTGTATTTATGCGCTCTGGAAAGAACTTTGCCGATTCAAAGTAAAAGCTCAGTTTGGGTTTAGCACTCAGATAATCAATGATGATTAGCAAAACATTCCAATTAATTTCCTGTATTATTATCGTAACGTATATGTGTTATGAGGTACTTTACAAAGTACAAGGAACCATTCACATAAATCACTGCCCTAGCACGGAGCTTACTTAGTGACAAGACTGTTATAAAAGTTTCTCAATTAGATTAAAGTCAGGTGCCATAGGTTTCTAAAGTTTACAAACTGTTGCCTGAATAAATAAGCACAACATTGTTTACAGAACAAGGAAAAGAAAAGTGCTGGTGTAAAAAAAAAAAAAAAAAAAAAAAAAAGAGTGTAAAAAAGGATGCTTACAGTTGGAGGTCTCAGCAGGGTCCCTAATAATCTGTTCCTGAGACTAGAAGAACTAATTTTCTCCTCTTCAATGCTGGAGTGTTGAGGATCTGTGACCAGCTTGATTTCATGAACATCCAGTTCTTCGAGCCCCTAGAGAACATAGTTATGTTGAAAAAAGACAAAAGTGCATCTGGCTCAACCAATAAAAAACAAAAAAAAAAAAAAACAGTAAAGAAACCCCAACCATACAATCCCATATATACAATCCTATACCCACAGTTGATCCAGAGGAAGGCCAAACAAAAAACAGAAAAGCATGATCCAATTTGCTACAGCAGGGGAAAAATATTCCTTCCTGATCCCCGAGAGGCAATCGGATATTCCCTGGATCAACTTTACCTATAAATATTAGTACCCATTTATATTATGTACATCCAGGAAAAAATGTAGGCCTTTTTTAAAGCAATCTAGTTAGCTAGCCAGAACCACCTCTGAAGGGAGTTTATTTCCACATTTTCACAGCTCTTACGGTGAAGAAACCTTTCCGTATTTGGAGATGAAATCTGTTATCCTCTAGACGTAAAGAGTGCCCCCTTGTCCTCCGTGTTGACCTTAAAGTGAATACCTCAACACTAAGTTCACTATATGGACCCCTTATGTATTTATACATGTTGATAAAATCCCACCTTAATCTACTCTTCTCAAGAGAGAATAAATTCAGTTCCTTAATCTTTTCTCATAGCTGAGCTCCTCCATGCCTCTTATCAGTTTGGTTGCCCTTCTCTGCACTTTCTCCAGTTCCCCGATATCCTTTTTAACCACTTAAGACCCGCAAGATTTTACCCCCTTCCTGACCAGGGCCTATTTTGCGATTCGGCACTGCGTGACTTTAAAGGACAATTGCGCGGTGGTGCGACGCTGTACCTAAACAAATTTGACGTCCTTTTTTTCCCACAAACAGAGCTTTCTTTTGGTGGTATTTGATCACCTGTGCGATTTTTTGATCATGCGCTATAAACAAAAAAAGAGCGTCAATTTTGCAAAAATAGCAATATTTTTCACATTTTTTTATATGAAATTCCAAAAAAAAAAAAAAGTAAAAATCAAAATTTTGCGGTACTGCGAAATTGCGGCGGACAGATCGGACCCTTGACTGACATTTTTGACACTTTTGGGGTTACCAGTGACATTTCTACAGTAATCAGTGCTATACATATGCACTGTTACTGTAAAATTACACTGGCAGTGAAGGAGTTAACTTTTTTTGAGAGGGAGGGGCTGTGTGTATCCCTAGGGGCATGATTCTAACTGTGACTGGCTGTGGCTTGAGCTGTAGGAACAGTGATCAACGGCCCTATATAGTAGAACCGTATGATCACTGTTTCTACACAGGGGAGAATGACAGGCGGCTTGTTTACATCAGCCGCCTGACTTTCTCCCTCTGCAGCGACGATCGCCGAGTGACCGGCGGATATCGGGTCCGCCGGTCACACGCGTGCGGGGGGGGGGGGGGGTCCGTGACCACGCGGGGGCGCACGCTCGCTCCCTAGACCCTCACAGGCTAGCGACGTAGATCTACGTCACTTTGCCTGTGAGGGGCTGACTGCCGACGTAAATAGTCGTGCGGCAGTCGGCAAGTGGTTAAGAACTGGTGCCCAAAACTGAACTGCATATTCCAGATAAGGTCTTACTAACAATTTGTCCAGGGGCAAAATGATATCTCTCTCTCTGGAGTCCATGCCTCTGTTAATACAAGAAAGGACTTTGCTTGCTTTGGAAACCGCAGCTTGGCATTGCATGCTATTATTAATCTTAGGATCTACCAGAACACACAGATCCTTCTCCGCTAAGGATTCCCCCAGTTCTACTCCCCCTAGTATGTATGCTGCATGCATATTCTTAGCCCCCAAGTGCATAACTTTACATTTATCAACATTGAACCTCACTGGCCACATAGTTACCCAATAAAACAGTGCATTGAGGTCAGCTTGTAAGTTGGAGACATCCTGTAAAAAAGTTATGCCAATGCAAAGCTTGGTGTCATCTGCAAAGACTGAAATGTTATTTTTTATTCCAGACCCTATATCATTAATAAAGTTATTAAAAAGTAAGGGTCCCAACACTGAACCTTGGGGTACACCACTGATAATCTTAGACCATTCAGAGAAAGAATCATTAACCACTACTCTCTGAATTCTATCTTTTAGCCAATTTTCTATCCATTTACAAGCTGATATTTCCAAGCCAGTAGACTTTACCTTACACATTAGCCGATATGATATGATATCAATGTACAAATACTGTACTGGTGACCCGAGCATAACGAACAAACTATTCAGAGAAAGGAGATACAATAAGACACGTGGCCACTCACTAAAACTAGAGGAAAGGCGGTTTAACCTTAAAGTGCGTAAGGGGTTCTTCACTGTAAGAACGGTAAGGATGTGGAATTCTCTTCCACAAGCAGTCGTATCAGCAGGGAGCATTGATAGTTTCAAAAAACTATTAGATGGACACCTTAAAGACCACAACATACAGGGGTATACAATGTACGGTTAAAAGCAAACACACACACGCATCATAGGTTGAACTGGATGGACTGATGTCTTTTTTCAACCTTACTAACTATGTAACTATGTAACTATGGGGAGCTGTGTCCAATGCTTTTGCAAAATCCAAGTGTACTACATCCACAGCCAACTCTATCCAAGGTTTTACTTAATGTTAAAGTGTGTTTGTTTGGCAACTTCTGTCTTTCATCAATCCATGCTGTCTGATGCTTAAAATATTTTTTTCCAGCAAGAACTCATCTATGTGGTCTTTTCTTAAACTCTCCAGTATCTTCCCGACTATAGAAGTTAAACTAACAGGTCGATAGTTATTTGGCAAAGATGTTGATCCCTTTTTAAATATAGGCACCACATTGGCCCTATGCCAATCCAGTGGTACTATTCTAGTCCTTAACGAGTCCCTAAAAATTAGAAACAAAGGCTTTGAAATTATAGCGCTCAATTATTTTAGGATGCGTGGGTGGAGGCCATCTGGTCCAGGCATTTTATCCACCCTTCGTCTGTCTAAATATTTCTGGACCATTTCACTTTTGAGCCATTGTGGATAATTTGGGGCTGTGTCAATACCATCCTCATTATGGTCATGAGCTCCCACATGCTCCTTTGTATACACAGAGCTGAAGAAAATATTTAATAAATTTGCCTTCTCTTTGTCCCCAGTCAACCACTCCTGATTATTTTGTAAAGGGCCTACATACTCAGACCTAACCTTTTTACTATTAATATATTTGAAGAATTTTTGGGGATTTGTCCTACTATATTTTGCAATCGTCGTTCATTTTTAATTTTTGCTTCCTTGATTTCCTTTTTTTTTATTTCAAATGTTTTATTTAGAAAGTCAGAAACAGTGGAAAAAACAACGGCATAGTAAACAGACAATGGCATTACACAGTGCATATACACCAAAAAGAAAATCAAGAAAATTAACACAGTAGCTATAATCACAATGAGAAGATAGCAGGGATCTAAGAGAGGCCAGCGAAGCCATACCAGTTACGGATGTAAAGAGTGTAAACTAGGCCCCAAGACACCCGAGCACCGACAGACAGATCATTTGAGCCATAGGCAATTCCAACTGTCCCAACCATATTTTAAGAACAGATTATAGAGAGAAAAAGAGGAAGCTGGAATGAGCAAGAGGGTACACACAGGGAGAAAAATAAAAGGGGGGGAGGAAGGATAGGGGAGGGGGGGGGATAGGGGAGGGGGGAAGGGGGGTGTATAGGGGAAACCAGGGCAGATTGAAGGACATGGATGTGAGCAGGTCTCGTAGTTTAATCCTGTGAACCCATCAGAGGTTTTCCCCTGTCAGAGAGGACAAACACATTCCAGAAACCCCAGGTCTTCTCATATCTGTTACGTCTATACTGAGCCGTGAGGGTCAGATCCTCCATTAATTGATCTCTTCCAGTTCGCGCAAACAATCCCTAATAGCGGGCGAGTGGGAGGTCTTCTAATACATGGGAATGCACGACTTGGCCGCACACAGGATATGTGGAAGGATCGACTTTTTGTACCTCCCCAGTGGGATATCGGAAACTTGGAGGAGAAAGAAGGTTGGGGTATCCAGAATTATGTGATCAGTAAGTTCCCCAAAAAGATCCTTAACCGCACTCCAGAACCCGGACAGCCTAGGACACGACCAAAAGACATGCAGCAAAGTCCCCTCTGCCTCCTGACATCTCCAGCACAACCCCGAGGCATTAGGATAGTACTTGTGCAGGAGGGAAGGCACCGGGTACCACCTAGTGAGTACTGTTAGCTCAATTCTCGTCAGGAGGCAATCACGATGATATTACAGCCCTTCAGTTGCTAACCCCCCAATAGGTAATGAATTTCCCCTCCATCCAGCTGGGAGTTATGACGACACACAGCACTCAAATTTAGTGCAGTCACAACTAATTTTATTGCAAGTGTAGCTCTTATTTAAAGCACATTTGTTGAGCAGGAAAGACTGCTCCAAACCCGGTTTACAATTCATCAGTCAAATTACATATCAGACAGAACAATACATGAAAGGGCCTTTGCTTTTGCCATGCATTTGTGTCAATGTGAGGTGTTCCCGTATAATAATTTGTGTCCTGTGACAGAGTCGCCCGGCTGCATTCAGTTGTCATGTGTTAATGTAAGCAATTGTCAATTGTTTACGTAACATGTCTTGTAATCTAAATGCTAAGTATCCAACTGACAAGTGTTCGAATGAATGAATCAACAGGTGTTTACATGTCGTCTAAATGGATGAATGGTTGTCCGTCTTAGCTCGTTACTATGTAAATGCAAGGGGGCCACAGTCTATCGTAGAATGAGCATAAACTGAAATATATATCTGAAATATCATAAGGCATATTAATACAATCTTTCAACCCAACCTTTGATCCCAGCTTATTCATAACGGTGGGATCACTTAGAGTCTCTGAATAGCACAAAACAGGTGACATTATATTCCAAGGTGTATGTAGGCTGGTGACTTGGTTGTGTGCACATAGGGATATAACTTCTTAGAATTCTATCAAATCAAAACAGACATGTTCAATGGGGAGGGCCATAGCTTGCAAGAATCCATGGCCTGAAAAATCCAACTCCATTATTATGGTAATAAAGTCACTACAAAATAGACCATGGCAGCACATACCACCTGTTGACGATGGCATGTGATTTTTCAACATGTCCTAAAGCCTTTTCCAGGAAAGGGCAAAAAATAAACCTCCCGTTTAATAAGAGGAAAAAAATTCCCTTTCAACCCTCGTTTCAAAACGGTCAGACTTAGTCCCTGGCGGCTACAACGTAAAAACAATGTCCTTTGTGTCCAATCGGCTTGACTTCGACTGTAAAGTGGAGACATGAATGTCTCGTGTCTCTCTCTTTTCCTGGGGTGAGCAAGGGCAAAATGAGGAGAGGTTCTCGGGGGGGGGGGGGGGGTGAGCACATGTTGCAAGTAACCAGACAGTGGCTACTAGTGCTCAGCTTGCTACAAAGCGTACCACTGTCGCACGAATGCAAAGTCTTCCAGGAGTAGGGGTGTCCGCTGGCATTGTACCAATGCGTCTGTCTAGATCCAGCTGGAACTCGTCTGGTGCTCGTCGTCACAATCTCCAATGATTCGGCTGGTGCTCATCACAATCTCCGGTAAGTTGTCGTGGGGTCCAGGGGTGGGGCTTCCGTCTGTCGCGATGCGTGGATCCAAACCGGGGAGTCGTCTGTCAGTACCGCTGTTCTGGTCACTGCTTGAACTGTTGCAGGAGGTCCGTGGGGTCGGTCTAGCGACGTCAGCTTATGGAGGGGCCTTCACCAGGACTCTGTCTCCAGGCTTGAATGGGTGGGTTGGTGCACCTGTTGGCAAAGGAAACGAGAGCGAGATATCACCATAATCACTGTTTAATTTTCCAATTACCACATATTCCTCTTGCAAAATCTCTAGATATGAGAATAAATGGACTCATGGGGTTGAGACGGGTCTGAAGTCATTCTGACTTTAGCAAGAATAGCAGGTAAGTACTGAGACAAAAATACAAGTTTTACAAGAATGGCAGGAGTATTTTGCGCCACTGGGCTTCTGGCCTATAGGCAGGCAGCAAAAATAAATGCTAGTGAAACTAACTACTCGCAGCACTGAGGTTTAGGGCCTACAGGAAGGCAGGTAACAGGAAGGATACTTAATGGCACTGTTTTGGGAGAACACAGCATGTCTACACATGCAACAATGGTGAGGGCCCTTGGAGGGGTTGAACTGCCTTGTATTCCTCCTGAGGTGGAGATGGGTTAAATTGCAGTCCTCTGACTCACCCAAGCAGGAAGCTACCTAGAACTGAGAATCCTTTGCATGGCTAAGATGCTGTGATCACTGAACAACAGGGAGTGAAACTCAAGCTGTCTTGTGTACATGGACACATAGAGACACACAAAACAGCTAGAAGTCAGTACTCATGCAAACATAAATCCATACGGGTTTGCACAATTGCTTGGTGACACCTGAACAGGAAATTGAAACCAAATGGCCTTGGAGACACAAAATCTGACTTCAAGAACCATTCATATGCAAAACCTGGGCAATGAGTCACTTTTTTGGATGAAAAGAGATCAACTAATTGAATTCACCGCAGGAGGTTACCTTTAAAATTTTATCAAAGTAGTAACGCTGGCATAAATTCATTTTAATTCTTAGCATACTATCAACAAGCCAACCACTTCCATCCTATTTTTTTTTTTTTTTTTGAATGACAGCTTTCTATTCTATTATTTAACAATACAGATTTCACATACTGCACATCTGATAACGTGCTGTGACATATAAATGACAATCAGCTCACTAGTTTCCAGAGTTACATATGGTATATGTACACAAATCTGTAAAATTTCATTTGTATCCAAGATTATAATATAAGAGTAGTACTACAGTATCTGCCTGAGCACATTATCCCATACCAATAATCTTGTCAAGAGAAAAGGTAGTAAAAGCATAAGTGCATAAATTAGATCATGGATGCAAAAATTAGTGTTTAGCACCAGAATACAAAAGTATGTACCAATATACCAAAAGAAAACTCTAAAAAAAGACCAGAGATGCTTAATTATCTAAAGCATAGCACCTCATTTATGCCACAGCTCATATATGTCAAATTAGAACACATCAAATATCTGACACCCAATAAATAAAAACTTTCTAACACCCATAAAAAAACTAATCAATCAGAAAAAAACAATTTGGAAACAATACTCCCATAAGGTTGGTTGAAGGCTGTGCTTGTTCGTTCTGAAAATCTCAAATTAAAGTTATCTGAGGAATAAGCATCAAGAAAGGTTTAGTAACAAAATATTTTACTTTTCCTCCTAGAAATAAACCAACGATTAGAGGAATTTAACATACAGTAAGCATATCAAACATTTCCCTTCCTAACAGTGCACTTCTCTAATACCAAAAATTGTTGACGTCAAAGTAATTATTACCACGTGGATTTCTATATTTTTTTATATTATTATGGTATACCATAAACTTAAAGAAAAAAAAATTATTATTGTTCACCATGGTTGAAAAAAAAATGAGCAGCTCAAAACATTAGTAATTTCTCATTTGAATACAAGAACCTATACGTCACCCATTCTTTAGCAATTCGGAACATTCCTTAAAACTTGTTTTCTCTACAAAGCAAAACTGATAGTTAAATTTGTATGACAATACAACTTATTTACAGTCCCTTTGCAGTTACCTGTGTCACAGACAGGAGAGGGGGGAAGGGGGGGGGGGGGTTTGTTTGCTAAAAAGGCACTAGAAAATATATTTTTTAAAAAGTCAGTGATAAAGAAAGAAAAGTCGGTGACACAAAACCTTAATGATGAAAGTTCAAAATTGCTTACGATTTTTTTTTTTTTTTTTAAAGGATAGAGATACAGTTTTAGTCCTTAAGGTCACACTTTACACACCAAATATATATTTCCTTGCTTCTAAAAGCTGCCATGACAAGTATAGTACGTATTTGTTACCTTTTTCGTGGCAAAATAACATCACTTTAAAACATAAACACAAAACAAATTATTATGCAACCAACATTCATTCAATGTTATGAAATGCTTTGCTGATACAGCACCTTTAGGAACAGTGTTAAAACGAACACAACATAACGATTCATGGATCTAAGGTTGCCCATACACGATACAATTTTCATACAATCTTCCTAAACGTAAAACTTCATCATTTTCTCGGAATTCTCCTTACCTTGAAAATTTCCCATTATCTTAAGCTCAGAATACAAAGTGAGATCAGCTGAGTTTGAAGGTTTATATATATCTATATAGGGGTAGTGAGGTCAGTATTTATACTTTATTGGGAAAAACCTAGTTTTCCAATTTATGTGGTTTCCTGCGTCTTAATAATCAGTTTTATATACACCCGACTTCATGGTTTGCTGTTAACTATCCTTGGTGGCCAAGTGTATACCTTCATGCTCAGCTTAATATCACATACAATTTCCTCATACATCTACACAATTGCATGCAATCTTATATAACGACTAAATACACTTAAGTGTCTATACAAATATATACACGTTTTGGAGGGAGAATTCACTATCACACACAGTACTGCTTTGTAACCGGGTCCCAGACCCCATATTATCTTTGGCGCTTCAGGCGCTGGAGTATCAGACCCCATTTTTGGGAATTTCAGATTCCCGGGAGGCGATAAAATTAGCGGTTAACTGGGTACCGTTTATCTGCTCTGACAGTATAGGGTAGTAATAATAATAATAAAAGTATAATTACTTACCCCATACTGTGTTTTTGGCAGATCCAACTTCATGACACCAAAACTGTTAGCTCAATTCTCGTCAGGAGGCAATCACGATGATATTACAGCCCTTCAGTTGCTAACCCCCCAATAGATAATGAATTTCCCCTCCATCCAGCTGGGAGTTATGACGACACACAGCACTCAAACTTAGTGCAGTCACAACTAATTTTATTGCAAGTGTAGCTCTTATTTAAAGCACATTTGTTGAGCAGGAAAGACTGCTCCAAACCCAGTTTACAATTCATCAGTCAAATTACATATCAGACAGAACAATACATGAAAGGGCCTTTGCTTTTGCCATGCATTTGTGTCAATGTGAGGTGTTCCCGTATAATAATTTGTGTCCTGTGACAGAGTCGCCCCGGCTGCATTCAGTTGTCATGTGTTAATGTAAGCAATTGTCAATTGTTTACGCAACATGTCTTGTAATCTAAATGCTAAGTATCCAACTGACAAGTGTTCGAATGAATGAATCAACAGGTGTTTACATGTCGTCTAAATGCAAAACATAGCTGTCTGCTGTCCAAGGTGGATGAATGGTTGTCCGTCTTAGCTCGTTACTATGTAAATGCAAGGGGGCCACAGTCTATCGTATAATGAGCATAAACTGAAATATATATCTGAAATATCATAAGGCATATTAATACAATCTTTCAAGTACCTTATAGTTGGTCTCCTGCAATTTTGTGCGTGTAGGAGCTTAACCGGTTGCCGACCGCCGCACGACTATATACTGCGGCGGTCAGCCCCGGCCAGGCAGAGTGACGTATCGGTACGTCACTCGCCTGTCACTGACTTGCGAGCCTATCGCGGGCGGGCGCGCGCCCGCCGCGGCTCGTTCACAGGCAAGTCAGTGCGTGTGACCGGCGGACTCGATGTCCGCCAGTCACACTGCGATCGCTCCTGTGAAGGGAGAAAGACAGAGCAGCTTGTGTAAACAAGCTGCCTGTCAGTTCTCCCTGTGTAAAAGTGAAGATCTGACCGTTCTACTATGTAGAACGGTTGATCTTTGCTTTTACACCAATAGGAATGTCCCTGCACAGTAGAAAGCACGCCCCTAGGACACACTTAACCCCTCCCTGTCCAATAAAGTTAACCCCTTCCCTGCCAGTGTCATTTTTGCAGTAACAGTGCATATGTATAGCACTGATTACTGCAGTAATGTCACTGGTACCCCCAAAAGTGTCAAAAATGTCAGTCAAGGGTCCGATCTGTCCGCCGCAATGTCGCAGTACCGAAAAAAAAATCGCAGATCGCCGCCATTACGCGTTGAAAAAAAACCCACCAAAAATGACAAAAATCTTTCCCTTTGTTAGTAAACGCGATAACTTTTGCGCAAACCAATCAAAATACGCTTTTTGCGATTTTTTTTACCAAACATAGGTAGCATAAAACAAATTGGCCGAAAAATGTTAAAAAATTTTGATTTTTACTTTTTTTTTGGGGGAATTTCATATAAAAAAATGTGAAAAATATTGTTATTTTTGCAAAATTTACGCTCTTTTTTTGTTTATAGCGCGTGATCAAAAAATCGCACAGGTGATCAAATACCACCAAAAGAAAGCTCTGTTTGTGGGAAAAAAAGGACGTCAAATTCGTTTAGGTACAGCGTCGCACGACCGCGCAATTGTCCGTTAAAGTCACGCAGTAAAAAATCGCAAAAAAACCCCTGGTCCTTTAGCAGCCAAATCCTCCGGGGCTTAAGTGGTTAAGAGCCACCATACAGATCTCCATCCATTGGTTAGGCTTAAATGTATAAGTGAGATTTGCCTCCCACTTCCGCAAGCATGCAAGGACAAAGCCTTCAGGCGGGGCAATGAGCAAGCCATACATTTTTGACAGTGGTCGTGGTAAGCAGCCTTCACCCATACAGAAGTCTTCAAAGAGCATGAGATCTTGGCAATAGAGGGCAGGGGTTGACAGAGTGCAATAAATTGTATGAAAAAGAGAATGGAGACGCTTTAAGAAGGTCATGGGAATCCGTATCGGGAGCATGTAAGAGGTACAGGATCTTGGGGAGCACCGTCATCTTAATGAGGTTGCACCTCCCAAACCCGGAGTGCAATCCCGAACGCCAGGTGTCAAATAGCTGGCGGATCCGGGAAAGCAAAGGTAGGAAATTCAGACCGTACAGTTTAGAGAGGTCAGGGGTGATCCGGTGCCAAGATACGAAATCCCCGAGTCCGTCCAATGGAAAGGTAGGGATGAGACAAGGTGGGTCAGGAGGGCAGAAGGAATGGCCAAGCCCATAGCTTCAGACTTGCTAAAATTGATCTTCAGATTGGAATAATGGCTGTAAAGTTCAAGTTCTTGAAACAAATTAGGAGCCGAGATCATCGGATTAGTAATGGAAAATAGCATATCGTCGGCATAAGCCGATACCTTACATTCGATCTCCCCTACTTTGATACCCGAGATATCTGGGTTGCCACGCACCCTACAGAGGAAGGGTTCCAGAGACAACGCAAAAAACAGAGGCGAGAGTGGGCACCCCTGACGAGTGCCGTTAGTAAATCGGAAAAGAATCCGAGAGCACTCCATTGCTCTTCACTTGCGCGGAGGGGTGGGAATAGATGTGGGCAATCCAGGACATCATGGTATCCCCCAAGTCGATGTATCGCAACCTCGCATAAACCTCCAGTCAACGCAGTCAAATGCCTTCTCGGCATCAGTATTAAGGAACACACATGGGGAGCGTAATGTCTGGGCTATGTGAATCAGGTTCAGCACCTTAGAGGTGCTGTCCGTCACTTCACGAGTGGGGATGAAACCCACCTGGTCAAGATGAATCAAGTGTTCCATGTGGGTCGCAAGCCAAGTGGCCAGAACTTTGGTGAACAGATTGAGGTCCAGATTCAGCAACAAGATGGCCCGGTAGCGGCCACAAGCAGCCAATTCCTTGCCCTCCTTTGGGATTAGGGAGACGTGCCCACAGCGAGTTGGTAGGGAACGAGGGCGTCCCAGAGCCCAAGGCATTGAACCAAGACACCAGATGAGGGCCAAGGAGATGGAAGAACGTGGAGTAGTAGGGTAACGTGAAGCCGTCAGGGCCCGGCGCCTTACCCAGCTTGAAGGTACCCAGGATTTGCTGCATCTCAAGCAGGGAGAGGAGGGCCTCCAACTGTTCGCCGACGTCCTCTGATAGCTGTGGCATTTGTGAGGAGACCAAATAGTCCTCCAAGCGAGATTGAGCAGAACCCGTATCCGGCAGATTGTAGAGGGACGAGTAGAAACCTCTAAATTTGTTTGCAATCGAAATCTTACAGCCGGATGAGGAGGTAATGTGTAAGATGTAACTAGCCACCGCTGCAGGTAAACCCCCAAAAAGGGGAGCAGGAGGTGGCTCAAGACAGTGCCAAGGGTCACAATGCGCGCCCCCAAAGTGCACGCCTGGCTCCACAGGGGGCCGACTCAACCCCCCCCCCCCGTATGCATGAAGACATACATATAAGAATACATGTAACACAGCAGTTGGCAAAATCAACAGAGAGCATAGTCAAAAATGTCGGGCATAGTTCGCGGGGCAAGCAGGATCCCACAGAGAACTAAAAAATGTTTTTTTTTAAAAAGTGGTGGGGGTGGGGAGGAGGGCGGAAGCACCGGAGATCCAGTTCATCCCAGCAGCAAACTTACCGGAGGAGAGCAGGCAGTGCCCTTAGCAGCAGTAGTCACAACAGGTTCCCACCGGAGGAAGGCATATGGGGACTCAGTGTGGAGTAGTCAGTGAAGTGCACACAGGGCAAGTCCGGGAGTGCAAAGCAGGAAAGCAGCACATCACCATGCCAGGACAGAGTAGTGCGGTGGGGACCCAGGCAGAACACCGGGAGAAGCCTCCTAGCAGGGTCTACAGGAACCAGATGAAGGGGCAACCGAATATCCAGGAGGTGGGGAGGCAGGGCCCCTGTCCAAGTGAGAGTTAAGCAAAAGACACTATGGTGGCAGGTGGCAAGCGGTTACTCACAGTTATAGCTGCCTCGCATTTCCCTAGTACCGTCATGGGTCGACGCCCTGGATCTACAGTGTGATCTCTGTGGTCTTGGCAGCAGGGGTCCTCCAGGAGGTACCAGTGCCTGGTGGCCAGCCGGGCGGGGAAGCAGGAGCAACCAATCCGGTACTTGAATAGGTGCCGCATCCAGCAAGGCAAAAAGCGCCAGCAATTTCTGCGTTGACCTGAGGGTGAAGGAGTGATTAAGCTTGCGGAAGGTTACCGACAGAGGGTAGCCCCAAAGATACGTGACCCCGAGACGCCTAGCCATGTCCAGGAGCGGGCGCAGGAGTGCTCTCCGATAGAAGGTCGCTCTGGATAAATCCAGCATGATTTTCAGTGAGGCCCCGTCAAAATCCACAGATCCTGCTTCCCAGGTCTTGCGTTTCACAGTCTCTGTGGGTATAACGGTGAAACCGACAGATGACGTCCCTCGATCTGTCTGGATCAGCCAAACGGGGCCCCAAGGCTCGATGGACCCTGTCAAATTCCAGATTAGCAGGCACTGCGTCCCCTAGAAGTTGACTGATGATGGCAGAGACGGAGGCGAACAGGTCCTCCGTGCCAGTCGCCTCTGGAATGCCCCGCAGCCACACGTTATTACGACGGCTGCGGTCCTCCATGTATTCCATGTGGAGCTGCATTGCAATTGTCGCCTCCTGGTGGGCTGCCTGGGCTTGTTCAAGCGCAGATAATCTCTTATCCATGGTGGAGACAGAGGACTCTCTTGTCTACACTCTATCAGCCACTTGTTGGAGTTCAGTCTGCACTGCCTGCACTTCACGCCTGTCGGAAGCCTCCAGCCGCCCCACTATAGCCTCAATGTCCACTTTGCAGGGCAGGGATCGGATGAGTGCTCGCAATTCCTCATCTGCCCCCAAGGTAGTGGCGGTGCAGGACCTACCCAGGGCAGTGTATTGGAGGTCAGCGGGATGTCCGACAATGCATCCGACACTGCAAAAGAGGCAGGGGATGCTGGCAATAAGTCCCCACCAACTCTGTGCAGGCCATGTTCGTCCGCCATCTTGGCCACTGGGGACGGGGAATAAGTACCGGATTTCACCGCCGGATTTAGACCTCCGCGGTGCAGCCACAATTCCCGTAGGTCCCTTGGTCTTCTTTTTCTTTACCAACTGCATTCCTCCCTGGAAACGTAGAAAAGGTGCCGTGCTAGGGGAGAAGGGACCCGGCGCTCAAGTGCAGCACGACCTCAGCCATCTATGTCCAGACCATGCCACCCTTGATTTCCTTTTTACATATTCGGTTATATTCTTTGTAACAACTAAACAATGATAGTGTTCCTTCATTTTTATATTTTTTAAAAGCTCTTTTCTTATGGTTTATAGCTTTTTTAACTATGGCCGTGAGCCACATAGTTTTTTTTTTTTTTTTTTAGACTTTTTAACTTATTGCCCATGGGAATATACAGTAAAACCTTGGATTGCGAGCATAATTCGTTCCGGAAACATGCTTGTAATCCAAAGCACTCTTATATCAAAGCGAATTTCCCCATAAGAAATAATGGAAACTCAGATGATTCGTTCCACAACCATTTATTCATAAGTCTTTCAGTTTATATTCCATATAAAAAGATTATAGCAATGTGATAGGTTGTGTCATCATAAAATGTCCATCCACAAATGGCAGCCTCCACAAGGGGATTAGAAGCAAAATCCAGCAGGAGCTACAGAGTATAAAAGAGAAGAGAGGCACCTCTAAGTGTAGCAATATGGTTACATTTAATGAAGGTACAACATTTAGCAACTCACATGGTTGATGATTAAACAGGCACATCTACGTATGCAGGCATCCGGGGTAAAGCTGTCCACATAGACCATCTTCTGAACCACTGGCTCTCACCGATGTCAGTCTGCAATTGTGATTGGGAAGACTATCCTGCAGTAGAGTGATCTGAAAGCGAGACTTTGAATCGCTCGTGGAGCTCAGCGTGGAAGGTGTGTTGAAGATGGCAGTGCGGAGGATGGTCTATGTGGACAGCTTTACCCCGGATGCCTGCATACTTAGATGTGCCTGTTTTAATTATCAACCATGTGAGCTGCTAAATGTTGAACCTTCATTAAATGTAACCATATTGCTACACTTGGAGGCGCCTCTCTTCTCTTTTATACCCAGTTGTGACATGACGCTACTTGTATATCAAGACATCGCTTGTATATCAAGTCAAATTTTATTTTAAAAATTTGCTTGTCTTGCAAAGCGCTCTCAAACCAAGTTACTCTCAAACCAAGGTTTTACTGTACTTTGCAGTGAGTCTGCATAAAGTCTTTTTGAAAATTTCCCATTTCTGTTCTGTGCTCATTGATGCCAATATTACCTCCCAGTCTAAATCCTGGAGAGCAGCCCTTATCCTTGGAAAATTTGCTCTCTTAAAGTTAAGTGTTTTTGTATTTCCTGTATGCGTTTTTTGCTTACAGCTAACATTAAATGAAATCATATTGTGGTCACTGCTACCAAGATGTTATTTTATTTGAACATTATTAATAAGCTCTTCATGGTTTGAGATTACCAGGTCCAACAGAGCACAATTTCTAGTTGGGGGTCTCAAACTGTACCATAAAATTGTCTTGTAATGGGTTTATAAATTTTTTGCCCTTTAACTGTTCCAGTAGTGCCATTACTCCAGTCAATGTCTGGGTAGTTAAAATCCCCCATTATGGGGGCGTGGCCTGGACACGGCCGCATGAGAGCACGCTAAACATCTAGCTCCAGGCTTCCACAGCCGGCCCGGGCAATACAGGGAGTGCAGAATTATTAGGCAAATTAGTATTTTGACCACATCATCCTCTTTATGCATGTTGTCTTACTCCAAGCTGTATAGGCTCGAAATCCTACTACCAATTAAGCATATTAGGTGATGTGCATCTCTGTAATGAGAAGGGATGTGGTCTAATGACATCAACACCCTATATCAGGTGTGCATAATTATTAGGCAACTTCCTTTCCTTGGGCAAAATGGGTCAAAAGAAGGACTTGACAGGCTCAGAAAAGTCAAAAATAGTGAGATATCTTGCAGAGGGATGCAGCACTCTTAAAATTGCAAAGCTTCTGAAGCGTGATCATCGAACAATCAAGCATTTCATTCAAAATAGTCAACAGGGTCGCAAGAAGCATGTGGAAAAACCAAGGGGCAAAATAACAGCCCATGAACTGAGAAAAGTCAAGCGTGCAGCTGCCAAGATGCCACTTGCCACCAGTTTGGCCATATTTCAGAGCTGCAACATCACTGGAGTGCCCAAAAACACAAGGTGTGCAATACTCAGAGACATGGCCAAGGTAAGAAAGGCTGAAAGACGACCACCACTGAACAAGACACACAAGCTGAAACGTCAAGACTGGGCCAAGAAATATCTCAAGACTGATTTTTCAAAGGTTTTATGGACTGATGAAATGAGAGTGAGTCTTGATGGGCCAGATGGATGGGCCCGGTAAAGGGCAGAGAGCTCCAGTCCGACTCAGACGCCAGCAAGGTGGGGGTGGAGTACTGGTTTGGGCTGGTATCATCAAAGATGAGCTTGTGGGGCCTTTTCGGGTTGAGGATGGAGTCAAGCTCAACTCCCAGTCCTACTGCCAGTTTCTGGAAGACACCTTCTTCAAGCAGTGGTACAGGAAGAAGTCTGCATCCTTCAAGAAAAACATGATTTTCATGCAGGACAATGCTCCATCACACGCGTCCAAATACTCCACAGCGTGGCTGGCAAGAAAGGGTATAAAAGAAGAAAAGCTAATGACATGGCCTCCTTGTTCACCTGATCTGAACCCCATTGAGAACCTGTGGTCCATCAAATGTGAGATTTACAAGGAGGGAAAACAGTACACCTCTCTGAACAGTGTCTGGGAGGCTGTGGTTGCTGCTGCACGCAATGTTGATGGTGAACAGATCAAAACACTGACAGAATCCATGGATGGCAGGCTTTTGAGTGTCCTTGCAAAGAAAGGTGGCTATATTGGTCACTGATTTGTTTTTGTTTTTGAATGTCAGAAATGTATATTTGTGAATGTTGAGATGTTATATTGGTTTCACTGGTAAAAATAAATAATTGAAATGGGTATACTGTATCTTTGATTTTTGTTAAGTTGCCTAATAATTATGCACAGTTATAGTCACCTGCACACACAGATATCCCGATAAAATAGCTAAAACTAAAAACAAACTAAAAACTACTTCCAAAAATAGTCAGCTTTGATATTAATGAGTTTTTTGGGTTCATTGAGAACATGGTTGTTGTTCAATAATAAAATTAATCCTCAAAAATACTCATTTGCCTAATAATTCTGCACTCCCTGTACTCAGAAAACGGACCCCGGCATGTCTCCAGGTAGAAAACGAGGGGCAAGCACCGTTCGTACACCTGGAAAGAAAAAGGAGGACACGCCGGAGGTCCTGTAGCCACCGGCTGGCTCACAAACGGACCCGGAGATCCGCGCACTATTAAGAGCCCTCCCTACACACACAGAGATTGAATCCTTAGTGCAGCGGATAGAGGAGACACACAAACGTGACTTACAAGCAGTGAAGATGGAGGTGCAAGCGGTGGCAGAGAGCGTTCAGAGAGGGGAACAAACTGTTACCGCATTGGAGGCACGGGTTGCAGCACTTGAGAAGACCCAGGAGGACTCTAGAGAATCTGCAATCTCGCTTCAATTACATCTTGAGGATATAGAAGAAAGGAGCCGTAGGAATAACCTACGGCTCAAAAACATACCAGAGTCGGTGGGAGGAGAGGACCTGAGAGGAAAGGCAACGTCTATATTTTAAAAAATCCTCGGGTTAAACCTCTCAGACCCTATAGAAATGGATAGAGTCCACCGGGCTACAGGCTACAGATCTACAGACCCAGACAGGCCACGGGATGTGGTCTGCAGGATGCATTACTACACTCAAAAGGAAAAAATCCTAAGGCAAGCATGGGAGTCAGGAACGGTAGACCTGGAAGGAGTGGCTATCAAAATACTACCAGACCTATCCAAGGCAACATTACAGAGGAGAGCCCTACTGCGCCCGGTGTTGGAAGCTGCGCGACAGGAGGGACATACATATCGGTGGAAATATCCTTTAGCGGTGACCTTTCGGAAAGATGCACGAGTATTTACACTGCGGCATCCTTCAGAGCTACCAGGTTTTTTCTCTTTTCTGGGGATACCCCCCATACACGTACCAAATTGGTTGATCATCCTACCACGATCGGAAGGCAGACCGCGAAGGGAACCAACGGCTGAGACGATGGCCGGGCAGCGTGAGTTACAAACTAAAATTTGAAATAGTTTTAAGCAATGGAACATTTATAAACGGTATATTCTTGCCTACTAAGATGATGAACCTTTTGCACACCTGTCATATTTTTTCATCATGGGGCTGTTTGTTTTTTGA
Source organism: Pelophylax lessonae (assembly GCF_965119305.1). Classification (NCBI taxonomy): domain Eukaryota; kingdom Metazoa; phylum Chordata; class Amphibia; order Anura; family Ranidae; genus Pelophylax; species Pelophylax lessonae. Next base: position 80,200,116 of record NC_138778.1, on the reverse strand, counting down.
TTTTTTTTTTTTTATCCCCAGCCACATTTGAGAGGGGTCTTTTTCCTTTTTTATGAGAAATTATCATAAGTAACTATCCCCTCTCTGTCTTGGTGGACCGGACCCCTGACCTCCTATCCCCCATCTATACCCCTTTGTTGCCTGTCATTTTTCCCTGACCACCCGGAAGACTATCTCCCCTCAATGGTAATGAAGAGTCCCTTTATGGTTTTTTTTTGGGGAAGGAGATGAGAGAGAGGAGTGGGGACTTTCCTTTTTTTTTCGTTTTAGACTTCAGGGGACGATGGTTTTTCTAAAAATGCTTATAAAATTAATGTTGTGGTCTAGGTGTTAAATATATAAGGTTGAGTGCGGGGGGAGATGGAGGGGGACGGGAGGTGGGGGGAGGGTGTCTGGTACCTAAGGGGGGGAGATTGGCATTGGATGTACCCACTCATCTCCTTCCACCTGTTCGGAGTGAGGGTACTATAGAAGGAGGTTAGCATATGGAGGGTGGAAATGAGGGAAATGATTACTTGGATTTTTGCCTCCCTCTGATGTCCCCGCTCTGAGGTGGGGGGGGGGGAGGGGTAAAAGGGGATATAAAATGAGGTATATATGGAATAGAGCACTGACCCCCCCAAAGGTTGGAAGGTGAGATGGACTGGGGTGGGAGGTGGGAGGGTCTTCCACTGCTCCACGTTCCTAGACTTGGAGGGGGAGTGGGGGAGGACTCCCCAGGAGGGGGGTGGGGGGGAGAGAGGGGGGGATTGTATAAAAGGCGGGCCGGGGGATGGGGGGTGGGGGAGGGCGCGGGGGGGAATAGGGGACGGGGTAGTACAGATATACGGATCAGCGTAGATGCAGAGGGGGATACATAATTAACAGCAGAGACCAAAAGAGGAATTTAGGAAAATGTTGATAATTGAAGTGGTAACAAATATATACTATAATAGAGACTTATAAGTGCTAATGGTTTCATCCTGAATACGACCCCTAGTTAAATCTGGTTCGGTATGGTCGGGTAACCAGGTCCCCCCCCCCCTGCTCCTGTTGGAGTGGGGTGTTTTTTTTCCCCCTTTCCTTCCTTGGCCCCTTCCCCCCCCCCCCTTCCCTCTCCCCTTTCACCTGACATTATTGGAGATAGAGACACAGACCCCGGAATACTTAAACATATGGAAAATATGGTGGTGGGAGAATTAAATAATTGGGTACCCCTATGCGACATGTTCAACGGGTTGTAGCCTCTAGATAAGAAAGACAAGGAGGCCGAAGATAAATATGGATAGAAGTAAGCAATAAGGAAAGGGTCAGATTGATTTAAACCCCATTTAGGGCAAAAGAAGGGCCGATCGGTGGGAGCCTGGAGCCGCCCAAGTGGTGGTTTCCGCACCTAAGCCCCTACAGGGCACGCGCCCAATTTGTGGTCTTTGATCATTGGACGCCAAAAATAGCCCATACTCTTTAATTTTTTCTTATTTGTCTCTTTTTTTTTTCTCTTCTTCCTCCCACCCCCTCCCTTCCTCCTGTCTAGTCCCGAACTTTCATATTCTCGCACAATGGATACACTCAAAATATATACGCTAAACGCCAAAGGATTAAATACACCAGAGAAAAGACGAATTCTACTCTCTGAACTGAAAAAAATCAGAAATAGATATAGCCTATGTACAGGAAACCCATTTCAAAGAAAATAAAACACCAATACTCAAAAATAGATTTTTCCCCCAAGTATACCATTCAACTAGTATGAATAGCAAAACTAAAGGTGTATCAATAGTGATTTCAGGGAAAATCCCATGGTCATGTTCACAGATAATGTCCGATACAGAATGCAGGTTTCTTTTTGTAAAAGGGAACAGAGGAAGCATCAAGTTAACATTAGCCTCAATATATGCTCCAAATACTCAACAAGATGCCTTCCTGAAAAATTGTTTAGAGAAGTTACAAGAATTCCAGGTGGAGATATGAATATGCCTTTAATACCATCAGAGGACACATCAACCGGAACATATTCTACCCCACCTAGAGTACAGAAAAGGGTTGCAAAACAACTTTACAGATCACATTTGATTGACGCGTGGCGATTGCTACATACAGGAGAGAAAGACTTTACTTTTTTTCCACACCGCATGCATTATATTCCCGGATCGACTATTTTTTGATACCACACTCACAACTACATTCGATTAAATCAGTAGAAATCGGCCCAATAACTTGGTCGGATCACGCACCACTGACACTTACATATGCTTTACAAGAAACACCTTTAGTCAGATCACAAACATGGACCCTAAATTCAAGCCTGCTACAAGAAAAAAACAGTTATATCTGAGGTGGAGAAAGAATTAGAGTTTTATTTTCAAAACAATGAAGGGGAGGAGACAAGCCTGGGGGTGATCTGGGAGGCCCACAAGGCAGTGATTAGGGGGATATTTATAAAACATGGAGCACGGTTCAAAAAATTACGTACAAAACAAATGAATCAACTTATACAAAAACTACATGAATTGGAATCCCGACATAAACACGCCTCTAATGCAGAATTAATGAAAGAAATCTCTAACACCCGTAAACAGATAGTAGATATTCTACAATACAAGGCCAAAGTAGCCTTACAGAGAAGCAGAAAGACAATATATGAGTCAGGGGATAAGTGTGGGAAAATGTTAGCCAGATCTATACGAGATACAAAAATAAGAACATACATTTCCAAACTTATGTCCTTGAAAAGGTAAGAAAATTGAAAAACCAGGAGACATAGTAGAGGAATTCCGGAAGTACTATTTGTCACTTTATAACCTAGAACAACAAAAACAGGAGCCAGAAGAGATGACCCAATATCTTATTAGATCAGGCATGCCAGGTCTACCAGAGGAGGTGAGAGAGTCGTTGTCTGCAAATATATCATTAGAAGAACTTCAGAATGCAATTAAAAATACTAAAATAGGGAAAGCACCAGGGCCAGACGGCCTACCAATACAATATTATAAGACACTTTTCCCTAAATTAGGCCAAAAGATGGTGGATCTACTTAATAGATCATCTGTACAATCACCTGTACACAAAGACATGCTACGAGCACATAGAACGGTGTTACCAAAAGAAGGAAAGGACCCGACAGCATGTCCCAGTTTTAGACCTATATCATTACTTAACACAGATCTAAAATTATTTTCTAAAACTATAGCGAGCAGACTTCAGACTCATCTCCCCTCCCTGATACACCTAGATCAAGTGGGCTTCGTGCCCAATAGAGAAGCACGAAATAATACAGTAAAAGCCCTTAATCTCCTATATTTGGTCCAAGACTCTAAACAAGCATGCACTTTTATTGGGACCGATGCAGAAAAGGCATTTGACCGGGTCAGTTGGAAATTTATGTTTAAAGTATTACAACATGTGGGGATCGGAGAAAGGATGATAGATTGGATAACCCAACTATATATAAACCCAACTGCCCGGGTCAAAGCAAATGGAGTTCTGTCAAAGGAATTCAAGATTTCCAAAGGTACACGACAGGGATGTCCCCTATCCCCTTTACTATTCACCCTAACGTTAGAGCCCTTCCTATGCGCCATACGGAACAATCCAGATATATGGGGAATAAAAACAGCAGGCATTCAACAGAAAGTCTCTGCTTATGCAGACAATATGCTCTTTAAGCTTACAAATCCCCTTATCTCCCTACCTAACCTCTTGCAGGAATTTCGTCAGTATGGAGCATTGTCCAATTTGAAGATTAACTTAGGCATATCCGAAGCGATGGGAGTTGGTTTAACTAATGACCTAAGATCACAATTATGCCTAAACTTTGCCCTAAGGTGGACGGGAGAGGCGTTGAAATACCTGGGAACGCTCTGGCCGGTTGAGCTATCCCATGTGTACACGCTAAACTTCCCACCTCTCCTGAACAAAGTGAGCGAACAATTACGTGGGTGGCAAACTGGATTAAGTTCATGGTTCGGACGGTGTAATATCCTCAAAATGGCTACACTCCCCAGGTTCCTGTATATGTTCCAGGCTATTCCAATTTCAATACCACCAAACTATTTCAGACAGGCACAGTCAGAATTCTCAAGGTTCATATGGAGTCAAAAAAGACCTAGGCTTCAAAGAACACTTATACATTTACCCAAAAAAAATGGAGGACTTGCAGTACCGGATATATCAAAATACTACCAGGCAGTACACCTAGGGAGATTTATAGATTGGTGCTGCCATGCTGAGACCAAGATCTGGCCCAACATAGAGCAGATGCAAAGCGAAATACCGCTAAAGAGGGCCCCCTGGTGTCTAGGTCCACTGACTAAGACGACGATGCAACATCCAACAGTAGGAACTACAATCAGGATATGTAGAAAGCTTTTTCAAAATCCAGCTATAACTACAAAAGACACACCATTATTTCCTATCCTAGGGAACCCAGCATTTACTCCAGGATACCAGGATGCACAATTTAATAAAATGAGAGAGAGAGGGAGATTCCAGGCATCCCACTTTAAAGGGTGGGTGCTTGGGTAACTGTAAACGTATTGAAGGACCCAGGGGAGGATTTCGGTCTTGATCATTGGAGAGCTCTACAATTGAACCATTTCCTACAATCGCTCCCCTCCCCCACAGAATTTGATAGACTTTTGACTGTTTTTGAGAGAGCGTGCACACAAAAGGGCACGGTCTCTCACATACTCTCAAAGACTTACTCTTTGATAATAGCTCCATCCACAGACTACAGACCGTATTATCTCAGAGGATGGGAGAGGGAATTGGGGACTGTATTCACACCAAAACAAATACAACACATAATAAAATTTACGTTCAAATCCTCAATATGCACACGAATACAGGAAACAAACTACAAACTACTATCAAGGTGGTATTATACACCAACTCGTTTACACAAATTTTCAGTACAAATACCGGATAGATGCTGGCGGTGTTTGGAGGAAAAGGGGAATCTTTTCCATATTTTTTGGCAATGCCCAAAGATAAAGAGATTCTGGTGTCGGATAAAGGAAATATCTCAGAAACTTATTGAATATGATATTCCAGAAGACCCTATATTTTTCCTCTTTCACGCACCAGAACTGTCAGATAGACCATATAAAAAATAGATTCTAAGACATTTCCTAGATTCAGCTAAAGCGTGCATCCCTTTAAGATGGCGGGATTCAAATCCGCCAACCATTAACATGTGGAGGCAAAAAGTGGAGGAAATAAATAAATTTGAGGATATGATCTTAACCGGGCAAGGCAGAAGAGAATTATACACCCAAAAGTGGGCCATATGGAATCAATTCATTGTTTCAGAGGAAGGGAAAGCCCTGTATACGGAAGAGTAGAGAACAATATAAATGTACTTAAAGGGGCAGGGCGTGGGGGGAGGGTGGGGCGGCAGAGGGGGAGAGAGATGGATGATAAAGTATTGCCCTATTTTTTTTTCTCACTGTCTCTCTCCTAAGGGAGTCTTAAATTTTCTTAAAACACAAATTTAGGATAGGAACAAAGGGAGATAAACAAGAGAGAAAAGGGACACGTAAGTGGAAAGAGACACTTTTTTTTTTTTTTCACTGGTGGACAGAACCCCAGAAAGGGGTACGAGGTGGAGTGACAAAATTAGATTGAAGAGACAGAAGAAAGGGGGGGGGGGGGGGAGATGGGCACGATATAGTTTTTGACACTGATGAAATAACATAAATGGTTTAAGGTACACATATACACAGAAGAGATAAATCCCAAATTTTTATCCTTTTTTTTTTCTTCCCTCTCTCTGACCTCCCCCCTCCACCCCCACCCTCCATGCCCACTTGGTCAGAACCTCCTTTATACAGAGGTAAAGAAAAACATCAAGTGGTCTAACAGAGGAACACCATAAGGGTTCTTGAGATAGAAATAGATAAATGGATGCACTGAGTAAGGGCTTTAGCATGACCCGGGACGAGGGAATTAATATGGCCCGGGAACTAGACAGGAGGAAACAATTTCTTACAAATATCCCTACTATTTCCTATGTATTTTTGTATTTTTCCCCTCCCCCTTCTTCCCCCCCCCCCCAATTTTTTTTTTTACTTTACTATTATGTTCTTTTCTTATCCTCTTCTTGGTATAGGATATTTTAAAATAAGAAAAATGAGAGAAACTGGGGGACATCAAGGTAATTTTATTTTTTCAATATGGAAGGATACAATCCAAATGCAAGAGAAATACGGTTAAAAGTGAATAATAATGATATACAGATTGTATAAGGAATATATTGAATTATTTGTGAAATGTTATCAATGAATGTTCCCTTTGTTTCTTTGGTATAAATAAATAAAATTAAAAAAAAAAAAAAAATGCCCCATTATTATCACTGTCCCAGCTCTTGCAGCCCTTTCTATCTGTGCCTGGAGCTGAGTCTCCACCTCCTCATTAACACTGGGAGGTCTATAACAAATTCCAATGATAATCCTTGTATTACGCACACCCATGTATATTTCCACCCATACTGCTTCAGACTCATCACACTCTCCATCAATTAGGTCCTCTTTCACACTCACTTTGAGATCACTTCTCAAATAGACACAGACACCACCACTTCTCCGTTTCACCCTGTCTTTCCTAAAGAGAGCATAGCCAGGAATATTAATAGCCCAGTCATGTGAAGAATGAAGCCAAGATTCAGCAATACCAATTAAATCATAGTTCTCTTCTTTCATCAGAGCTTCCAACTCACCTATTTTGCTTGGCAGACTTCTGGCATTGGTGAACAAACACTTAAATTCATTGTCACATTTTGCACATTCATTTTGCATATTTTTAATTTTGGTACAAATAGTAAAATTTCCAATGGTTGTTTGTAACATGGGACCTTCTTATCCTTTGCCATAACTCTCCCCCCATATTTCCCCATTCCACCCATCAATAGGGGGTGACCCCTGCCTGACCTGTCTGCCCCATTATAATCGAATTCACCCTCCCCCCTCAATCCTAGTTTAAAAACTCCTCCAGCCTTCCCATAAACCTCTCCCCTAGTACAAAAGACCCCCTTCCATTTAGGTGCAAACCATCTATAGCATATAGGTTGCACCCCAATGAAAAGTAAGCCCAGTGCTCTAAAAACCCAAATCCTTCCTTCTTACACCAAGTCTTTAGCCATGCATTCAGCTCTCGAATCTCCCCGTCTTTCCTGTGTTGCACATGGCACAGGCAATATTTCAGAGAATATCAATAACATGAAAAAAGATAAGGTTACAATTTTTTGAATGAACCTTCACCTGTGGAAATAGTACTATGTGCTGCGATTCTTAACCACTTAAGTCCCAGGCCTATTTTTGACACTTTTTGTTTACAAGTTAAAAATCAGTATTTTTTGCTAGACATTTACTTAGAACCCCCAAACATTATATATATTTTTTTAGCAAATATCTTTTGTCAGGCGGTATTTGCGCAGCGGTCTTTCAAACACCATTTTATTGGAAAAATTACAAAAAATCAAATTTCACTGCATTTAAAAAAAACTAACAGAAAAGTTAGCCCATTTTTTTTGTATATTGTGAAAGATGATGTCACGCCGAGTAAATAGATACCCAACATGTTATGGTGTAAAATTGCGCACGCCCGTGGAATGGCGACAAACTACGGTCAATAGAAATCTCCATAGGCGACGCTTTAACGGTTACCAGTTTAGAGTTAGAGTGTAGCTCTTTTTTTCAAATGATTGCTCACGCTCTGGCGATCGCAGCGATATCTAACATGTGTGGTTTGAACAGTGATTTCATTCACGGCTCGACTTCCATATATGCGCTTTCTTTCGTGCGCGAGCTAACGGCGACTAACATTTTTTTTTTTCTATTTTATTTTTTTTTTAAATTTTAACACAGGTTTAAAAAAAAAAAAAAAAAAGACCCTCGAGCCCTCCACTACACTTCCATGTATTCAAAATGCAGAAAACTGCATTTTTGAATACACTCACTTTTAGAATCTGCCGCCATTAGCACCCGAGTAACCCGGATGTGACGGCATGGATGTCGCTTCTGGGTTACATCATCGGAGACCTGATCGAAGCCGCATCCGGCTTAGATCGGGACTCCATCCAGCCGGCGGAGGTGCCGGCTGGTTGCTCAGGTCTCCCGGGAAGAACCGCGGAAGGCGGCGGGAGGGTGGGGGGGGACGTCCCCTCCCGCTGGCTGGGGTAACGATCCAATGGCTCCCAAGCCGCATCGGTTGTTACCGCCAGAAAGCCGACAGCCAGCTCTAAACAACGGTACCGGGATGATGCCTCTAGCTAGAGGCATCATCCCGGTATAACCATGAAAAGTCAGCCGACGTACGGGTACGTCACTTTGCGGTAAGTGGTTAATGTATGGTAGCATACATGGAGAAAATAGTTTAATTCAACATAAAATAGTTTTTTAGGCCTCATGCACATGGTGTACTTAACCACTTAAGTTCCAGAAGGTTTTACCTCCATGTCTAGAGCATTTTTTGCTATTTGGCACTGCACTACTTTAGCCACTTGCCGACCATCCCCTGCACTTTTACTGCGACAGATGAGCTCTATTACGCAAAACGTCCTACCTGTCGTTTCGTGTAAAAGCCAGTGGGGGCGCGCGTGCCGATTGGCCAGAGGGTGAGCCAATCAGTGGGTCTGGCAGACATTGTGTCCGCCGTACCCGCTGATTGGCTCCCCCTCTGGCCGCCCGCAATCGCTCTTCATAGAGACAGAACGGTGGTCTGCCTATGTAAACAAGGCAGACCTCCGTTCTGTCAAAGATGAACACAGGGATCCTGTGTTCCTGCTATTCAGGAACACAGATCGCTATGTTCATCTAGTGAGTGTATCCCCCACACAGTTAGCAAGCACCCCTAGCAACACACTTAACCCTTTGATCGCCCCTGGTGTTAACCCCTTCCTTGCCAGTGTGAGAACAGTAACAGTGCATATGTTTTGCACCGATTACTGTAGTAATGTAAAGTGAATATGAATATCAAACTGCGCTAACCAAAATAAAGTGCAAAACAAGAATAGTGTTAAGCAGCTGACACTACAACCGACATAGATTGCAACCTCCTATAAAAAATGTTATGTATAACGAAACGCGTCAGAACGTCACAAGTGCCATCCTGTACACTGACTGCCTTATTTCTGTGGAAGTTTGTAAGTTTTTCTATATCCTTAATAAATTGTCCATAACAGTTTTACACTATGTCTGTGTTGTTTGGTTTATCCCTCTATATACATCTCTGAGTGGGATTTCCCAACAACACTATTGGAGAACTCTGTGGATTCCATGCCTCGGCTCATCCGGTGATCCAGCCACATTGGGGGACAATTATGTTATTCAGTGTGTATGACCCATTTACTATACAGTAATTTGGGTCCATACCTTCTGGTGAGGGCATTCATTTTCTGTTGGTGTGGGGATCTTTTGGAGTCACTATCACCTTAAAATTTCCTTCTGGACCATTTTTCTTCTGGATCTTCCGAAGACGTCAATTTGCTGACGAAACGCGTCAAGTTGGTACACACGCCGCCGCGCTCAGACCCCGCTGATGAACCGCACGCCGTAATCCCACTTACGGGTACCGCGGACTCACTCACAAACACGGTAATACCGCAGCCGCGAGGCTGGATGGTGTTTGAATAGGGGCAGGAGCGGCATATTTCTAACACAGAGACTGTAATTAGTTTGGTTTTTAACCTACCATTTGGAGTGTGTTTTTTCATAAGAGTGTATGTTTTACGGCTTGTTTTGGCTCTTTTGGCTCATGCAGTGTTTTTAAAGTTTTGGAGTGCTTTTAAATGTTTTTAAAAAATAAAGGAGTCGTTTAACACTCTGCACTATGAGGAGCCATTTGCTTTTATCTTGAGCCATAAAGCCCACATAAAGGAGAAAGTCCCCACCATACTGTGGATCACAAGCCATATCCAGCGGACCCCTGAGGCACAGAGGAACCAGGATACATTAAAAATCAAGCGCAAGTTGATTCCTGCTGGCGTACGCCACTAGGAATCCACAACATCTGGTAAGTGAGTCTTCTTACCACAACTAGCATGCAAGGTGATCGGTGAAGGGTTACAATATTGGCATTGAAGCACGTTAATTATATGAAGGACTTCTGCACTACAGCACTTTCCTTTCCCCACCAAGAAAAATAGGCTTCTGTGGATACAGAAGCCCACGTGGAATATAGAGGACTGGTTGGCAGCTAGATTTCTATATGTACTATTCCATGTTATATATGTGAACATTTATTTATATATCCATTTATAATATTTATTATATGATATTAGCCAGTTTTTAAAGAATATATATAGCATATTTGAATATTTATGCAAGATTTTTATATAATCACTGTATGCACTTTATTATGTGGATGTGAGATATCACACACTCAAATTAATATGAAGAGGGAGCACAGTTTATAGCGGGACTAATAACCCCACTAATACCCACATTCACTGGAGGTTAGCGCAGTTACATATTCTACATACTTGCATAACTACCCCATGGTTATTGAACTTGCAGCTTTCCACTACCTAATTATATAATTAATATACTTTGTAATAAACACACCAGAGGCGCGAGTGATTATACACGTTATTCCTAGTTGTACAATTGCCAGGATGACTATTGATGCTTTCAGAACTTGAAAAAATTAAAGGAGGCTGCTACAGCATTACAATACAATATGCGTGACTTTGTTGACCTGCTTGCAAAATTTTAAGGTTACTTGTTTTTTTTTGTTTATAATTGGGATATTTTTGGTTTTCCCGATGTCCTTAAAAAAATGTATGGCCTATTTTTGGCCAATACCTGATCATGTGCAAAATGTGTCCCAAAGTTTTTACAATTTTTATACTGTTTTATACAGGGCTCCTATGCATATGAGAAAGTTTTATAAGTAATAAATAAGAAGACTAGCAAGCAATCTAGATGTTGTCACCAAAGAGATTCTGGTGTTTAAGTACTTTACAACACCCTAACACTAACCCTGTGAATGTGTGTTATTAAAAAATGTTTACACTCAACAATGTGTCTTATAATATTTCTTTGGCTTGCCATGGGGGGGGGGGGGGGCAGGTCTAAAGCTGTGTAATGTGGCACGAAATGTATGATGGCTGTCCTGTTCACATAGTTGAATGTTAATTAAAGCATTTTAGTTTGTGTGTATAATTATCAGCCTGCCAGAATGATTGTTCCTTCTGGACCAGTGGCCATCTAACAAATGATATTCACTAGTACACTGAGTGCACAATGATATCTGTCGACTGAGTGGCAATCAGTCTACACATATACAGGTTCTATTTAAAGGACTAGCACTCCTAGGATTCTATATGTCATTGAGATAGGTACTAGCACTCAGTGTACGAAGATCAGTGTAATATATAGTGTATCGCAGCTTCGTTTGTCCATTTCACTTTACATTACCTATATATAACACTTATATCTCTACACTGAGCAAGTTTCACATAATACTGACATCTCCTTACATTGGTGGGCAGTGAGAAGGATGTCATAAATTAACACAACATAACAGGTGGAGGTAAGTTGTTATTACACTAATGTATTAATAAAAAATGAAAGTATGGGGACCTTCTGGCCAATGACCACCAATGTAAGGTGACATTGGGTGGACCTTGGGTGTGACCTACTTTACAATGTGAGAGGGCTTTTCTAATTTAACTGGGGTGCTGAAGGCCCTGGTATTTTGGCCACCTAGCAATGCCCCAGAGCTTTGAAATTTAATATTTTACTTCTTACATTGTATATAAATTATATTAATCAATATACTTCACATATGGACCCAAATGCACACGTTTCTTCCAAAATGTAGATTATCTTTAGTGAAACATGTGGTGCTTAAAAATAATTACGATATAGTGACCTCGTGAATCAGTTAAGGTGTATTCTCACTATTGGAGCAACTGGTAAACCAAACACACATGGCCAAAATATCACACATATATAACACATGATGAACAAAAAACATGTTGATTTTGGTATGTACGCAAAATATTAAAATACACACTCCTGAATAAATGCAAGATTTTTTAATTGCACAAATAAGAATATATTGATACAAATTAGACTGTATCGGGCAGGAATTGCTGCCAAGAAACGACCCCTCTCCCCACAAAATATTCGACATATTGTTGTCTAACATCACGGGCATTTCTGGATGGCAAGCCAGAATGGGATACTTCCATAGGTGTCATTGGATCAACAGGCCCACGTGGTTCAGCCTCTACACTCGGCCCTGGCATGGCAGGGTCACTCTCAATTGGCTGAAAACGTACATATGTCTCTGCATGCCTGCGCAAAAAATTATGCAAGATGCAGCAACAGAGGACCACATTATTAATTTTCTATAATGCCAGATGGATGGAGCTCAAGAAAAGTCTAAACCTATTTGACATTATCCCGAAGGCATTCACCACTCTTCTAGCACGGGATAGGCGGTAATTGAAAATCCTTTGCTCGGGGGTGAGGTTTCTCAGAGGGAATGGCTTTCAAAAGATGCTCCTCAAGCGCAAAGGCATCATCAGCCACAAAAACAAAATTGAGATCCTCAATTGTTTGCTCCCTGGATGGCAAGTTGAGAGTGCCATTTTGAAGTCGCCGAGCAAACTCGGTTTGGTCAATGACTCCCCCATCAGAATTGCGGCCATTCTTTCAAATGTCCAAAAACAAAAATTCATAATTAGCATTGACAATTGCTAGCATGACAATGCTAAAAAAAAACCTTTGTAATTGAAATAATAGGATCCAGAATTAGGTGGTGGGACAATGCGGACGCGCTTGCCATCAATAGCACCCCCACAATTGGGAAAATTCCACTGGTCCTGGAATTGGCCGGCAACTTCCTGCCACTGCTCTGCGTTGGACGGAAACTGTTGGGAAAATTTTTTAGTAAAATTAGTGCTTGAGCACATCACATTATTACACACACATCTGGCAGAAAAATGCTTATGCAACTTTAAGATAAGAACAACATGAAGGGAATCTTTAGTATTTTGGGGTATGACATCTACATACATTTATTTTTCACCTCCTAATGTCATAATATTGTAATTCACCAGCTACAGCTTTTGTATATGCTGACTTTTACATTTAGCATGGGAGGGTGGGTAAAAGTATGCTTTTAAACATCATTAAGGGCTTGTACCCACTGAACGTTTTTACATCAGAAATTAAACATACACAATCAAAGGTTTGAATGGATGGACTGATGTCTTTAATAAACCTCATAAACTATGTAAAAAAACATTTTTAAAGGAATAATTGGTTCTGGGAAAGTCAGAAAATGACACAGATACAATATACTGTTAACAGGCTATGCGTTTAGGGACACATAGGAGAGAATGCTGGGCTGGTTACTGGGTCATTTTAAAAATGCTTAGGAAAATATATAGCTTTACTACTATGTGCATGAGGCCAGAGGGTAGTTACAAAAAATGGATTTTTGTAAAATCTTACCGTAAAATCCTTTTCTCTTAAGCTCATTGACAGACGCAGTCCTCTTGATTAATATCAAATTGGGTTATACTGCCCTCTACAGGAGTAGGACACTAGGCAGAAGGAAAACGTTCTGGCCACACCTTAGGGGCAGTCCCAGAGGGTATATCCTCTCTCTCCCTGCTACAGGATGTCAGTTATGTCACAAAGCAGTGTCAGAGAATTTAACCCAACCCAACTCAAAAGTAGAGGGGTGGGTACTGCGTCTGTCAATGAGCTTAAGAGAAAAGGATTTTAGGGTAAGATTTTACAAAAATCCATTTTTCTCTGTCGCTCATTGACAGACGCAGTCCTCTTGATTAATATCAAATTGGGACGTCCCAAAGCAGTGCCACAAATGAGGGGTGGGATAACAGAAATCAAAATCCAATCTAGAAGGCCCAACCGGTGCCAACTAGAAGTTTTAAAGGCTCGTCAGACAAAAGGATGAGACTCAAGTGAAAACCCAACAGAAAAAAACCCTCGAGGTAGACCAACGGTCTCCTCAAATTGCGGCCTGCAGAACCTTGCAGACAAAAGAGGCATCCGACGATGCCATCACATCAACTTTATAAAATTTTGTAAAGGTATGAACCGACGACCAGGTAGCCGCCTTGCAAACCTGGACCACTGACGCCTGATGGCGGAAGGCCCAGGAAGCACTAAGCGCCCGAGTGGAGTGCGCCTTAACAGGGAACGGAGGATTCCGACCCTTAATAGAATAAGCCTGTACCACCGTCTGCCTGATCCATTTGTAGATAGTCGCAGCAGATGCAGGCAACCCCTTTTTGGGGCCATCTGTGATCACAAAAAGTGAATGCGTCTTACGAAACGAGTCCGTAGTTTTCAAGTATACCCTGATTGCCCGAACCACATCAAAGGAGTGTAACGCAAACTCCCGAGGATGACTGGCTTAGGACACAGGGAAGGTAACACAATATCTTCATTCAGATGAAACTCTGAAACCACTTTAGGAAGAAAGGATGGATTCGGACGAAGAACCACCTTATCCCTATGAACCACCAGATATGGGGAACGACAAGATAATGCGGCCAGTTCTGACACCCTGCGTGCAGAAGTAATGGCCACCAAGAAGGCCACCTTCTGGGATAACGTAAGCAAGGGAATCTCCCTGACATCCTCAAAGGGAGGTTTCTGAAGAACCGACAACACCAGATTAAGATCCCAGGGCGGTAAGGGAGTGCGCACTGGCGGAGCCAGGTGCCGCACCCCCTGGATGAAATTCCACACCAAGGAATGGGTAGCCAAAAGGTTTCTGAAAGAAAATTGCCAACGCTGAAACCTGACCCTTGACAGTACTCAAGGCCAGCTTCTGCTCAACCCCCTGTTGCAGAAAAGCCAAGATTCGGGTCACCGAATAGGCACGTGGAGGGAATCCAAAGGATTCACACCACGCAATATAAGACCTCCATGTGCGATGATAGACCTTTCTGGAAGTCGCTTTCCTTGCTTTAATTAAAGTAGGAATAACTGAAGTTGACAATCCCTTGTCCTTCAGCACCTGAGTCTCAATAGCCAGGCTGTTAAAGCCACGGGACGTCCGCTACCAACCTGACCAAGTCGGCATACTCGGGTCGACGAGGTCAGTGCGGAACTACCAGGATAACTGGAATTCCCTTCACCTCTATCCTGCGAAGAAGTTTCGGCAGCAACTTGAGAGGAGGGATACTGATGGGGTAGCTGATACTGTCCCCACGGGGCGACCAACGCGTCTGCTGCGTCTGCTCGAGGAGCTCGGGAGCGGGCTACAAACCTCCGCACCTTCCTGTTGAGCCGAGCTGCCAACAGATCCACCTCCGGGGTGCCCCAATGAAGACACAGCTGGTGAAATACCTCTGGATGAAGAGGCCATACCCTTTGATCCAGAATCTGACGGCTGAGATAATCTGCCTGCCGATCTTCCACCCCCGGAGTGAATACCGCGGAGAGAGCCAGAACAAACCGTTCCGCCCAATGAAGAATGCTGGCCACTTCTATGGCCGCCAGGGCACTCTTGGTGCCCCCTTGGTGATTGACATAAGCCACGGCCGTGGCCTTGTCCGAATGGATCCAAACCGGGTTGCCCTGAAGCTGCTCGGTCCAGTAAATCAGACAAAGTCTGATCGCTCTCAGTTCCAATACATTTATCGGTAACCTGGATTCTATCGGAAGAAATTACTTCCCCTGGCTGAGCATCGGAGACCGAAGCCACCAGACCAGAGATTCCCTGGTCCGCTCGTTCAACCGGATCCGATTGTCCAGAGAATCGGGATTCCGATTCCATCTGAAAAGAATCTCCTTTTGGGGAATTCGGGTATGAGACTGGGCATACCGTACTGCCTCTAAGAAGGCCACCATCAGTCCCAGGACCAGATAGTTCAATCTCCTGGTGGGAACTAGGAATGATCTTTGGAAAAAGTGAAGAAAACGTTCTGCTCAAGGAACGGGAACTGCCGCTCCCTGTTGCATCAAGTCCATTACTGCCCCCGCAAAGCTTTTAAGCGATCCGGGAATAGTCGAATGTTGGAAGGGAAGAATCGCACCGGTAGGAGTGATCGAAACTCGATCTTGTATCCCGACCGAATGACCTCGCGAACCCCTTTGTCCGGGATTCTGGAAAGCCATGGATCCGGAAACCGGTGAAGACGTCCCCCCACCCCAAAGATGGGTGGGGGAGCACCTTCAGGCTGTATTGGTCTTATCTTCAGGTTTGGCTGAGGCGGACTTTTGTTTACCCGACCAGCGCCCTTTGAAACCCCCTGAAGGGGCTTTGGAGGGCTTCCCTTTATCGCCCGCCCCAGCGGAATGAACAAACTTCTTTGAGCGGAAAAGGAAGGTCCTCGCCTGTTACGAGGTCCTTTACACTTAGCAGTCTGTGGCAAAAAAATGCTCTTGCCCCCAGTGAGATCCTTTATAATCTCATCCAAGGTGGCCCCAAATAGGCGATCCCCTTCGAAAGGGAGATTAGCCAAAGCTTTTTTGGAACCTTGATCCGCTGACCAGCACTTTAACCACAACACGCGTCTGAGGACCACTGCTGAAACCGATGCACGCCCTAGCAAGGGAGTGGCGTCCAGGGCGGCGTTACAGATGAACTGTAGCCCTTGTATAATCTTCTCCAGCAAATCTGATACTGCCGGGGGGATACTTCTCCCCTTTATGTCCCGGCGTAACAATTTGGTCCATTCTGTCAATGTTTGTGAAACTAAACCAATGGCAACCACTGGCCTAAATGTTGACCCTATCAGGGAAAAAATGGAGCGGGATTCCGCTTCTACTTTTCGATCCACAGGATCCCTAAAGGACGGAGCGTCCTCCAATGGGATAACAGTGGCTTTATTTAGTCTGGAAATCGGTGGGTCCACCACTGGTGGTACCGTCCATTTTTTAAGGAGGGATTCCTCAAACGGATAGCGCCTAGAAATGCGTTTGGAAATAGCAGGGGTTTGTTTCAGACGTTCCCATTCTTTTTTAGATTACCAAAACATTTGGGTAAGGGAAAAACCTTCGCCATTTTAGTAGGCTTGCTGGTACCAAAGGGAATTTCAGTGTCAGCTACCTCTGCCGGTGTAACCTCAAGACTTAAGGTTTCCCGGACAGACATGACTAGTACGTCCACCAACACTTCTTCTGGCGCTATGGCGGAGGCAGAAACGTCCTCCTCACTGTCTGAGGAGACCGTACCCGAGACAGCAGCCCCAGAAGAGGGACCTGCAGCTGCAGTGACCAGCTCAGAATCAGTTTCTTAAGTGTCAGATGAAATAGGGGTAGGCAGGGGTGGCTTTCTTGACCCCCGTCCCTGACAGGCCACCTCCACCCGGGATACCAAAGACTCCAAAACTGCTGATAATTCATCACAAGTGGGGTACTGGAGGGTCCTGCGGCCACCTCGAGGGGATCAGGTGGGGATACATGTGTGGCAGGGTCCATGATTATTCAAGACACTTGCCAGCAAACAAAAAAATAATTGCAAAGAAAAAACTTTTTTTTTTTCTTTTTGTAATCCCCCAGCGCAACAGCGCCCCTCAGTGTTACCTGCTTTGGACCCCACAGAGAGAGAGAGAGAGAGACCCCAAGGGCTAACCCCCTGATGCACAGAAGTTTCACCAACCTGCTCTCAGCGCTGTCTCTTACAGACAGGAAGTATTTTGGATCGTTTTCCCGGGTAAAGGAGGCGGCTCCGCCCCTTTACACCCCTCCTGGCGCCTCCCATGCTACTCGAGGTAGCTGGTCATCTCCAAAATGGCCGCCCCCATGCTGGAGACACGAGGCTACGCCAAGATGGCGGCCCCGCGCGACCTGCAGGAAGATAGCGACGGCCCTGTGGAAGATGGCAGCGGCCTGCGGAAGGTAGTCATCGGCCTGCAGGAAGTGTGCGGCCTGTGGGAGGATGGCGGGCTGCGGGAGGATGGCGGCAGTCCAGGTACAGGCATCGGCCTGTATTGCAACCTTATGTATAAGGTAGGATGCTATCACCCTCTTACATGGCCATCCTAACAGTAATGCCAGCCACTGACTTCAGTCATGGTCCCTTTACAGTGCCCCTCATACAGTGACTTCCTATAGTCAGCTCCCAAACCAAGCCTCCTGGTTCTTATTCACTAAATCACCCTCAAGAGGGGGATCTGTGCCTGTTATAGGATAGAGGGGGGATCCAGGATCATGAGGGTCCGATCATCCCAGGGAGGGGCCAGCGTCCACCCACAAACCCGTCAGGGGGAGAGGGGGAACATTTTACTCACCATACCGGAACAGGCGGGCGCCAACTCCTGACAGAACCCCTCTCCACAGGGGGGCTGACGACCAATACGGACTCCGCGACTCAGTTTCCAACTGGTCGTCGGCGTCCCGGCGAGACGTTTAACTCGCAGGGTCAGTCCCCGTCCAGTTGGACTATGTCGCGGCCGACCCAGCGCGGAGCTAGGGCCTGCACGTGCTCGTAGGCTGACTGGGGTGACCACTGGATCTCAACATCCAGCCCGTCGCCCAGTTTCAGCATACTTGCTTGAAGATCTCACAGGAACAACTGGAGAAAAAAAGCTGCCTAAAATTTTTTTTCTAAAAAATCTTGCCCGGACCAAAGATCCCAGCAAGGAACTTAGGTCCTTACTCCTGACTAGACAGAAAAAACTGACATCCTGTAGCAGGGAGAGAGAGGATATACCCTCTGAGACTGCCCCTAAGGTGTGGCCAGAACGTTTTCCTTCTGCCTAGTGTCCTACTCCTGTAGAGGGCAGTATAACCCAATTTGATATTAATCAAGAGGACTGCGTCTGTCAATGAGCGACAGAGAAATAATGACATTTGTAATTTGATGTACATCCAAAATGATCTAAATTAGGATGACATGACAAATACATGGAATGTAATATAAAAATATGAAACATACCTTGATATAGTCCTTCTGCAAGACTTTGATAGCAGAGCAGGTCTCAGGGATGATGACTGTGGTGAACTTGAGATCCTACAGGCTTCTCCCTGTTGCAAGATATCTAAATGTTGCAATTAGCCTTTGCTCAGGAGTAATTGCAACCTGCATACATGTATCCATGCTTCAGAATATAGGGGGACACCAAGGCAAGAAGACGGTGAAAAATTGGATCCGTCATCCTCAAATAATTCCTGAAATCATCAGGATTATTTTCCTGTAGCTCCCGCAGCAAGGACATGTGGGAAAATTGCTCACGGTTGAGCAACCAATTTTTGGTCCAGGAGGTCCTCTTTTTCTTCTTCTTGCAAAGAACTCGGCTTAGAGCAATTACTCCCAGCTCAACAACAGCAAGAGTAGAATCCTTGTCATCATAATTGCTTCTCGAATGATGTCTCGGAAACTAGCGAAATGTTGTTAACCATACAAATGCTACCGAAATCAGCACGAGATGCCCAGAAAGCTCACGGCCAAAAAATCACTTCCTCTTTTGTAGCGTCGGACGTAGTGACGTCATCTTTTGTCGGTTGACAAAATTCATGTGCAGTCTAGAGCACATTCCAACCAACACACACGCACTCTGGACAAAAGACGGACGACCGGTCGGCGGAAATTCGTTGCGTGTGTACGAGGCTTAAGGATGCAATCTAGGTTTCGCACATATCGATCGTTGTCTGTCTATCTATGGGTTGTGTTTTACCCAATGGTATGCTGCTCATGTATATTATAAATACATTAATTATACTTGATGTTTTCATATATATATGATTATCTACACAATGTTGATTATTTCAGGTGACAGCAATGTATGACACATTCATGTCTTTTTTCATCATCTTTCTTCATTTGTTTGCAACACAATGCTATGGTGCATTCAGCATCAAGTTTTATATATATTTTTTGGTGATGCTTTTTCCGTCAACTTTTATTTTGAGGTACATGTGCACATTTACACATATACACACATATATTGTGGTTTTTTTTTATGCACATAGATTTGATATAGGTTTTTTTATATACCGTACATATATCCTGTTTTTTTGCCTTTTTTCAATTTATTTTCACACACTATCATAAATATTTTGATCATGTTCTTTTTCTGTCAAGTTTATTTTTAGCTTTATTTTTGATTTTATGCAAGTAGATTTGTGTCAGGTTTTGAGTAATTAGTTGGCTAATTGAACAGGGTTGTGTCACCTTCGGTGAGCATTTAAATGTTGGCCTCCTATTCACATTTTGTAGTGAACAAGCATGTAGCAGTCGTGTGAAACGTGTCTACTCTCCTACCCTGCTGTACCTTGTACCACTTATGTGAATAAAGGAACTTCTCTTCATTGGATTCTATGGTGGCGTGCAACCATTTTCTTCTCAGATGCTTTTCTTTGTGGCGAGCCGAGGATCAACACCTACCCTGGATTGTGGATTTTGATTTGCCTGACGGGTGTCATCTCTTTTTTTTAAAAAAAGGGCTACCAGGCCCATAAAATATAGTACCTAACTACAGTAAATCACTGAAAAAAATGCATCTGTCACTGAGCTAATGATCCCCCATGTTACAATACATATTACTGTAATACATTTGTGAAAATCCTTACCATTGAAGAGTAAAGTCTAACTGAATTTTCAGGAAGTCAGCTCTCTAGTTCAAAAGATGCAGTATCTATTCTGCCAAGGAGGAGGTTTTACAGCAATGATTACTTCATATCCTCTCCTCTCTCTTTACAGAAAAAGGAACAACATTTCCCATGAACCTTTGGGAATTGCAGTGAATGTGGGTGGGTGCACTAGGCTTGTACATGTTAAATTCAACATAAATTACGTCCCTCATTCTCCAACTCACCCACTTCAACATAAATCACGCCCCTCATTCTCCAGCCACACTGCTGAGCACAAAGACAGATGACAGTCTTATTAATGTAAAGCATGTAAAAACAAAACAAAGGAATCGTCCAGCGAGAGCGGCCAACAAATAATAGGATTCCTACCACAGCGCCACTAGGATAACGCCACCACACTTTAAGTGTAGTTAGCACATAAAAGAATAATATATGATGCTGGCTAACATTAGCAGTACATAAATAAAAACAATAAATTCCCCATACAAAGAAAATTCAAAATGCAGCGCATCAGAAAAAGTTCCAGAATGTTGCAATAAGCATGAGGTGATTAGTGCAAGGGCATAGATGTAACTATATAGCATTCCTCTTCGTGACAGTCCTTAAATGTACACGTAGGCATATGCAGACCACCACACCGCGTGAAGGGAAGGGTGAAGACCCCGCAAGGGGGGAACACTTACCAGATGCCTGGTAATATAAAGCGTATCAGGCCAATCTTTCAGCCAGCTGTATTTAAAGGTGTTCCTCAATAGCCACAGCGGGGGTAGGAGTCCATGTAGTAAAAAAGTAAAGGGACCATAGTGTAAAACCATACACACTAAGCTTTATTAAATTCATGTAAAATTTACACATGTAAGTTGAGTATGCACACATGAAAGGAAACTCCTCAGTGCATTGGGTGATCAGTCCGGGCAGCAGAGGACCAGTTCGCCGTCTCAATAGTGAACCTCAACTGTGTCTTGCAGCGTGTTACTCACACACATCCACAGCATCGCTTCCAGGTGTCCGGACAAATGGGGCGTGTCAGTTGTCAATCATTGCCGTACAGCCAATCACCCCGACATGTTTCGTCACATCCATGAATTGGCTGTACGGCAATGATTGACAACTGACACGCCCCCGTTTGTCTGGAATTCGCATTGGCGAAAGGATAATCAGTACAGGGGTTGAAGCAGTGAGGGGAATCGTGAAAAGCCGGCTAACAGATCATTGGTGCTGGGTAGAGGGGGGAGCATTAGAAAGGAGGGACATCCCTAGGAATCCCTAGGGATGCCCCTATCCAGCGTGGTGACAGTGTGTGATTCTCCATTTCTCTCCACTATGATCTTGGAGGGATGTTTCCACTTATACGGAAGATTATGATTCCGCAGCGCTTTTGTAATGGTGGAAAGTCGTCTGCGCATATCCAGGGTATGTTTAGAGAGATCCGCAAAGATTTGCACAGCGGAGTAGGGATCAGGGAGCTTGCCCAGGGATCTAGACTTTGTCAAAAGAGCTTCCTTAGTTTGGTAGAAGTGCACACGCATTACCGTGTCACGTGGTATATGCTGAGGGAGAAAAGGGGGCTTTGGGACCCTGTGAATGCGATCAATAGTCAGTTCCAGAGTCGCTCCTGGTAGTATAGCAGAGAAAACATCCAGGGCAAATTTGTGTAGCTCAGCAGGTAGCACAGTTTCAGGTATACCACAAATTTTAAGATTATTTCTTCTGGACCGATCCTCCAGATCTGCAATTTTTGCTTTGAGCCAGCGTCGCTCATCAATATTTTCTTCATCCGCTTCTACCAAATCGTTAACAGTGGTAACTATATCAGATATTGAGGATTCCACATTGTGTACCCTGTCTCCCAGAGAATGAACTTCTGCAGAGAATTTATTGGCAAGCGTCACAATGTCAGCTTGAAGGGAGGTATGGAGGGTATACATCATGTCTTTAACAGCTGTGTCCATGATGGGCTGGCCTGTAGTGGGAAAGGCTGCAAAGGGAGAGGTCCCGAGGGAGATGGGCAGCAGTGGATTAATTGAGCCCCCAGGAGTTGAGGCCTGGTCAGTGCTTTCCAGTCTCATCTTTGATTTGGCTGAGCTGCTACATGATGGACTGGAGGGTGCAGAGGTGTGGGGGGAGAAGGTACCTGGGTCTGGCTGGTCTTCAGAGGAGGCATCCTCTGGCAGGTCTGTGTAGTGCACCCACTGCTTCCCTGAGATGGCAGGGTATCACGAACTTGGTTGGAGGCTGAGGTGACGAGAGGGCTCCCCTTGCGGCTGAGTGCAGAGCACCCCTGGAGATGGTGACAGAGGGTGCTGTGCCCAAAGGTGCACGGGTTGCCTGCCGGTGTGTGTCAGGAATCGGATCCGCAGTAGGAAAGACAGTCACTTGGATCACTGGAAGTGCAGGCAGGTTAGTGCAAATCAAGGTCAGAAGCCAGGCCGAGGGTCAAACACAGGTAGTCAATCAGGAGCAGGCAGGGAGAAGTCCGTAAGGCAAGCCGGGTTCAGAGCAGGAGAAAGCCAGAGCAGGTCAAGGATAGTAGCCGGGTTGGTAACGGGTAATCAAACAAGCAGGAGTTTCAAGGCACAAGGAAATCAGGTACTAGCTGAAGATAATCCAGCAATGAATGGCAGCCAGTGCTGAGTTTAAATAGGAAGTGGGTGTTGATAACTGGCACTAATTAGGACGTCCCACATGGCCATTTTGGAAATTAGCATATATGTCATTCCTGACAGTCCTGCGTGGCCATTTTGGAAATTTGCATATCTGCCATTCCCTGACAGTCCCGCGCGGTCATTTTGAAAATTGGCATCTTTGCCATTCTTTATCAAGTTCTTCCCTGACAGTGCCCCCCCCCCCCCCCAAGGGGCAGCCTCCGGATACCCAAACGTGCCTGTTTCTCCGGAAATCTGTTAAAGAACTCCTGAAGGAGTTTAGGGGCATGTACATTACTTGCTGGTTCCCATGAGTTTTCGTCAGGCGGGAACCCCTTCCACTTAATGAGATACTGCACTTGTCTTCCTCTTCTTCGACCATCTATAATGGCCTCCACTTCAAATTCTGTGTCCTCCCCTACCGTAACCGGAGGTGGAGGTGGCTCCTCCCTGTTAGGAAATGGAACTAGTCACTGCTGATTTATGTAAAGAGACGTGGAAGACTGGGTGTATCTTATAGGAGTTGGGAAGGTTTAATTCAAATGCCACAGGGTTAACTTCCCTTTTGATTTCAAAAGGTCCAATAAACTTAGGACCCAATTTCCATGAGGGACAAGTGAGTTTGATGTTTGCTGTGGAAAGCCAAACTTTGTCTCCAACCTTAAACATAGGATTTCCCTTCTTCTTTTTGTCAAAGTGCCTCTTATAAACCTCTTGAGCCTTCAGTATTGCTTCTTTAAGGGTCTCGTAGTTGGACTGTATAGAGGCCACCCTATCCTGGACTGCCAGTACTGAAGCCTCCGGGATGACGTCCGGCAAAAAGGAGGGATGGAACCCATAATTTGCCCAAAATGGGGATTGATTCGTGGAGGCGTGAACCGAATTATTATATGCAAATTCGGCACATGGAAGAAGAGATGCCCAGTTGTCCTGGGTAAAGGTAGAGAAACATTTCAGGTATAGCTCCAATGTTTGATTGGTCCTTTCTGTTTGTCCGTTACTTTGTGGATGGTATGCGGATGACAAACAGACTTGGATTTGTAGAGTCCTGCACAATGATTTCCAGAATCTGGAAGTGAACTGCACCCCTCTTTCGGACACAATACTACTGGGTAGTCCATGTAGTCGGACAATTTCTTTAATGAATATATGTGTTGTATCCATAGCTGAGGGGGTGCCTATCATAGGCATGAAGTGAGCCATCTTGGACAGTCTGTCGACTACTACCAAGATGGTGGTGAATCCGTCTGAAGGGGGCAAGTCGACAATAAAGTCCATTGATATCATCCTCCATGGCTGTTCCGGAACAGGGAGAGGTCTCAGCAAGCCCCGAGTCTTGGTATTGTGACCTTTACTGCGGAGACAAGTTACGCAGGAGTCCACATAATCTTTACAATCCTGTCTGAGATTGGGCCACCAGAAGGATCTTTGAACAAGATCACACGTTTTTCTTACGCCAAAGAGGCCGGTAAGGAGGTGATCATGACAAGCCTTCAGGACTTGGGGTCTTACTTCAGGAGGGATGAAAAATTTTGTTATCATGCCATAAGAGATTTCCATCTCTATGTAATGCCAAGGTTTCGGCTTCTGGGTACTGGGCAGAGGCTTGCTTGATAATTGTGCTTAGATCGGTTTGAAGCAGCAAAAAGTTGTGTGGTGACAGGATCGTGCTGGGAGTAGGTGTTTCTGAAGTCTCTGGGAACATGCGGGAAAGAGCGTCAGCTTTCCCATTTTTGGATCCTGGGCGATATGTAAGGTGGAAGTTGAACCTGGAGAAGAATAAGGCCCATCGGGCTTGCTGTGGTCTGAGTCGCTTGGCGGTCCTGAGGTACTCTAGGTTCTTGTGGTCTGCAAGGATAATAATGGGGTGTGTAGCGCCTTCCAGTAGGTATCGCCATTCCTCCAGTGCCGACTTGATGGCTAGTAGCTCCCGGTCACCCACATCATAATTCTTCTCTGGTGGAGTCATCTTCCTGGAGAAGAAAGCGACGGGGTGAAGCAGGGCCTTGAGCCCCTGGCGTTGAGACAGAATGGCTCCTGTAGCAACTTCAGAGGCATCTACCTCAAGAACAAAGTGCAAAGCTGGATCTGGGTGTTGCAGTACTGGAGCGGATGTAAAAAGGATCTTAAGCTGATCAAAGGCTAACTGGGCTTCCTGAGACCATTGGAACCGGACCTGCTGGCGGGTTAACTGGGTAATGGGAGAAATGATTGTAGAAAAGTCATTGATAAAGCGTCTGTAAAAGTAAGCAAACCCGACAAACCTCTGGATGCCTTTCTTGTCAGTGGGAGCTGGTCAATTGATAGTAGCAGCCACCTTCTGTGGGTCCATAGAGATCCCTTCTGTGGAGATGATCAGTCCAAGAAACTGAGTGGACAGTTTTTCAAACTCACACTTCTCTGCCTTTGCATACAGTCCATGTAGTCTTAATGTGGCCAAGACCTTTTTTACATGCACCCGATGAAGATCCAGGGAGGCAGAGAAGATCAGAATATCATCTAGATACACTATTACAAAGTGATCTAGGAACTCTCGAAAAATGTAATTTACTAAATGTTGGAAGGTGGCTGGAGCATTACATAGTCCAAAGGGCATGACTAGATATTCAAAGTGCCCGAAGCGGGTCCTGAAAGCTGTCTTCCACTCATCTCCCTAGCGAATGCGGACCAAGTTGTAGGCACCGCGTAAATCTAGCTTGGTAAAGATTCGGGCAGAACGGAATCTTTGGAAGAGTTCAGGGACAAGAGGGAGTGGGTAACGATTTTTCATTGTAATTTTATTAAGTTCCGGATAATCCACACAAGGTTTCAGTGAGTGGTCTTTTTACTGGACGAAGAAGATGCCGGCGCCAGCCGGAGAGGAGGAAGGGTGAATAAATCCTCTCTCGAGATTTTCATTGATATAATGGCGTAGAGCCTCCAATTCAACTTTGGAGAGAGGTAAAATTCGCCCAAAAGGAATCTCCGCACCTGGAAGTAGCTCAATAGGGCAATCATAAGGCCGATGAGGTGGTAGGGTATCAGCCTTTTTCTTGTCAAAAACATCCAGGTAGGAATGATAGGCTGGCGGTACTACTTGGCTAGTACTGGTGATGGGTTGAACAGACAGAAAAACGGGAGGCTTGCTGATTTCGGGGACAAAGCAGTGCTGCTGGCAGTATTCAGAGTTGAAGTAGATTCTCCCCGATGGCCAATCAATTTGAGGACTGTGCGCCCGGAGCCAAGGAATTCCGAGAAAAATAGGGAACATAGGGGAACACAAAATGTCAAAACAGAGAAATTCCTGATGACCAGAGTTCGTCCAGGTTAGGATGGGGATAGTCTCCTGTGTCAAGGGTCCGGATCCGGGAATAGTTCCATCAGCTAGATGGACTTCAAGTCTCTGCTTCTTATTCCTAAGCGGTATTTCTAATCTTTTTGAAAGGTGATGTCCCTGAAGCAGCTGCATGCTCCGGAGTCGAGGATTGCCTGGGGCGGGATCTCCCCTTCCGCCACCTGCAACGAGATGGGTAGGACAAGGTGAGCAGGAGGGCATCCAGAGACCTGGAAGTAGACAGGACATTGAGGAAGGCACTTACTAGGTCTCATGGGACAGTTGCTTAGGAAATGTCCAGAACCACCGCAGTACAGGCAGAGATTGGCCTGTCGTCGCCGTAATTTCTCAGCAGGGGATAGGGTACTCCGTACTAGTCCAATCTGCATCGGTTCTCCTTCAGCAGCAGGAGCAGGCGGAGATTTAAGCACAGGTGCCGGTGAGGGTGGAACCCTGGGGAGCATCCAGGAAGGCCGGTACGTACCAGTCTTTTCAGACCTTCGCTCCCGCAGGCAGCGATCAAGCTGAATGGCCAGCTTAATAAGATCCTCCAGGGTGGCCGGGGCATCAAATTCGTCCTTAAGACTTCAGATAGAACAAGCCGGTACTGGTATTTGAGGGCTGCCTCATTCCAGCCGGTATCTGCCGACCACTTGCGGAAGTCCACAGTATAGTCCTCCACTGGGCGTCGCCCCTGTTGGAGGTTATGAAGGGCAGTTTCTGCAGTCGTCACACGTTGAGGGTCGTCATATAATTGTGCCATGGCATCCAGGAACGTGGAGACTGAATTAAGCACCAGGCTTTTCTGCTCTAATAGTGAGCCCAAGACTGGGGGTCTTCTGAGAGTAGAGATATGATAAACCCCACCTTCACAGACTCCAGGGAGAAAGTCCTTGGGCGGGAGGGCAAAATATAACTGGCAGGCGTTCTGGAATGCCCTAAACTTCCGTCGGTCCCCGGAGAAGCGTTCGGGGACTGGAACTCTGGGTTCCGGAACTGGCATGACTACCGAGGAGGCCAATGCAGAGTGTTCTTGGGCTGAAGCAGCTGAAGCAGAGGGTGCAGCAAGTGGATTCTGGACGTTTGGTGCAGCAGATACTGCAAGTTTCTGTAGGCGACCCTCTAATTGAAAGTATCCATCTTGCAGATTCTTCACTGCTTGGGTAAGGCCGGCGACCTGCTGGCACAGAGCCTCTAGCAGGGAAGCACCTCTTTCTGCCTCAGACATAGGGCTGGATTATGCTGTCACGAACCTGGTTGGAGGCTGAGGTGACGAGAGGGCCCCCCTTATGGCTGAGTGCAGAGCACCCCTGGAGATGGTGACAGAGGGTGCTGTGCCCACGGGTTGCCTGCAGGTGTAGCTGTGTCAGGAATTGGATCCGCAGTAGGAAAGACAGTCACTTGGATCACTGGAAGTGCAGGCAGGTTAGTGCAAATCAAGGTCAGAAGCCAGGCCGAGGGTCAAACACAGGTAGTCAATCAGGAGCAGGCAGGGAGAAGTCCGTAAGGCAAGCCGGGTTCAGAGCAGGAGAAAGCCAGAGCAGGTCAAGGATAGCCAGGTTGGTAACGGGTAATCAAACAAGCAGGAGTTTCAAGGCACAAGGAAATCAGGTACTAGCTGAAGATAATCCAGCAATGAATGGCAGCCAGTGCTGAGTTTATATAGGAAGTGGGTGTTGATAATTGGCACTAATTAGGACGTCCCACATGGCCATTTTGGAAATTAGCATATACTGTATGTCATTCCCTGACAGTCCCGCACAGCCATTTCGGAAATTGGCATCTTTGCCATTCTTTATCAAGTTCTTCCCTGACACAGGGCCCGGAGCGCCGGCGCCATCTTGTCGGCCACCTCGGGTCGGCTGCGGGAAGAAAGCCGTCAGTTTCCTCAGCCCCTTCTCTTTGCGCTTGCGGGACATGTCCGTGATGTGTCTCTGCTGGCCGGAGCTGTAAACAGCCGGGAATCTTGTTCTTTTTGCTGAGGATGGCGCTGGATAGAGTCGTCAAGTGGCGGAGCGGGAGATCAGGCGTCCATCTCGGTCCCGCGCTGGCTACGCCCCGCTCTCCATTACCTTTTTATCGCTAACTCATTTAATCTACTCGCCATTGCCGAAACCTGGCTTCATGAATCTGACACTGCGTCTTCTTCTGCACTATCCCAAGGTGATCTTCTCTGAACTCACTACTCCCCCAGACCCAGTGGGCACAAGGGAGGGGGGAATCGGGATCCTTCTAACCCCACATTGCAATCATCTTTTCTCTCCAGCTCTCTAAGGATAGCTGTAATCTACCGCCCGCCTGGACCAGTATTAACCTTTCTTGATGAATTCTCTGCCTGGCTACCCTACTGTCTCTTCTGAAATCCCCACAATTATTCTCTGTGACTTCATCATCCCTATTAATACTAACACTCCTGCCACTTCCAAACTTCTCAGTCTAACCTCCTCCTTTGACCCAAAGCAATGGATACATGCTTCTACTCACGCTGAAGGCAATATTCTTGACCTTGTTTTCTCCTACCTATGAACTCCATGCAACCTCTCAATCTATCATTTCCCTCTCTCTGATCACTACCTTATTAGTTTTACTCTCTCCCTTTTCTCCACCTCCTCTCCCTCCAACTGCCTTACAGTTACCCGTAGAAACCTACGCCATCTCAACCCTTCTCTGCTATCGACCACCTCTATCCTGCACCAACCTAGCAACTTCTGTCTAAAACGCATTACTTTTCAAGTCTGAAAAAGTATAGCCGTGCTCTTGAGCACCTATGGCGTAAGACTAGATTTAAGAAAGATTTCAACCAATATAAATCTGCCCTCCAAAAATACAATTCCAGTCTCCACACTGCCAAGCAGACCTACTTTATCACGCTCATTAACAACTTATCTCGTCCCCGGCAGCTCTTCTCTACCTTAAATTCTCTACTATGTCCTCCACTCGCTAAGATCGCCAATCAGTTCAAACAGAAAATTGATACAATTCGCGAGGAGATCTCTGCTGTTCAGATACCTTCCATGCTTTACACTTCATGACCACAGACACAATCACTACTCCCCTCATTCAACCCCACCACTACAGATGAGGTTACTAAACTACTTGCTAACGTCCAGCTATCCACCTGTCCTCTGAATCCTGTTCCCTCACAAATGCTACGTTCCCCCTCCGGCTTTATTCTACACTCTCTAACCCACATCTTCAATCTCTCCCTCTCTTCTGGCATCTTCCCCAACTCTCTAAAACATGCACTAGTGAGCCCCAAACCTAAAAAGCCCTCACTGGACCCAACCAATCTTAACAACCTATGCCCTATCTCCTTGCTTCCGTTTTTATCCAAACTCCTTGAACGTCTGGTCTACAACTAACTGAGCCACCACCTTGCTGAGAATAGCCGTCTGGATTTCGGCCTCAACACTCCACAAACTGCTCTCCTACAACAAACAAACAATCTATTAAACGGCCAAAACCAATGGACACTATTCTGTACTCCTACTCCTGGACCTTTCTGCCACCTTTGATACAGTTGACCACCCCCTCCTCAAAAAACTCCACGCCTTTGGTCTTCGTGACTGTACTCTTCACTGGTTCTCTTCCTAATTATCCAAGCGCACCTTTAGTGTTACTTATAATTCTACTTCCTCCTCTCCTCTTCCTTTCTCTGTTGGGGGTCCCCCAAGGTTCTGTTCTTGGACTTCTCTTATTTTCAATTTACACCTCCTCTCTGGGTCAGCTGATAGCCTCCCGTGGCTTCCAATACCATCTCTATGCTGACGATACCCAAATCCATTTATCCACCCCTCAGCTCACTCCCTCAGTCTCCTCATGTATCACTAATTTACTAGCAGATATATCAGTCTGGATGACACACCACTTCCTCAAACTCATCTATCCAAAACTGATCCCGTCTGCAAATGGAACCATCTTCCAGGCAGACCCGATACATTTTGGGTCCCAAAGTCTCTGCGATGATAGCAGGAAGCCAACGATGGGTTGGAAGCGCCATAAGATCGGGCCCATACCTTTTGCTGGGCTGTAAACCGGGGAATTTCGTCGTGTTCGACCCTCTTGTCTTGGGACTGCCATACATGTTCCTGGACCGTTTGAGGGCGGAGCATGTCCAAAACAGCCCATGGCTGCCGACCCAAAAGAAGTTCAGCTGGAGTTTTCCCAGTGATTGCATGTGGTGTGGTTCTGTAAGCAGACAGGAAGGAGTCCAGCTGCTGGGGTGACAGGGACTGTTGTTTACTTGTAGCCACAGTAGCTTTGAAATAACGTTCGAAGGTCTGTACAAACCTTTCTGCTTGACCATTTGTAGGCGGGTGGTAAGGTGCGGTCAACTTGTGTTTGATGTTGTGGGCAGTCAGAAAACTCTGAAACTCCTGGCTTGTGAATTGTGCACCGTTGTCTGTGACAATTTCTCTGGGGTATCCAAACGTAGCAGCGAGATGCAACAGTATGGAAATCGTCACCTTAGTCGTCGGCTGGGTAACAGGAATGACCTCAGGCCACTATGAATGGGCATCAATAATGATCAAAAAGGTGTGTCCTCTGATCGGGCCTGCAAAGTCCAAGTGTAGGCAAAACCAGGGAACCGTGGGCCAAGTCCAGGGCTGGACGCACCCTCGAGGAGGGTCTCTTGCAGTTTGTGCACATCCAGCACACGCATTCACATATGTCGTGATATCGGAGTCGAGGTTCGGCCACCACACATAGCCTCGAGCTTTTGGATTCATACGTGTGCCCCCGGGATGACCAGTATGTAGCAAGTCCAGAATGTGTCTCCTGAGGGTCTGTGGAACGATCACTCGGTCTCCCCATAAAACACAGTTGCCAGCCACAGTTAATTCCAGACGCCTACGGAAGTAAGGTTCATAATCCTGTGTGATAGTTGCCGGCCAACCGTACCGTACCCAGGAGAATATTGTCTTAAGGAAGGTATCCTTGGCTGTATGGGCTGCTACTTCCCCGGAAGACAGAAAGGACAGGCTGGTGTAACGACAACTCTTGACAGGTGGAGAAGAGTCTGTTAATGTCCTTGTCAGACGGGACATGGCGTCTGCATTAGCATCATGGCTGCGATACTGGATTTTGTAGCTATATGCTCCCAAGAATAGAGCATAGCGTTGAAGACGGGCCGCAGTCGTCTGGGAGATGCCTTTGTCAGGGCTAAAGATCTGAAGGAGTGGTTTATGATCAGTCAGTATGGTGAATTCCCTACCATACAGGTAAAGATGAAACTTCTTAATTGCCCATATGAGCGCTAGAGCCTCTTTGTCAATGTGAGAGTAATTGCTTTCTGCTTTTGTCAAGGACCTGGAGGCGAATGCCACAGGTTTCTCTGACCCATCTGGTAAAACGTGAGATAGTACAGCCCCTAGACCTTAGGGTGAGGCATCACAAGCCAAGGTGAGAGGCCTTTGGAGGTCATAGTGCACGAGCATGCGTGACGCCAACAGCTTTCACTTAGAAACTTCAAAAGCACGTTGGCATGCAGCCAACCAGTTCCATCTGGAGTGTTTCTCCAAAAGCTTGTTTAATGGAAACAAAGTGTGTGCTAGATCCGGCAGGAATTTGTGGTAATAGTTCAGCAAGCCCAGGTATGATCGCAGCTGTTGGACGTTGGTTGGGGCTGGCTTCCATGGTGTGTATACCCTCTGCATCCACAAGGTGGCCACAAAACTCCAATTTAGGTACCATGAATTGGCATTTCGCTAAGTTCACTTTTAGACCCTGCTCTTGGAGTCTCGCCAACACAAGCTCCACTTTACGCTTGTGTTCCTGGTCCATCAGGCCCGTGATGAGTATGTAATCTAACAGGCACTGTGTGAAAGGAATGTCCACCAAAATCTCATCCATTTTGCGTTGCCAAATGGCTGGGGCGAAGGCTACCCCAAACACCATCCGATTGTATTCATACAGTCCCTTGTGAGTGTTGATGGTTAGAAACTTGCGGGACGAAGGGTGGACCTCAAACTGTAAATAAGCTTGCCTGAGATCAAGCTTGGTGAACTTTTGACCTCCTGCAAGAGGCAAAAATGTCATCTACTCTGGGTAGAGGATACTGGTCTGGTCTATCTCCAGTTGAGAATTTAGTGCCATGCGGAAATCGCCGCAAATGCGCAAGTCCCCATTCGCTTTCTTTACTGGTACAACTGGTGATGCCCACTCACTGTGCTCTACCTTTGAGATGACACCTTGTTCCTCCAGCCGGCTTAGTTCAGCTTCCACACCTGCTCGGAGTGCGAAAGGTGCCGTCCGAGCTTTGAAGAACTTAGGCTGGGCATTGGGTTTCAGCCTGAGTCTCACACAGTCATGCTTTATTTTTCCCAAATGGTGATCAAAGACTTGTGGGAATCGCTGTTTCAGGGATTCCACCCATCCCTCTTTATCTCTTGATGGGATGGTCACGGTGTTGCAGGGGTTTATGGCGATGTCTGGAATGCCAAAGTGAGCAATGCAGTCTCTCCCAAAGACAGGGGGTCCCCCATGTTCTAGGATATACAATGGCATTCTCTTTGTCTGACCCTTGTAGGATACCTGTACTTTCACGTACCCCAGTGGGTGGAGTATCTGCTTTGAGTATGTCTGCAGTTTGATTGGTGTTGGACGGACAGTTGTTCGGATCAGAAGTTTTCTCCATTGTTTCTGGGTGATAACTGAAACTGCTGCTCCTGTGTCTACATCCATCTTGAGTTTCTTTCCTTCCACGGTTACCTCTACAGTCATTGCTGAGGGTGCTGAATGCATATGTTGTATGTCCAATCTGTGGAGCACTTCCTCATCCTCTGATTCAGATGACGATGTATATCTTCCCACCATATATGCCTTTGTCCTGGTGTTCAGAGGTTGTTTATTTCGCACCTTCTTACTCCGGCAGACTCGTTTCAGATGGCCTGCCTTACCACAATTATGACAGAGCTGATCCTTAAACCGGCAGACTTTGTGATCATGGTCTGTATTCCCACAACGGTAGAAAGCTGACTCCCGGTTTGGTGAGGGTCTATAGTTACAGTTAGCTGCTGTTAGCTTGACTGCTTTTCTGAAAACTTCCTCTTTAACCTCTTCCCTTCTGCTCTGGGGGTTCAATGCCTCTATCTTTCACAGCCATTTCCATCACTGAAGCTATCTCAATTGCCTTTGTAAGGGTAAGATCTTTCTCTGTTAACAGTCTCTTTTGGCTAGACTCACTATTTAGTCCCATGACAAACTTATCCCTCAGTGCAGTCGGTAAGTACTCCCCAAAAGAACAGGTTGAGGCTAATCTGCGAAGGGCGAGCACATAAGCCTTAATATCTTCACCCGGCTGCTGCTGCCGCTGAAAGAACCGGAATCTTTCTGCAATCTCCAGTGGTTTAGGCTGGAAGTGATTCCCTAACAGTGTTAGGAGCTCTGCCAAAGTCTTAGTTGCTGGTTTTTCAGGGAAAAGGAGATCCCTAAGAGTGTCATATGTCCTAGCACATACCAGTGTCAGAAATACTGCTACTTGCCTGTCGCCTGGGATGGCATTTGCATAAAAATATTGTTCTAGTCTCTCAATCCAGGAACTCCACGTTGTCTGTTCTCCATCAAATTCACTTAATGTCCCGATCAATGACATTTTCCTGCTGAGCTCTGTGGGTGTTTGTATCCAGCTGAAAATCCAGAGTTTTTTTCCTTCTTTTCTTTTCTCACACGGACAGTAACCTTGTAAATCCCATCCTCGTCGCCACTGTTATATTCTCCGTGTTGTGAGAGACACAGGACTCTGATCTGGAACAACTTTTGTTTATTCAGTACTCTCTGTACACTACAACAGGCATTACAGGACAGCTCTGTATAACCACACATCCCCTACATGTCTCCAAGATGGCCACTCTGCCCCTTGTCATCACTCCTGGGTGGAGCCAGCCTTAAAGTGACAGTACATGTGAAACCCTTCAGGTATAACACATACCATCATGAATGCTGCTGCCAGACTCATCCACCTTACCAAACGCTCAGTGTCCGCTACTCCTCTCTGTCAATCCCTTTACTGGCTTCCACTCACCCAACAAATTAAATTCAAAATACTAACAACATCTTACAAAGCCATCCACAATTTAGCCCCCAGCTACATCACTAGCCTAGTCTGTAATCAATCTCTTCGTTCCTCTCAAAACTTCCTGCTCTCTAGCTCCCCCGTCACCTCCTCCCATGCTCACCTCCAAGACTTTTGCAGAGCCTCAACAATCCTATTGAACTCCTTACCCCAATCTGTCTGATTATCTCCTACTCTATTAGCTTATAGACAATCCCTGAAAACCCTCCTTTTCAGAGAAGGCTATCCTACCCACACCTAACAACCATACTTCCATTTTCTCCATCAGCTCATCCCCCACAGTTATTGCCTTCTGTTTCACTTGACCCTCCCTTCTAGATTGTAAGCTCCAACGAGCAGGGTCCTCTAATTCCTCCTGTATTGAATTGTATTGTAACTGTATTGTCTTCCCTCATATTGTAAAGCGCTGCGCAAACTGTTGCTACTATATAAATCCTGTAGAATAAGAATAATAATTACTTTAAGAGCTAAGCAGGGAGTGTGTCCTTCACCCGACAAATTCTTAGGACTGTGATCTAATCAAAACATTGGAGCTCTATATCATTTTACAGACAGCTGTTTGCCTTCTGCTGTCTGCACTTTAATGCATTACATTTTTCAGATTTATGAAATTCCCAATCATTCTTAATTTTAGTACTGAAAGAAAATAAAACCCACTTTTACAAAGTAATGTCTACTATTGAACTAAAATAATCAATTTCCTAAACAAAAATGTACAGCAAAACAAGATAATCTTTCATAAAGCAATAGGCAAGGATTACATTTTCTAGACGCCTCCTGTTCACAGAGAGTCCTCCCTTACGAGTCTCTTCACTGACCACAATGCATTTCAGGTCTGGGTCAGTTATTGAAGGGCCATAAGGATCCGATATAGGTACTATGTCATATAAAAGAGAGGGCTTCACATCGACCAGGAACTGAGCCAGTTTATTAGCTCTCTTCTCATAAGGCTCAATCAGCTCCTTCAGCATCTTATCTGGAAAATAAAAGAGCGTCAGTTAAAGCTGAACTTTGTATTTGAATTTCACAAAAACAGCATTAATCCCTAGTTGCCCAGCCAAAATGTTAGCAGCATCAGCATGCGTCAGTTAACTCAACAATAATTCTATGACTAATTTGCACACACCCAAATCATTTTTATAGAGATTTTTAGGAAATATAAGGTTTTAATTTGGAATTTTAAACAGGAAATGGGTTTGGCGCTGCTCTGTGCATGTCCCTATAGTGTTAGAACCAAAATAAAAAAAAAAATTATATATATATATATATATATATATTAGTGCAGGGGGGCGTGGCTTGGACATGAGCATCTCAGGAGTGCTCCGATCCGTCACCCTTACAACTCAGCTAATATCGATCTTTTTCTCTAAATATGATCTC
This sequence comes from Pelophylax lessonae, assembly GCF_965119305.1. NCBI lineage: Eukaryota > Metazoa > Chordata > Amphibia > Anura > Ranidae > Pelophylax > Pelophylax lessonae. The sequence continues at coordinate 80,164,200 of NC_138778.1, read as the reverse complement.
GGCTAAGAAGCGGAAATCTCCTCTACCGACACCCGCCCACCCAAGCAGACCGGGGAAATTCAGCGTTTCTTCCCGAGTCCGGGTTCAGTGACTCCAGCCTCCAAGATGGGCGCGACACGTGGAGGGCCACGGGTGGCCTCACTCTCTATTAATTCTCCGGCCTCTCCAGTGGTCTCTTTGGGTTTAGAGACGCCGTCGGACATCCCAGCGGACTTCAGGTCGGAGGGACGGTTGACTGCCTGCCAACCCCTGTCATTACGTGCGGATGCAGAGCTTCTGTCACTTCTCTTGGCCCTCCCTACCAGGGCTGACATTGAGATGCTAGCGGACTGGATTGAGGAGACTCAAAAGACGGGTTCGTCAGTCGCTGCGGGAGGAGATGCAGACGGTGGCTACCCAACTGATGGCTGGGGAAGGCCTCTCTATCTTTCCCGGAGGACAGGGTGAAAATGCTTGAGTTGGCCCAGGTGACCCAGGGTGAGACTGCGATGGCTATGCAGCTGCAGCTGGAGGACAGAAGCCGCCGCAACAACCTTCGCCTTAGGTATCCCAGAGGCCACTTCCTTCTGAAAACCTGGCAGAGATCGCTGCCACGGTCTTCCACCTATTGCCTGATTTGAACATTCCTGAAAGGCCAGAATTCGACCGCATACACAGAGCTCTGGGCCCGAGACCGTCGGATCCGGCTAAGCCACGGGATGTGATCTGCCGCCTTCACCATTACTACCTCGAGGAGAGAATTCTGAGCAAGGCATGGGAAACGGGTGAGGTGGAATTTGATGGGGCTTCGATCAAAGTGTTGCCTGGTCTAAAGCGACTCTGCAGCGGAGGGCTATTCTCCGGCCTCTCCTAGATCTGGCCCACCGGTTGGGTCTGACCTATAAATGGGGCTACCCTCTCTCGACGACCTTCAGGAAGGATCAGCGAGGTTTCACTCTCTGCACACTAGGCGATCTGCCCTCATTGTTCACCTTCATGGGTGTGGAGCCCATCTCTGTGCCGAACTGGTTACTTCCACTGCTGGGGTGGGGCACTGAGAAGACTGTACCGGCGCCGGGGAGAGGTTTACCACCTAGACCGCAGAGAGCTAGAAGATTGCACACATCGGCGGTGGAGGAAGCACGTGGGTTAACTTTTGATCTGACTGACCAACTTGGCTTCCATTACTCTCATCAGTCTGATGGCTTTGTTCTGGGACTTGCCACTCTCACCCACGCTGTCAGTCTGGTATGCCATGGCTTAGACTCCTTTTGGTTAATAACTGCTCCTAGGAGTCCACCTGCTGGGGCCGGTGGAATTCTCTCATTATCTGCGGAGAAGAGTTTCATCATTGGAACTTATCCATGCTTGGGAGTGAGGGGGGGGGGTATGGAGGGGGTGGCAGGAATTGGCATGAGGGGGCTATTGTGGGGGGTTTTCCCCGCCCTTTTTTTTTTGTTGTTGTTTAATAATGATGTTGCACTATGATGGCATTCTGCACTATACGGGACGGCAATTATGCCACGGGGGCTCGATATCAGATCCCTGAAGGCGGGGCCGCATGACACAGTTCTGTCATACAAGCCAGTCTGGTCTTCCTTTTTTCTTATTGGTTATGCCGTTTTCAACTATGTTGGGTTTGGGGGGGGGGTGGCGGGAGGGGCTCCCTGCTCAGGTTTGGTCCTTCCATATCCCCACATAGGACAGCACACGTTGTTTGTGACTATAGTCACCCTGTGCTCTTGCAAACTTAGGTTTGCTCTACTTAGACCAGTAGCACACTTTAGGCTTCGGGCCTCCTGTTCCCATATCTTTTCCCTCTTCCTTTTTTCTATCTTTGACTCTTTCTCTTCTTTACTTGTCTCTCTTTACTCACTACCTTCCTCTCTTTCACTCATCATGCCCTCCTCCTCCATCCCTTTTTTTTACCCCCCCCTTCTCTTCCTCTCCCCTATACAATGGATGATCTTACAACAATGTCGCTGAATGCGAAGGGCCTTAATATCCCTGAAAAACTACGTATTCTCCTAAATGATTTGAAACGCCTGAGGGTGGATGTTGCCTTTATCCAGGAAACACATTTCCAGACAGACAAGATACCTATTCTCAAAAATAGATTTTTTCCGTTAACATATAAATCAACTAATGCAGAGTCTAAGACGAGAGGGGTCGCTATATTGATATCTAGTAAAATCCCTTGGACACTGCAAGAGGCTCAGCTGGACGCTGAGGTGCGGTTTGCTTTTGTTAAGGGCTTAATAGATGATATTCCGGTGACCCTGGCTTCCCTTTATGCACCCAATTCTAGACAGGACTCTTTTCTTGCCCACACCCTTGACTGCTTGATGGAGTTTGTGGAGGGCCAACTGATTTGGGGGGGGGGGGGGGGACTTCAACATTCCTTTGATTCCATCTGCGGACTCGTTGACGGGCTCTTCCTCACTGCCCCCTAAGGCTGGCAAGCGTATTGCCCAGACTCTACACAGGGCCCAATTGATTGATGTTTGGAGGCTGCAGCACTCCGGTGAGAGGGAATATACTTTTTTCTCTTCTCCACATGGCACCGACTCCAGGATTAATTTTTTCCTGATACCTCACACTCAATTGCATGCAGTTCATAGTACCTCCATTGGGGACATCACATGGTTGGATTAACGCGCCAGTCCTGCCCTCTTATGCGATTTCAGAGATCCCTTCTTCTAAGACCAGGATCTGGAAATTAAACGAAAGCTTGCTGGCAAGTCCCGGAAGTCCTTGAGGACGTCAATAGGGAATTGCAGTCTTATTTTTTATCCAACAACCAGCCGGTTTGTGATAGAGGGATTCTTTGGGAAGCTCATCAGGCTGTCATTAGAGGGGTGCTGATTAAGCATGGTGCTAGACTGAAGAAGGAGAGGAATGCAAAATTTTATTAAATGTTGTCTAACCTTCACGCCCTGGAATCTAAACACAAACAAGCCCCTACTCCCGCTCTTGCCCTGGAGTTAGGGGCCACCCGTAAGCAAATCACGGATCTTCTACATTACAAGGTGAAGGCGGCTCTCCAGAGATGCAGGAAAATCTATTTCGAGTCGGGTGATAAATGTGGGAAGCTGTTAGCAAGGTCAGTCAGGGACCCAAGATCAGCTACATACATCCCCCATATTATGTCCCCTCACAGTCATAAGATGACCTAAACACATAATGCAGGCTTTCCTGGGACTATTATGCTTCTCTTTACCAACTCAAGATCCAGACTTCACCAATAGCCAGAATGGAGGAATATATCAACTCTTCTCAGTTGGCTAGACTTCCTTGAAAAGTCATAGAGGCTATGGAGACTCCCGTCACACTGCCAGACGTAGAGCAAGCCCTCAATTCCACTAAGCCAGGTAAGGCACCGGGTCCTGATGTAGATATGATATACTGTTATATCCCATTTGTGCCAATGGGCCACTAATATAAATGGGAAAGGTGTTAACTGTGAAATGCAGCTGCTATACTAAAAGGTGAGTAAATGAATATGTATAGCCTTAGTAGGAAAGGCTGCCTATAGCGCTTGCTTAATATTAGTAATGGTGATGCTTTCAAAAATGACTTAAGGATAAAGTGCATAAATATTGAAGTGCAAACTATGCATATATGATACAAAGCAATAAATAAATACAACACACTGTAAGATCCTGGTACTTTCAGTACCTTCTAGCCTCTTACTTCCGGGTTGCGTTCCACCATTTAGGTAGGTGGAACGCATATAGCTGCATGTCTCTAACAACTGATGATGTCATCACTAGGCGCCGCTCTGAGCGGCTATTTCAACCGACGGTCTGCACTCGCAAGGTGTTCGTGCAACCGCTCATTATACATGCCTGTCTGATGCTGCCGTACCCTCCAGCTATCTTCCCTATACCTGGACTGACCGGAGCCTCGCTACCTGATCCTCTACCTCGCTTACCAGCTAGTGATAAGTACCCCACAGGGGATCCCTTCCTACCAAACCACTTGCTATCATTTACTGCATACTAAGAACTGTTACTAAACTCTAGGATACATGCTCTTCACCATCTATCACCTGCATCGTTACCTAGAGTGCTAGCTCTTGAGCCTACTACCACCTGTAACCTATATCCTTGTATTTGCTTAGCATCTCCTGTACACGTCATCTGCTATCACCTACCACCTATTACTTGTACATGATTGCTATCTCTCCTGCATACTATCTATCACCATCTGCTATCGCTCCTGCAACATTACTACCTGAGTGCCTATCATTAATTGCTATCACTACTCAAGCCTATTCCTTCAGTATATCACCTCAATACTATTGCATAGATATCTGTCACTCCAACAACATCTTCTCTGAGTGTTTGTGTGTGTGCATACTGAAGCAGGCTGAGCCACTATGATGAGTCAGGAGAGTTGGATAAGGTGATTCAACACATCTCTACACGACTACTGAGTGGAAATTCTGCAGCTGCAAATCCAGTTCACTAAATCAAACCCCAGAGCGTTACAGATTGCACGAACCTGAAAAAATGGATTCAGCAGAATTAGCCACTCATGTGATGCACCTAACACAAAAGGTAGATGCATTAATTGTTACTCTTACCGAAGTGCAAAAAGAAAATCAGACTTTGAGACAGCAGGTAGCCCGTGTGTCACAGTTCACTGCTGCTCAACCCCGTGAGCCCAAAATAAACCCTCCACAAGTGTTTACAGGTGATCGGAAAAAATTTAGTGAATTTAAAAACGCATGTCAATTGCTTTTTAATTTAAAACCTCGTACTTACAATACAGACCAAATTAAAGTCTGTACCACTATCTCATATTTGTCAGGTGATCCACTGGCTTGGGCAGACTCTTTCTTTGAGAAAAATGACCCTCTTCTCAACTCCTATCCTGCGTTCCTAGCAGAACTTTCTAGCCTGTATGAAGACCCAAACAGGCAGAGTACTGCTGACACCCAATTGAGGGCTTTAGGACAGGGAAGGAGACCTGTTGAAGACTTCGTAGCAGAGTTCAAGAGATGGACCCTTGATTCAGGGTGGAATGATGCATCTCTTCGAACCCAGTTCAGGCTCGGGTTATCCGAAGCCGTTAAAGACGAGCTCGCCCGAGCGGATTTACCTGGCACTTTGGATGCCTTAATACAACTCAGCATCAATGAAATGAAAAAAAAATCCGCGCTTAGGATAATTAAAGTTGATGCTGGCTGCAGCCCACCTGTACACTATATTCCTAGGAGTATAGTCAGATAAAAAATGCAAGAACAGGTTGATGGCGCTGCCAGTATATACCTGCTAATCCGTTTGCTTTATAATGATGCTAAAATAAATGTTAAATATAGAATTAATAAAGTGTCTTGTGCTTCATAAATAAATATTGAATATGAAATAAAGTGTCAGGTGCTTCATACTAATGAAAAAAATCTGGGGTTAAGTGCAAGAAATAGGTGATCCAATTCTGTGAAAAATGTACAATTTTACTGGTGCAAGCTCCAAGTATAAATAAATAAATTAGTTCCTAGGTGAGTGAACCTTAAAAATAAGTAAGCCAACCTAGAAAGGATTGGTAAAAATATATTGAATCAACCTAAAATCATATATTATTACATACGTGAACTGTGAAATCTTTAAAAAGTGAAATCCTTAAAAAGTGCAAACTCTACAATAGGAAGCATCAAATGTTAAAACGCAGGTATATAAATAAGACGTTAAAGATGTAACATCAGAACTACAGGTACTGGTAAGTCCGTAATGGCTAAAAGTCCTAGAGGAAAGGTGGGTCCCACTATGGTGAAACACTCCCTAGATTAGGGGTGCAAAAAGTGACTGGTGCAGGTGCTCTGGCAGAAATAATGAGTCAGGAGAGTTGGATAAGGTGATTCAACACATCTCTACACGACTACTGAGTGGAAATTCTGCAGCTGCAAATCCAGTTCACTAAATCAAACCCCAGAGCGTTACAGATTGCACGAACCTGAAAAAATGGATTCAGCAGAATTAGCCACTCATGTGATGCACCTAACACAAAAGGTAGATGCATTAATTGTTACTCTTACCGAAGTGCAAAAAGAAAATCAGACTTTGAGACAGCAGGTAGCCCGTGTGTCACAGCTCACTGCTGCTCAACCCCGTGAGCCCAAAATAAACCCTCCACAAGTGTTTACAGGTGATCGGAAAAAATTTAGTGAATTTAAAAACGCATGTCAATTGCTTTTTAATTTAAAACCTCGTACTTACAATACAGACCAAATTAAAGTCTGTACCACTATCTCATATTTGTCAGGTGATCCACTGGCTTGGGCAGACTCTTTCTTTGAGAAAAATGACCCTCTTTTCAACTCCTATCCTGCGTTCCTAGCAGAACTTTCTAGCCTGTATGAAGACCCAAACAGGCAGAGTACTGCTGACACCCAATTGAGGGCTTTAGGACAGGGAAGGAGACCTGTTGAAGACTTCGTAGCAGAGTTCAAGAGATGGACCCTTGATTCAGGGTGGAATGATGCATCTCTTCGAACCCAGTTCAGGCTCGGGTTATCCGAAGCCGTTAAAGACGAGCTCGCCCGAGCGGATTTACCTGGCACTTTGGATGCCTTAATACAACTCAGCATCAATGAAATGAAAAAAAAATCCGCGCTTAGGATAATTAAAGTTGATGCTGGCTGCAGCCCACCTGTACACTATATTCCTAGGAGTATAGTCAGATAAAAAATGCAAGAACAGGTTGATGGCGCTGCCAGTATATACCTGCTAATCCGTTTGCTTTATAATGATGCTAAAATAAATGTTAAATATAGAATTAATAAAGTGTCTTGTGCTTCATAAATAAATATTGAATATGAAATAAAGTGTCAGGTGCTTCATACTAATGAAAAAAATCTGGGGTTAAGTGCAAGAAATAGGTGATCCAATTCTGTGAAAAATGTACAATTTTACTGGTGCAAGCTCCAAGTATAAATAAATAAATTAGTTCCTAGGTGAGTGAACCTTAAAAATAAGTAAGCCAACCTAGAAAGGATTGGTAAAAATATATTGAATCAACCTAAAATCATATATTATTACATACGTGAACTGTGAAATCTTTAAAAAGTGAAATCCTTAAAAAGTGCAAACTCTACAATAGGAAGCATCAAATGTTAAAACGCAGGTATATAAATAAGACGTTAAAGATGTAACATCAGAACTACAGGTACTGGTAAGTCCGTAATGGCTAAAAGTCCTAGAGGAAAGGTGGGTCCCACTATGGTGAAACACTCCCTAGATTAGGGGTGCAAAAAGTGACTGGTGCAGGTGCTCTGGCAGAAATTATGGTGATGCTCTGTGCGTTCCACTTGGGTGGATGTGGCGTGATGGCGTCATCACGCCACATCCGCCCAAGTGGAACGCACATCCGGACCGTGGCTCGCACGGCGTCCCGGAAGTCCGCAACGATTATTGTTTTTACCTGCCTATTCACTCATCACGTTTGTAAGTACCCATTTTTGATTTAATAAAGTCTTTTTACAAAAACGGTACTACTCTATGTGAAGCCTTCTTCCCCCACATATATACCCGTGGATCCTAATTGTAAGGACCCCGATACGGAGGACTCGGGCAGGACATTGGACCATACTAGCGATACAGTAAAAAGGGGACCCCCAGGATTATTTATCCAAGGCTTGATACCCCTGCAGGGGTGATCAAATCTGGTGAGTGCGGTCCAAGGGGTGCGGGGAGCACTGAATGGTCACCGGCATTCGAGCATCACCATAATTTCTGCCAGAGCACCTGCACCAGTCATTTTGCACCCCTAATCTAGGGAGTGTTTCACCATAGTGGGACCCACCTTTCCTCTAGGACTTTTAGCCATTACGGACTTACCAGTACCTGTAGTTCTGATGTTACATCTTTAGCGTCTTATTTATATACCTGCGTTTTAACATTTGATGCTTCCTATTGTAGAGTTTGCACTTTTTAAGGATTTCACTTTTTAAAGATTTCACAGTTCACGTATGTAATAATATATGATTTTAGGTTGATTCAATATATTTTTACCAATCCTTTCTAGGTTGGCTTACTTATTTTTAAGGTTCACTCACCTAGGAACTAATTTATTTATTTATACTTGGAGCTTGCACCAGTAAAATTGTACATTTTCACAGAATTGGATCACCTATTTCTTGCACTTAACCCCAGATTTTTTTCATTAGTATGAAGCACCTGACACTTTATTTCATATTCAATATTTATTTATGAAGCACAAGACACTTTATTAATTCTATATTTAACATTTATTTTAGCATCATTAGAAAGCAAACGGATTAGCAGGTATATACTGGCAGCGCCATCAACCTGTTCTTGCATTTTTTAACTCAGCATCAATATTGACAGACGTTTACGAGAAAGGAAGGCTGAGAAAATGGGAGTACCATTACCCAATCCTTCTCGGTTTTCGTCCTCTGACCCTACCCCTATGGAGGTAGGAATTATACGCCCACCATTATCGTCTGTTGAACGAGCCAGGAGAAAATCTCAAAATCTCTGCATGTATTGTGCATCCGCTGATCATCTGATAAGCGTCTGTCCCCTTGTCCTCAAAAAAGAGGGTGAGTGTTCATATGTATTACTGGGGGGATTAACGACTTCTTTTTCTAATCCCTATCTTTTCATTCATTTGATCTTACAGTGGGACCAAAATAGAATCACTACCAAGGCTATGATCGATACAGGATCTTGTGGGAACTACATTGACACTAGTTTTGTTGCTTTGAATAAAATACCTATTATTTCAAAACCTATTCCTGTCTGTCAGTTTAATTAACGGTATTCCGTTATCTTCTGGTCCAATTACCAATCAAACACAAGCACTTCTTGTTACTACTAACGAGTCTCATGTTGAGACCACCACCTTTGATGTATTACCTTCACCACATTTTCCCATTATTTTGGGGCTTCCCTGGTTACACATACATCAACCAAACATTGATTGGAAAACGCGGACACTAACCTTCCCCTCTCACTATTGCGAGACCACGTGTAACCTCCAATCTTATAAAAAAATCCTGTCCATGGTGTCAGATGAAATCACACCACCACCATGCTATCAGGATTTGTCAGAAGACTTCCTTGAGAAAAATGCTCAAGTATTGCCTCCCCATAGGGACTATGATTGTTGTATCAATCTACTCCCTAACAGTAAACTACCTTTCGGACATGTTTATCCTCTATCTCAGGATGAACTTTCTCATCTTAAGGAATACTTAGATGAGAATTTAGCGAAAGGGTTTATTAGACCCTCTACTTTTTCCACAGCTGCAGGACTTTTCTTTGTCCGCAATAAGGATCTAAGTCTCAGGCCTATCATTGACTATAGGCAGTTAAATACTATCACAATAAAGGATCGCTATCCTTTACCTCTCATTCCGGAACTCATTGAACAAGTGTGTGGAGCCACTTACTTTTCAAAGTTGGACCTAAAAGGGGCTTACAATCTCATCCGCATCCGTGATGGGGATGAGTGGAAGACGGCATTCAGAACTAGATACGGACTATTTGAATATCTAGTGATGCCCTTTGGATTGTGTAATGCTCCCGCAGCATTCCAGCGGTTTATAAATGACATCTTCAGAGACCTACTCGATGTTTGTGTTGTGGTATATCTGGATGACATACTCATTTACTCTCAATCCTTGTCTGAACATGTAAGACATGTACGACTTGTGTTGTCCAGATTACTCGCACACAATTTATATGTAAAGCTGAAGAAATGCCTATTCCATAAGGAAGAAGTATTATTCCTAGGATACATCATATCAAAGAATGGCATTAAGATGGATATGAGCAAGATATCGTGTATTCTGGATTGGCCTGTACCAACAACTCGTAAGGCATTACGAAGATTCCTCGGGTTCTCAAACTTCTATAGGAAGTTCATCAAGAACTTCTCTTCTTTTGTAAGACCGCTCACACAACTCACAAGTGTAAAAAAAACATACAAATGGTCTGAAGAAGCATATAAAGCTTTCCGCTTGTTAAAATTAAGCTTCACTTCTGCTCCCATACTACGCCATCCAGACCCATCCCTCCAATACATCCTAGAAGTGGATGCGTCAAATATGGCTGTAGGAGCAGTTCTTTCCCAACGACCAACAAACACTTCACCACTTCACCCAGTTGCTTTCTTCTCTAAATCACTAAGTAGCCCAGAGGTGAACTACCCAGTGGGTGAAAAAGAGCTACTTGCCATAAAACTGGCACTTGAAAATTGGCGACATTTACTCGAAGGTACCCGGTTGCCAATACTCATATATACTAGGGATGCACCGAATAATCGGCGGCCGAACATTATTCGGCCGAAAATAGAAAAAATAGCACTTTCGGTGTTCGGCCGAATAAGTCAAAAGGCCGAATAATTTTGTGCCGAACAATAGGGCTGAACGATAGTCGATATGATATCGACTATCATTCTGTGGCCGTAGGCGATATTCATATCGCCGAGGTCACGATATTTACATAGGCAGGGGGAAGGGACTCGGAGGAGGACTCACAGACTTCCGTGAAGCCGGGACACTTCAGCGGTGAGCATACATACATTACTCACTCGTGCACTGCAGCCGCCCCACACATTCAGTGAGTCTTACTCTCCTCCCTAGTTTTTTCAATGGCACATTCAGGGAGCCAATCACGCCGTGATTAGCTGCACAGCGAACCAATCACGTGTGCCTGCACACCTGATTGGTTCCGCTGTGCCGCTACTCACGGCGTGATTGGCTTCCTGAATGTGCCATTGAAAAAACTAGGGAGGAGAGTAAGACTCACTGAATGTGTGGGGCGGGCTGCAGTGCACGAGTGAGTAATGTATGTATGCGGCTGTGCTCCTTTCCAGGCTCCTACTAGTCCACCTCCAGCCTCCTACTACCACCACTATGAGAGACTGTCTGTCACTGTATAATCTGATCGAGTCCACACTGACACTGACTGACTGTCACTGAGTAATTGATGTTACCACATTAACCCTGACCTGCCCAGTGCCCTGTATCTGCAATTAAAATTTACAAGGCTGCCTGCATGCTTCCTGATTTCCATTCCCAACATCCTTCCCAATCCCTACAGTGTCACTAACATTAACCCTATGGTACAAGGCTGCAGTGTGCACTGAATCACATTCCCTACAGTAACATTTAGGGAGAGAGAGAGACATGAGAGGACAAGAGAGAGAGAGAGAGAGACATGAGAGGACAAGAGAGAGAGTGAGAGGACAAGAGAGAGAGAGAGAGAGACATGAGAGGACAAGAGAGAGGACAAAAAATTGGCAAAATAAATGGAAAAAATGCGAAACACCACGTTCGGTATTCGGCCTTCGGCCTTCGGCCAAACATTTCATTATTATTCGGCTTCGGCTTCGGCCAAGAATTTCATTTCGGTGCATCCCTAATATATACAGATCATAAGAATCTCCAATACCTTCAGACCAACAAGACCCTTTCCCATCGGCAGGTACGGTGGTCATTATTCTTCCTAAGATTCAATTTCTTAGTGACCTACACTCCTGCAGATAAAAACAAGAAGGCGGATGCGTTATCACGGTTAACCGAAGATAACTGTGCTGAAATCCCTTCACTTCCTATAATACCCCATGATCGTATTATTGGTGTTGTTCGTTCCTTAAAGGAAGAGATTCTGCACAGTCTAGGACTGGATTCACCACCACCACAACTAAGTGCTGATGCAGAAGGCTTCCTCTACTTTGACAACAAACTCTACATACCTCCTGGTAGGCGAACTAAAATTTTAGAACTATCACATGACGTACCTATGGCAGGACATATGGGTATGACTAAGACATTTAATTTACTCACCAGGCAATTTTGGTGGCCTGGAATGAAGACGTCTGTACAGAAATTTGTTTCCTCATGTGACATCTGTGCAAGGTCCAAAATTGACACTACAAAACCATTTGGTCTACTTTGCAGTCTACCAATACCCAAAGTTCCATGGGAAGTTGTGTCTCTAGACTTCATAGTAGAGTTACCACCTTCCAAAGGATTTACTACCATCTTAGTGTCAGTGGACCATCTGACAAAGATGGCACATTTCATTCCTATTCGCAGACTACCTTCATCTAAGGAAACAGCGGAATTACTAGTGAAACGTGTTTAAACTACATGGAATTCCAAAGACTCTATCTGACCGGGGATCACAGTTCATCTCTAAGTTTTGGCAAGCTCTATGTCGCATACTGCGTATTGAGCGGAAGCTTACTTCCCCTTATCACCCTTATCACCAATGGATAAACTGAAAGAGTCAACCAGTGTATTGAACAATATTTGCATTGCTACACCTCATACCTACAGGATGATTGGGTGGACCTCCTCCCTTTGGCGGAATTTGCTTATAATAATGCAACCCACAGTACTACTAAGCAAAGTCCGTTCTACCTAAACTATGGGTTTCATCCCACACTTCTTCCACCACGCATCCTACCATCAAGTAATCCAGTAGCCTCTGACTATCTCACCCAAATAAAAGACTCTCTTCGATTTACTTAACACCACCATCTCACATGCTCATAGCCAACAAAAAAGGTACTACGACCTTCCTAGAAGACCTTCTCCTCAATATACTATTGGGGATCTTGTTTGGCTATCTACAAAAAACTTGAGGTTGAAAATCCCCAGTAAAAAGCTTGGACCTCTGTTTTTGGGACCCTTCCCAATCGAGAAACTCATAGGAACATCTGCAGTTCGACTCACATTACCGGCGGATCTTAAGATACACCCCATTTTCCATGTATCTCTACTAAAGCCACATATACCCAACCAAGGAATTAGACCTACCATCTTACCTCCACCTCCAGTACAAGTTGAAGGGGGAGAAGAATTTGAGATTAGGGAGATTTTGGATTCTCGTATCCACAGAGGAAAACTCCAATATCTCATCAGATGGAAAAACTATGGACCCCAAGACGACACCTGGTTGGATGCTTCTGACGTTCACGCATCCAGGCTTATACGAAGATTCCACTCCAAATACCCTGAGAGACCAGTGCTATAGGCCTTCTGGAGCCGGCCTTAGGGGGGGGTACTGTAAGATCCTGGTACTTTCAGTACCTTCTAGCCTCTTACTTCCGGGTTGCGTTCCACCATTTAGGTAGGTGGAACGCATATAGCTGCATGTCTCTTTAACAACTGATGATGTCATCACTAGGCGCCGCTCTGAGCGGCTATTTCAACCGACGGTCTGCACTCACAAGGTGTTCGTGCAACCGCTCATTATACATGCCTGTCTGATGCTGCCGTACCCTCCAGCTATCTTCCCTATACCTGGACTGACCGGAGCCTCGCTACCTGATCCTCTACCTCGCTTACCAGCTATTGATAAGTACCCCGCAGGGGATCCCTTCCTACCAAACCACTTGCTATCATTTAATGCATACTAAGAACTGTTACTAAACTCTAGGATACATGCTCTTCACCATCTATCACCTGCATCGTTACCTAGAGTTCTAGCTCTTGAGCCTACTACCACCAGTAACCTATATCCTTGTATTTGCTTAGCATCTCCTGTACACTTCATCTGCTATCACCTACCACCTATTACTTGTACATGACTGCTATCTCTCCTGCATACTATCTATCACCATCTGCTATCGCTCCTGCAACATTACTACCTGAGTGCCTATCATTAATTGCTATCACTACTCAAGCCTATTCCTTCAGTATATCACCTCAATACTATTGCATAGATATCTGTCACTCCAACAACATCTTCTCTGAATGTTTGTGTGTGTGCATACTGAAGCAGGCTGAGCCACTATGATGAGTCAGGAGAGTTGGATAAGGTGATTCAACACATCTCTACACGACTACTGAGTGGAAATTCTGCAGCTGCAAATCCAGTTCACTAAATCAAACCCCAGAGCGTTACACACACAAAATAAGTGTTTCAAATATTTCAGTTCAATATAACTTGACTTAAATGTGAAAAATGTTCAAAAGTATATATCTCTTGTGCAATATTGGAGATAAAGTGCAGGTGCTCAGTGCAAACAGCCTTATGGTATCACTCATTATTCCACCGTGTAGGGTAGTAAGAATGGCTTACTCACCAGAAAAAGTGGGTCTTATATACCTTATGGCATTAAGACCAGGTAAAGCTTGTTTGGCCACCAGGGCCAGGGTGGGTCCCCCTCCAGGTGCAGTACCTCTTCTCGCTATAATGGCAGTTTGCTCTCCTCCTTTTACCCACATCCAGCCGGGTATAGTGAGAAAAGAGAGCTCCAAATAGTGCAGTATCGTTTAAAAAAAGTTTTATTTTTGCATATAAAAACAATGCCAACGCATACTATTCCACGGTAAAAAAAACGCCGTCACAGACGGAGCGGAACGATGACAACCGGTTTGCGTTCCACCTGGCTCCCGTGACGTGCGTTCCAACTTACGTGTTTCGTCACTACGTTAGCATCTTCAGAGGTGGAGACACACGCATCACGGAGCTCTTTGATGTACTCGCCGCCCTTCACTGCGCCCTGAATGTCTAGGCCGGAAACTGGATCTCGAGCGTGTCCCCGCTATAATAATGGGTTAAAACAGGAGCTCTCCCGTCTCCAATTTCCGCCAGGACTATCAGAGCAAATTAGATAAAAAACACAATAAGCAGTACAAGTGAATAAGTCTAAAACTGCAGCCAAAATGCTTAATAACATTCCATCATAACCATCAGTATAAGGCCAATATAAACTCCACTGCATTAGTAGGAGAACTGCATATATACGCATAATAACATATCAATTTAACAGTGTCCATCGGGAGTAAATTTCATAATAAATAAGCCATGATCAAAATCTGTTTCCTCATTCATGGAGTATAAATAATGTTTAGATAATGTTTGTAAGTGCTATAGATAAGGTTCACTTCTATTTAATTGGTAAACAATATAAAATATATAATATGTAAATTTATATATAAAATTTATATTTTTTGGAAATGGAATAGTATAAATAACTGGACAAAAATTCCCCTTGGATGTGGGACTTTTTAGGCAATAACCCCTTACAGAGTAAACTTAGTAGTAAACAATATAATTTTAGTCAAAGTATACAAAATATCATGAAAGAAACAAAACAACAACATAACAATTAAAATGCATGTGGCTAGATATTACATTACTTGAGAGGAGATGTGGGATGAAAAGCAAGAGAGTTCGATATAATACACTGACGCGTTTCGGACTTGGCCTTCTTCAGAGGTCAATGGAAATACATCTCAGGCTATAAGTACGAAATACAAGTATATGTAACACATAGATACATATATGTATATGCACCCCTAGTTTACAGTCATGTATTAAATATACAAGGTATCTGTTATACATGAGTATGTATTTACATAGTTACATAGTAGGTGAGGTTGAATAAAGACAATAGTCCATCCAGTTCAACCTGTGTAGGTGTGTGTGGCCGTACTCATCTCACATACCCCTGAATGTTCTGATCTTTGAGATGAAAGTCTAAGAGTCTTTTGAAAGCCACCATACTTCCCGCAGAAACCACCTCTTGTGGTAGAGAATTCCACAATCTTTTAGCCCTAACAGTAAAGAACCCCCCACGTGGCCTGAGATTAAAGCGATTCTCCTCTAATCGCATTGTATGCCCTCGAGTCCTCATGCAATCCCTCCAATTGAATAGCTTGTTTTCTATGCTGGGATCACCATTGCAGCATTTATAAATTGCAATCATGTCCCCTCTCAGGCGTCTCTTCTCCAGGGAGAATAAATCAAGCGATTGCAGACGCTCTTCATAATTAAGGTCCTCCAATCCCCTAATTCGTTTGGTTGCCCTTCTCTGGACTCTCTCCAGCTCCAACACATCCCTCCTGAGGACTGGCAACCAGAACTGGACAGAATACTCCAGATGTGGTCGGACCAGAGTTTTATAAAGTGGAAGGATTATAGTTTTATCTCTGGAATACATTCTTTTCTTTATGCATGCTAATATTCTGCTGGCTTTGGCAGCTGCCGCTTGACATTGCATGCTATTGCCTAGTCTATCCTCTACCAAGACTCCCAGATCTTTCTCCATTTTTGATTCCCCCAAGGGTTCCCCCCCTAACGTGTATTGTGCTTTATGTTTTTAGTCCCCAAGTGCAAAACCTTACACTTCTCCACATTAAACCTCATTTGCCATGTCGTTGCCCTTTCTGTTATTTTGTCCAGATCATTCTGTAGGATATCTGCTTCATACTGTGCAGCTATTGCCCTGCCCAATGTTGTGTCATCTGCAAAAACTGATATAGAACTACTGATCCCGTCCTCAATGCTGTTTATGAATAAATTGATCAAGGGTGGTCCCAGGACTGAGCCTTGCGGGACCCCACTTACCACCTCAGACCAGTCTGAGTATGTGCGGTTTATTACCACCCTTTGGACACGCCCTTTTAACCAGTTCCGTATCCAAGAGCAAACCCTGCAGGCGATGCCTGCAGACCTTATTTTATAAATTAAGCGCTTGTGGGGAACTGTATCAAACGCCTTAGCGAAATCCAGGTACACCACATCCACTGGTCTCCCCCTATCTAGCTCACAGCTCACCTCCTCGTAGAATGTTAAGAGATTGGTTTGACAAGAACGCCCATTTGTAAACCCATGCTGATTACTGCTGATGATGTTGTTGTCTTTAGCAAACTCTACGATATAGTCCCTTATCATCCCCTCCAGAAGTCTACCTACTATCGATGTCAGACTAA
This sequence comes from Pelophylax lessonae, assembly GCF_965119305.1. Lineage (NCBI taxonomy): Eukaryota > Metazoa > Chordata > Amphibia > Anura > Ranidae > Pelophylax > Pelophylax lessonae. Next base: position 80,147,519 of record NC_138778.1, on the reverse strand, counting down.
CAAGCCTATAATTTCCCGGGACATGCCTCTGCCCTTTTTTGAATATCGGTATCATGTTAGCTTTCCTCCAATCCCCTGGTACATTTCCTGTCATAATACTGTCAGCAAAGATCAGGAACAGTGGTCTAGATATAATCTTACTGAGTTCTTTGAGAACTCTCGGATGTACGCTATTCCGGGCCTGGTGATTTATTTGTTTTAATTTTATCCAGCCTTTCCCAGATTTTACCCTCTGTTAGCCATAGCGGCAAGTCTTGTGTATTACTACTAACCATATAGTCGTGGTCAGTGTACCCCTCCTTTTCCTGTGTAAAGACTGACGAGAAAAAAGTGTTCAGCACGGTTGCTTTTTCAGTGTCCTCTGTAACCATCCTCCCATCATCGTTAATTATGTGTGCAATATGCTCTGCCCTAGTTTTTTTGCTGTAGATATATTTAAAGAATTTCTTCGGATTCTTTTTACTATCCTCCGCTATTTGTCTCCCAAAGTTGATTTTAGCCATTTAGATTTCGTATTTACTTTTATTTGCCTCCTTGTATTGCTCGATAGCCGATACTGTGCCCTCTGATTTATATTTCTTGAAGGCCATTTTTCTCCCCCTAATAAGTTTTTTAAAATTACGGTTTAGCCAGCCAGGTTTGGCTTTGTCTCTTCTAAATTTATTTCCCATAGGAATGCACTGCAAGATGCATTTGTTAAATATGTTCCTAAAGCATTCCCATTTTTCCTCCGTGGTCAGTGTTCCCAGGGTTTGGTCCCAGTTTACCCTTTCTATCATTGAGCACAATTTTGGAAAGTTTGCCCTTCTGAAGTTTAGCGTTCTTATGTTCCCCACTTGCCTTGTTATATTGTTATTTACGCTAAATGTGATCATCCTGTGATCGCTAGAGCCCAGGTTGTCCTGGACTCCCACCTCCGAGATTAGGTCTGGGTCATTAGTGATCAATAGATCCAGGACTGCATTTTCTCTAGTAGGAGAATCCACCAACTGTGACATGTAGTTGTCCTGTAAGGTTTCCATGAATAGACGGGCCTTCTGTGAGTGTGTAGTCCCCTCTTCCCAGTCAATGTCGGGATAATTGAAGTCCCCCAAAATGATGACTGATCCCAGTTTTGCCACTTTACCCAACAGTGATATAAATTCCAGCTCTACCTCCTCCCTTTGGTTGGGTGGTCTATAGCAAACCCCCACAATTACTTTTCCCTTTTTTTCTTCCCTATAGAGTTCTACCCACACGGATTCTAACTCCATACTCATCCCTTTCATTATATCACTCCTCTCTATCATTCATCCTTACATTATTCTTGACAAAAACATACCCCTCCACCTCTTTTTCCTACCCTGTCCTTCCGGTACACCGAATACTCTTGAATATTGGCCAGCCAGTCATGTGAGGGGCATTAGCATATACCCCTCTTAGTTTTGTGTAAGTTGATCGTGAATGGTGATTATGTTTATTCCTGTTAGGTCTGAGGTTTTCCCACACAGATACCCCAATTGATATTATGGTATTATGGAACTACTGTCGATGCTGACTCTACAACTGCCTTCTGTCATTTGCTCCCTCCTGACTGACTCTACTTCTGAGCCCTCCCCCCCCATCTCCTAGTTTAAAATCCCCTCCAACTTGGTGGCCATCTTTCTCCCCAAAAAGAGCTGTACCATCCCCATAAAGGTGCAGCCCATCCTTACTAAAGAGCCGGTAGCCGACTGAGAAGTCAGCCCAGTTCTCCAGGAACCCAAACTCCGCCTTCCTACACCAATTCCTCAGCCACTTGTTAAGTTCCCTAAGCTCCTTCTGCCTCTCCTGTGTGGCTCGAGGTACCGGCAGTATTTCAGAGAAAACCCCCGGTCCTATTCCTCAATCTATTCACTAAGTCCCTGAAATCGTTCTTTAGGATCCTCCACCTTCCTTTTACTTGGTCATTAGTGCCCACATGCACCATGACCGCTGGGTCATCCCCAGCCCCGCCCAATAATCTGTCTACCCGATCCGCAATGTGCCGAACTCAAGCGCCCGGTAAACAACATACTGTCCGGCTGCCGCAATCTTTTCGACAGATTGCCCTCTCTGTCCTCTTAATGATTGAGTCCCCAACTACCACAACCTTCTTCCTGGAGCCGCCATTCCCCGGGCAGCTGGGGGAGGGCGCCTGCTCCAGCACTGCCACCCCTGAGCCGATATCCCCCTCAACCTGCAACTTGGCAAATTTGTTAGGGTGTACCAACTCAGGACTGGCCTCCCTGACACTCATCGCTCTACCCTACCCAACGGTCACCCAACTGCCTACCTCTGATGCCTACGTCTCCTCTACTCCTCCCTCCTCTATGCTGGCCCCTGCCAGCGCCTGATGGGTAATGTGGCTAGATATTACATCACTTGAGAGGAGTAGTAATAGGAAAGATTTTATATCATTATTAAAGAAATGTGTATACGTACCAATCATGCCACTCCGTGTGATGTATGTAGCCACTGTTTTAAAAACACACACATGAATGTTGCACGCCCAATAATGGGATACTGCAACACTATAAAGTGCAAAACCAAAATAAATTAAATTTGCCACGGCCAAGGGAGGAAATCAAAAATGATGAAAATGCATAGCATCATTCCAAAAACTGCGGTCAATCCCCACCAATTCAAAGAAAGGATGTATGTTGATCTTGGTGATATATGAGACTTTGATATAAATTCTTTCCTACACACTAGTGTATAACAGATACCTTGTATATTTAATACATGACTGTAAACTAGGAGTGCATATACATATATGTATCTATGTCTTACGTATACTTGTTTTTCGTACTTATAGCCTTAGATGTATTTCCATTGACCTCTGAAAAAGGCCAAGTCCGAAACGCATCAGTTTATCATATGGAACTCTCTTGCTTTTCATCCCACATCTCCTCTCAAGTGATGTAATATCTAGCCACATACATTTTAATTGTTATGTTGTTGTTTGCTTTCTTTCACAATATTTTGTATACTTTGAATAAAATTATATTGTTTACTACTAAGTTTACTCTGTGATGGGTTATTGCCTAAAAAGTCCCACATCCAAGGGGAATTTTTGTCCAGTTCTGCAACTTCAGGGATGTTGGCAAATCCCATCCTAACCACCAGACCCGAACACCTTCCATTCAATGGATATTATAAAAATAGATCAATGGAACCTTTATGGGACTTACTGTGAATACAATAGGCCCAGAGATATACAAACCTGATTCCAAAAAAGTTGGGACACTGTACAAATTGTGAATAAAAATAGAATGCAATGCTGTGGAAGTTTCAAATTTCAAAGATATATTCAGAATACAACATAGATGGCATATCAAATGTTTAAACTGAGAAAATGTATCATTTTAAGGGAAAAATAAGTTGATATTAAATTTCATGGCATCAACACATCTCAAAAAAGTTGGGACAAGGCCATGCTTACCACTGTGTGGCATCCCCTCCTATTTTTATAACAGTCTGCAAACATCTGGGGACTGAGTAGACAAGTTTCTCAAGTTTAGGAATAGGAATTTTGTCCCAATCTTGTCTAATACAAACTTCCAGTTGCTCAACTGTCTTAGGTCTTCTTTGTCGCATCTTCCTCTTAATGATGCGCCAAATGTTTTCTATGGGTGAAAGATCTGGACTGCAGGCTGGCCATTTCAGTACCCGGATCCTTCTTCTACGCAGCCATGATGTTGTAATTGATGCAGTATGTGGTCTTGGATATACCTTTCAGCATTGATGGTGCCTTTCCAGATGTGTAAGCTGCCCATGCCACACACACTCATGCGACCTCATACCATCAGAGATGCAGGCTTCTGAACTGAGCGCTGATAACAACTTGGGTTGTCCTTGTCCTCTTTAGTCCAGATGACATGGCATCCCAGTTTTCCAAAAAGAACTTCACATTTTGATTCGTTTGACCACAGAACAGTTTTCCACTTTGCCACAGACCATTCTAAATGAGCCTTGGCCCAGAGAAAACACCCGTGCTTCTGGATCATGTTTAGATATGGCTTCTTTTTTGGCCTATCGAGTTTTAGATGGCAACGGCGAATGGCACGGCTGATTGTGTTCACTGACAATGTTTTCTGGAAGTATTCCTGAGCCCATGTTGTGATTTCCATTACAGTAGCATTCCTGTATGTGATGCAGTGCCATCTAAGGGCCCGAAGATCACGGGCATCCAGTATGGTTTTCTGGCCTTGACCCTTACACACAGAGATTGTTCCAGATTCTCTGAAACTTTGGATGATATTATGTACTGTAGATGATGATAACTCCAAACTCTTTCAAATTTTTCTCTGAGAAACTCCTTTCTGATATTGCTCCACTATTTTTCACCGCAGCATTGGGGGAATTAGTGATCCTCTGCCCATCGTGACATCTGAGAGACACTGTCACTCTGAGGGGCTCTTTTTTTACCCAATCATGTTGCCAGTTGACCTAATAGGTTGCAAATTGTTCCTCTAGCTATTCCTTATATGTACATTTAAATGTTCCGGCCTCTTATTGCTACCTGTCCCAACTTTTATGGAATGTGCATCTCTAAAGAAATCCAAAATAAGCCAATATTTGGCATAACATTTCAAAATGTCTCACTTTCAACATTTGGTATGTTATCTATATTATATTGTGATTAAAATATAAGTTTATGAGATTTGTAAATTAGTCCATTCCTTTTTTTACTCACAGTTTGTACAGTGTCCCAACATTTTTGGATTTGGGTTTGTACATAAATTAGGGATTAATACATTTTTTTTTTTTAAATAACATGGAGTTAATCTGTGCTTAATAAAAGAAACATTAAATGTAAATAAATGTGGACAAAGTTCTAAAACCTCATAGCATTAGGTAATAATAGCATTACAAATACATCTTGTGGACTTCGAATAACTATAGAAGGTGAATATAATGAAGTTTGTTACTTATCCTAATCAAATGTTATGGTATTTATAATGGTGGTGGGCCTAAGCTAGATCATAAGGGATAGTGTTATTTTCATAATGCAAAGGTCAGGTGTTATTAGTGATTATCTAAGTGGGTATTCCTCATCTTATGCCATAGATAATGGGTACAATTCTGATTCTTCAAGCTGGGTAGTAGTTTAATTTAGCAAATCTATGGATTGGATATGAAGCAGTTAATGTCCATATCATTATTCATACCCCTGGGCTGTAGGGTGAACAGTTCATATATCCATCTCGACTTGTTCTGGGACACCGCTATTCTCATGTTTTTTTTCCCCTCCAGTTGGGCTCAATTTTGTCTATGCCACAAAAGGAGAAGAGGCGGGGGTCCCTATTGTGTGCCATTCTAAAATGATTGGACACACTGATTCCTGAATCCCTTCTTGATATTATCAATATGTTCTCCCAAGCGTACCCCGAGTTGTCTAGTGGTACGCCCAGCAAACCACATGGACAGGTAAGTAAATATGTTACATGGGTATTTTGGCATGTAATTAGCTTTTTGATATTATACCCTCTCTTGGTCACATTGGATTGGAATTCCAGGGTTTTACGTTTTCTAATTTTTACTGTTTTGCAGGGTTTACATCTTCCAGATGTAAAAAAAACCTTTTCGGTCCAAAAAGGTAGCGAGTCGTTTCAGAGAGTCTGGTACATTTTTGACCAGTTTGTCCCTAAGGTTTGGTCCTCTGCGGTATACAAACTTGGGAAGAGCTGGTAATATCTCTTTCAGTTTTTCGTTCCTTAAGAGTATAGGCCAGTGTTTTTTTACAATCCCTTAAATTTCCTTATACCAAACATTAAATTGGGTGATAAAGGTTAAGGAATATTCTTTTGTTTCCCTTGGTTTTTCTTTCAATAGCTGGTTCCTGTCCATACCCTTTACTTCCTCCCTCACTTTTTGTAGTGTGCTGTGTTTATATCCCTGTGACGAGACCAGTCTCGCCACATTGCATTGGAGGAGCCTGGTTGCCCGCCTGCTGCCTTTGGACTATGGACCAGACTTTAAAAGACTTTGACTCCCTGGCAATTAAACTGTATTCGTGGGGTCTGCCATTCACCGAATAATGTGCACTCAGACCTGAGCTATCTGGGGATATGTAACATGTCTATGTTTAGTGTATAAAAAGTAACTTTATATATTTTAAAGCAGAATACTGTATTTGGGTCCCCATGCGTGTAATGGAGTCTCGCTGTGAAAACTAGTTCTAGCTGCAGAGAGAGAGGGGGGGGGATTGTTTCCAGCAGCCCCCTCCTGAGGAATGTCTACTGATTAACTGAGACTATTGATAAACATGTTAATGAGCTCACCTGGCTGTCTACTAAGGGAGGAAGCCAGGATGCATTGTGGGGATGTTTTGCTTCTGGGAGTCTGTAATGTGATACATGTCTGTTTGTGTTACAGTGTTCCATTTGGTTCCCTATGGGAGTGTCCACCAGGTGGGAGACCTGTATAAATACGGGGGCAGGTAGCCCTCAATAAACATACCACTGCTTGACCTTCCACACGGAGCTTTGTCTCGTTCTTGGGGGGATTCACTGTATGCTGTTGGAGACCGATTGCTAGGAATGTAAGCTGATGTATGCTTCTCCTGTTCGTCTGCTAGCAGCTATTCGTGAGGTTCCAGGTTGGAGTGTTATATTGTATCCAGTTCGGGAGTGTGATCTCCTGCAAGTAGCTGTGCCTGCTCTCTCAGAAAGGGGCATATCGCCTAAACGGATTTTAATCCCTTGTCTGCTGAAACGGTCCGTTACAATCCCTTTTCCCGAAACCTCTTCATTAACACTTCAGTTTGTTGTTCAAAGTCCTGCTGTTCCTTACAGTTTCTCCTCATGCGCATAATTTTCCCCTTAGGTATTCCCTTTATTCAGTTGGTGTGATGGCAGCTATGGGTAGGGATATACCCATTCCTATCCGTAGGCTTAAAGTGTGTTTATGTAAAAAAGCCGTCCTCTCTTTGATAGATGGTAAGGTCTATGACAGTGATGGTGAACCTTGGCACCCCAGATGTTTTGGAACTACATTTCCCATGATGCTCATGCACTCTGCAGTGTAGTTGAGCATCATGGGAAATGTAGTTCCAAAACATCTGGGGTGCCAAGGTTCACCATCACTGGTCTATGAGAATGAAGTTGATTTCCTTCTTGTCCCAGGTGCCGATTAATTTTATCAGATATGTGTTGGTATTCATTTCCCGGAGAAACTCTCTTAGAGTCTACTCTGAGCACCTCCAGATGATAAAAATATAATCTATGTATCTTCTATACATTTGTAGTTCTTCCCGATTCTTCCCAAAGACTTCTTCATTTTCCCACTTACTTAAAAATAAGTTTGCTACACTCTGGGCGTATTTTGCCCCCATGGCGACTCCTTTGTGTTGTCGATAGTAGGATCCTTGATGCCAGAAGTAGTAACTGTTCATCGCCATTTTAAGCAGTTTAAGGATGAATTATTTCTGTTCCTGTTCCATAGATGACTGGTCTCCTAAGGCCCACTCGACTGCTGACAGGGCATCATTCTGGCCTATGTGGGTATATAGGAACTCCACATCCACAGTGGCAAGTATGATTTCCCCTTCCCACGGTAAGGAGTCCAACAAGTTGATCAGGTGCTTACTGTCTTAAGTGGGATAGGTATTTGTTCAGGGTGTAAATAGGTGTCCAAATATTCTCCTACGCGAGAAAATAGGGAATCAATTCTGCCAATGATGGGTCTTCCTGGGGGCTTTGCAAGATTTTAATGTATCTTGTGGAGTTGGTAAATAATAGGTAACCAGGGTGCTTCTGGGAGGAGATAGCGGTATTCCTTGTTGTTAATTATTCCTTTTTTATGCGCTCTTTTTAGATGTTTCTTGCACTTTTTCCTGTATTTTATCAGAGGGTTATTTTTCAGTTTCACATGTCTCTTCGTCCTGTACCAGCCTGTTTAATACTTCATAGTAGTAAAAAAACAAAAAAAAAATTAATTAATCCCTAATTTACGTATATCTCTGGGCCTATCGTATTCATAGTAAGTCCCATAAAGGTTCCATTTATCTTTATTTATAATATTCCATCCCCAAAAAATATAAATTTTTATATATTAATTTACATATTATATATTTTATGTTGTTTACCAGTTAAATAGAAGTGAACCTCATCTATAGCACTTACAAACATTATTTATACTCCATGAATGAGGAAACCGATTTTGATCATGGCTTATTTATTATGAAATATACTCCCATGGACATTATTAAATTGATATGTTATTATGTGTATATATTCAGTTCTCCTACCAATGCAGCGGAGTGGATATTGACCGGATATACTGACGGTTATGATGGAATGTTATTAAGCATTATGGCTACAGTTATAGACTCAACTAACTTGTACTGCTTATTGTGTTTATCCAATTTGCTCTGATAGTCCTGGCGGAAATTGGAGACGGGAGAGCTCCTGTTGTACCCCATTATTATAGCGGGGACCCGCTTGAGATCCAGCTTTCGGCCTAGACATTCAGGGCGGAGTGAAGGGCGGCAAGTACAGCATTAAGAGCTCCGTGATGCATGTGTCTCCACCTCTGAAGACGTCAACGCACTGTAACGCTCCTGCGTTTTACGTATGATGTGGATTTTCAGCTGCAGAAATATTCCACTTCAGTAGTCATGTAGAGAAACGCTGAGACACCATTCCCAACTCTCAATGACTCATCATGTGTGGATGATCTCAATTCAGCAAGTAAATACACACACTCAATAAGATGTTTCCTAGAGTGACTTATGTATATAGTAACACAGTGATGATAGGCTGAAGAGACAGGTTGGGTAGAGATGGTAGATGACAGACACTTGAAAGGAAATGTTCTTGAAAGTAAGATAGTAGCAGATGGGATGCAGATAGGTTTTAGCAATCATGTATGGTAGTAGATGACAGAGTAGCAGGTGGACATACAAGAGAGATCAATCCAGTGCAAGAACAGGTGGTAGTAGGCTCAAAAGCTAGCAATCTTAGATAATGCAGATGTAGTAATAGTCCTTAGTATGCAGAGCTAGATAGTGTAAGCTTTAGTATAAAGGTTATAGAGGTTTCCCCTGTGGGGTACTTATCACTAATAGCAATGTAGCAGAGGAGAGGTTCGGCAAGAGCGGATGATCCGGTAGCGGGATACAGGGATCAGCGCAGCGTGGTTCCGACAGCGAGGTATGCTTGCAAGCATGTGAGCTTCAAGACAGGTTAGCATCAAGGCACAAAGCGGTTTGAACGAACACATGTGAGTGAGAGCCGGCGATCTAAATAGCCATCCAGTCCGGCGCTCAGTGATGACAGCATCAGTCTTAAAGGTGTATGCGCACCTTACCAAAAGAGAATGGTGGGGCGCATACACTTATGAAAGAGTAATTAGGGTACCCAAAGGTACCAGAACATTACAGTACCCCCCCTTAAGGCCGGCTCCTGAAGGCCTCTGGAGCTGGTTTGTCTGGGTACTTCGCATGAAAATTGCGGATTAATCTAGAGGCATGTATGTCAGAGGTGTTTAGCCAGGTGTCGTCTTGGGGCCCATAGTTCTTCCATCGAACCAAGTACTGAAGTCTTCCTCTGTGGATACGAGAATCCAAAATCTCTTTTATCTCGTATTCTTCTCCACCTTCAACTTGTACAGGAGGAGGAGGTGGGATAGTAGGCCTTATTCCTTGGTCAGGAACATGGGGGTTCAGTAGCGACACATGGAAAATGGGATGTATTTTGAGGTCTATTGGCAATGTAAGCTGTACTGCAGCTTTTCCAATAAGTTTCTTGATTGGGAAAGGTCCCAAGAACAGAGGTCCAAGCTTTTTGCTAGGGATTTTCAGTCTTAAATTTTTTGTTGAGAGCCAAACGAGGTCCCCGATAGCGTACTGAGGAGAAGGTCTTCTGCGAAGATCATAGTACTTCTTTTGTTGACTATGAGCGTGTGCAATGGTAGTATTAAGCAAACCCAGAGAGTCCTTTATTTGGGTAAGATAGTCTAAAGCTACTGGGTTATTTGAAGGAAGGATGCGTGGTGGAAGAATAGAGGGATGAAACCCATAGTTCAAGTAGAACGGACTCTGCTTGGTCGTACTGTGGGTTGTGTTGTTGTAGGCAAATTCTGCCAGAGGGAGAAGATCCACCCAATCATCCTGTTGGTAAGAAGTGTAACAACGTAAATATTGCTCGATGCATTGGTTGACTCTTTCAGTCTGTCCGTTGGTCTGCGGATGGTAAGGAGAAGTGAGCTTCCGCTCGATCCGTAGTATGTGACATAGTTCTTGCCAGAACTTGGAAATAAATTGTGATCCACGGTCAGACAGAAGAGTTTTTGGGATACCATGTAACTTAAAGACATGTTTCATCAGGAGTTCTGCCGTTTGTTTGGACGAAGGTAGTCTGCGAATAGCAATGAAATGTGCCATTTTTGTCAGATGGTCCACTGACACTAAGATGGTATTAAATCCTTTGGAAGGAGGCAATTCCACTATAAAGTCCAAGGACACAACTTCCCATGGAGTTTGGGGTATTGGTAGACTGCATAGTAGACCGGATGGTCTCGTAGTGTCAATTTTGGACCTGGCACAGACATTGCATGAAGAGACGAATTTTTGTATAGATGTTTTCATATCAGGCCACCAGAATTGCCTGGTAATCAGATTAAGAGTCTTTGTCGTACCCATATGTCCTGCCATAGGCACATCATGCGATAATTCCAAGATCTTGGTGCGTATGGTGGGTGGTATGTAAAGTTTGTCGTTGTAGTAGAGGAAGCCTTCTGCATCAGTATTTAGTTGTGGTGGGGGTGAATCCAAACTTATACCATGCAAAACCTCTTCCTTCAAGGAACGGACAACTCCAATAATGCGTTTGTGTGCAAGCAATCTCGATAATACTAGTCTTACATGTCTTATGTGTTCAGACAGGGATCGTGAATATATAAGTATATCGTCCAGATATACCACAACACAGACATCTAGTAAGTCTCTGAAAATATCGTTTATAAATCGTTGAAAAACTGCAGGGGCGTTGCATAGCCCGAACGGCATTACAAGATATTCGAACAATCCGTATCTGGTTCTGAATGCAGTCTTCCACTCGTGTCCATCACGGATTCGAATGAGATTGTATGCTCCTTTCAGGTCCAATTTTGAAAAATAGGTAGCTCCACGCACCTGCTCAATGAGCTCAGGGATAAGCGGTAGAGGATAGCGATCTTTTATTGTAATAGCATTCAATTGCCTATAGTCGATGATAGGCCTGAGACTTGAGTCCTTATTGCAGACAAAAAAGAGTCCTGCTGCTGTGGAAGAAGTGGAAGGTCTAATAAAACCTTTTTCCAAATTCTCATCCAGATAGTCTTTGAGATGGGAAAGTTCATCCTGTGAAAGAGGATAAACATGACTGAACGGCAATTTGCTATTTGGGAGTAGATCAATGCTACAATCATAGTCTCGATGGGGAGGTAGTGCTTGAGCATTTTTCTCAAGAAAAACCTCAGAGAGATCCTGATAACATAGTGGTGCAATCTCATCTGTCACCACAGACAGGATCTTCCCGAAAGACGGGAGGTTACACGTACCCTCGCAATAGCAAGAGAGGAAGGTCAGGGTCCGTTCCTTCCAATCTATGGTTGGTTGATGTGTGTGCAACCAGGGAAGTCCCAAAACAATGGGAAAGTGGGGTGAAGGTATTAGATCGAAGGTAGTGGTCTCCATATGAGACCCGTTAGTAGTGACTAGGAGTGCCTGTGTCTGATCAGTGATCGGACCAGAGGATAAAGGAACACCGTTAATAAGACTCACTGAGACCGGTTTAAGTTTAGAAATAATAGGAACTTTATTTAAAGCAGCAAAACGTATGTCAATATAATTTCCACAAGATCCTGTGTCAATCATGGCCTTAGTAGTAATCCTGTTCTGGTCCCACTGTAATGTTAAGCAAACAGAAAGGTAAGGGTAAGTGATTGAAGTTGTCAATCCCCCTAGGAGGACATGTGAACACGCACCCTTCTTTTTGTAGACTAGGGGACAGACGTTTATCTTGTGATCCGGGGATGCACAGTACAAGCAGAGATTACCAGATCGTCTTCTGGCTCTTTCCACAGTTGATAGAGGTGGGCGTATGGTTCCTACCTCCATAGGAACGGGGTCAACGGCCGAAATCCGAGAAGAACTGAATAATGGCATTCCCATTTTCTCAGCCTTTCTTTCTCGTAGTCTTCTATCTATGGTGATACTGAGTTGTATCAATGCATCCAGGGTTTTTGGCAGATCCGCTCGGGCGAGCTCGTCTTTAACGGCATCTGATAGGCCAAGCCTAAATTGGGATTTCAGAGATGCATCATTCCATTCTGAATCAAGGGTCCATCTCTTGAATTCTGCGACAAAGTCTTCTACAGGTCTCCCACCTTGTTTCAAGGATCTTAATTGAAGATCGGCAGTACTCTGCCTATTGGGATCATCATATAGGCTAGTGAGTTCTGCTAGGAACAAGGCATAGGAGTTGAGAAGCTGGTCGCTTTTCTCAAAAAGAGAGTCTGCCCAGGCCCGAGGATCGCCTGTTAGGTAAGAAATAATAGTACAAACCTTAATGTGATCAGTAAGGTAGGTATGGGGTTTTAGCAAGAAAAGTAACTCACATGCGTTTTTAAATTCGCGAAATTTTTTGCGATCGCCTGTAAATACCAAAGGAGGATTTATTTTGGGCTCAGGGGACTGAGCAGTGGTAAGTTGTGTCAGTCTAATTACCTGCTGCGACAGAGCCTGATTGTCTTCTTTTAATTCAGCAAGTGCGTGTATTAACGCAGTTACTTGCTGTTTTAATTGTGTCATCTGAGTGGTTATTTCTGCTGAATCCATTTGTGGTTCGTTCAATCTGTAACGCTCCTGCGTTTTACGTATGATGTGGATTTTCAGCTGCAGAAATATTCCACTTCAGTAGTCATGTAGAGAAACGCTGAGACACCATTCCCAACTCTCAATGACTCATCATGTGTGGATGATCTCAATTCAGCAAGTAAATACACACACTCAATAAGATGTTTCCTAGAGTGACTTATGTATATAGTAACACAGTGATGATAGGCTGAAGAGACAGGTTGGGTAGAGATGGTAGATGACAGACACTTGAAAGGAAATGTTCTTGAAAGTAAGATAGTAGCAGATGGGATGCAGATAGGTTTTAGCAATCATGTATGGTAGTAGATGACAGAGTAGCAGGTGGACATACAAGAGAGATCAATCCAGTGCAAGAACAGGTGGTAGTAGGCTCAAGAGCTAGCAATCTTAGATAATGCAGATGTAGTAATAGTCCTTAGTATGCAGAGCTAGATAGTGTAAGCTTTAGTATAAAGGTTATAGAGGTTTCCCCTGTGGGGTACTTATCACTAATAGCAATGTAGCAGAGGAGAGGTTCGGCAAGAGCGGATGATCCGGTAGCGGGATACAGGGATCAGCGCAGCGTGGTTCCGACAGCGAGGTATGCTTGCAAGCATGTGAGCTTCAAGACAGGTTAGCATCAAGGCACAAAGCAGTTTGAACGAACACATGTGAGTGAGAGCCGGCGATCTAAATAGCCATCCAGTCCGGCGCTCAGTGATGACAGCATCAGTCTTAAAGGTGTATGCGCACCTTACCAAAAGAGAATGGTGGGGCGCATACACTTATGAAAGAGTAATTAGGGTACCCAAAGGTACCAGAACATTACACGCACATCGTGACGTCATGGAAGCCGGGTGGAACGCAAACTGGTAGTCACCGCTCTCCACTCTACAGCTCCGTCTGTGACTGCGTTTATTACCGTGGTATACTGTCCATTGGCATAAGACTTTTTTTTTTAACGATACTGCACTATTTGGAGCTCTCTTTTCTCACTATACCCGGCTGGACGTGGGTAAAAGGAGGAGGGCAAACTGCCATTTTAGCGAGTGGAGGTACTGCACCTGGAGGGGGACCCATCCTGGCCCTGGTGGCCAAACAAGCTTTACCTGGTCTTAATGCCATAATGCATTTAAGACCCACTTTTTCCGGTGAGTGAGCCATTCTTACTACCCTACGCGGTAGAATAACGATACCATAAGGCTGCTTGGGAAGCTTGGCACTGAGCACCTGCACTTTATCTCCCATATTGCACAAGAGATATATACTTTTGAACATTTTTCACATTTAAGCCACCTTTATTCATGAACTTTGATGAGCACCAATGAGACATTAGCACGTGTCATGTCTCCTGCACTTTATATTGAACTGGATTATTTTAAACACTTGTTTATTGTATTTATTGCTTTGTATCATATATGCATAGTTTGCACTTCAATATTTATGCACTTTATCGTTAAGTAATTTTTGAAAGCATCACCATTACTACTATTAAGCAAGCGCTATAGGTAGCCTTTCCTACTAAGGCTATACACATTCATTTACTGGGTCCTGATGGCCTGACCCTCTATTACAAGACCTTTCTCCCGACCCTAGGACCCCTACCTGCTTCAGTTGTACAACTTCGTTGGTTTGCGATCATCGTTCGCAAGAGACACGCTTAAAGCCCATGTTACTGTACACAAGAAGGGTAAAGACCCCACCGCGTGCGGCAGCTACCGGCCAATCTCCCTTTTAAACATAGATCTTGGGGGGGCTTGGCTGAACTGTTCATGTGGGCAGACGTGTGTTGTCTCGGCTCCGCTATCCTTTGCTTTACCATCCTGAATAGCTGCCCGCTATCTTCACCACAATTGCCCACTTACTTCGCTCCAGGTCCTGCCTACCTCCGGTACCGATCCCAGGGCTCCGGACCTCTCCAGTCGTTATGGCGAATAAGAAAAAGGAGGACGGGTCGCACGCGGCCAAGCAGGCCCAAAATGGCGGTGTCCCGCTGCCTCAGAGATCGGGGAAGGACAGGCAGCCCTCTGCACTTTCCAAGCTGGGGCAGTTCGCCCATGACCCGGCTGCCCGTAAACAACCCACCGCTGCCTCAACAGCTGCTCGCAGCCCTCAGGCCGGACACTCGCCTCCCGCCCGAGCCCCCTCGCCGCCGCACGTCCACCAGGCCGCAACACCGCCGGGGATCGCAGTGAGTTCTCCTCTGGAGCAACGGGGGGGGGGGGGGCTGAACGGCGTGGATACCGGGGAAGTTTCGGAACCTACCCTGCACGATGTCCTGGCAGCTGTCCACACCTATGGTGCCTCCATAACGGTCCTGTCGGATGAAGTAAAGAGCATGAAGGAGGGGCTGCTGCACATTCGGCAAGACATGCAGAAGATCAGGGAGAGAGCCACCGCGCTGGAGGGCCACGTTAGTGCGGTGGAGGACGATCTTGGCCCTCTGGCCCAGGATGTTCACAGGAACACGGCAGGGCCTGCCAGGTTAGTGGGTATTCCTGAGAAGGCGGAAGGGAAAGACCCGGTTACATTTATTGAACAATGGCTGGCTGATACCTTTGGCAAAGACAATTTGTCCCCTTTTTTTCTCTGTGGAGAGGGCACACAGAGTGCCGTTCCGTGCCCCTCCGCCCGGATCGCCCCTTCCTGTTAAAGCTCTTGCACTATAAGGACAGAGACATCATACTGCGACTGGCGAGACAGCATCCTAGAATGGAGATCCAAGGTGCGCGGGTCTCCATATACCCTGATTTCTCTGCTGCCCTACAAAGGCAATGTACCAAATTCCTGGATGTCAAGAAACGCCGGCGGGCTATCCCCCTTGTGTATTATATGCTTTACTCTGCCAAGCTACGAGTGGTGGCTAATGGAACCGTGCACTTTTTTGACAACCCCATTATGGCGACTAACTGGTTGGATCGACAGGAGGGTCAGCTGAGAGCTGCTGCGGAGCGATAATCTTCTTGCCCTGGATCTCCTTACTTAAGAGGGTGGGCTCTCAATGCCCCTCAACAGTAGCCTAGCTGGTTTTTTCCTATCTCTACTTGGATATAGTGCTGCCTGGATATTGTTCTGTTACCTGTTTGCGGCACTATGGTTCGCTTGTTTCTACATGCTTTGGGACCTGTGGATATGCAATTGCAGGTCTCAGTGTTTGACCGAGTTCGGGCCCTCACTACCTACCCCCATGCCCCATTGGGGCCAACAAACGGTTGCCTGTGGGGCTTAGATGGCCGTGGCCTTGTTTGCTGCCTGCCATCTCCTGTTTTGTGTTCTGTTTTGTCCCTTTTTGTTTTTGTTTTTCTCACAGCTCATTTTACTGGTGGATCCCTCCTTCACGCTCGCTGTACATCTTTGACCTTGCAAGACTGGGTTGTTGCACTCCCCATCGCTCTATTGCTTCTGTCTATACTGCCGCCCTGGCAGTCCACTGGCGCTCTGCTGCTCATACTCCTTGGCAGACTGTCCTGCCCCCCTACCTGGCTGGTTTATCCACATGGCTGTCACTGATGGTTCGTTACTCTCCTGGAATGTACGGGGTCTGAGGGACTCTCGTAAACGTACAGCTGTGATGTCATTCCTGTCGCTCCATGGACCCACCTTGGTATGTCTACAAGATATTCATATTGACATATTCTGGTGGCTGCTACTGCTAAATTTGAATTTCTGGACTCCCTGATAGACTCGCAGGGGAGGTTTATTTTTCTGGTTGGGATGTGGGATGTCTTCAAATGTATTATTGCAAATGTGTATATTCCACCCCCTTTTACTTTTGAGGTGCTAGAGTGCCTGTCTCAATTCTGGTGCTGGGGGAATTTAACAATATCCTTGACCCGTCCCTGGACTTGCATAAAAAATTCTGCCCCGGAGGTTCCAGAATGCCCACTCCCTTTGCCAAGTTCATGGGCGAACTGGGTCTTGTGGATCTTTGGCGCTGTAAACACCCCCTTGACTCCGGGTTTTCCTGCCACTCTCTAACTCATTCCACGCTATCCCGAATTGATATAGCCTTTGGTTCTGACTCACTGCAGTTCCTTACTCCTGAGGTGGAATACCTTGCCAGGGGTCTCTCTGATCACTCCCCGTTGAAAGTTGGCCTTACATTTCCGGGCCCTGAACTGCCGATGCACTGGAAATTGAACCCCTTCTGGCTCCAATTGTTCCCAAACCTGGCTTCCCTCTCAGACAACTTAAAGAACTTTTTTATCGACAACAGGCACTCTGCAGCTCCGGGTGTGGTGTGGGATACTATGAAAGCTTTTTTGCGAGGTTTGTGTATTAGGGAGGTGTCGGCCATCAAGTCTAGGAGCAGACGTTGGGCGCAGGATGCCAGTGACGCTGTGATCCGTGCTGAACGTGAGTTCCTACACTCCCCCATGCCTGATTTGGAGGCCAGATGGTTGGACGCGCAGCGTTTCTTCCCATCTGTTCAGCACCAACAGGCGGACCATAAACGTTTTTTCGCCTCTCAGGCACACTTTGAGGAGGGGGAAAAGATGGGCCACATGCTTGCTGTCATCTCCAGAGCCCAAAACCCCCCGTCTATTATTCATAGGCTGGCCCTTCCTTCGGGTTGGGTGGTCTCTGATACAGCTGCTATTTTACAAGGATTTGGGGCTTTTTATGAGGATCTGTACTCCTCCAAGGTCTCTTATGACCCGGGGGAACTCAGACGATTTCTACAGGGGCTTCATTTGCCGCAGGTCTCCGGAGGGGACCGGGCTGTACTGGATTCCCCCATTACATTGGGGGAGCTCCAGACCGCCATGGCCTCGTTCCCCCAACTCCAAGGCGCCGGGTACTGATGGTATCCCCATTGAGCTGTACAAGGCCTTTGGTGGAATTCTACTACCTGAGTTACTAGAGGGGGGGGGGAACTCCCGAGATCCATGTATGACGCGGTGGTAGTGGTCATTTTGAAGCCAGGGAAGGATCCGACTCGCCCTGAATCTTACCGACCGATTTCCCTGCTACCCACTGATCTGAAGCTGCTGGCTAGGGTTCTGGCTAACAGGTTGTCTAAAGTGATTGCCAAATTGGTTCACGGGGATTAATCTGGGTTTGTACCAGGCCGCTCTACTGCTGCTAATATCCGTAGACTGTACCTCAACATGCAATTGCCCCCGGATAACTGTGGACATAGAGCGATACTGTCGCTCGATGCTGCTAAAGCTTTTGATAGTGTGGAGTGGCAGTATCTGTGGATGACCCTCGAGGGCTTTGGCTTCGGTCCTTCCTTCATACGTTGGATTAAGATTCTATACGGGGCGCCCACGGCCTGTTTGCGGATTAACAATTCTGTTTCCCGCTCGTTTCCGCTTCACAGGGGCACTAGACAGGGATGCCCGTTGTCGCCCCTGCTCTTTGCCTTGGCCGTGGAACCCCTGGCAGCGGCTATCAGGGCCGATTTGAATATCGTGGGTTTTAGGAGGGGCAAGGGGGAGGACAAAATTGCCTTGTATGCGGATGACACGTTATAATTTTTGGGAGACACTTTGGGCTCCCTGGTCGCCTTGATGCACTTGATTCACAGATTCGGATCCTTCTCTGGCTTTCAGATTAACTGGGATAAGTCTGTTCTACTCCCGTTAGATCCCCTCGAGACTGCACTGCCCCCTGAGGCGTCTCAGATCTTGGTGTTAGACCAGTTCCGCTATTTGGGGGTGGTTGTCCATCCTGATCTGAGACGTTATGTGAAGCCTAATGTCCTGCCGTTGCTGCATAGGTTCAGGGACAAAATGGCTAGCTGGATTAAGTTGCCTCTGTCTGTGGTTGGCAGATGCAACCTGATCAAAATGATCTGGAACCCGCAACTGTTATATGTGTTGCATAACTCCCCGGTGTGGATCCCTATTCATATCTTTAAGAAGTTCAACACTATATACCGCGCTCTTATATGGAGAAAGTTGTCTCCCCGCATTCGTCTAGAGACGTTGCACGATTCCAAGGTGGGTTGGCGGTACCGAACCCCTACTACTATTTTCTGTCATCCCAATTGCAGCACTTTACAGGGTGGCTGCAGGATGACGACTCTGATCCTGTCAGGCGTGTCCTGGCGGCACACTTGACGGGGGACTCTCTGGTCGAATCCCTGGAGGCGGGCACCCTGGGGCTTTTTCCGGGCTGCCCCACTCTCAGGTTGCTTGATAGGGTCTGGCACAGGGCTAGGAATCACTTTGGCTATAGTGGATACTCCAGGTACTCCCGTATTTTAAACAACGCTCACTATCCCGAACTGGATAAGCTCCGGCAATCCTTTACTTGGGGGGACTACGGAGTGAAATACATTTCGCAGCTGTACCAGGGGGACAACTTGAGGGATTTCCAATCCCTCCGTGCTGAGTTTGGCTTGCCCAATTCCCTTTTTTTTCAGTACTTACAGTTGCGCCATGCCATCAGCTCTCAGTCCCGGAATTCCCCATGGGGTCTCTGCCGCCCAGTCATACTCACTGATCTGGTGACCACTAGCATTAAGAAGGGGCAGATCTCATCTCTGTACTCGGCCTTTATGGAGCACATATCGAAAGCCATGTCTTTTAAATGTAGAGACGCCTGGGCAGCGGATATTGGTCCCATCTCCTCAGAGGAATGGACGGGTATTTTGGAGAACGTCCCTAGGGTGTCTCTGTCTTCCTCGCAAAGACTTACGCAGCTGTTCATTCTCCACCGGACGTACAGGACCCCTCAGAGGCTGTACGACTGGCGGAGAAGGGACTCTCCCCTCTGTCCTAGATGTCAGGCCCACACAGGTACCCTGCTGCACATGCTGTGGCGGTGCCCGAAGTTGCACCGGTACTGGCATGCGGTGGTGGGGACCATTAACTCGCTCTGGAAACTGACACTATCAGTGGAACCGAAGTTGTGTATTTTGGGATGGTTGGACGAGGAGCTCCATCAACCTGAGGTCCATGCTGCGGTACTCAGGCTTCTCTTTCTGGCCAGGAAATTGATAGCGCGGCAGTGGATATCCGCTCTAGCGCCGTCTCATGCTGACTGGATTTAGGAAGTTAAGGTGCTTCTGAACAGGGAACATCTCACTTACAAACACAGGGGTAATGCCTTGAAATTTGACCGAGTATGGGGGCCGTGGCTAGACGTTCCTGGTCTGGCTCCCACTCATTTGGTCACCAACCGATTCCTGGGTGAGGTCATCTCCTCCACGTGAGGTTCTGGTAATGATGCTATCGAGACCCGGAGGGCCTACAGGGGAGAGACGCTCTTTGAACACTGGGTAGTGGATGCCTATATCTGAGGGAACTGTGTATCTCTTTAACTTTACTGGTTATTTAGGGAGGATTCACCTATTGTATTCTGTACTGCTTGAGTTGACGTCACCAATTGGATGTGTGAGGTGGGGGGGGATTGCTGCTCACCATGCGT
This sequence comes from Pelophylax lessonae, assembly GCF_965119305.1. Lineage (NCBI taxonomy): Eukaryota > Metazoa > Chordata > Amphibia > Anura > Ranidae > Pelophylax > Pelophylax lessonae. The sequence goes on along the minus strand of NC_138778.1, from coordinate 80,127,298 downwards.
AGATGAGTGCATATCTTCTGTGTCATTGCTGAATTGTATTGCCCTGTAGACTCATGCTATACCGATGACTACCCTCCCCCCTTTACACTGGTATTATTATCCACTATGTGCACGTGATGACTTTTCTCGACTTGTGAGCTGGTTTGTTGTTTTCTTTTTTTGTACTGTCTGGTTTTGTTTTGTATTGTTTGTGACAAAAAAGTTTTCAATAAAAATTATCTGATTAAAAAAAAAACATAGATCTTAACCTCTTCACTAAAATTTTGGCAACGAGACTGATACAACACATGGCAGCGTTGATCCATTTGGATCAAGTGGGCTTTATTTAGAGAAGCTAGAGACAACACTCTCAAGGTCCTTAACCTGATCCATATGCAGTGCCTTGCGAAAGTATTCGGCCCCCTTGAACTTTGCGACCTTTTGCCACATTTCAGGCTTCAAACATAAAGATATTAAACTGTAATTTTTTGTGAAGAATCAACAAGTGGGACACAATGATGAAGTGGAACGAAATTTATTGGATATTTAAAACTTTAACAAATAAACTGGAAAATTGGGCGTGCAAAATTATTCATCCCCCTTAAGTTCATACTTTGTAGCGCCACCTTTTGCTGCGATTACAGCTGTAAGTCGCTTGGGGTATGTCTCTATCAGTTTTGCACATCGAGAGACTAAAATATTTGCCTATTCCTCCTTGCAAAACAGCTCAAGCTCAGTGAGGTTGGATGGAGAGCGTTTGTGAACAGCAGTTTTCAGTTCTTTCCACAGATTCTCGATTGGATTCAGGTCTGGACTTTGACTTGGCCATTCTAACACCTGGATATGTTTATTTGTGAACCATTCCATTGTAGATTTTGCTTTATGTTTTGGATCATTGTCTTGTTGGAAGACAAATCTCCGTCCCAATCTCAGGTCTTTTGCAGACTCCATCAGGTTTTCTTCCAGAATGGTCCTGTATTTGGCGCCATCCATCTTCCCATCAATTTTAACCATCTTCCCTGTCCCTGCTGAAGAAAAGCAGGCCCAAACCATGATGCTGCCACCACCATGTTTGACAGTGGGGATGGTGTGTTCAGGGTGATGAGCTGTGTTGCTTTTACGCCAAACATAACGTTTTGCATTGTTGCCAAAAAGTTTGATTTTGGTTTCATCTGACCAGAGCACCTTCTTCCACATGTTTGGTGTGTCTCCCAGGTGGCTTGTGGCAAACTTTAAACGACACTTTTTATGGATATCTTTAAGAAATGGCTTTCTTCTTGCCACTCTTCCATAAAGGCCAGATTTGTGCAGTATACGATTGATTGTTGTCCCATGGACAGAGTCTCCCACCTCGCTGTAGATCTCTGCAGTTCATCCAGAGTAATCATGGGCCTCTTGGCTGCATCTCTGATCAGTCTTCTCCTTGTATGAGCTGAAAGTTTAGAGGGACAGCCAGGTCTTCGTAGATTTGCAGTTGTCTGATACTCCTTCCATTTCAATATTATCGCTTGCACAGTGCTCCTTGGGATGTTTAAAGCTTGGGAAATCTTTTTGTATCCAAATCCGGCTTTAAACTTCTCCACAACAGTATCTCGGACCTGCCTGGTGTGTTCCTTGTTCTTCATGATGCTCTCTGCCCTTTAAACGGACCTCTGAGACTATCACAGTGCAGGTGCATATATACGGAGATTTGATTACACACAGGTGGATTCTATTTATCATCATTAGTCATTTAGGTCAACATTGGATCATTCAGAGATCCTCACTGAACTTCTGGGGAGAGTTTGCTGCACTGAAAGTAAAGGGGCTGAATAATTTTGCACGCCCAATTTTTCAGTTTTTTATTTGTTAACAAAGTTTGAAATATCCAATAAATTTGGTTCCACTTCTTGATTGTGTCCCACTTGTTGATTACACAAAAAATTACAGTTTTATATCTTTATGTTTGAAGCCTGAAATATAGCAAAAGGTCGGAAAGTTCAAGGGGGCCGAATACTTTCACAAGGCACTGTAGCTAAATCGACCAACATCCCCAGTGTTTTCCTGGGGATGGATGCGGAAAAGGCCTTCGATCGGGTCAACTGGTAATTTAGCTAGCGGTCCTTAAACATATAGGGTTGGGGGATAATATGATGCAATAGATTATGTCAATATACTCTACCCCATCGGCACAGGTGAAGGCCAATGGCCTCCTGTCTGACCCCTTTGACATAAAGAATGATACGAGACAAGGATGTCGGCTTTCTCCCCTCTTTTTCGCGCTTTCCCTTGAACCATTTCTCTGTAGAGTCCGTCTGAACCCGGAAGTCTCTGGCATAAGAGTAAGTGAAGGTCAACACAAAATTTCTGCTTATGCAGATGACTTGCTTTTTTCCCTATCTAATCCAACGGTCTCACTTCCGAATTTACTGAAAGAATTTGAGATCTATGGTGGACTGTCTAATATGAAGATCAACTTTGGCAAGTCGGAAACAATGGGAGTCGGTCTTGCTACCCCTCGGCTGCAGACTCTGAACAGGAGTTGCGGGTTCAAGTGGACTCATAGGGAGTTAAAATACCTGGGTACGAATATACCCCCGGATTTAGCACAAGTTTATGCCCTCAATTTTCCTACCCCTGTTATCCCACACCAGATTGCTCTTAGATAAGTGGCAAAAGGGAACATACTCCTGGTTTGGTAGGTGTAACCTACTTAAGATGAGTATTCTCCCCAAATTCCTGTATCTTCTCCAGACATTACCAGTACGTATCCCCTCTAAGCTTTTTAACCACTTCCCGACCGCCGCAAGTACATATACTGCGGCGATCAGCCCCGGGCAGGCAAAGTGACGTACCGGTACGTCACTAGCGATCGCCGCTCTGGAGCGCACGCTCCCGCAGTCCCGCCGATGACTCGATTGGGTTCAGAACCCATCAGTCATCAGGTCGCGACCAATCATTTTTGGCCTGGACATGTAGATCGGTTCTGTCCAATCAGATTACCTCTGAGCCTGTGAAATGTAAACACAGGCTCATAAAAGATGTGCCCTCCCCTCCCATGATCCTTTTTGGATCCAGCGTGAGAGGAGAGCACATCTAACTGTAAATACTGCATCAAGCACATACTTCTACATTTAGATAGGCACATTTAACCCCCGATCGCCCCCCCCAGTTAACCCCTACACCCCCTGTCACAACACACACTGTATACAGCATAAAGAAATTTCCTATATACCTGTATAAGTGTGATTTGTGAACAGGTGTAGCGCTTGCGACCCCCCTTTTTCATTAAAAATACCCCCCCATAAAGATTTAACCCCCTGAACCCCCCCATCGCCCCCAGTTAACCCCTCCCCCGTCACATTCAACACTAATACAAACGTAATATACTGTATTTCTGTATTTTGTATTAGTGCGATTGTGACTTGACAGCACTAGCGACTTCGCTTCTCTCCCAAAGGAGGTTAAGGGTCCCCGCCACCCCCCAATAAAGATTTAACCCCCTGATCCCTCCCTGATCACCCCTACTCCCCCTGTCACAACACACACTGTATACAGTATATAGAATTTTCCTATATACCCGTATAAGTGTGTTTTGTGAACAGGTGTAGCGCTTGCGGCCCTCCCTTTTTCACTTAAAATACCCGCCACCCCCCCAATAATGATTTAACCCCCTGATCCCCCCTGATCACCCCCAGTTAACCCCTTTCCCCCTGTCACATTACACCCTAATACAAACGTAACAAACTGCTTTTCTGTATTTTGTATTAGTGTGTTTGTGACCTGAATAAGCGCTAGCAAGTTCCGTTTCTGTCCCAAGGAGGTTTAGGGTCCCCGCCACCCCCCCCCCAATAAAGATTTAACCCCCTGATCACCCCGTCACAACACACACTGTATACAGTATATAGCATTTTCTATATACCCGTATAAGTGTGACTTATGACCAGGTTTAGCGCTTGCCACCATTCCTTTTATCCTTAGGATACCCGCCACCCCCTCCCAATAAAGATTTAACCCCCTGATCACATCCAGTTAACCCCTTCCCCCCTGTCACATTGCACACTAATACACACGTAATATACTGTTTTTACTGTATTTTGTATTAGTGTGGAGAGCACTGGGGGAGCCAGAGAGCATGGAGGGGAGATGAAAAGCACTGTGGGGAGCTGAAGAGAGCATGGGGGGGGGAGATGCACTGGGGGAGCCAGAGAGCATGGGGGGGGGAGATGAAAAGCACTGTGGGGAGCACTGGGGGAGCCAGAGAGCATGGGGAGAGATGAAAAGCACTGTGGGGTGCTGAAGAGCACTGAGGGGGCTAAAGAGCACTGGGGGGGTTAATAGCACTGGGGGGTTAAGAGCACTGAGGGGGGGGGTTAATAGCACTGAGGGGGGCTAAAGAGCACGGGGGGGGCTAAAGAGCATGGGGGGGGCCAGCAAAGGAAGTTGTATAGGAAGGGGATGGGGCAGCTGCATAAAGATGAATTGAACTTTCCATATTCCTCCTGCAGCCACTGAGAGGAGTAACAAGCATTCAGCGACAGCATGAGGAATAAATATGGAAAGTTCAATTTATCTCTATGCAGCTGCCTCATCCCATCCCCCTCCTATCCAGCACACAAAACAAGACTCCTCAGGCACTGACCTTCTTCCTGCCGCTGCAGCTGCCTTCTAAGAAGTTCTTCACACAGAGATGCGGACACCGGCCTGACACCCATCAGTGCGGCGATGCGGGCAGCCTGGCGGACACCGGACTGACACCCCCCCAGTGCGGCGATGCGGGCGGCCCGGCCTAACACCCCCCAGTGTGGCAATCCGGGTGGTCCTGCTCACACCCCCCAGTGCGGCGATCCGAGTGGCCCGGCTGACACCCCCCCAGTGCGGTGATCCGAGTGGCCCGGCAGACACCCCCCAGTGCGGTGATCCGAGTGGCCCAGCAGACACCCCCCAATGCACGTGGCCCCCTCCCCCCAAACCCCCCCACCGCTGGTACGCCCCTGGGAGCGGGACAGTAAGTGCACTGTCCTCTCGGTTTCAGATTTCAGCAGATCAATCCGCCGCAGAGTTCCCAGCCTGTCACGGTCTATTCATATGAAGAGGCCAGTGACCAGGCTTCAGCTGTGCAGTGCGCTGCGGCTGATTAATCCGCCTAAACCCGAAAGAGAAAATAGTCCACTTACTGTCCCCCGCTCCCACAGAATACAGGGGGCATTTTCAAAATTAAATATTTTCAAAACTTAGTGGGGTTTACTCATTTTCCATAACTTTTCCAGGCCTGGAAAGTGTCATGTCAAAATCCCATGACTTTTCCAGGATTTTCATGACCGTACGAACCCTGGGCTATATTGGTCCACTAGCCCAGTTCACCATATGCGCATGTACTCTGCCTCCATGTCCAGGGCGAGATATGAGCAAATTCTGCGATTTATGCATTTCAGCAACAATGAAATCTGTCGTCCTCGGGGAGACCCTGAATATGATCGGCTCCACAAAATTCGGCCCCTCATAGACAACTTCAATCAGCGGTTTGCAGCCTTGTTTACCCCCAAACAAGTTGTCTGCGTTGACGAGTCCCTGATTAAATTTACTGGCCGCCTTGCTATGAAACAGTACCTCCCCAGCAAGCGTGCCAAGTACGGGGTCAAGCTGTATAAACTGTGTGACAGGGCCACAAGTTATACAGTTAGTTTCCGGGTATATGAGGGAAAAGATAGCTGTGTGGAGCCCCCGAATAGGGAGCAGCGGCAAGATTGTTTGGGACTTGGTGTCACCCTTATCCGGAAAGGGGTACCATTTGTACGTGGACAACTTTTACACAAGCATGCCACTATTTAGTCATCTTTCTGAATTACAAATTGGCGCATGTGGCACCGCGCGACCTAATCGCCGGGGCATCCCACAGCGGCTTGTAAATTCCCGTCTTAGTCGGAGGGCAAGAGCCTGCTTGAAAACGGACAAATTGCTTGCAGTGAAGTGGAGGGATACACGGGATGTTTATGTTCTGTCCTCCCTTCACGCAGACACGACGATCCAAATTCCTACGGCAACTGGCGTTATGGAGAAACCCCTCTGTGTCCACGAATATAACCTTAATATGGGAGGGGTGGACCTTAATGACCAGCTTTTGGCGCCGTATTTAGTTGCCCGTAAAGCCAGGCGATGGTACAAAAAAGTGTCTGTTTACCTTTACCAATTGGCTATGCTGAACGCCTTTGTCCTATACAGGGCATCAGGACGAACTGGATCCTTCCGGGAATTCCAGGAAGCGATCATCCTTGCCTACCTGTACCCAGGAGGCATGCCTGCCCAACTTCCCCTTCCAGATGCAGTGAGCCGGCTGCATGGGAGACATTTTCCATATGTCCTCCCGAGTACCCCTACCCAAAGACGACCCCAAAGAAGATGTCGTGTCTGTAGCAGGCGCGGATGTAGGCGTGACACCCGCTATTATTGTCCCAAATGTCCTGACCAACCTGGTCTCTGCATCCGGGAATGTTTCGAGCGCTACCATACACTAGTGGAGTTTTAGTGTAGGGTACAGCACGACACAGTGTAGGGCACACAAACACAGGGTCTCGAAAGATGTTGGATGTCCATCGACATTTTGAGAGACCCAAGCTGGAAAATCGCATTTCGCAAATCGAGAAACAACAGTTAGAAAGAAAAATAAAAGGATCCAAAAACTGTTGTTGTGTCATTTTATATGTTTTTCTACTCTTCCTACTGTACTTTTACTGTACTTTGTTTGTTTTTCATTCTTTTGTGACCTGTTTCTCTTGCAGGTACTCGTCGGCTGCCACTTTGATTTTATATATTCTGACACAAACAGCGTTTGCGCTCAGCATATATGGAAACCTTTGCTGGCAGCAGCTGTGGTGATTTTCTGATTTCAGCACTGCAGTTAAAATCCTATTTTGGTATACATGGAATAAGGTCGTGTATACCCATGATTAAATTAAGTGGGTGGATGTTTGGGCGGTTAATGGTGGGTAATACTACACATTATTTCTGTGCTGATTTCTGTTAGGTTCTCTTTTTTTTCGTTCAGCCCACAGGCTGTATGAAAAAAAAAAAAAAACCTACACTATATGCCAAACAAGGACCAGCAATGTACTGGTATGTTGCTGGACTTTTGAGTGGTTATACCAGGATGATCATATAAATACAAAAACATGCTGCGCCAGACGTGCACAAATAAACTCAAATGATGATAATATAATCAATATCTAGAGTCCATAAGAACTGTGATTGTGCTCAAAATCCAATAAATTGTGCATTAGTGTCAAAATCAGAGATGCAATCTTGTGAAAAGTAAACACCAATCTGTGAAATCCCTCCACCTGATAGATTGGCCTCTCACCTCCAAATAGGACCCAGACGGGCCAGCAAAGGCATAAACTGAGGATATCTGACTCCTGGACTGACACTCCAGCCTCTCACCTCCGGAGGTCTCAGGACACGGGACATGCGATGCAAAATATATAAAAGGAAAAATATATAGTGCTTTCCGTTTCAACAAACAGGCTTTATTGAGGTAAATGAAAGTTTACTCACATGGACAGGGTAATACGACCAGCGGACAAAGGGGGAGGGATTGTTGTTATGAGTACTATACCAATGAGATGAAAAGGCAACTCTCAGACCTGAACACATATTCTCGTTTAAGACGTGATCCACTGAATGAATACAAAAAAGAATTGGATGAACTGATTAAGAATGGGTTGGATGATGCCATTTTAAACAAAAAAGAAGCACTTTATCTGAACCCCATAGCCTGTCGTACCCCTATTATATATTTCCTTCCGAAAATTCATAAATCAGTAGAAAAACCTCCAGGGAGACCAATTATCAATGGAATTGACTCCCTGAGCTCCAGACTGGGCCAATATATTGATTTTTACCTACAGCCATTGGTTACCCGCACGGAAACATACATTAAAGACACCAAACATGTCATACAGAATCTACAGACCCTTTCCATCTCAGAGAACTGCATCCTAGCCACGGCAGATGTAGGTTCTCTATATACTATTATAGGGCACGATGCTGCAATGAGGGCAGCGAAATGGGCCCTGGAAGAATCCAATTTGGAAGAAGAACATGTAGAATTTCTGTTGGACAGTTTGGACTTTTGTCTGAAACATAATTATTTTTTGTATGCCGGGGATTTCTTTTTACAAACCAAAGGCGTGGCGATGGGGGCAAGGTTTGCCCCCAGTGTAGCCAATTTATTCATGGCCCAGTGGGAAGCAGAGGAGATTTTATCCAACAGACCCCCGGAACTCATTTTTTACAAAAGATTTATAGATGATTTAATTATGATCTGGGAGGGAGATATTATCTCTTTTAATATTTTTAAAGCCAGGATGAATTTTAATAATAGGAATATTGTACTATCATGGACTGAAAGTAAAGAAAGAATACAGTTCCTAGATCTAGAGATTTTCTTGAAAGAAGGTCAAATGCACACAAGGAACTTCTTTAAGCCTACCGACCGCAACTCCTACCTTCCTACCGATAGCTGCCACCACAGGAATTGGCTTTTCAATATTCCGAGGGGACAGCTTTTCCGGATCAGGAGGAATTGCTCAAATGAGGAGGATTACACGGCACAGTCCAAAATATTAGTAGATAGATTTCAGGCTAAAGGGTATGATATGAAAAAAGTGAATTTTGATTTAAGACAAGTATCGTCATTAGACAGAACAGAGCTTTTGAAGGATAAAATGGCCCCACCTAAGGAGGGTAATAGTAACAATTTAAAATTGGTGTTTGATTTCAACGTCCAACACAGACAGGTTGAACGTATCATCACCAAACACTGGGATATTTTAAAACAAGACAGAATCCTAGGACCTTACCTCCCGGAGAAACCTGGCTTCATTTATAGCAGAGCACCCATCTTGAAGGACAGGTTGGAACCGGGGGTAATAAACCCTCCTAAACCCAAGAAAAATACGGTCTTCCAGTTCTTGTCAGGTTTTCACGCATGTGGCAAGTGTAGAGCTTGACGGCTGGCGAGAAACAATGTCAAGAAAAGGAAGTCTTTCATAAGCAAAAGTACAGGCAAGCAATACCAGATCAAAGACTTGATAACATGTACCACCGTTGGAGTTGTCTATATGATGGAATGTGGGTGTGGACTACAATATGTGGGCCGCACCTCCAGACCCCTAAATGTGAGAATAGGGGAACACATCACCAATATCAAAAAGGGGGAAGTCTCACATAATGTATCAAAACATTTCAGGGAAATCCATGACAAGAAACCCCATTCCCTGAAATTTTGGGGGATAGAACATGTCCAACCTCATTGGAGAGGAGGAAATTACATCCGTCAGCTGAGCAGGAGGGAATCCTTTTGGGTCTACGAGGCCAAAGTTTTGGCACCTAGAGGTCTAAATAAGGATTTTGACCTTAACTGCTTCATTAGCAATAAATGACATTTCATCATGCATTTTAGACATCTGAGGCTCTTTGTTTTATTATTAATGAATTTTAGGATATATATTTTAATATATTGTTCATGAAATTTTATGCACTTTTTATGAGTATTTAAAATTTTATGATTTTAGCGTGATCTATATATTTTTAGATTGTTTTTATATATTACATGTATTTTATTGTTTGGCATTATTATATCATATTTTAAATTATATATAGCACTAGAGAGATGTGGGCGATGACACACGATCTCCGAGTTGATTAATATATGTGCATTGTACTGCTAATTGAATAAAACTGCCCCAGTAGCATTATTAACCGGTGACACTGAAGAGTATGTGCCTGTATCTTCGGTTCCGGTGTCCAGCGTAGTGCTAGGAACAATGGGAGGAGCAGAAGTCCATCAACCAATCCACCTCTAGGCATACTTATTTAAAGAGAGGCTTGGTACGCACAACCCACCCCTACCGAGGAAGACGTTGGAGCCATACGCTCGTCGTAAACGCGTATAGGGGGCGGAGCTTGCGTGACCGACGCCGAACATCTCTCTAGTGACACACGCTATCATTGCCATAACAGCAGGCACGGTGAAGTGCCCTGCCCATGTGAGTAAACTTTCATTTACCTCAATAAAGCCTGTTTGTTGAAACGGAGAGAACTATATATTTTTCCTTTATATATTTTGCATCTCATGTCCCATGTCCTGAGACCTCCAGAGGTGAGAGGCTGGAGTGTCAGTCCAGGAGTCAGATATCCTCAGTTTATGCCTTTGCTGGCCCGTCTGGGTCCTATTTGGAGGTGAGAGGCCAATCTATCAGGTGGAGGGATTTCACAGATTGGTGTTTACTTTTCACAAGATTGCATCTCTGATTTGGACACTTGGACACTAATGCACAATTTATTGGATTTTGAGCACAATCACAGTTCTTATGGACTCTAGATATTGATTATATTATCATCATTTGAGTTTATTTGTGCACGTCTGGCGCAGCACGTTTTTGTATTTATAGGATTTATTGTGAGATGTGAACACGATTGGTGTATGCTGCCGGCTATATTTGTTTTACATATTTTTATGCACAGTGATATTTAAGCACTTTTTCAGTATATAGTGGTATATCACATATTTGGTTTTGCGCTGATAGTTTTTTGTTATACATATACCAGGATGATGCCTGCAGATTTAGGCATCATCTTGGTATAGTTTTTTACAGCCAGCGGTCGGCTTACATGTAAAAGCAATCCTAGCAGGTAATTGGCCGCTAGACTGCTTTTACATGCAGTGGGAGGGGACTCCCCCCCCCCGCCGCCTTCAGTGGTTTTTCTCTGGCTCTCCTGTCCCACCGGTTAACCTGAGAGTGCAGCCAGTGGTTCAATTATCTAACCATAGAGCTAATTGGAGAGGAGAATGGCTCCAATAATCTCTATGGCCTAAGATACCGGAAGCTACGAGCATTTCATGACTTCTGTTTCGCCAGAAATAAACCGGGCCATTGGGAAATTGGGAAAGCATTTTATCACACCAATTTTGGTGTGGTCAGATGCGTTAAGGTCAGAGGAGAGATCTAGAGTCTAAAAGACCCCAAAAAAGAGTACCTGTCACTACAGATTGCTATCATAGGGGATATTTAAATTCACTGTGATAACAATAAAAATGATTAAAAAAAAAAAATGAAAGGAAAGGTGTCAAAATAACAAAAAAGCAAAAAAAAAAAAAAGCCCCCCCCCCCCAGTCCCCCCGTGCTTGCCCGCAATGGCGCACGCAAGCGTTGGTCTAGTGTCATATGTAAACCGCAATTGCAGCATGCATGTGAGGTATCGCCGCGAACGCCAGTGCAGTAATTCTTGCAGTAGACCTCCTCCTCTGTAAGTCTCACGTGGTAACCTGTAAAGACTTTTAAAGGTTTTTAAAAATGTACGTACTTTGTTGCCGCTGCACAGGCGTGCGCAATTTTTAAAGCATGTCATGTTTGGTATCTATGTACTCGGCATAAGATCAACTTTTAAATTTTACCAAACAAATTGGAATTATATAGTGTATTTGTGCAATAAATTTTAAAAAAATTATTTTTTTAGCAGAAATTGCGTTTGGAAAATACCGTGTGACAAATAAATTTGCAACATCCACCATTTTATTCTATAGGGCCTCTGCTTTAAAGAAATATATAATGTTTGGGGGTTCAAAGTACATCGCGGTTCAGTTTTTGCGGTCCCAGGAATTTGCGGTTTTTTTTGTAATGTTATTTTACTATATAAATCATTAAAAATAAAAGATTTTTGTGTTTTTCATAGCTCTTGCTCTGTCTCTTAGTATCTTTTATGTGTTTAAATTCGTTTCTATTGTTTTAAAAGTGTGTTTAAAGACCTTAAAATGCTTTTACACGTACAGTGACAGTAAAAAAATCATGCCTACAATGCATTTTAATAGGGTTTTTCTATTTCGCGGAATTTCACTTTTCGCGGCTGGGTCCGGAACGTAACCCCCGCAATGGAGGGGGGTTTACTGTAATTTTCTAGTAAAAAAAAAAATATTTTTTCATGTAAACAAAAAGTCACAGAAAAGGCTTGGTTTTCAAGTGGTTAGAAGAGTGGGTGATGTGTGGATAAGATTGAGCATAAAATGCCGGGACAGTTCAAACCCCCCTGCAAATGACCCTTTTTTGAAAAGTAGACACCCAAAGCTATTTGCTGAGAGGCATGGTAAGTCCATGGAATATTTTATATTTTGCCACAAGTGGCGGGAAAATTATTATTTCTTTTTTTTGTTGTTGTTTTTTAACAGAAAGTTGTCACTAAATTATATATTTCTCACGCATGCCATGGGAATATGTGAAATGACACCCCAAAATACATTCTGTTGCTTCTCCTGAGTACAGGGATACCACGTGTGAGACTTTTTGGGAGCCTAGCTGTATACGCGACCCCGAAAACTAGCGATGCACCGAATGTTCGGCCGAATAAGTAAATAGGCCAAATAAATTTTGCCGAACAATGAAGTTTTTAACTCCCTCCCATCCGCGCTACAGCCTATATACAGCTGCAGCGCGGACTTGAATTTTCGGGAGGCCGTTTTTAAACGGCCTCCCAGAAAGACTCTCCCCGCGCGCTCCCGCGATCACAGATCGTGGTGAATGGCCAATCACAGCGGCCATTCACCACGTGATCAAGCCGTCCAATGAGAGATGATCTCATATGTAAACATATGAGATCATATCTCATCGCTGGCGCTCCTTCCTCACACAGACACTGCAGTGTGAGGAAGGAGGGGGAGCCGACAGCCGCCGGGGACACAGCAATGTAATCAGGGCACTGACGCAATCAAATAACCCGCGTAGAGTGAGAGGCGCGCGCTTTATGCAGCAAACATGTCAGCAGTGTGGAAGCACTTTAAAGTGTCAGAGAAAGAGGCAAAAACGGCCGTTTGCAGACATTGTTCTGCTGAATTGTCCAGAGGGGGTGCATCTGCAAAAACGTACAGCACTTCAAGTTTAATTTATCACTTAAAATCAAGACACCCCGAACATCATGCAGAGTACGAGAAAGACACGGCGGCGGCTACGGCAACAGCAGCAGCTAAAAGAAAAGTAGCTCCCAGTCCTAGGACACCCACTCCATCTGTGCCTTCTTAGAAAAGGCAAAAAAGTTTGCCAATGACAGTGCCAAAGCTAAAAGGTATTACTAAAAGGATAATGGAATTCATCGCATTGGATGATCAACCATTCTCTGTTGTAGAGGATGTTGGATTTCGCAGGCTTATAGACCATATTGAGCCCCGTTACACCATCCCTAGTTGACGGCATTTCTCAGACGTGTGCTTACCTGAGATGTATAACGTCGTTTCAACTAACGTCCATGAGCTTTTGGCCACAGATATTGCAGCCCTCAGCTTCACGACTGATATTTGGAGCTCGGATGTGAGCCCCACTAGTATGCCGAGTTTAACTGCGCAGTGGATCGACACAGATTTCAAGCTACAAAAGATTGTGCTTCACTCACACGAGTTTAGAGGGTCCCATACAGCTGTAGCCATATCCGAGGCGTTCGCCAACATGTTTGACACTTGGCGTATTGACCGATCTAAAGTGCATGCGGTAGTCAGTGACAACGCAAGAAATATTGCTAAAGCCATGGAAGATAGCAATCTGAAAGGCATACGGTGTATGGCACACACAATTCAACTGGCGGTCAGCGAGGGATTGTTGAGTCAGCGCAGTATAGCAGATGTGATAGTGATAGGCAGGAAAATTGTTGGCCATTTTAAACATTCACTGCTTGCCTATGCGCGCCTACAATCTATCCAAGAACAGTTCTGAATGCCACAAAAACGTTTCCAACAAGATGTGAGCACAAGGTGGAACAGTACATATTATATGCTGGAAAGCCTTTTTGCGCAAAAGCGAGTCTTGGCTACATACATAGCAGATCATGACCTGCCCGCGACATTCACCGCACACCAGTGGGTGTTAATCGAGAACGTTCTCTCTCTTCTCGCCCCCTTTGAGCAGATAACAAAAGAGATAAGCTCATCTGATGCATCTGTGGCAGACGTCATACCCTTACTTGCAGCATTAAAGCGTCTTTTAAACAAAGAGGCTGAAACAGACCACGGAGTGAAAACAACTAAAAGTAGCGCTCTTAGAAGCTGTCAGCACACGATTTAGTCAGGCGGACTCAGAACCCCTGTACTGCATCGCGACTGTGCTTGATCCACGATATAAAGATCATTACTTGGATGTGGGGAAAAAGATGCGCACACGAGAAATGATCCAGGTCGAGTTGGATTTGGGAAAGCCGCTAGGTGATGGAGACGGTCAGGTGATGCACAGCGCAGGAAATGAAAACAGCGCAGAGAGTAAACGGGCTCGTACTACAGATGAGCCGCGCACAGTCTCGCTGTCTGACATGTTCGATGAGATCCTCCAAGAGAATAACCCATTTGCAAGACCGAGGACAAGCTCGACCGCTCAACAGTTAGATGGGTATCTCTCAGAAGTCCCCATCCCCAGGAGCAATAACCCTCTCGAATTTTGGAGGACCAATCAAGGCCGCTTTCCCGACTTGGCGCAGATGGCACGCAGGTAGGCTACTTGTATGGGAGACATTGTTCGTTTTGAAATGAGCAACTGTCCGAAAACTCCAATAAAATTTTCAACTATTCTGCAGGTACTTGTCTGCTCCATGCACAAGCACCGACAGTGAGAGACTGTTTAGTGCTGCATCTCATGTCATCGATGAGAAGAGGAACCAACTTTCATGTGAGAAAGCAGAGAAACTACTTTTCATAAAGAAGAACCTGCCACTTTTCCTGAAGAAGTAGGCTAAGTAGGCTTATGTCTAGGACAGTTATTCATTTGTTTTGGGTTCATCCACAGTTTTTGCACTATTCAATGCACATTTGTTGTTGTAGACATACAGAGTTACATTCTTTCAGCAGTCAGTTATAGGCCTAACGTAGGCTATTCAAGAAAAGGGCTTCAAAGATGGCAGAATTTTTTTTTTTACCAATTTATTTATTTTAAGTTATATTGTGCTTTGTTTGTATAATATTTGCTGGAAAGTTCAAAAATGTTCAGTGTTAAATAAATATTTTGAAATTGTATTTTTGTTATTTGATTTATTTATCTGAAAAGCAACACAAAATAGTAAAAAGCAAATTTTTACCATTCAATTATTGTAATGGTGAAAAAATTGGCAAAATAAATGGAAAAAATGCGAAACACCGCATTCGGTATTCGGCCTTCGGCCAAGCATTTCATTATTATTCGGCTTCGGCCAAGAATTTCATTTCGGTGCATCCCTACCGAAAACCAATCCCCATCTTCAGGTTTCCTAATGGCGTAAATTGCTGATTTTACCACTGCACTACCTGTCACAGTTTCAGAGGCCCTGAAATTTCAAGATAGCACAAAAACCCCCCAAATGACCCCATTTTGCAAAGTAGACACTCCAAGCAAACAATTTACGCCCTTGGAAAGCCTGAAAGTGGGGATTGGTTTTCGGGGTCCTGTACTCGGCTAGACTGCAAAAAAGTCTCACACATGGGGTATCTCTGTACTCAGGAGAAGCAGCAGAATGTATTTTGGGGTGTCATTTCACATATACCCATGGCATGTGTGAGCAATATATCATTTACTGACAACTTTGTGTAAAAAAAAAATATATATATATTTCCTGGAACTTGTGGCAAAATATAAAATATTCCATGGACTCACCATGCCTCTCAGCAAACAGCTTGGGGTGTCTTCTTTCAAAAATGGGGTAATTTGGGGGGGTTTTGTGGTATCGACATTTCAGGGCCTCCTAAACAGTTATAGGTAGTGAGAAAATGCAATGAAAAATGTACGCCCTTTGAAATTCTGATGGTGGCGATTTGTTTTCAGGCTCCCGTACACTGCTAGGCTCCCAAAAAGTCTCACATATGTGGTATCCCTGTACTCAGGAGAAGCAGCAGAATATATTTTGGGGTGTAATTACACATATACCCATGGCATGTGTAAGCAATATATCATTTCAATGACAACTTTGTGTAAAAAAAAATTGTGTTTTTTTAGTAATTTTTCAAACACCTGTGACAAAAAAATGAAATATTCAATGAGCCCAACATGCCTCTCAGAACATTCCTTAGGATGTCTACTTTCCAAAAAGTGGTAGTTTGGGTGGGTTTTGTGCTGCCCTGCCATTTTAGCACTTCATGAAATGAGATAGGCAGTCAGAAATTAAAGCTGCGTAAATTTCAGTATTTACACCATAGTTTGTAGACGCTATAACTTTTGCGCAAACCAATAAAAATACGCTCATTGAATTTTTTTTTGTCAAAGACATGTAGCTAAATATATTTTGGCCAAAAAAAATGACATAAATTGAGTATATTGGATATTTTTTAAAAGACAAAGTTGAAAACTTAATTTTTTTGCAAAATTTTCGCTCTTTTTTTTATTAATATCGCAAAAAATAAAAAGTGCAGAGGTGATCAAATACCACCAAAAGAAAGCTCTGTTTGTAGGGAATAAAGGACTTAAATTCCGTTTGGGTACAGCATTGCATGACCGCGCAATTGTCAGTAAGGGCTCTTTCACACGGGCTTTCCGTGTCAGAGCTCCGCTGCGGTCCTTTTTTTTTTTTTTTTTTCACGGAGCGGATGACATTTCTGTCATCCGCTCCGTAGGTCCGCATATCATCCCATCCGTTTGCGGATGATATGCGGACCTAATGTAAGTCTATGGGGATTGCGGATGTCAGCGGATGACACCGCTGACATCCGATTTTCCTTCCTTTCCGTTTTTTGAACGGAGGAAAAATAGGGTTCTGTTCCGTTCGAAAAAACGGAACAGAACTGAAAGGAAGGAAATCGGATGTCAGCGGATGGTATTCCGCTGACATCCGCAATGCCATAGACTTACATTATGTCCGCAAATCATCCGCAAAAAAATAGGATGATTTGCGGACATACGGAAAGCCCGTGTGAAAGAGCCCTTAAATCACGAAGTGCCAAGTTGAAAAAAGGGGTCTGGTCAGGAAGGGGGTAAAATCTTCCGGGGCTTAAGTGGTTAAGTCCTCTCTTTATACAATTTGTTTGGGCCCACAAAAAAATTTAATTTTAGTAAGAACTTACCGTAAAATTATTTTTTCCTTTGTCCTTTGACAGTTGCCGCCCCCACCCCTCTGGTTTTTGGATCTGGGGGTTGTGGCCTTCCGGTACTGCTTGCTACAAACTGAGGTAATATCAGATGAGGTTCTGGTAATGGCTGAGGGATGGCCCCCTAGCGGCATGCTGAAGTACAAAAATTTGTTTGTATTAACCTGATAATGAATTATCTGCCTAGCCTGCTCCTGCAGAGTGCAGAGTGCGCCATTACCCATTAGTAAATGCTAATACCATCGGGTGGCGACGCAACCAATTTTAGAAGGTAATGCAAATAACCAGGCTAGTAACAACCTGAACCCACAGGAAAAAACTGGAACAAACCCAGAACAAACACCCCATAAAGAGGGACCGAAAAAACAGTGTCCCCTTAAACCACTGCCGCACTCAAAACTTTGCGACCAAAGGAAGCATCCGAAGATGCCAAAACGTTAAGTTTGTAAAAGTTAATGAAAGTGTGCACGGACGACTAGGTCGCCGCCTTGCACACCTGAGCCACAGACGCCTGATGGCGAAAAGCCCAAGAGGCACTAACGGCTCGAGTAGAATGAGCCTTTACCGGGAAAGGAGGAACCTGACCCTTAATGGAATAGGCCCGAACAATCGTCTGTCTGATCCAATTACAAATGGTTGCCGTGGAGGCGGTCGATCCCTTCTCAGGAAGGACAAATAAAAAATCAGACTGCCGAATCGACTCCGTGGAGGACAGGTAGACCTTGACAGCCTGGACCACATCCAGAGAATGCAAGGCAAACTCCTTAGGATGCTTGGTTTGTGCACACAGCAAAGGCAGCATGATATCCTCATTTAGGTGGAAAGAAGAAAACACCTTGGGAAGAAAAAATTGACTCGGTCGCAGAACCAACCTATCTCTATGACGTACCAGATAAGGAGAACGGCAGGACAAGGCCGCCAATTCAGACACTCTGCGAGCCGACGTGATTGCCACCAGAAAAGCAACTTTCTGAGACAACACAGACAGAGGAATCTCTCTGATGTTCTCGAAAGGAGGTTTTTGTAATACCGACAAAACCAGAATCAGATCCCAAGGAGGCAAAGGAGCCCTCCTCGGGGGAGCCAAATGCCGCACCCCTTGAATAAAGGTGCGGACCAAAGAATGCGACGCCAACGGTCGCTGAAAAAAAAAAAAAAAAAAAGATGGCCAAGGCTGACAACTGACCCTTAATCGTAGTCCGTGCCAGATGCTGATCCACGCCCTTCTGCAGGAAGACCAAAACCTTTGCCACCGAGAAAGAAAGAGGGTGAAGACCATTCGCTTCGCACCAAGTGATATACGCTTTCCAAGTGCGGTGATAAATCTTCCTTGAAGTGGCTTTGCGAGCCTTTAACAAGGTAGGGATGACCGCTTGTGAAAGACCCCTATCCTTCAGGACCTGGCTTTCAACAGCCATGCCGTTAAAGCCACCGACTGTAAAGCAGGATGAAAGATCGGTCCTTGTGACAGACGATTGTCTTGCAGCAGAAGCCGCCAGGGAGGTTTGACGACCATCTGAAGGATGTCCCCGCACCAGGACCGTCGAGGCCACTAGAATCACTGACATCCGTTCCAACGCCACCCTGCGAAGGAACCTGGACAGCAGTTGAATCGGAGGAAAGGCATAGATCAGCCGGTAGCGGTGCCAAGGCACCACCAACGTGTCTATGGCGTCCGCCAGAGGATCGCGAGTTCTGGCCACAAACCTTTCCACCCTTTTGTTGAGGCGGGACGCGAACATATCCACGTCCGGGGTTCCCCAACGGGCTCAGAGAAGGCAAAACACCTCCGGGTGCAGGGACCATTCTCCCTGGTCCAGGGTCTGGCGACTCAGATAGTCCGCCCTCCAGTTTTCCACACCCGGAATGTGAACAGCTGAGATCGCCGGTACATGCGATTCGGCCCAAGACAGGATCTTGGCCACTTCCATGGCCGCCCGGGCATTCTTCGTGCCCCCTTGGTGATTTATGTATGCCACGGCATTGTCCGTCTGTACCCGAAGTGGACATCCCTGAAGCTGAGATGACCAGCGGAATAGACAAAGCTTTATCGCCCGGAGCTCCAGGACATTGATTGGTAGCGAGGTCTCCCCCACCGACCAGGTCCCCTGGGCACAGAGCGTGCCCAGAACTCCTCCCCAGCCCGATAGGCTGGCATCCATGGTGAGAATCGTCCACAACAGAGGCCGGAAAGACTGGCCCTGTGTCACAGACTGTGATTGGAGCCACCACAAGAGATCCGACCGCACCGGGCAACTCAAGGAAATCCTCCTTTCCAAGGACTGAGGCGTCCTGTTCCACCTGGCCAGAATCTCTGCTTGCAGAGTCCTGGTATGAAATTGAGCAAAAAGAACTGCTTCAAAGGCTGAGACAATCAAGCCCAGAACCCGCATGCAGGTCCGCAGAGAGGAGAGATTGTTGAGCCTGAGGGCCCCGATCTCTACCCGTAAAGTCCTGAGTTTGTCCTCCGGGAGGACAACTCGAGATTGAGCCGAATCCAGGACCATCCCCAGGTACTGAAGACGAGTTGAGGGGATCAGTGCCGACTTCTGAAAATTGATGGTCCACCCGAATTCCTGAAGTGTCTGAACCGTCAAGGCCAGATCGCTCGTCACGGTCACACGAGTTCGACCTTAACAAGAGGTAGTCCAGGTAATCGAGGACCGCAATGCCCCGTAAACGCAGTAAAGCTAGAACCGCGAAGCAGAGATATCTCCGATGACCCTCGAAAATAGGGATGTGCAGATACGCATCCTTCAAGTCTATTGAAGCCAGGAAGTCCCTGGGTCTCAACAATGCTACCACCGACTGGATGGATTCCATCCTGAACTTCTGCACCCGCACACAGCGGTTCAGAGACTTCAAGTCCAGAATCGGACACACCTTGCCCTCCTTCCTGGGCACTGTGAACAGGTTGGAGTAAAACCTGCAAAACCGTTCCTGTGGAGGAACGGGTACAATGACTCCCTGGGCAAGCAGATCGTGCACTGCCCCCTTGAGATCTCTCAGACGATCGGGGGACAGCTGGAGATTGGACGGGAAGAACCTGTCTGCAGGGCGAGATCAAAGCTCTATCTTGTACCCTAAATGAATCAGTTTGTAAACCCACCTGTCCTGAATGCCAGACAACCAGGGTTCCTGAAAACAATGCAGACGTCCCCCCACCCCGACAACGGGTGACGGCGTCCCTTCAGGAAGAGGTGGACTGG
The DNA here is from genome assembly GCF_965119305.1 of Pelophylax lessonae. Classification (NCBI taxonomy): domain Eukaryota; kingdom Metazoa; phylum Chordata; class Amphibia; order Anura; family Ranidae; genus Pelophylax; species Pelophylax lessonae. Next base: position 80,107,054 of record NC_138778.1, on the reverse strand, counting down.
ACCGCCGAGCCAGCTGGAGATTGGACGGGAAGAACCTGTCTGCAGGGCGAGATCAAAGCTCTATCTTGTACCCTAAATGAATCAGTTTGTAAACCCACCTGTCCTGAATGCCAGACAACCAGGGTTCCTGAAAACAATGCAGACGTCCCCCCACCCCGACAACGGGTGACGGCGTCCCTTCAGGAAGAGGTGGACTGGACCGCCGAGCCAGACTGACTGGCTTTTGGCTTACCCGTCCACGGTTTCTTCTGGCCACCAGGAGGTCAAAAGGGTTTTCCCTTCTCCTGCGTCCCGAAGGCACAAAAGTAAGTATGTTGAGTCTTGGAGGGCCCCCTCCGCGTGCGGGGGGAATTACCCTTACTGACCCTGGGCAACAGAGTACTCTTACCCCCTGTGAGCCCCTTAATTAACTTGTCCAGAGTTTCCCCAAAAAGACGACCTCCCGCATAGGGAATCTCAGACACCGTCTTCAGCCGACCAGCTCTTCAACCAGGTAATGCGGCGGATCGAGATCACCACCGCCGACAATCGGGCGACCAAAGGAGCCTCGTCCAAGGCCGTGTTGCACAGATACATCCCAGTTTGGATGAGCTGATCAACCATCGCAAGGGCAGTCGGCGATGCAGACTCAGCCACCAGGGTGCTACGAAGCCCCTTGCCCCATACCGTGAGAGGACATCACCGAGGCAAAAACAGGTTTCAATAGGGAACCTGCCACCATATAAATGTGATGGGAGAGGGCCTCCACCCTCCTATCCGCCGGATCCCGGAAAACGGGGGAATCCTCCACTGGCATCAAGGTGGACTTATTCAGCCGAGACACAGTGTGATCTACTTTTGGGGACACCTTCCCGAATCCGCGAAAGGATAGCGGATGGAAAAAAGCTTAGGCATCACCAATGCGTGCTTAATGCACTGCCACTGGTCATTCACAATCTCGTGAAATTCCTCAGGGCAGGTATAAGCCTGACCAGACTTCTGGGGTCTGTCGAACCCGAAAGTAGACCGCTTACGTGACTGAGCTGGCTCATCATCAAGAACAAGAGCTTCTTTAATGGCGCTAATGAGAGCATCCATAGTAGCGTGTTCCCGCGCTACCGAGGAGGAAGATTCCTCCTCCTCATCCCGCTCAGATGCGGGGGACCGAGACCCCTCAGGGGGGCCATCGTCTATGACAACCAACTCGGGCTCAGAGTCAGAGGACTGGGAGGGCACAGGCTGTTTTTTGGAGGAGCGTTCTGACATCAGCAGATTCACCTGGGACGCCAAAGTCGCAAGTGCAGCAGATATGGAGGCCATGGAGGAGGATTCAGGTGTACCCAAAGCCCCCACCAGGTCTGCAGGGAATTTGTTATCCTGGGAGTCCAATTCAAAAAGGGACACTGGCCCTTTAAAGTCGGCGGTTTGGCAGACCCCCCCCCCCCCCCCCGCAATCTGCACAAACCGAAAGAGTCCCTTGTGAAAAGACACAAGCCACAAACAAAATCTGATTTGGTTGAAAAATGGCAGAGGAATAAGCAAAAATACCCCCTGCCTGTCAGTACGTGCCCACCATGTGTCCTACAAAGGAACAAAGGAGACTGTGAAGAAGGAGGAAGTGACCTCACATCACTAGAGGCCAGTCCTCAAGCCCAGAGAAAAGGTGCCTATTGAAAGTCTATGACAAAAATCACAGGGAAAAAATGGATTTTTGTAAGATATTACCGTAAAATCCTTTTCTCTTAAGCTCATTGACAGACGTAGTCCTTCTTGATTAATATCAACTCGGGTTATACTGCCCTCTACAGGAGTAGGACTAGACAGGAAAGAAAACGTTCTGGCCACACCTTAGGGGCAGTCCCAGAGGGTATATCCTCTCACTTCCTGCTACAGGATATCAGTTATGTCGCAAAGCAGTGTCAGAGAATTTAACCCAACCCAACTCAAAAACAGAGGGGCGGGTACTACGTCTGTCAATGAGCTTAAGAGAAAAGGATTTTACGGTAAGATCTTACAAAAATCCATTTTTCTCTGTCGCTCATTGACAGACGTAGTCCTCCTTGATTAATATCAACTCGTGACGTCCCAAAGCAGTGCCACAAATGAGGGGTGGGAAAATGGAAATCAAAATCCAATCTAGAAGGCCCAACCGGTGCCAACTAGAAGTTTTAAAGGCTCATCAATCAAAAGATGAGACTCAACTGAAATTCCAATGGAAAAAAACCCTCGAGGTAGACCACCGGTCTCTTCAAATTGCGGCCTGCAAAACCTTGCGGCCAAAAGAGGCATCTGACGATGCCATCACATCAACTTTATAAAATTTTGTAAAGGTATGCACCGACGACCAGGTAGCCGCCTTGCAAACCTGGACCACTGACGCCTGATGGCGGTAGGCCCAGGAAGTACTGAGCGCTCGAGTGGAGTGCGCCTTAACAGGGAACGGAGGATTCCGACCCTTAATAGAATAAGCCTGTACCGCCGTCTGTCTAATCCATTTGGAGATAGTCGCGGCAGATGCAGGCAACCCCTTTCTGGGGCCATCTGTGATCACAAAAAGTGAATCCGTTTTTCGGAACGATTCCGTAGTCTTTAGGTATACCCTGATTGCCCGAACTACATCCAAGGAATGCAACGCACATTCCCGAGGATGATTGGGCTTAGGACACAAGGAAGGTAGCACAATATCTTCATTCAGATGAAAATATGAAACCACCTTAGGAAGAAAGGATGGCTTCGGATGAAGAACTACCTTATCCCTATGAACCACTAGATATGGGGAATGGCATGATAATGCAGCCAGTTCTGACACCCTGTGTGCAGAAGTGATAGCCACCAAGAAGGCCACCTTTTGGGATAATGTAAGCAAGGAAATCACCCTGATATTTTCAAAGGGAGGTTTCTGCAGAACCAACAAAACCAAATTAAGATACCAGGGCGGTAAGGGCGCGCGCACTGGCGGAGCCAAGTGCCGCACCCCCTGGATGAAATTCCGCACCAAGGAATGAGTAGCAAGCGGCTTCTGAAAGAAGATTGCTAACGCTGAAACCTGACCCTTGATGGTGCTCAAGGATAGTTTCTGCTCAACCCCCTTTTGCAGAAAAGCCAAAATTCAGGTCACCAAATAGGTACGTGGGGGAAATCCCAAAGATTCACACCACGCAATATAAGTCTTCCATGTGCAATAATAGACTTTGCTGGAAGTCGCTTTCCTTGCTTTAATTAGAGTAGGAATAACTGAAGCTGACAATCCTCTGTCCTTCAGTACCTGGGTCCTTGAGACCGCAGATCCTCCCTGAGAGGAAGTCTCCAAGGAGCGTACGCGACTAGCCTGCCCAAGTTGGCATACCCGGCTTGACGAGGCCAGCCCGGAATTTCCAGGATAACTGGAGTTCCCTCCACCTCTATCCTGCGGAGAAATCTCAGCAGCAACTTGAGAGGGGGGGAAGACATATAATAGCCGATACTGCCCCTACGGGGCGCTCAGCGCGTCTGCTGCGTCCGCTAGAGGATCGCGGGCGCGAGCCCTGTTGAGCCGACATGCCAACAGATCCATATCCGGGGTGCCCCAATGCAGGGACAGCTGGTGAAATACCTCTGGATGAAGAGACTATTCCTCTTGATCCAGAATCTGACGGCTGAGATAATCTGCCTCTCCACCCCCGGGATGAATATCGTGGAGAGAGCTGGAATAACTGTTCCGCCCAATAAAGAATGTTGGCCACTTTTATGGCCGCCAGGGCACTCTTGGTGCCCCTTGGTGATTGACATAAGTCATGATGACCGTGGCATAGTCCGATTGGATCCGAACCGGGCTGCCCTGGAGCTGCTCGGTCCAGTAAATCGGACAAAGTCTGATCGCTCTCAGTTCCAACACATTTATCGGTAACCTGGAATTTATTAGAAGAAATGACTTCCCCTGGCTGAGCATTGGAGACCGAAGCCAACGAAGCCAGGAAATTATTAAAATGGAGAATCTTATTGCGACGGCTCAGCATAAAAGTGATAAACATGTAGAGAGATGGAGACTTTGGGATTTGTTTATTGCATCTAGAGAGGGAATCACCCTGCTTAGTACATAGCTCTATGCCCTGGTAGTTGGGGTGCTTTGGATCTGGCGATATTGCCTGTTGGTGACAGAGAACGGGGTTGACAGTGAACGGGGGTCCCCGGCTCGGTGGCTCCTCGTCCCCTTTTCTTTACCCCCCTTTTTTTTTTTTCCTCTTTCTCTCTCTGTCTCTTCGGTTCTTTTTCTTTTTTTTCTATATTCCAGCCTTCACCTTTCGCTCCCATCTTATTTTCCAAAAAAACGATCCGGAGTGGTTTCCCTGGTTGAATATTTTGGAGAAAAAAATGGTAATAATCTGGAAGATAATAAAAAAGCCCAAAGAAAAAGCTGCCAGCAAGATCTGATATTGACAGTCAGTACAAATGACAAAAGAGGATTCGCATGCGGCGCTTAAAAGTCAATCAATTATCTTGAGGAAAAAAGGTGCGATCCAAACTGCTTACCAGAAGGAAAGAGATATCAGTAGGGTTGAGCGGACACCTAGATGTCCGTGATCGACGGGTTCGGCCGAACTTTAAAAAAAAGTCCGGGTCCGTGTCCCGGACTTTTACCGAACTTTTCCCGGACACCGAACCCCATTGAAGTCAATGGGGACCCGAACTTTAAGGCACTAAAATGGCTCTAAAACACCAATGGAAAGGGCTAGAGTGCTGCAAATGGCAGCAAAACGTAGTTAAGAGCATGGCAAGTGCTCTGAAAACAAATGTGGATAGGGAAATAACTTAAAACAACAAAAAAAAAACAGAAAAATAAAACAATGTTCTTCATCTCTGAAGGACGAGGCCCATATGGAGTAGGAGGGAGGTTGAGGTGGTGGTGGATGTGGCGGTGTCATAGGCGTGCGCACAGGGTGTGCCTGGTGTACCTGGGCACACCCTAATCACCTAGGGCACATAGCATTATCGCTCTGTTTGCCAGTGAGGAGATGGGAAAGATCTCCCTCGCACCTGCTCTGCTCTATTTCTCTTTGCCAGCAGGGAGAGTAATGTATCGAGGCCATGTACATGTAGGCAAACACATGCATGTGTATTTCAACTTTGGGGTGCACACCCTAATGCAATAGGCTGCGCACACCTATGGGCGGTGTAGGTGGAAGCGGCGGTGGAGGAGGACCAGGGCCGGATTAAGAGCATCATGGTCTTGGTGCTGAGGATTTTGAAGGGCCTTAAGGGCCGTGCCTTGGCATGCACCCAGAGGAGGAAGGGTGCAGCCATGCATGCCTAATTCAACATGGGATGCTGTCTCTGAAGCCCATAAACACATCCATGCATCGGCAACTGTCCCTCCTTGTCCGGCCTTCGCGCTGTGTGGGGAGGTTCTGAGGCTGCTGCCTGGGGAAACGAGCATAGAAGCCAGACTTCTGTGTTTACAAGTGACAGAAGAGCGGTCACAGTGAATATGGCCAACCCGGGGCCTATATAAAAGGTAGGGGCCTGCATGGAGCTGCAGCTCCAATAGCCCCTACGTTAATCTGGCCCTGAGGAGGAGGACGAGGTAGCCAACACTGCTTCTTTTCACAAATTTTAAATGAGGGTACACCCCAAAAGAGTGAGAAAGAGCAAAAATGGAACAATGGCTGGGTAAGGTCGGTATCCATTGCTATTCTGCACAAGGTACGGAAAAGTCCCGTGGGATCCATGCCTGGTTCATTTTAATGAACGTGAGCTTGTCCACATTGTCTCTGGACAGGCGGCTGCGCTTGTCTGTTATAACACCCCAGCCGTGCTAAATACCCGTTCAGATAATACACTGGCTGCAGGGCACGCCAGCACCTCCAAGGCGTAAAGGGCAAGCTCAGGCCATGTGCCCAATTTGGAGACCCAGAAGTCGAAGGGGGCAGACCCCTCATTCACTACATGTAGGCGTGTGCACACATACTGCTCCACCATGTTGGTAAAATGCTGCCTCCTGCTAAGACGTTCCATCTGAGCTGCTGGTGCTGCTGTTTGTTGTGGCGTGCTGACAAAGCTTTTCCACATTTCGGCCATGCTAACCCTGCCTTCTGAGGTGCTGGCGGTGCCCTGGTTGAGTTGGCGACCTCTTCCTCCTCCTCCTCTGCCTTGTGCTTCCACTGTGGCCCCGCTGTCAGATGGGAATGCCAGCAGCATCGCGTCTACCAGCGTGCGCTTGTACTCGCGCATCTTGCGATCGCGCTCCAGTGAGTGAATTAAGGACGGTACATTGTCCTTGTAACGGGGATCCAGCAGCGTGGCCACCCAGTAATCAGCACAAGTTAGAATGTGGGCAACTCGGCGGTCATTGTGGAGACACTGCAGCATGTAATCGCTCATGTGTGCCAGGCTGCCCAGAGGCGACGAAAGGCTGTCCTCTGTGGGAGGTGTATCGTCCGTGTCCTCTGTATCCCCCCAGCCACGCACCAGTGATGGCCATGAGCTGGCCTGGGTGCCACCCTGCTGTGAACATGGTTCCATCTCCTCCTCCAGCTCCTCCTCCTCCTCATCCTCCAGAACTGTGCCCCTGCTGGACAATTGTGTCCCTGGCGTTTGTGTGTGCAGGAACCCACCCTCGGAGCCCCTTGCGAATGACTGCCCTGAAAGCCTTTTAAATGTTACCTCTTCATCCTCCTCCTCCTCATCCTGTGCCACATCCTCTTCCATCATCGCCCGAATTGTTTTTTCAAGGAGGCATAGAAGTGGGATAGTTAAGCTGAGAACGGCGTCATTGCCACTGGCCATGTTGGTGGAGTACTCAAAACAGCGCAACAAGGCACACAGGTCTCGCATGGAGGCCCAGTTATTGGTGGTGAAGTGGTGCTGTTCCGCAGAGCGACTCACGCGTGCGTGCTGCAGCTGAAACTCCACTATGGCCTGCTGCTGCTCGCACAGTCTTTGCAGCATGTGCAAGGTGGAGTTCCACCTTGTGGGCACGTCACATATGAGGCGGTGAGCGGGAAGGCCGAAGTTACGCTGCAGCCCTGCCAGGCGAGCAGCAGCAGGGTGAGAACGCCGAAAGTGCGCACAGACGGCCCGCACTTTCTGCAGCAGCTCTGACATATCGGGGTAGTTTTTAAGGAACCTCTGCACCACCAAATTCAGCACATGCGCCAGGCAAGGGATGTGCGTCAAACCGGCTAGGCCCAGAGCTGCTATGAGATTTCGCCCGTTATCGCACACCACCAGGCCGGGCTTGAGGCTCGCTGGCAGCAACCACTCATTTGTCTGCTGTTCCATGCTCCTCCACAACTCCTGCGCGGTGTGTGGTTTGTCCCCCAAACAGGCAAGTTGTAAAACTGCCTGCTGTCGTTTAGCCCTGGCCGTGCTGAAGTTGGTGGTGAAGGTATTACGCTGTCCGGATGAGGAGGCGGTAGAGGATGAGGTAGCGGAGTAGGATGAGTTAGGAACAGGAGGCAAACTGAAGCGCCCTGCAATCCTCGGTGGTGGAAGGACATGTGCCAAATTGCTATCCGCCTCAGGCCCATCCGCCACTGCATTTACCCAGTGTGCCGTTAGGGAGATATAACGCCCCTGACCGTGCTTACTGGTCCACGTATCGGTAGTTAGGTGGACCTTGGCACAGATGGCGTTGCGCAGTGCACACCTGATTTTTTCCCCCACTTGGTTGTGCAGGGAAGGGATGGCTTGCCTGTTAAAGTAGTGGCGGCTGGGCACGACGTACTGTGGGACAGCCACCGACATAAGCTTTTTAAAACTGGGCGTCTCCACCAGACGGAATGACAGCATTTCAAAGGCCAATAATTGTGAAATGCTGGCATTCAGGGCCAGGGATTGCGGGTGGGTAGGGGGGTACTTCCTCTTCCTCTCAAGTGTTTGGGAGATGGAAAGCTGAACGCTTCCACGGGACATTGTGGAGATGGTTGTTGGTGACCCAGGTGGTGGTGTTGCTGACAGATCGTCTGTTTGCGGGGTGGCAGGTGCCGGTATGACTACAGAGGTGGCTGGAGCGGCCGAGACTGCAGCAGAAGAGGAAGCAGGATGAGCCAGAGACGTTTCTTGGTTTTGAAGGTGTGTACTCCACTGCAGCTCGTGCTTTGCACTTAGATGCCTGATCATGCAGGTTGTGCTCAGGTTGAGAAGGTTTATGCCTCGCTTCAGGCTCTGATTGCACAGGGTGCAAACCACTCGTGTCCTGTCATCAGCACATTTTCTAAAGAACTTCCACGCTAGAGAACTCTTTTGAGCTGACTTTGGTGTGCTCGTTCCCTTGCTGCGTTGGGCAGTAGCAGGCGTAGTGTCTAGGGCACGGCCGCTCCGCTTCTGCACCCTGCTCCCTCTTCTGCTGTGCTGGTGGCTCTGTGCGACCGCCGCCTCTTCCTCCAAACTACTCAGGTCACCTGCATGACCTTCATTCCATGTGGGGTCGAGGACCTCATCGTCCTCCACATCATCTTCCACCCAGTCTCTACCCCTGCCCTCCCTGTCGGTCTCCACAATGCTGAACGCCGCAGCAGTTGGCACCTGCGTTTCGTCATCATCGGAGACGTGCTGTGATGGTCCTTCCATGTACTCATCTTGAGAAATAAGTGGTTGGGCATCGCTGCACTCAATCTCTTCCACTTCTGGGGCAGGGCTAGGTGGATGGCCCTGGGAAACCCTGCTGACAGAGTCCTCAAAAAGAATAAGAGACTGCTCTATGGCTTGGGGCTCAGACTGCTTGCCTGATTTGCAAGTGGGTGAGGTGAAAGACGGTTGGACATTGGCTGCAGGTGCCAACTCTGACCTTTCTGCAGTAGACTGGGTGGGAGACAATGTGAAGGAACTGGAGGCACTGTCAGCAGCAAACCAATCTACTATCGCCTCTCTGTGTTCTGGCCTCATCACTTCTAGAGGCGTATGATGCCCTACCAAATACTGATGCAGGTTCTGTCGCTTCCTCACACTTGAGGAAGGTGTTTCACTTGTGCGTGTAGCTGGCACAGATCGACCACGTCCTCTCCTTGCAACAGGAGCTCTAGCAGCAGCACCACCACGACCCAGGCCACGGCCCCTATTTGACGCTCTCCTCATATTTCTGAAATTTAAGATCTTGCCCTAGAAAGGTCTTTATTGAATAGCGGAACAAAAGAACAACAGTATCGCACGGGTGTATCTCACAGTCAAATATGCAAACTATGCCGCAATTTAATGTTTTTTACACCAAAAGGGTGTGTATTGAATAGCGGAATAGGATAAAAAACTGTGTATCTCACACGTACAAACACAGACTAGGCCCGATTAAATTTTTTCCTACCCTAAAGGGAGGATGAGGAAGAGGAGTATGGAACAGGCAGCACCCTCAAATCTTCAGAAGTATGAGATGAACCCCAAAAACTTGGAAAGGTGGATCTCACACGTACCGACACAGACTATTCCGCAATTTAATTGAGCCCCAAAGGTTTTTATTGAATAGCGGAATAGGAAATATGATCAAAAAAAAGTGTATGTTTTTCACACGTACAGAAGCACACTAGGCCCCAATTACTATTGTTTGTACACCTAAAAGGATGGATGAGGAGGAGGAGGAGGAGGAGTATAGAACAGGCAGCACCCTCAAAGCTTCAGAAGTATGAGATGAACCCCAAAAACTTGGAAAGGTGGATCTCACACGTACCGACACAGACTATTCCGCAATTTAATTGAGCCCCAAAGGTTTTTATTGAATAGCGGAATAGGAAATATGATCAAAAAAAAGTGTATGTTTTTCACACGTACAGAAGCACACTAGGCCCCAATTACTATTGTTTGTACACCTAAAAGGATGGATGAGGAAGAGGAGGAGGAGGAGGAGTATAGAACAGGCAGCACCCTCAAAGCTTCAGAAGTATGAGATGAACACCAAAAACTTGGAAAGGTGGATCTCACACGTACAGACACAGACTATTCCGCAATTTAATTGAGCCCCAAAGGTTTTTATTGAATAACGGAATAGGAAATATGATCAAAAAAAGTGTATGTTTTTCACACGTACAGAAGCACACTAGGCCCCAATTACTATTGTTTGTACACCTAAAAGGATGGATGAGGAGGAGGAGGAGGAGTATAGAACAGGCAGCACCCTCAAAGCTTCAGAAGTATGAGATTGTGTTCACTGTACCCCACAAAGATTGTGTTCACTGTACCCCACAAAGATTGTGTTCACTGCACCCCACAAAGATTGTGTTCACTGTACCCCACAAAGGTTTTGTTCACTGCACCCCACAAAGATTGTGTTCACTGCACCCCAAAAGGATTGTCTTCTCTGCACCCCACAAAGATTGTGTTCACTGTACCCCACAAAGGTTTTGTTCACTGTACCCCACAAGGATTGTGTTCACTGCACTCCAAAAGGATTGTCTTCACTGCACCCCACAAAGATTGTGTTCACTGTACCCCACAAAGGTTTTGTTCACTGCACCCCACAAAGATTGTGTTCACTGTACCCCACAAAGGTTTTGTTCACTGCACCCCACAAAGACTGTGTTCACTGTACCCCCCAAAGATTTTGTTCACTGCACCCCACAAGGATTGTCTTCACTGCACCCCACAAGGATTGTCTTCACTGCACCCCACAAGGATTGTCTTCACTGCACCCCACAATGGTTTTGTTCACTGCACCCCACAAAGATTGTGTTCACTGCACCCCACAAAGATTGTGTTCACTGCACCCCACAAAGATTGTGTTCACTGTACCCCACAAAGATTGTGTTCACTGCACCCCAAAAGGATTGTCTTCTCTGCACCCCACAAAGATTGTGTTCACTGCACCCCACAAAGGTTTTGTTCACTGCACCCCACAAAGGTTTTGTTCACTGTACCCCACAAAGGTTTTGTTCACTGCACCCCACAAAGATTGTGTTCACTGTACCCCACAAAGATTGTGTTCACTGTACCCCACAAGGATTGTCTTCACTGCACCCCACAAGGATTGTCTTCACTGCACCCCACAAGGATTGTCTTCACTGCACCCCACAAGGATTGTCTTCACTGCACCCCACAAAGATTGTGTTCACTGCACCCCACAAAGGTTTTGTTCACTGCACCCCACAAAGATTGTGTTCACTGTACCCCCCCCCCAAAGATTTTGTTCACTGCGCCCCACAAGGATTGTCTTCTCTGCACCCCACAAAGATTGTGTTCACTGTACCCCCCAAAGATTTTGTTCACTGCACCCCACAAGGATTGTCTTCACTGCACCCCACAAGGATTGTCTTCACTGCACCCCACAAAGATTGTGTTCACTGTACCCCCACAAAGGTTTTGTTCACTGCACCCCACAAAGATTTTGTTCACTGCACCCCACAAAGATTTTGTTCACTGCACTCCAAAAGGATTGTGTTCACTGCACCCCAAAAAGATTGTGTTCACTGCAGCCCACACACAGAAAAATGGATGTGGATCACTGACACCTGCCTATCTCCTATCCCACACCACACAGCAATATCGATTGTAGTTTGTAGAACACACTTTCCCTAAAATTCAGCAGACTCTGTCCCTAACAGGATTGAGAAGAGATCGTAGATCAGGAGAACTAAGTGCAGACCCCACCCCACACAGCAATATCGATTGTAGTTTGTAGAACACACTGACCCTATAATTCAGCAGACTCTATCCCTAAAATGCCTACAACTCGCCCTGCCTAAACACTCCGACCTGTCCCTCAATTCTATCCAGACACAAATGTTTTTTTCCTGCCTATCTTTCCCTAATCAGCAGCCAGCACGTTGATGTGTGCTCTGTCCCTGATCTAAGCAGCATAATGACGCCGCTGCGGCTGCCTCGAACTTATAAAGACTTGGTCACATGCTTCAGACGGCCAATCACAGCTACTGAGACATTTGCAGGCATGGCTGGGATGGCTTAAGGCACACCAGTTAAATGATTGTTGATTGGCTGTTGAAAGCCCGCCATGAAAAGAGCGCCAAAGCATGCAAAACCCGGAAATAAAACGACCGAACACGGATTTTTACCCGCATATACAGTAAAGTGTCCGTGTTCGTGTTCGGGTAACAAAAATCCAATTATTCGGTACGAACACGAATAATACAGTCCGTGTTCGCTCAACACTAGATATCAGGCCTGTCATAAATTGAAGTGGTGTTGATTCTCTTTTAATCAGCCGGATCCACTCAGCAAGGAAGGTAAAACATGGAGAAAAGCAAAAATGCATCTCATGGTGTAGTAAATTTAATATTGGAAATTAATCCAGAAAGACCACCACCAAGAACCCGAACAACACAACACCACATAGTGTAGTATTCCCAGCATAAAAACAGTTGATATAGAGATGGCCACCACCAAGTTGCCGTGCAAATGGAAGGACTTCACACCCTAGTGTGTCCAAACCAACTGCTTACCAGACACACTAAAGTTAAAGCAGACAATCCTGGAACAAATAGTCTTGATGGCAAAAGGGCAGCTGAATCCTTCATCGGGTATCGTGGAGTTGAAAATAGATTCAATATGTTCCCCAAAAAGAAAATAAGCTCAAAGTGCGGTAAACTTCATAAAAACACTTTTTAATGTACAAACCCAAATCCCAAAAAGTTGGGACACTGTACAAATTGTGAGTAAAAAAGGAATGGACTAAGTTACAAATCTCATAATCTTATATTTTATTCACAACGTAATATAGATAAATGTGGTAAAAAGCTGCACGTTAAATAACTAAAAATAGTTATGGCAATGATTGTGGATTAAAAAACTGCGCTATACCACTCAAAAGACTCATATTATTCAATTATCCAAATAAAAAAACCTTGTATAAAAACCATGTATAAAAACCAGCTATACAGTAAAATGGTACATAATGTGAGAGTTGCCTAAAAACATTATGGTATTAAATCATGGTGGCCAATAAACGATAAATATAAAAATTGCCTAAAGCATGATCATGGTAAACAATATGGATGACAATAAATACAAGCTTCTAAAAAATCTTCTAACAAACAGGGGGAAAAGTGCAATAGTGCAGAAAGTCTCTGTGTTAAGGTGACTGTGCTGTGTCCCTTCGCCGATCACCACTGGTGCTCAAATGGTAAGAAGGCTCACTTACCAGATGGAATGGATTCCTGATGGCGTACGCCAATAGGAATCAAAAAGGTTTATTCCGCTAGTGTCCTCAGGATAAGGATATCTCCCAGCTAAGGTCCTAAGGATGTGGTTATCTCCCAGCGGGGTGGTGGGCACAGGACTTCTCTCCCCCGAATACTTGGTGGCTCAGAGTTTGGGGATAAAAACAAAAGGACTTCTCCTTGTGCAGAGTGTTAAAACTCCTTTATTTTATCCACAGAAGATAATTAAAACCACTGCAAGTTCCTTAAAAAAACATTCCGGAATGGGTAGGCACTCAATAAAAACCCCACTTCAAAACATGTGTAAAATTATTCAAATGTAAAATCAATCCAACAAAGTCCTAACGACAGTCCTTCAAAATGGATAAAATGTGTGAAAGTAAATTGCTCCTGTCCTCTCCGGTGTGTATCCCAGCCTCACGGTTGGATTTTTTCTGTGTGTAGCGGTAGTTTCGCCGGACCCGGAAGTGCGGTCTACGGCGTGCGTTCCACCAGCGGACTTCAGAGCGAGGCAACATGCGTGCCAACTTGACGCGTTTCATCAGAATGTGACGTCTTCGGAAGTTGTACGCACGTTGCGGAAGTATAAATAGACCGTGCGGTGGTCATTTCCTCCCTTCGGTCCTCCCCTCTATTGGCATTTCTTTGTTTACACCGGATGCATCCCTCGATGTTCCGCAATGTGTTACCATAGTAATGGCGACCTATGCTACTTGTGCGATTGTTATTCCAAATAGCATGTCAAACATATGGTATATATTTATTGTAACCACATTAGGATCATTGTGCATTGGTCTGCAACTATTATCTTTATTAAAGTGCTGTGTGCTTTGGATTTCTCCGTAGTGTGCAAATGGCTATATTGCATAGCCGTGATGAAAATATTTAGTGGATACAAACATGTAAATTAAAAGCTAAATGAGACCTGTATTAAATATTTATAATGATAAGTGATGTGTGCCAAATATGTGGTATTGTTTAGTGATTAATAGGAAATTTTAATTAATAAAGATTAAAAATTAATTATAAATATAATTATTAAGATGATAAAAGTTTATATAGTGAAACATTGAAAAATTAATATTAATAATGGAGTGTGTGTACTCATACTGGGTGAGTAAATTTGTGTGTGTAATAATTAATTATTACTAATTAATTATGTAATGAAAATAAATATAAATTATTACTAATAATTTGTTCCGAGTATCAAAATTAATAGGCTAGAATTTGGTGTATGTGTTATCAGATCATCGTGAGATGCATCCATTTTACATTTACAACATAATTTTAAGATTAAAAGCAGATAAATACCTGGATAAATACCTAGATGCAACCTTATTGTGTGCCATACCCTAATAATTTAATATGAAACAATTGAGGTCCAGATCTATGGTCATACCCCCAGGCTGTAATGTTCCTAACTCATAGATCCAACATGTTTCATTTTTGGATACTGCTATCCTCATATCCCTACCTCTCCAGTGGGTATCTATTTGGTCAATCCCACAAAAAGTTAATAGTGTCGGGTTCCTGTCGTGATACAATCTGAAATGCATGGACACACTGTGTTTTTTATATCCTTTTCTTATATTATTTAAATGTTCCCCTATTCTGATGGACAACTTTCTTGTGGTTCGGCCTATATACTGAAGGCCACATGGGCACGTCAGCATGTAGGTAACATGCGTACTGGAGCATGTTATTAGCTTTTTTATTTGGTATTCCTTATTAGTGTTATTGGATTGGAATAAGGTTTGTTTCCTTGTTCTGTGTTTTACTGTTTTGCAGGATTTGCATCTACCGCATGAGTAGAAACCTTTGAAGTCTAAAAAAGATGTCATCTTCTTTGGTGGGTCAGGGATATTATGCACCAGCCTATCCTTTAGGTTAGGCACCTTTCGGTAAATGAACTTGGGTTTTGGTGGGAAGATGTTGAGTATATCATCTCTCATCAGAATATGCCAATGCTGTTATTTACAGCCATTGGCCCAATCCTTTCCAGCCTATCTTAGAGATAGCAAACAGCTAATTAATTTTCTGGACGGAATCAACAGTGACTCGGACATAATTATGGCAACTATTGATGTCGAGTCACTGTATACAAACATTGACCAAGATGATGCCTTAAGGGCAGTCATGGGGGCCCTAAAAGAAAAGACAGACATGAAGCCTGAACAACAAGCGCTAATTGGGGAGATGCTCAACCTAGCAATGGGGAGCAATTATTTCTGGCATGAGGGACAGTACTACAGGCAACACAGGGGCGTGGCGATGGGAGCCAAGTATGCCCCTAGTGTTGCCAACATCTTTCTTAGCAAGTGGGAGCAGGAGGATATCTTGGCGAAAGACAAAAGCAACCTCCTGGTATACAAAAGGTATATCGATGATATACTGGTAATATGGAAAGGCACAGAGGATTCCCTTAAACAATTTTTACATGACATAAATAATAATTATAAAATAAAATTCACTGGCATATGATATATGATAAACAAGAAGTCCATTTTTTAGACCTAACTATTTATTATAAGCACCCTACTTTTTATACAAAAACTTTTTTTAAAACTACAGACCATAACGGATATATCCCCACCCACAGTTGCCACCATCCGAGGTGGATCAAGGGGATACCCAAGGGGCAACTGTTGAGGATGCGGAGGAACTGCAAAGATGATAGTGATTATCAACATCAGGCAGATACCCTAATAAATAGATTCGTTGATAAGGGATATGACCGCAGACAACTGGTCACCCTAAAAAACCAGATCCACAACATTGAGAGAAAAACCTTGTTGGAGGATAGGAACAAGAACAATAAAACTATCCCAATAAAATGTCGCTTTCCTCACGCAATATAGTAGAGAACTGGAAAAAATAGTAAAACAGCATTGGCATATTCTGATGAGAGAGGATATACTCAACAACATCCTCCCACCAAAACCCAAGTTCATTTACCAAAAGGTGCCTAACCTAAAGGATAGGCTGGTGCATAATATCCCTGACCCACCAAAGAAGATGACATCTTTTTTAGACTTCAAAGGTTTCTACTCATGCGGTAGATGCAAATCCTGCAAAACAGTAAAACACAGAACAAGGAAACAAACCTTATTCAAATCCAATAACACTAATAAGGAATACCAAATAAAAAAGCTAATAACATGCTCCAGTACACATGTTACCTACATGCTGACGTGCCCATGTGGCCTTCAGTATATAGGCCGAACCACAAGAAAGTTGTCCATCAGAATAGGGGAACATTTAAATAATATAAGAATAGGATATAAAAACCACAGTGTATCCATGCATTTCAGATTGTATCACGATAGAAACCCGACACTATTATTTTTTTGTGGGATTGATCAAATAGATACCCACTGGATAGGTAGGGATATGAGGATAGCAGTATCCAAAAATGAAATATATTGGATCTATGAATTAGGAACATTACAGCCTGGGGGTATGAACATAGATCTGGACCTCAATTGTTTCATATCAAATTATTAGGGTATGGCACACAATAAGGTTGCATCTAGGTATTTATCCAGGTATTTATCTGCTTTTAATCTTAAAATTATGTTGTAAATGTAAAACGGATGCATCTCACGATGATCTGATAACACATACACCAAATTCTAGCCTATTAATTTTGATACTCGGAACAAATTATTAGTAATAATTTATATTTATTTTCATTACATAATTAATTAGTAATAATTAATTATTACACACACAAATTTGCTCACCCCGTATGAGTTCACACACTCAATTATTAATATTAATTTTTCAATGTTTCACTATATAAACTTTTATCATCTTAATAATTATATTTATAATTAATTTTTAATCTTTATTAATTAAAATTTCCTATTAATCACTAAACAATACCACATATTTGGCACACATCACTTATCATTATAAATATTTAATACAGGTCACATTTAGCTTTTAATTCACATGTTTGTATCCACTAAATATTTTCATCACGGCTATGCAATATAGCCATTTGTACACCACGGAGAAATCCAAAGCACACAGCACTTTAATAAAGATAATAGTTGCAGACCAATGCACAATGATCCTAATGTGGTTACAATAAATATATACCATACATCTGACATGCTATTTGGAATAACAATCACACAAGTTGTAAATGCATGTAGATAGCTTCAAGGTAATATGTTACCATAATCCCGTAGTAAATTTGGAAGAAACAACCCCCTTTCTTTGTGGGACTTTAAAGGTAACAATAGAAATCTCTCAGGAGAAGAGGATTAATATTTAAAAGGTGAAATTTATTTTAAAGAAAAAGTGTAAATACTGAAAAAGTCATCATCTCAACAATGGTATATAATCATTGACTTTGGACTATCATACAGTGATACAATACAATCACAGGTAAAAAGCAGAATCCAACGCGTTTCAAAAGTTGTCAAATGCAAAATTCTTCCTCAGGGAATCTGCATATACGCCTGAAAAGCATAATTCAATATAAGTTATAGGTCCCATAGAAGGACATACAAATATTCATATTACAATAATAGTTTACATTGAAACAAGCAACAATGCAACTGCGACACTCTTCACCCCAAGTATTCATTGGAAATCTATATTGGCCTCCCAGTGATACCCCCCACCCCAGGGATACCACCCCGCAGGAAAGAGCCTCCCCAACACATAAGAGATAAAAAGGAAAAGAAAAGAAGGAGAAAGAAAGAAAAGCCAATGAAGAAACCCCTTGATGAAATGCCGAGTGTACTGAAGCCACATACCTGCAGAAAACAGAACCCCATAAGATTGCCCTTCAGGGGATACATTTTTTCTCCCAAAGCCGAAAGCTAGAGTCAGGTGTGTTCAATTAAGAATTTTTCATTAACCTGAAAGTAGTGAGTGTGTCTTGTTATTATCAGAGGAACTGGGGTAATGTGTTGATAGTTATATAAACAAATAAATATACAAAAGAAATTCACCTGTTATGATGATTTTCAGTATATAGAAAAAGAAGGTTTTTAAGAAAAGTTCAAAGAGGTTACCCTCCGATGTATATATCTCTCGGACCTACTATATTGTTGATCTGTTGGGAGGGGAAAAGAGGGAAGGGAAAAGGGATAAACCGTGAGCCCATCTGAATGAAGGTGATAAGGGGACAGTTCTAGATTTCTCATATTTTGATGCATCTTACCTTACTGCTCTATCAGAAGGCCTAGAGCGTCATATCGACCTCCACAGATATATTCCCCAGAAGTCTTTAGCAATACATCCAGGGTTTAAGATGATAGTACAACCACATGGCAGGGATCGTGTAACATTGTTGCCTAAAACATATGTCGAGAGAAAATATGTATATATATATATTTTTATATATGAAACCCAACTGCTCTATTAAGAGTGGTTATTTCTGAAAGAATTGTCTGATACCGTTCAACTTGTAACCACCAACAACACTGGCGCCACAATATCCGCTGAGACCAACAGCATATCCGCCCTAAGGATGTAGCGCTCCCCCTGTAAATCCAAGAGGAAAAAAGGAGCCCCTTAAGTATATAAGTCTCACAAATCTGAAAGGTCCATTAGTCCCCAGAAGTTCCTAGTACTTACTGTTGTTACAGGTCAAAGTTCTTAGGTGGACGGCGGTCCTGTGGTAACTCGGAGAGATAACTCTCCGTACTGACTCTCGGCGTCCCCTTATATGCAGACAGATGACTGAAGATCCCGCGGTGGCTCCCGCGGGATCCATGTTTGTACATCACTTCCGCCCTAGCTGCTGCGGTGACGTAGTTTCCGCCTATGTTTCCAGCGGGAGATCCCGCGAGACTGGCGGTGACATCACTTCCGCCCTTACTCCAGATGGACATGAATACATGTCTGCCCAAAGTACAGTGGCGTATTAATACAGCGGGACAATATGAGGATTGTTCATTTACCAGTTTAAAAGGGCAAGAAAAAGAGGAAAAACTTATAGCAAAAAGGCTAAATATTTTTACATTTCTAAAACACAACTTTGCCTGAAATATATCAATTCAGTGCGTTGCATATGCAAGTCATATAGCACATGATTATTATTATATTGACTATCTAGTAGCTATATATTTGTTTATTAAAAATAGCTCATGGTCATCTGAGTAATCAGATAAGGGGAAATCTATATCAGAAAACGCCCCAGGCACAGGTAATGCGTATACCCCTAAAAAAATATATATAGGGGTTCAGAGGTGATGTCCCTGGGGGCATAGTCGCATCCAGGTATCCCTATTCTGAAAACGCTTCATTCTCCGGATGGTTGGGGGCCAAAACAAAATTAGCCCCCGTTGGAGATGTCTTACCTGTGTCGGGCTCTCGGCTGGCAGGGAGCCCCCGGAGGGAAAAGACCATGCATAACTGGTTGCATGGCCAGGGGTACATGTTGTGCCGATGGGCTAACACTGGGAGATGGGGGAGAAGAGAAGAGAAAGAGAAAATGGAAAAACCATTGAGAAAAGAAGAATGGTTGGAGGAAGAGTACCCTGGGAAGTGGGAAAGGAGGGGGAGGGGAGAAAACAACGGGGGAGCAAAAGGGAAGAGGGAGGGAGACAGACCTCCCGCAACATTGGAAGGGGCCTATTGAATGGACTTCACACCCATATTTCCAAGTGAAACTGGAGGAAGTAGGTCGCAAGGTGCAATCACAAAATATTCTTAAAGGAGCTTATAAATACATATCTAATCACTTCAAAGTGTGCAATTACAAACATTATTATTTGACCCACTAAGAGATAGAATATATCATACATTTCAATATATTATTTTCCTACACATTCCATCAAAACAAAGAAGAGGGGGGGGGAAGAGATGTATATTGTTTTCGGGGCCCTAGATGATTTTAGGGAAAGTACCAAAAAAAAAAGGAGAAAGAGAAAAGGGAGGAGAATGCAGGTAGAGATGAGATATGGGTAAGATGATTACCCAAAACTCGCATGGGGCATCAACTCCACATGCTGTTTGAACCATTATAGTTTAAATGGTTAAGTTTAGGAGAGGAAAGAGGGCCTCTTAATCCGTCTTGCCCGAAGAGAATCCCTAAGAAGGGTCTATAACTCTCCGTTTCATTCAGGCCAGGGGGGGTGGTCGCCCCAAGTCTAGCAATCCAACGCATTTCATGCTGGAGTAGCTGCTTGTTCCAATCACCCCCCTGGCCGGAATGTGCACCCTTTGCAGGGCATAAAAAGTCACCTTGGGGGTCCTGTATTTATGGGTGATAGCCATATGCCTGCCAAGTGGCAGATACAGATCCCCAATATTCAAACTTTGCATATGCTTGTTAATGCGTTTACCTAGTTCTGTTTGGTTTTACCGATGTAAAATGCTTTGCATTCACATCGCATTAAATACACGACCCCCTTGGTTTTGCAATTCACAAAATGTCTAGGGTGAAATATTTCACCATTGGGAAGTGTGGTTGTTTTGCACCTAACTATTACCTTGCACTGGTCGCATTTACCGCAAGGAAATGTACCTCTTTCGCGGCATGGGTCCTCTCTATTAGAGCCCCTATACTCGTTCTGTACTAGATTATCCTTCATAGAGGTCGCTCTTCTATAGGTGATAGCTGGAGAAGGTGTCACTATATGTTTAAGAATGGGATCCTCTGAGTATTTCCCAATGTTTTTTAGGAATTCCGTAAATGTTTTCATGCTCCGTAGAGTAATTTAGGATCACCCTAGGTGGGTTTTTTGATGGTGTTTCTGCCTGTTTCTGAGTTTTAAAGAGCAAATCCTGTCTCTTAAGGATTTGTACTCTGTTGTAATTTTTTCTAAGGCAGGTTTTAGAATATCCTCTTTCTAAAAGTCTCTCCGTTAATTCATTCGCTTTTGTTTTAAAATCATTTTCTGAAGAACAATTTCTTTTGATCCTTAAATATTGGGAATACGGAATGGACCTCTTAAGAGGTTCTGGATGGAAACTTTCTGCATGAAGCAGTGTATTCCCTGCTGTGGTTTTTCTGAATAGGGTCGTTGATAACTGGCCATCACTGTTTTTAACCACTTGCCGACCGCCGCACGACTATCTACGGCGGCGGTCAGCCCCTCACAGGCAAAGTGACGTAGGTCTACGTCGCTCTCCTGTGAGGGTTTAGGGAGCGAGCGCGCGCCGCCGGAGGCGCGCTCCCGCTCCGCGTGGTCACGGACCCCCCCGCGCGTGTGACCGGCGGACCCGATCGCCGCCGGCCACTCTGCGATCGGCGGGGGAGAGGGAGAAAGTCAGGCAGCTTGTGTAAACAAGCTGCCTGTCATTCTCCTCTCTGTATGAGAGATGATCACATGGATCTACTATGTAGATCCATTGATCACTCTGCATACAGTTGAAGCCACAGCCAATCACAGTTAGAATCACGCCCCTAGGGACACACACAGCCCCTCCCTCTCAAATAAAGTTAACCCCTTCACTACCAGTGTATTTTTACAGTAACAGTGCATATATATAGCACTGATTACTGTAGAAATGTCACTGGTAACCCCAAAAGTGTCAAAAATGTCAGTCAAGGGTCCGATCTTTCCGCCGCAATGTCGCAGTACCGCAAAAAAAATCGCAGATCGCCGCCATTACGCGTTAAAAAAAAAAACAACAAAAATGACAAAAATCTTTCCCTTTGTTAGTAAACGCAATAACTTTTGCGCAAACCAATCAAAATACGCTTTTTGCGATTTTTTTTACCAAACATAGGTAGCATAAAACAAATTGGCCGAAAATATTAAAAAATTTTGATTTTTACATTTTTTTGGGGGGGAATTTCATATAAAAAAAAGGGAAAAATATTGCTATTTTTGCAAAATTTACGCTCTTTTTTTGTTTATAGCGCGTGATCAAAAAATCGCACAGGTGATCAAATACCGCCAAAAGAAAGCTCTGTTTGTGGGAAAAAAAGGACGCCAAATTCGTTTAGGTACAGCGTCGCACGACCGCGCAATTGTCCGTTAAAGTCACGCAGTGCCGAATCGCAAAATACCCTCTGGTCGTTTAGCAGCCAAATCCTCCGGGGCTTAAGTGGTTAATAATGGTAATATCCAAAAAATCCACTGAATTCAAGTCATATTTCATGGTGAAAAAAAGATTCATATTATTCTGATTGAGTCTTTTAAGGCATTCTTCCAATAGTTCCACCGGGCCGTCCCATACCAGGAACATGTCATCGATGTACCTTTGCCACAGTAGAAAGTGGCAGGAGTACATCGACGAGTCTTCACTGGTAATAATTTTTTGCTCCCACTCCCCCAGGTACAGGTTGGCGTAGGATGGGGCACAAGGTAGTGGGAGCCTTGAAAAGAAAACACATTGTGTTCAAGAATAAACTTCAAAATGTCCAAGATGAAGTTATTGTAATTCTGTTCATGTAACCCTCTTTGTTGGAGAATATTTTTGATGGCAAGTAAGCCTTTGTCATGCGGTATTGAATTGTATAGACATTCTGCGTCTATAGTTACTAGGAGGGCATTTTTCGGTATGGTGACATTCTCTAAAATTTGGAGCATGTGAATAGTGTCTTTGGTATAAGACGCTAAGCTGGTAACATGGGGCCTTAAGTGAGTGTCCACTACACGGCTAGCTGTTTCCGTAATACTGCCGTTCCCTGAAACAATGGGACGACCCGGTGGACTCCTAAGATCCTTGTGGACTTTCGGTAAACAGTAAAATGTGGGAACACGAGGATGTGGTGTCCTCATGTATTCCCACATCTCTGTAGTGATAATTCCTGTCTCCCTAGCTCCATCAATAATAGCATAGTACTCTTCATTAAATTGGTGGACTATTGAGACTGGTATTTTTTGGTAGCAGGTTTTGTTATTTAGAAGTTGGTAACACATCTTTTCATAATCCGAATTGTTCATTAGAACAATGTTCCTGTAAGATTCTGGTACCTTCGGTACCCTTATTGCCCATTTTCCTTTGCATATTGCGTCCCACCTTTACAGTTAGGTGGAACGCATATACCTTTAAGCCGCATGACATCATCACTGAGCGCCGCTCTGAGCGGCTATTTCAATCGCCGGCTTTCTCTCACAGGTTGTTCGTTCAAACCGCATGCTTAACAGCCTTGTCTTATGCTGCCGGAGCCTCCAGCTAATTCCCTTACCTTGAACAGACCGGAACCTCGCTATTGATCCCGTATCCCGCTACCGGATCACTCTCTTACTACCGGACCCTTCTGCTTACTAACCCTACTAGTGATAAGTACCCCACAGGGGATTCCTTCATAACAAACTTACACTATCTACTTCTGCATACTAAGGACTGTTACTATCTATGCATTACAAATTCTATCATCTGCACTGTTACATAGATTGCTAGCTCTTGAGTCTACTACCATCTATATCCTTGCACTAGGTTAGTCTCTCCTGTATATATCATCTGCTGTCCCCTACCACCTGTTACCATACATGATTACTAACCTATCTGCATACTACCAATCACCATCTACTACTCTCCTGAACATTACTATCAAGTGCTTATCATTGCTATCACTGCTCACGCCTGTCCCTTCAGCACATCACCTCTATACTATCGTATACATCCTATCACTCCAGGAACATCTTATTGAGTGTATGTATATTTGCATGCTGAAGCAGGCCGGGCCACAATGATGAGTCTGGAGAGTTGGATCTGGTAATTCAACACATCTCTACACGACTACTGAGTGGAGATTCTGCAGCTGCAAATCCAGCTCACTAGAACAAAAACGCAGGAGCGTTACAGTTCCCCCCCTTATTACTGGGTTTTATGGTGATGTCATGATTTTTTTGGAGGGAATTTTGGAGCTTTCCGCTAAATAGGGAGGAGGTTATCTCTGGTAGGGTCTATGTTTAATTTATTGATGTCCTTCGTGACTTGTCTCACAAAGAGGGCTATTGTGGGATTTTGGTTCAGTTGGGGAAATTTGAGATTTTTTCCTAAATTGTTTAGTGGGAACTAAGTCCTTGTTTTTTGTTTGTGTAAATTCCTCGTCAGATGAACTACTGAGGTTCTCCCACACCTCTTGGTCATCATAGCCACTCTCCTGTAAAAGTATATTTAAGTCACAAAGGGCTCGATATTCCGCTGCTTTAAGTTTGGAGTCTGGTTTCTGCATTTTGTCTGTCTGTTTGAAGAACTTACTTTTAAAAAAGATATCCCTTGCGAACAGATTAATGTCTTTGATGACACTAAATCTCTCCGTTTGCTGACTTGGGCAGAAGGAGAGGCCCAACTTGAGTAATTCCTCCTCCTCTTTGGTTAAATTGTGGGATGAAAGGTTAATGATGTTTAATACGTTTTCTCTGTTACCCTTACTGCAAAGGAGTCCATGCTGGCTTGCGTTTTCACTGTTTGTCGCGTATGCGGTCGTCCTAGAAAAAAACCCTTATTAGCCGTACCTTGAGTTTTATTTGATACCACACTTTTTAGTTGTGATCCTGTTAGATCTTGGTTATCATTAAGGCCGCCCACATTGTCACTGGGTGTACCGTCATTATTCATGGACGTTGGTGTTTGTCCCCGTGGGGCATTGGTATTTTTCTTAGTTTTGTCTTTTATATTTTCCTCGTTGTAGATGATCTACCCGAGGACGTCCACGTGATTCTGTTTGGGATGAGTTGGAGGCAGAGGAATCAGAAGAATGATAATCATTCCTATTGTATTCATTTCTACGTCTTACATTGCGTTGTCCCAAATGCCATCTATAGGCCTTGCCCTCATTGAATGCTATTCTATCCCTCCAGTATTTTTTCTCTTTTCTTTGTAGGATCGATTATAATCCTCCAAATATGTTTAGTTTATCCTCTTGTTCTATACATAGGGGAGATGTTTTAAGGGGAGTAAGTTGTTTATTTATTACAGAAACTTCTGAATCTATGTGTTTTAGTGGTTTTAAATATTCGGCCTGAAGAAGGACCATTACATTTTTTGAGCATTCATTTAGAATTCTCTCCCAGTCTTGTTTGAGTTCTTGCGAAATGTTTTCGAGAGTAGGGAAGATCTGAATCCTTAATCCTAAAGGATTCAGACCTTCCTTCACATACCTATCAAAGGTTTTAATGTGCCAGTGTAGTGCTGACTTTTTTTCAAGAAATCTTTTTAAAGTAGAAAACAGAGTATATATATCTGATTCTATTTGTTCTTTTTGTTGAAATTTGTTTTCAATACCTGACATTAACTCCTCCCACCCATCACCCTGAAACCCTCCCATTTGAGGGAAATGATATAAACAGGTTATATAGATAACTTGTTGAAGGATATAAAAGGGGAGACCGATTACGAAACTGTTTCCCACCTTATCCTTTTTAATAATTTATAGGAAACATAATAATTCTTAATCTCAGAAAAGTGGGTTACCTGGAAGTTATCTACAAAAAATGGGGGTAGGGTGTATTATCCACCCAAGGCATAAATTGTAAATGTATGTAGATAGCTTCAAGGTAATATGTTACCATAATCCCATAGTAAATTTGGAAGAAACAACCCCCTTTCTTTGTGGGACTTTAAAGGTAACAATAGAAATCTTTCAGGAGAAGAGGATTAATATTTAAAAGGTGAAATTTATTTTAAAGAAAAAGTGTAAATACTGAAAAAGTCATCATCTCAACAATGGTATATAATCATTGACTTTGGACTATCATACAGTGATACAATACAATCACAGATAAAAAGCAGAATCCAATGCGTTTCAAAAGTTGCCAAATACAAAATTCTTCCTCAGCGAATCTGCATATACTCCTGAAAAGCATAATTCAATATAAGTTATAGGTCCCATAGAAGGACATACAAATATTCATATTACAATAATAGTTTACATTGAAACAAGCAACTATGCAACTGCGACACTCTTCACCCCAAGTATTCATTGGAAATCTCTCTTGGCCTTCCAGTGATACCCCCCACCCCAGGGATACAACCCCGCAGGAAAGAGCCCCCCCAACACATAAGAGACAAAAAGGAAAAGAAAAGAAGGAGAAAGAAAGAAAAGCCAATGAAGAAACCCCTTGATGAAATGCCGAGTGTAGTGAAGCCACATACCTGCAGAAAACAGAACCCCATAAGATTGCCCTTCAGGGGATACATTTGTTCTCCCAAAGCCGAAAGCTAGAGTCAGGTGTGTTCAATTAAGAATTTTTCATTAACCTGAAAGTAGTGAGTGTGTCTTGTGATTATTATCAGAGGAACTGGGGTAATGTGTTGATAGTTATATAAACAAATAAATATACAAAAGAAATTCACCTGTTATGATGATTTTCAGTATATAGAAAAAGAAGGTTTTTAAGAAAAGTTCAAAGAGGTTACCCTCCGATGTATATATCTCCTGGACCTACTATATTGTTGATCTGTTGGAGGGGAAAAGAGGGAAGGGAAAAGGTATAAACCGTGAGCCCATTTGAATGAAGGTGATAAGGGGACAGTTCTAGATTTCTCATATTTTGATGTATCTTACCTTACTGCTCTATCAGAAGGCCTAGAGTGTCATATCGACCTCCACAGATATATTCCAAAGAAGTCTTTAGCAATACATCCAGGGTTTAAGATAATAGTACAACCACATGGCAGGGATCGTGTAACATTGTTGCCTAAAACATATGTCAAGCATAACAAGCATATGCAAAGTTTGAATATTGGGGATCTGTATCTGCCACTTGGCAGGCATATGGCTATCACCCATAAATACAGGACCCCCAAGGTGACTTTTTATGCCCTGGAAAGGGTGCACATTCCGGCCAGGGGGGGTGATTGGAACAAGCAGCTACTCCAGCGTGAAATGCGTTGGATTGCTAGACTTGGGGCGACCACCCCCCCTGGCCTGAATGAAACGGAGAGTTATAGACCCTTCTTAGAGGGATTCTCTTCGGGCAAGATGGTTTAAGAGGCCCTCTTTCCTCTCCTAAACGTAACCATTTAAACTATAATGGTTCAAACAGCATGTGGAGTTGATGCCCCATGCCAGTTTTGGGTAATCATCTTACCCATATCTCATCTCTACCTGCATTCTCCTCCCTTTTCCGGTACTTTCCCTAAAATCATCTAGGGCCCCGAAAAACAATATACATCTCTTCCCCCCCCCCTCTCTTCTTTGTTTTGATGGAATGTGTAGGAAAATAATATATTGAAATGTATGATATATTCTATCTCTTAGTGGGTCAAATAATAATGTTTGTAATTGCACACTTTGAAGTGATTAGATATGTATTTATAAGCTCCTTTAAGAATATTTTGTGATTGCACCTTGCGACCTACTTCCTCCAGTTTCACTTGGAAATATAGGTGTAAAGTCCATTCAACAGGCCCCTTCCAATGTTGCGGGAGGTCTGTCTCCCTCCCTCTTCCCTTTTGCTCCCCCGTTGTTTTCTCCCCTCCCCCTCCTTTCCCACTTCCCAGGGTACTCTTCCTCCAACCATTCTTCTTTTCTCAATGGTTTTTCCATTTTCTCTTTCTCTTCTCTTCTCCCCCATCTCCCAGTGTTAGCCCATCAGCACAACATGTACCCCTGGCCATGCAACCAGTTATGCATGGTCTTTTCCCTCCGGGGGCTCCCTGCCAGCCGAGAGCCCGGCACGGGTAAGACATCTCCAACGGGGACTTATTTTGTTTTGGCCCCCAACCATCCAGAGAATGAAGCGTTTTCAGAATGGGGATACCTGGATGCAACTATACCCCCAGAGACATCACCTCTGAATCCCTATATATATTTTTTTAGGGGTATACGCATTACCTGTGCCTGGGGCGTTTTCTGATATAGATTTCCCCTTATCTGATTACTCAGATGACCATGAGCTATTTTTAATAAACAAATATATAGCTACTAGATAGTCAATATAATAATATTCATGTGCTATATGACTTGCATATGCAACGCACTGAATTGACATTTCAGGCAAAGTTGTGTTTTAGAAATGTAAAAATATTTAGCCGTTTTGCTATAAGTTTTTCCTCTTTTTCTTGCCCTTTTAAACTGGTAAATGAACAATCCTCATATTGTCCCGCTGTATTAATACGCCACTGTACTTTGGGCGGACATGTATTCATGTCCATCTGGAGTAAGGGGCGGAAGTGATGTCACCGCCAGTCTTGCTGGATCTCCCGTGGGAAACGACGTCACCGCAGCAGCTAGGGCGGAAGTGATGTACAAACACGGATCCCGCGGGAGCCACCGCGGGATCTTCAGTCATCTGTCTGCATATAAGGGGACGCCGAGAGTCAGTATGGAGAGTTATCTCTCCGAGTTACCACAGGACCGCCGTCCACCTAAGAACTTTGACCTGTAACAACAGTAAGTACTAGGAACTTCTGGGGACTAATTTGTGAGACTTATATACTTAAGGGGCTCCTTTTTTCCTCTTGGATTTACAGGGGGAGCGCTACATCCTTAGGGCGGATATGCTGTTGGTCTCAGCGGATATTGTGGCGCCAGTGTTGTTGGTGGTTACAAGTTGAATGGTATCAGACAATTCTTTCAGAAATAACCACTCTTAATAGAGCAGTTGGGTTTCATATATAAAAATATGTATATATATATATATATATTTTCTCTTGACATATGTTTTAGGCAACAATGTTACACGATCCCTGCCATGTGGTTGTACTATCATCTTAAACCCTGGATGTATTGCTAAAGACTTCTGGGGAATATATCTGTGGAGGTCGATATGACACTCTAGGCCTTCTGATAGAGCAGTAAGGTAAGATACATCAAAATATGAGAAATCTAGAACTGTCCCCTTATCACCTTCATTCAAATGGGCTCACGGTTTATCCCTTTTCCCTTCCCTCTTTTCCCCTCCAACAGATCAATATAGTAGGTCCGGGAGATATATACATCGGAGGGTAACCTCTTTGAACTTTTCTTAAAAACCTTTTTTTATATACTGAAAATCATCAGAACAGGTGAATTTCTTTTGTATATTCATTTGTTTATATAACTATCAACACATTACCCCAGTTCCTCTGATAATAATCACAAGACACACTCACTACTTTCAGGTTAATGAAACATTCTTAATTGAACACACCTGACTCTAGCTTTCGGCTTTGGGAGAACAAATGTATCCCCTGAAGGGCAATCTTATGGGGTTCTGTTTTCTGCAGGTATGTGGCTTCAGTACACTCTGCATTTCATCAAGGGGTTTCTTCATTGGCTTTTCTTTCTTTCTCCTTCTTTTCTTTTCCTTTTTGTCTCTTATGTGTTGGGGAGGCTCTTTCCTGCGGGGTGGTATCCCTGGGGTGGGGGGTATCACTGGGAGGCCAAGAGAGATTTCCAATGAATACTTGGGGTGAAGAGTGTCCCAGTTGCATAGTTGCTTGTTTCAATGTAAACTATTATTGTAATATGAATATTTGTATGTCCTTCTATGGGACCTATAACTTATATTGAATTATGCTTTTCAGGAGTATATGCAGATTCCGTGAGGAAGAATTTTGTATTTGACAACTTTTGAAACGCGTTGGATTCTGCTTTTTACCTGTGATTGTATTGTATCACTGTATGATAGTCCAAAGTCAATGATTATATACCATTGTTGAGATGATGACTTTTTCAGTATTTATACTTTTTCTTTAAAATAAATGTCACCTTTTAAATATTAATCCTCTTCTCCTGAGAGATTTCTATTGTTACCTTTAAAGTCCCACAAAGAAAGGGGGTTGTTTCTTCCAAACAATCACACACAAGTAGCATAGGTCGCCATTACTATGGTAACACATTGCGGAACATTGAGGGATGCATCCGGTGTAAACAAAGAAATGCCAATAGAGGGGAGGACCGAAGGGCGGAAATTACCTCCACACGGTCTATTTATACTTGACTTCCGCAACGTGCGTACAACTTCCGAAGACGTCACATTCTGATGAAACGCATCAAGTTGGCACGCACGTTGCCTCGCTCTAAAGTCCACTGGTGGAACGCACGCCGTAGACCGCACTTCCAGGTCCGGCGAAACTACTGCTAACTGATCAGGGAGAAAGAGAACCGCTCCGATGAGAAAGCAATCCCACAAACATCCAACACAGGTGCAGGCAAGGATCCGTAGTCCAGGCAATAGTAGTGTGAGAAGAAAAAAAGCACTTCTGGTTGTAGATGTGAAGTATTAAAATCCAGTTTTATTGATATCCAAAGTAAGACAATAAAAGCATATAGAGCATATCCACAATAGCCAGAGACATGGGGAAAAAAGTGCACAGCGGTTAACGCGTTTCACGGAAACGTCCGCTTAGTCGTAACCATGCCTGCTACACACGGAAAAAATCCAACCGTGAGGCTGATACACACCGGTGAGGACAGGAGCAATTTTCTTTCACACATTTTATCGGTTTTGAAGGACTGTTGTTAGGACTTTGTTGGATTGATTTTACATTTGAATATTTTACACATGTTTTGAAGTGGGGTTTTTATTGAGTGCCCACCCATTCCGGAATGTTTTTATAAGGAACTTGCAGTGGTTTTAATTATCTTGTGTGGATAAAATAAAGGAGTTTTAACACTCTGCACAAGGAGAAGTCCTTTTGTTTTCATCCCCAAACTCTGAGCCACCAAGTATTCGGGGGAGAGGAGTCCTGTGCCCGCCACCCCGCTGGGAGATAACCACATCCTGAGGACCTTAGCTGGGAGATATCCTTATCCTGAGGACCCTAGCGGATGTTAGGAGCCTGGAGGCATAAAGAATAAGCCTTTTGATTCCTGTTGGCATACGCCATCAGGAATCCATTCCATCTGGTAAGTGAGCCTTCTTACCATTTGAGCACCAGTGGTGATCGGCGAAGGGACACAGCACAGTCACCTTAACACAGAGACTTTCTGCACTATTGAACTTTTTCCCCTCTTTGTTAGAAGAGTTTTTAGAAGCTTGTATTTATCGCCATCCATATTGTTTACCATGATAATGCTTTCGGCAATTTTTATATTTATTGTTTATTGGCCACCATGATTTAACTCTCACTTAATGTACCATTTTACTGTATAGCTGTCTTTTTATACATGGTTTTTATACAAGGTTTTTATATTTGGATAATTGAATAATACGAGTCTTGAGTGGTATAGCGCAGTTTTTTAATCCACAATAATATAGATAACATATCAAATGTTGAAAGTGAGACATTTTGAAATTTCATGCCAAATATTGGCTAATTTTGGATTTCAGGATTGCTACACATTCCAAAAAAGTTGGGACAGGTAGCAATAAGAGGCCGGAAAAGTTAAATGTACATATAAGGAACAGCAGGAGGACCAATTTGCAACTTATTAGGTCAATTGGCAACATGATTGGGTATAAAAAGAGCCTCTCAGAGTGGCAGTGTCTCTCAGAAGTAAAGATGGGCAGCGGATCACTAATTCCCCCAATGCTGCGGCGAAAAATAGTGGAGCAATATCAGAATGAAGTTTCTGAGAGAAAAATTTGAAAGAGTTTGGAGTTATCATCTACAGTACATAATATCATCCAAAGATTCAGAGAATCTGGAACAATCTCTGTGCGTAAGGGTCAAGGCCGTTAAACCATACTGGATGCCCGTGTTCTTCAGGCCCTTAGACAGCACTGCATCACATACAGGAATGCTAGTGTAATGGAAATCACAACATGGGCTCAGGAATACTTCCAGAAAACATTGTCGGTGAACACAATCCCCCGTGCCATTCGCCGTTGCCATCTAAAACTCAATAGGCCAAAAAAGAAGCCATATCTAAACATGATCCAGAAGCGCAGGCATTTTCTCTGGGCCAAGTTTCATTTAAAATGGACTGTGGCAAAGTGGAAAACTGTTCTGTGGTCAGACGAATCAAAATTTGAAGTTCTTTGTGGAAAACTGGGACGCCATGTCCTCCGGACTAAAGAGGACAAGGACAACCCAAGTTGTTATCAGTGCTCAATTCAGAAGCCTGCATCTCTGATAGTATGGGGTTGCACAAGTGCGTGTGGCATGAGCAGCTTACATATCTGGGAAGGCACCATCAATGCTGAAAGGTATATCCAAGTTCCTCGAACAACATATGCTCCCATCCAGACGTCGTCTCTTTCAGGGAAGACCTTGCATTTTCCAACATGACAATGCCAGACCACATACTGCATCAATTACAACATCATGGCTGCGTAGAAGAAGGATCCGGGTACTGAAATGGCCAGCCTGCAGTCCAGATCTTTCACCCATAGAAAACATTTGGCGCATCATAAAGAGGAAGATGCAACAAAGAAGACCTAAGTCAGTTGAGCAACTTGAAGCCTGTATGAGACAAGAATGGGACAAAGTTCCTATTCCTAAACTTGACCAACTTGTCTCCCCAGTCCCCAGACGTTTGCAGACTGTTATAAAAAGAAGAGGGGATGCCACACAGTGGAAAACATGGCCTTGTCCCAACTTTTTAGAGATGTGTTGATGCCATGAAATTTAAAATCAAATTATTTTCCCCTTAAAATTATACATTTTCTCAGTTAAAACATTTGATATGTCACCTATGTTGTATTCTGAATAAAATATTGAAATTTGAAACTTCAACATCATTGCATTTTGTTTTTATTCACAATTTGTACAGTGTCCCAACTTTTTTGGAATCGGGTTTGTAGTAACTTGCATGTAAATCTAACAAGAACAGTAGGTGCATAATCAAATTCCGTGGTAATGGAGTCTATGGCGTGTCCCAGAAACTGCAAGAGGGTAACTGACGCGTTTCAGCCACGTTTTTCGGTGACGGACGATGGCTCATAGGGCCAGATCACACTGGAACATGCAGGTTCCCATGCGATTTGGTTCCGGTTTCGACAGCCTATTCATTTTAATGGTCTTCAAAACACAGGAATGTGAAAAAAGTAGTGCAAGCACTACCTTTGCAAAAAGCAAACACGCTGTGTTTGGGGTGTAATTAATAGTCGACTGTCAACCACGCGTGTTTCTCAAGGGCGGCACGTTCACATGTGGTGTGGGAAACGTGCGCAGAACTTGAACACTACGTTCCAGTGTGAATGGGAAATCTTTCCAAGCGAACAATAGCTTTGGTGACCCTGGACTAGTTCTTGTTTGGGCTATGGGACAGAAGTGAAGAGAAATCTTCCCAATGGGACACAGATGACAAAAAAAATGACAGGGGTTAGAACCCTCCCTTACTCTGTCCAAAATTTAAAAAAAATTTGACTTTTTTTTTTTTTTAAGAAACTCTGGCACAACTTTAAAAATATGTGGGTAAACTGAACAAACATATTTTATATGCTTATTTCTGGGGTTTTTCCCTTTCCAAAAATGTTTAATTCGCTGGCAATGTTCCCTTGATAAAGTCACGTGTGTGTGACACAACGTGTCGGGAGGAGCCAGGTGATGTCACTTCCAGTTTTCGGCCGAGACTGATAGTAGGTGATTTAGACGCTCTGCACTGTTTGGGGACCCTGCGGTCGCCGTTTTTCACTGGATATTGTGATTTTTAATGTAAGCTACCTTATTTACAATAAAAGTTTTATATTAAAATACTACATCATGGAGCTGCTTATTGTCATTACATGAGTGGAGTTATATTGCGGAAGATCCATCCACCTGCCTTGAAGCTATCCCAGTCCCTGATTGATCTGTTGGCCAGCTGTGGGAAGGTTTTGCATAACCTGAAAGCCTCATCAGATTGCGATCTATACCTTTCAATTAGCACATATTTGGTGGTCAAAGTTGTGCTGGTTTCTCTGGGATTTTTCTTCACCTCACAGAAGACACCCATTCATCTGTTTTTGGGAGTTTTTTTCACTTTGGATTGGATATTAGACACTTTGTCACTTCTGTTTTTATATATATATATATATATATATATATATATATATATAAGTCCCCATCACTGGAAATATTTTTCGGACACACCTTTTGCACTATGGACACTTCCTGCCCAGACCAAATTTCAGCTTTCAGCGCTCTCACACTGAATGATAATTTCTCAGTCATGCAACATTGTGCCCAATCAAATATTTCTATAATTTTTTTTCACACAAATAGAGCTTTCTTTTGGTAGCATTGATTCAGCACTGGGTTTTTTATTTTTTATTTTTTTGCGATATAAGTGAAATAAGAGCGAAAATATTGAAAAAAAAAAAAAAACATTTTGTTTTAGTTTCTATTATATAATTTTGCAACTAAGTAATTTTTTTTCATAAATTTGGGCCAACATTTATACTGCTACATATTTTTGGTAAAAATAACCCAAATTAGTGGATATTATTTAGTCTGTGTGAAAGTTATAAAATCTACAAGCTATGGTGCCAATCCTTGAAATTGATCACACCTGATGTACCGACGGCCTATCTCATTTCTTGAGTCCCTGAAATGTCAGGACAGTACAAATAACCCCTTTTTGAAAAGAACACATTCCAGGGTATTTAGTAAGAGGCATGGTGCGTTTTTAGAAGTTGTAATTTTTTCCCACAATTCTTGGGAATATGAAGAAATCTTTTTTTTTTTTTTTTTACACAAAATTGTCATAAAAATAAGTTATTTCTCACACACGGTATATGCATACTTGCAGTTACACCTAAAAATACATTCTGCTACTCCTCCTGAGTATGGCAATACCACATGTGAGACTTTTACACAGCCTGGCCACATACAGAGGCCCAACATGCAAGGAGCACCGTCAGGTGTTCTAGTAGCATAAATTACACATATAATTTCATTACAACCCATCACTCTTTTGAAGGCCCTAGAGCTCCAGGATAATGGAAACCCCCACAAAATGACCCCATTTTGGAAAGCAAACACCCCGACAAATAATCTTAGAGGCATGGGCTGCAGTACACTGATCGGCTTCAGAAAGGTACTCGGGTACTCTGATGGGCTTTAGAGGTACTTGGATATTCTGATGGGCTAGAGACAGGTACTCAGTTAATCTGATGGGCTGCAGATAGGTACTCGGGCACTCTGGGCTGAAGACAGGTACTTGGTTACTCTGGGCTGGTGACAGGTACTCGGGGCTGGTGACAGGTACTCGGGTACTATGATGGGCTTCAGAGAGGTACTCGGGTACTATGATGGGCTTCAGAGAGGTGCTCTGGGCTGGTGACAGGTGCTCGGGTACTCTGGGCTGGTGACAGGTACTCGGTACTATGATGGGCTGCAGAGAAGTATTCGGGTACTCTGATGGGCTCAGAGTACCCGAGTACCTGTCATGAGAATACCCGAGTACCTGTCATCAGAGTTCCTGAATACCTGTCACCAGCCCATCAGAATGCCTGAGTACCTGTCTCTAGCACATCAGAATACCCAAGTACGGGGCGGAGGGCAGCGGGAATGGGCGGACGTCATATGATGCCCGCCCGGATGGAGGGGGTGTTCCTGCCGGCATCATTTTATAATGCGCCGGTAGGGATGTGGTTAATATTTATTGAAAAAACAAAAGAATAATTCAGTGCTAATAATTTGAGTGAAAAGCTGCAAGCAAAACGGTGCAAAATATATATACACTAAAACATCAAATGTAAAGAAATTGCAGCGCTCAAGTAGAATAAAGTGCAACCATATTAAAGTGCATAAAATATTTACAGTATTCCGTTGATGGGTTATAACATACAATATAACAATTGAAATTCAAAGAATGTTCATTCAAATGTTTATAGGAAGTGTCCCAGTGCAATGGTATATCGTAAAAGATCAAATAAAGAAAAATATTTAGCGCTGGACTCTTGTACACACCACTAATAAATGGACCAGCAGCTAAGCACTCAAGGGCAATATCTCCAAAACACCTTCTGAATACATAATAGAAAAATAGTGCAGCGCAATCCTAGTGGTAAATTAATAAATCATATAATCATGCAGAGTCCCAATGTTAATAGGTGCCCATATAAACAGATAAAAGTCTCCAGTGTAAAGTGGTCCTAGGGCAATTCCATAAGGTGCTTGTCTCCACGAGTGCCCATGCAATCCCACCACCTGTTCACACTGCCGCTCACCTTAACAAAGAGACCCTACAGGGTCAACCAACATGTCATCTCAAAATCAAAGCATCCGCACACTTTCTTCCTTAAGCGTAGTAAATGATTACACCTCCGATGCACTGTCAGCTCCTCAAACAATGTTACCAATATGTGTAGGAGAAAAGAACGAACGATCGAATGCTCTCTGTATGCAATCAAGCACTCTTTAATCCATACAAGTAAACAACTCACATTTTTGAAGAAAATAACAGCGCATATCTGCAGAGTTTGCAAGCAGGCGTGCATCAGGTCCACCAACCCGGAAGAGTGAGAGGCGGCCGCGGGTCACGTTGCATCAGTAAAAGTAGGCGGGACTTATTCAGCGAGGGTCACGTACCATACTGCGGACCCGTCTTTTATGACAATACGATCCGCCCACCTCCTGTCTTCAATCAGCTAATCAGTATGATTCCAACAGGAAACAGGAAAAAGGAAGTGATGTTAACAGGAAGTGATGGAAACTAAGGGTGGAAGTAGACACTGCATGACCCTTAAGCCAGGCCTGTATTCTTATATGCAGTGTGTGCGGGCAATTTAAAAACTTTCCACAAGGACCAGCTTGGGGAAATACATTAAATACAATTTAATAAATATACTATGCCCACATTTAAAAATAAGTATTAAACATAATTAATACATCTTCCCATAATCCAAAGGATTCAATGGGTGGTAATCGTCATTGTGACTCCGGCTAAATCTCACCTCTCCACTAGATGGCTTATCTGAGCATTGCCTGATCATAAATGTGAATAATAAGTGACATATACACAATATTACACATAAAATTATTAAAATTACTAAATATAAACCGCAATGTGAATACTATAAAGGACAAAGAACAAAGCAATAAATACATTCCCTATAAAATATAAGAATATGGGAACAATTAAAAGGCAAAAAAATATAAAGCAAAAAATATTTCATCGGTCAGAAATAAAACAGTTGCGATCAAACTCAACATTGAGTCCTAATGACATTAAAACTTTACATTCAAAAATCCAATAAGACTCCCGTTGACTCAATTGTCTAATAAAATTCCCACCTCTCCAGTGTGGGTGGACTCTCTCTATTCCCCAGAATTGCAACCCACTGGGATATTTTTGATGGAATTTTTTTAAATTTCTTGAGACACTATGCGTTTATAAACCTTTATGGATATTAGCGATATGCTCGCCCACTCTGACGTGTAAAGCACGAGAGGTACGTCCTATGTACTGAAGGCGGCATTCACACTGTAACATGTACACCACCCCTTGTGTTTTACAGGTGATCAGATTTTTGATTTTATATGATTTATTAGTAGCAGTAGCTACAAATTCTTTTCGTTTCTTTAAATTCTTCTTGCAGCTCTTACATGTAGCACATTTTCCACATGTGTAGGTGCCAGAAAGAAAAGAAAAAATATGATTCTCCCTGATAAGAGGTGGGTCAACAACCCCAGGCGCGATTTTATCTCGCAATGATGGGGCCTTCCGGTAGATAAACTTAGGGAATTCTGTCAGATGGGGTCCTAGAATTTTGTCCTCTTTAAGGATAGGCCAGTACTTTTTAACAATATGTTCTACTTTTTTGTAGTGTATATTGTAATCAAAAATAATTCTGTAACCTGGATCCACTGGATTAATTTTGTCTCCATTCAGGAGAGTATCGCGGTTACCCCTTCCCACATCCTCCAATTCTTTTCTAATGGGGTCCTTTTTGTATCCTTTCTCAAGAAAACGCTTTTCCAAAACCTTTGATTGTACTTGATAGTCACTATCCGAAGCGCAATTGCGTCTTGATCTAGTGAATTGTCCCCTTGGAATGTTGCAAAGCCACATCTGGTTGTGGCAACTATCCAAGGGGATAAATGCATTGCTATCAGTAGGTTTGAAAAAATTCCTTTTTCTCAAGGCGCCTTCATGTTTATAAATCTCAAGATCGAGAAAGGCAATCTTTTCCTTCTCCAAATTCCATGTTAAAGTGATATTTTTAGTGTTACTATTCAACCTATCCATAAATGTTTGCAGATCTGCCATGTCTCCTTCCCATACAATAAAAATATCGTCAATATAATGTCTGTAACAAATAAGTTCCTGTGGTAGGGTGCCAAATACAGCCTCTTCCTCCCAGTGGGCCATGAAAAGGTTGGCCACACTGGAAGCAAACATGGCCCCCATCGCTACTCCCCTTGTTTGGAGGTAGTAGCGATGGTCATACCAGAAAAAATTCCTGTTTAAACAGAAGTTCAAACTTCTGTATAGGCATCTTTTGTGTTTATTGGTCAGAGTTGAAGTGGCTAGGGACCATTTGACTGCTGCTAAAGCGTCCTCATGTCCAATGATAGTGTATAAAGACCCAACGTTTGCTTTAATTAATACACTATCATTGGAACACGGCAAATCATTCAGGAGTTGGATCATATGTTTAGTGTCTCTCAGAAAGGATCTTGTTTCCCTCACAACTGGCTGTAGATAGTAATCAATATACTGGCCCAATCTTGAAGAAATGGAGTCTATTCCATTCACGATTGGGCGGCCAGGGGGGTTATCTGTACTTTTATGAATCTTAGGGAGACAATAGATAATTGGTCTTCTACAAAAAAGGGGATTAAGATATGAAGCCTCTTTATGACTCAATACCCCTTTTCTTTCTCCTTTTGTCACTAGAGAGTGCAATTCATCCTTAAACTCCAACATGGGATCATGGGGCAGGATCTGATAAGTGCTTCTGTCACCCAGTAGTCTCAGCATTTCCTCTCTGTAATAGGTTCCACTAAGGACTACCTAGCCTCCTCCCTTATCGGCAGGCCGAATTACAATGTCACTCCTATTTTCAAGTGACTGAATCCCTCTTTTTATGTACAGGGGATCTGATACTCTTTTCACATTTAATTTCTCTAAGTCCCCATAGACCATGTTGCGCAACACATCTAAATGTTTTATATCTTGGCCTGGAGGGTTAAAGGTAGATCTATTCCTTAGATTAGACTGATTAGTTGTATCAGAAGATGCATTTTTTGTAATCGGATTGGAGAGGAAATATTTCTTAATATTCAACTGTCGTGTAAATTTTTGAATATTAATAAACGTCTGAAATTTGTTAAGATTTCTGATGGGGGCGAATTTCAAACCCTTATCCAGAACCCTCATCTCATCTTCTGTGAGTGGGATCCCACTAAGGTTAAAGACTCCAGCTCCTCCCCCGCATCCTCTCAATTTTTTAATTTGCCTGACTGGGGATGGTTCCCTCTCCAGGGGTGTTCCTGTTGCGGGGTTCTGAATGCTCGTGGGGGGAACGGAGTCTGTGGTCCCCTCCAAGGGGACCCTCCCCCTAAAAAAGAAGAGGAATAAGAGGTCGGATTGGAGTACCCTTGATTCTCCTGAGAATCCTGAAAAGGAGCAAATCTATTACTTGAAAGATCAACTCCTTCTCTCTTCGCTGGGTAAGGGTGATAGTTGCCTCTACCCCTTCCCCTCCCTCTTCCTCTTCCCCTAACCATCTGCCACTGATTGGCATCTCTATGTGGAGGTGGTATGTCAGGAATTGGGGCATATGTAGAGACCGAGGGGGGGGGGGGCCATAATCATGTCCCCTACCCCGTCCTCTCTTATTTTTTCCCTTCTTCCCTCTTTGATGGAAAACCTGGGAACGTTGAGGCAGAGGTGTTACAATTTGATATATAGACCCCTGGGACCTTTCTACATTTATATTAGAAGAAGAGGAGGCTTCCATTTCTTCATTTTCCCCCCTTCCATATTGGACGATGAGGATTCCAAGAAGGACTGTTGCCATTTAAAAATATCATTGGAACGAAAATCTGTCAAATCCCTCTGAGATTTACCTTTCTTTTTCGCTTGAATGTCCCTATCCCATTTTTCCATTTTAGTTTTTAAATCCTTAGAAAGTCTCTGAAAATCAGAATGATCCTTTTTAAACTCTAGTTTATCCTTTATTTCTTTAATTTGTAATTCAACCATATCTTTTTTCTTACGTTTGCGGATTAATAGAAAAACTTAAGTTCTAAACCTTTGGAAATAAAAAATTCCCCCCATTCTTTGAGGGAAACTTGATCCAACAGACCATCATTAGGAACAGGAATTATTTCTGGTACGACCATCGCTACTACCGCCAAACAAGGGGAGTAGCGATGGGGGCCAAGTTTGCTCCCAGTGTGGCCAACCTTTTCATGGCCCACTGGGAGGAAGAGGCTGTATTTGGCACCCTACCACAGGAACTTATTTGTTACAGACGTTATATTGACGATATTTTTATTGTATGGGAAGGAGACATGGCAGATCTGCAAACATTTAAGGATAGGTTGAAAAGTAACATCAAAAACATCACTTTAACATGGAATTTGGAGAAGGAAAAGATTGCCTTTCTCGATGTTGAGATTTATAAACATGAAGGCGCCTTGAGAACAAGGAATTTTTTCAAACCTACTGATAGGAATGTGTGACAGGAGTCACTTTGGGCATGGGGGTTGTGGACCCCAAATTCCTTTAAGGAGGTTGGGAGGCACTATGTCCAGCCTTGTGTGGCTTTCTTATGTTTAAGTCACCTTGCATCTGTTATGGATGCAGGGTGCAAAAAATTTGGGGGAGCATACCCATATATTTCTAAAGCTGGTGCAGCTATGAACCAAAAGACATGTATATTAAAAAAGAATAGCGCACACATGCAAAAGAAACTACCAAATTTGAAGACAATCCATAAATAAAAATGGGGATTTGGTCCCACCATATGGCCATATAGTGCTCAAGCCCACCACTACGTCAAAGCACCCCATTATCAGTGGGTCCTACACTATCCATGAAAAAGAGATGAATCCAGCCTTTCTAACCCTTGGAGATAATACTCCTTGCTGGGAAAGATGTGCAAATGCACTACAGGGGACTCCTCCTATATCCACCTGATAGTGGACACTGATAGAGTACAGGTGTGTGTAGGGGGTGGGGTGTACTCTATCAGTGTCCACTATCAGGTGGATATAGGAGGAGTCCCCTGTAGAGCATTTGCACATCTTTCCCAGCAAGGAGTATTATCTCCAAGGGTTAGAAAGGCTGGATTCATCTCTTTTTCATGGATAGTGTAGGACCCACTGATAATGGGGTGCTTTGACGTAGTGGTGGGCTTGAGCACAATATGGCCATATGGTGGGACCAAATCTCCATTTTTATTTATGGATTGTCTTCAAATTTGGTAGTTTCTTTTGCATGTGTGCGCTATTCTTTTTTAATATGGATGCAGGGTGACCAGGAGGGTGGTGAACAGTGAAAATATGGTTTGGACTACTACAAATGGGACAGTCATATTCAGGAAAAATGTCTCCCTTGTAATATGAAGATTTTTGTTCCCATTTGCCATGAGGTCTCTGAACAGGAAGTCAACTCCTAATATGGTCATTACAGGAAGTTCTGAGGAGACGGGCTGTCTGAGGTGGCTCTCCATTTACCTATTGTCAGGTGTGCTAATGACCTCACCTGTTGTCTGCTAAGGGATGTATTGACACTCAGAGCAATGTGTATTGAGGGCTCGTTA
This sequence comes from Pelophylax lessonae, assembly GCF_965119305.1. NCBI lineage: Eukaryota > Metazoa > Chordata > Amphibia > Anura > Ranidae > Pelophylax > Pelophylax lessonae. The sequence goes on along the minus strand of NC_138778.1, from coordinate 80,065,563 downwards.
GGGAACCATTGTTCTGTATCTGACCAATGCCTGTTGACTCATTTTCAAGTCCTCATTTGCATGGCAGTCCTTCTGGTAAAGTTATCTGACCAATCACTGCTGACTCATTCTCAAGCCCTCATTTGCATGGCTGGAGAAGACCTTATTGGGAACTGCAGGTACTGTGCAATTGACCAATGGGAAAGCGGTTGTTGGGGGAAGGATGTTCCAAATTTTGTATTAAAGTGTGCTGTGTTCTTCCAATAAATGTTGTTCCTGTTTTACCCTCAACTCAGAGCTTTGTCTCGTTCTTGGGGGGATTCACTGTATGCTGTTGGAGACTGATTGCTAGGAGTGTAAGCTGATGTATGCTTTTCCTGTTCGTCTGCTAGCAGCTATTCGTGAGGTTCCAGGTTGGAGTGCTATTTTGTATCCAGTTCGGGAGTTTGGGGTCCTGCAAGTAGCTGTGCCTGTCTCTCAGAAAGGGGCATATCGCCTAAACGGATTTTAACCCCTTGTCTGCTGAAATGGTCCGTTACAGAATGCATTTATCCCCTTGGATAGTTGTCACCACCAGATGTGGCTTTGCAACATTCCAAGGGGACAATTCACTCGATTAAGACGCAATTGCGCTTTGGATAGTGACTATCAAGTACACTCAAAGGTTTTGGAAAAGCGTTTTCTTGAGAAAGGATACAAAAAGGACCCCATTAGAAAAGAATTGGAGGATGTGGGAAGGAGTAACCGCGATACTCTCCTGAATGGAGACAAAATTAATCCAGTGGATCCAGGTTACAGAATTATTTTTGATTACAATATACACTACAAAAAAGTAGAACGTATTGTTAAAAAGTATTGGCCTATACTTAAAGAGGACAAAATTCTAGGACCCCATCTGACAGAATTCCCTAAGTTTATCTACCGGAAGGCCCCTTCATTGCGAGATAAAATCACGCCTGGGGTTGTTGACCCACCTCTTATCAGGGAGAATCATATTTTTTCTTTTCTTTCTGGCACCTACACATATGGAAAATGTGCTACATGTAAGAGCTGCAAGAAGAATTTAAAGAAACGAAAAGAATTTGTAGCTACTGCTACTAATAAATCAAATAAAATCAAAAATCTGATCACCTGTAAAACACAAGGGGTGGTGTACATGTTACAGTGTGAATGCCACCTTCAGTACATAGGACGTACCTCTCGTGCTTTACACGTCAGAGTGGGCGAGCATATCACTAATATCCGTAAAGGTTAAGCAACGCATAGTGTCTCAAGACATTTTAAAAAATTCCATCACCAAAATCCCAGTGGGTTGCAATTCTGGGGAATAGAGAGAGTCCACCCACACTGGAGAGGTGGGAATTTTATTAGACAGTTGAGTCAACGGGAGTCTTATTGGATTTTTGAATGTAAAGTTTTAATGTCATTAGGACTCAATGTTGAGTTTGATCACAACTGTTTTATTTCTTACCGATGAGATATTTTTTGCCTTATATTTTTTCGCCTTTTAATTGTTCCCATATTCTTATATTTTATAGGGAATGTATTTATTGCTTTGTTCTTTGTCCTTTATAGTATTCACATTGCGGTTTATATTTAGTAATTTTAATAATTTCATGTGTAATATTGTGTATATGTCACTTATTGTTCACTTTTATGATCAGGCAATGCTCAGATACGCCATCTAGTGGAGAGTTGAGATTTAGCCGGAGTCACAATGACGATTACCACCCATTGAATCCTTTGGATTATGGGAAGATGTATTAATTATGTTTAATACTTATTTTTAAATAAGTATTGAGGCTGCACGCATTCGTGCGCCTCAGCGACGTCACATCCCGTGCCGGTGGGAGACGCCCGCCGGCTACGCCTCTGGCCTTTCGTTCCGGTGACGCACTTCCTGTGGTCATCGGGGCGTGGTTATGGGCGGGTCTGGCGAGCGCCGCTCAGGGAGCCCAGGGCCACCAGGGGGCGGAGATGCAATCAGCTTGATTGCTCTCATCGGACTGCGCTCCTATTTAGGCACCACTCCCAGCATGGAGTACTGAGTACATCCATTGCTGGGAGGAAGTTTGCCTTGGAGTCTGCTGTCTTAAGGTCAGTTCTCATTATTTTAAAGGGATTTACCTACCTTTACTCATATATAAATATGCACATTTAGCCTATGTCATGACTATATTTCATCTTTACATATCCAGTTTCACTGGCTATCCTCTATAGTCATAAAATTGCTAGAGCATAGGCTCCAATTGACTCTATGCACTAGCTTCTTTTTTTAGCAGTGTTATCAACCATGCCTGATCCTAGTAAGATGCTACATGTGCATTCATTAGACACATATCTATCAGGCTATTGCCTTATATATATGTAGTATTTGCATATACGTGCATATTTTTGGTTTTGTCGCGTCATTGTACTCTCTGTACATTGCACCCAGATAAAACAAATATTTTTGTATTTTATTTTTATTTTTTACTTCTTATTCATTGTATTTCCTTGCTATTTACAGCATTACTGTGACTGACCCCCGCCCCCTTGGTTGAGCCAATTTGGACTCCAGCTGGAGCAATTTGGGCCCCCTCTGGTCTGCACACTTTCTACTATCATATGCTATATTCCTTCTTGGACCTACTCCAAATACCAAACCTCCCTTTCATAGACAAGGCTGACGATGATCTCTGTGGGTGTTGCTAATGTTCCATGTTTTTAATCTATGGCAAAACAATTGTGGTGTTCATGCGTCCTTCAACCATGTAAGTGTATACAACGTTTTTTTACTTACAATGTTGTTCTATAATGAGTGTATGCCTATACTCAAAAACATGTTCATATTAATATTTTGTTGTTATATTTTATATTATCAACAACTGCTTGTTTGCTTTGATATATTTCTTCAATACTTACAGATAAAATTATTCCCCAAAAAATCCCTGAAGAAGAGGTTCTTACCTTGAAACGTCGGATCTTGCTTGGAATAATTGGTTGAGTGATTTGCACACCTTCATACCAATATCAGTTTTGCCAATAATTTTACTAGTTTTCAATGTCATTTGTGTATGTTTACTTTTTACTATTTTTGTAATAAAACCAATATATATTTAATACAATTTTTTGTATATCTTTTGAGTGACCTTCAAAGTCCCACCCCAAGGGGAATCCTCAAATATATTTTTAAATGTGGGCATAGTATATTTATTAAATTGTATTTAATGTATTTCCCCAAGCTGGTCCTTGTGGAAAGTTTTTAAATTGCCCGCACACACTGCATATAAGAATACAGGCTGGTCCTGTCTTAAGGGTCATGCAGTGTCTACTTCCGCCCTTAGTTTACATCACTTCCTGTTTACATCACTTCCTGTTTACATCTCTTCCCGTTTCCTGTTGGAATCATACTGATTAGCTGATTGAAGACAGGAGGTGGGCGGATCGTATTGTCATAAAAGATGGGTCCGCAGTATGGTACGTGACCCTCGCTGAAGAAGTCCCGCCTACTTTTACGGACGCAACGCGTACGGGGGACATCACGTGACCAAAGGCCGCCTCTCACTCTTCCGGGTTGGTGGACCTGATGCACGCCTGCTTGCAAACTCTGCAGATATGCGCTGTTATTTTCTTCAAAAATGTGAGTGGTTTACTTATATGGATTAAAGAGTGCTTGATTGCATACAGAGAGAGCATTAGATCGTTCTTTATTTTCTCCTACACATATTGGTAACATTGTTTGAGGAGCTGACAGTGAATCGGAGGTGTAATCATTTACTACGCTTAAGGAAGAAAAAGTGTGAGGATGCTTTGATTTTGAGATGACATGCTGGTTGACCCTGTAGGGTCTCTCTTTGTTAAGCCTCACACGCTTTACACCATCTGAACCAAATAAGTTTATCTTGGTCTCATCAGACCACAGGACATGGTTCCAGTAATCCATGTCCTTAGTCATCTTGTCTTCAGCAAACCGTTTTCAGGCTTTCTTCTGCATCATCTTTAGAAGAGGCTTTCTTCTGGGATGACAGCCATGCAGACCAATTTGATGCAGTGTGTGGTGTATGGTCTGAGCACTGACAGTATAACCCCCCACCCCGTCAACCTCTGCAGCAATGCTAGCAGCACTCATACGTCTATTTACCAAAGACAACCTCTGGATAGGACGCTGAGCACAAGCACTCAACCTCTTTGGTTACATAGTTGTTGAGGTTGAATAAAGACAATAGTCCATCCAGTTCAACCTGTGTAGGTGGGTGTTACCCTAATCATCTCTCATACCCCTGAATGTTCTGATCCTTGAGATGTACATCCAAGAGTCTTTTGAAAGTAGCCATACTTCCCGCAGAAACCACCTGTTGTGTTAAAGAATTCCACAATCGTGTAGCCCTAACAGTAAAGAACCCCCTGCGTTGCCTGAGGTTAAAACGCTTCTCCTCTAATCGCATTGTGTGCCCTCGAGTCCTCATGCAATCCTTTCGACTGAATAGCCTTTTTTCTATGCTGAGATCACCATTGAGATATTTATAAATTGCTATCATGTCCCCTCTCAGGCATCTCTTCTCCAGGGAGAATAAATCAAGCGATTGCAGACGCTCTTTATAATTAAGGTCCTCCAATCCCCTAATTTGTTTAGTTGCCATTCTCTGGACTCTCTCCAGCTCCAATACACCCCTCCTGAGGACTGGTGACCAGAAATGGACAGAATACTCCAGATGCGGTCGGACCAGAGTTTTATAAAGTGGTAGAATTATAGTTTTATCTCTGGAATATATCCGTTTCTTTATGCATGCCAATATTCTGCCTTCTTTGGCAGCTGCCGCCTGACATTCCATGCTATAGCCTAGTCTATCCTCTACTAAGACTCCCAGATCTTTCTCCATTCTTGATTCCCCCAAAGGTTCCCCCCCTAAAGTGTATTGTGCTTTTATGTTTTTAGTCCCCAAATGCAAAACCTTACACTTCTCCACATTTAACCTCATTTGCCATGTAGTTGACCACTCTGTTATTTTGTTCAGGTCACTCTGTAGGTTATCTGCTTCATGCTGTGCAGTTATTGATCTGCCCAATTTTGGGTCATCTGCAAAAACTGATATAGAACTACTGATCCCATCCTCAATGCTGTTTATGAATAAATTGAACAAGGTTGGTCCCAGGACTGAGCATTGGGGGACCCCACTTACCACCCCAGACCAGTCCGAGTATGTGCTATTTATAACCACCCTTTGGACACGTCCTTTTAGCCAGTTCCGTATCCAAGAGCACACCTTGTGGTCGATGCCTGCAGACTTTATTTTAGACCTTATTTTATAAATTAAGCGCTTGTGGGGAACTGTATCAAACGCCTTAGCGAAATCTAGATACACCACATCCACAGGTCTCCCCCTATCTAGCTCACAGCTCACCTCCTTGTAGAATGTTAAGAGATTGGTTTGACAAGAACGCCCATTTGTAAACCCGTGCTGATTACTGCTGATAATGTTGTTGTCTTTAGCAAACGCTACGATATAGTCCCTTATTATCCCCTCCAGAAATTTACCTACTATCGATGTCAGACTAACAGGCCTATAATTTCCCGGGACATGCCTCTGGCCTTTTTTGAATATCGGTATCGCGTTAGCTTTTCTCCAATCCCCTGGCACATTTCCTGTCATAATACTGTCAGCAAAGATCAGGAACAGTGATCTAGATATAACCTTAATAAGTTCTTTGAGTACTCTCGGATGTACGCCATCCGGGCCTGGTGATTTATTTGTGTTAATTTTATCCAGCCTTTTCCTGATTTCACATCCGCATCCAGGAGGAGAGGGGGGGGGACATCATATTTGCTAAACCCACGGAAACCAGGCGGGCACCACTTCAGACAGGACCCTTCACCGCTGAAATGGGGGGGTTGTTGGCCAGAAGAAATGCTGCAACTCAGGTCAGAACCCAGGCGTATGTGACCTCGCAAAATGTTAAACTCACAGGCCAGCCTTCATCCGGTGGGGCTAGGTCCTGGGCTACCTAGCATGGAACTCTGGTCTGCGAGCGCTCGATGGGCAGACGGGGGGGGGGGGTGGCCACTGCATCTAGCTATCCAGCCCATCACCCAGCCCGTCAGTTGATTGTAGATCTCACAGGTAAATAATACCAGGAGAAAAAAAAATGCCATTTAAAAAAGAGAAAAAAATTCCCGCAGGGGGAGGGGGGTACGGCAAGGATGACCCACAGAAACCACAGAAAACAGAGGGGGCCTTAGGGGGAAGCAAGAGGGGGGGACCGCATCCAGGAGGAGAGGGGGGGGACATCATATTTGCTAAACCCACGGAAACCAGGCGGGCACCACTCCAGACAGAACCCCTCACCGCTGAAATGGGGGGGTTGTTGGCCAGAAGAAATGCTGCAACTCAGGTCAGAACCCAGGCGTATGTGACCTCGCAAAATGTTAAACTCACAGGCCAGCCTTCATCCGGTGGGGCTAGGTCCTGGGCTACCTAGCATGGAACTCTGGTCTGCGAGCGCTCGATGGGCAGACGGGGGGGGGGTGGCCACTGCATCTAGCTATCCAGCCCATCACCCAGCCCGTCAGTTGATTGTAGATCTCACAGGTAAATAATACCAGGAGAAAAAAAAATGCCATTTAAAAAAGAGAAAAAAATTCCCGCAGGGGGAGGGGGTACGGCAAGGATGACCCACAGAAACCACAGAAAACAGAGGGGGCCTTAGGGGGAAGCAAGAGGGGGGGACCGCATCCAGGAGGAGAGGGGGGGGACATCATATTTGCTAAACCCACGGAAACCAGGCGGGCACCACTCCAGACAGAACCCCTCACCGCTGAAATGGGGGGGGCTATTGGCCAGAAGAAACGCTGCAACTCGGTTCAGAACCCGGTCGTATGCGACCTCGCAAAATGTTAAACTCACAGGCCAGCCTCTGTCCGGTGTGGCTAGGTCCTGGCCTACCTGGCATGGAACTCTGGTCTGCGAACGCTCAATGGGCAGGGTGACCACTGGATCTAGCTATCCAGCCCATTTAATACACAATATTAGGCTTAGGCTGTCCCAGCTCTGACCTTAGGGATACTGCAGTGCACTTTATCACCAAGAATTATGCAAACTGGCAGAGGAGCAGCTAGGCTATAATAGTGTCTTACTATTGATAATCCCAGAAGGATGAAATGTGAATTTACTTACTGGCGTGAATTTCTGATGATATAAGTGATATAAAGAGAATTAGGATGTATATGCAGACTATAATATACAGACTTTAAAGTGAACCTGTATCCAGACTATACACACTTTAAATGTTGAAATATTCTGAACAAACTGTAAAAGCACTTAATGGCTCGTTCACACCATGTGAAGTATTCTGTGCACTTAAGCGTTTAAATATTCTGCAACAGTAAATGCACTTTAAAGAGGAAGTAAACTCCTCAAAAAAAAAATGTTTTTTTCTTCCCTGCAAAGTAAATGCATAATGTGCTAGTATGCATGGCATACTAGCACATTATGTGACACTTACCTCCAACGAAGCCCGCGTTGTCCCTGCTGCTGGCCGCATCCATGTTTACCCGTCTTCTTCCGGGTCTGCGGACTCCGGCAGTATTACTGGTCGAAACCGTATGAAGTCACGCATGCGCGGGAGCCGCAGTGACGGCACAGGGTTCTGAAGAAACGGCACGGGCGGCCGTTTCTTCAGAGCGCATGCGCCGATGACGTCATCGGCTGCATGCACTGTAAATATCTCCTTAACTTACCTATAGGTAAAAGTCTTTAACCACTTTAACAGCCTGTTTACGCCATGTGCAATAGCCTGCATTTTCTGCACTGGGTTAATGAAGGTAATTGTAAGGGCACATGTTTTTTTATCTGCCATGTTCACATCACAACGCTCTGTACATTTGCACAGCATTAAAATGCAACCTGTCTGCAATTACACACATACACTGTGTAAGAAATTCCAAATACTATGCAAAGAAAAGGAAGTCTGAGAAAGGGAACAGAAAACTTGAAATTTTATAGAATGAGAACACATTAAAAATGGGATTTTTTACTTACCGTGAAATCTATTTCTCTGATGTTCATTGACAGACAGAGCTCCTGATCTTCTTAACCATTGGGTTATACTGCCCCTACAGGAGTAGGACACTAGGCAGAAAAAAAAAAGATGGACTATACCTATGGGCAGTCCCAGGGGGTATACTTCCCCCTCTCTGCAATAGGTACCCAGTTTTCTTACAAGCAGAGTTAGAAGAATTACAACTCCACAGAGGGGTGGGTGCTGTATCCACCAATGATCATCAGAGAAATTAATTTTACAGCAAGTCAAAAATCCCATTTTCTCTTTCGTTCATTGATGGACACAGCTTCTGATCTTCTGAACCCTTGGCATGTCCCAAAGCAGTGCCAAACATGAAGGGTGGGAACAGCAAGAAAAAAATTCCCAAGGCTAACCATAGCCAGCCAGGTAACAAGAGCTCAACCAAAAAACAACTGGCGCCCACCTGAAAACATTACTCCCCAAAAGAGGAAACCGGTCCTTTAAACAGCAACCTGCAAAACCTTGCAGCCAAAAAAAGCATCCGCAGATGCCAACACATCTACTTTATAAAATTTTGGAAAGGGGGGAACCGATAACTAGGTGGCCGTCTTGCAAATGTGCGTCACTGATGCCCGATGACAAAAGGTCTAGGAAACACTAAACGTCCTAGGCAAATTCCGACACCCTGCGTGCAGAGGTGATTACCACAAAAAGGACACTTACTGGGACAGCGTAAGCAGCAGAATCTCCCGAAAATTTTCAAAGGGAGGCTGCTGGAGAACTGAAAACACCAAATTGAGGGCCCAAGGTGGTAACAGAAACCGCACTGGAGGAGCCAAGTGTCAAACCCCCTGAAGAAAGGTACACACCAGGAAGTGCATGGCCAAAGGTCATTGAAAGAAGACCGCCAAGGCCTAAACCTGGCCCTTGATATTCAAAGCAAATTTCTGCTCAACCCCCGTTGAAGGAAGGTAAAGACCCCAGCCAGCAAGAAAGAGCGAGGGTAAACCACAAGAGACTCAACCTTGAAATATACGTTTTCCACGTATGATGGTAGATCTTCCTAAAAGGTAGACTTCCTGGCTTTGAACAGCGTAGGAATTACCGACTGAGACAAACCCCTATCCTTCAGCACCTGGCTTTCAAAAGCCAAGCCGTCAAAGCCAGCGACAGTAAAGCAGGATGGAAGATCAGCCCTTGGAACAGCAGATCCTCCCTTAGAGGTAGTCTCCAAGGGACGTTGGTGACCAGCCGCACCAGGTTGGCGTACTAAGACTAGACCAGTTCAGAGCCACTAAAATGAGTGTAATCCCTTCTGCCTAGATCCTGCGCAAGAGTCTTGGCAGAAGCTTGAGGAGGGAAAGTGTAAATCAGATGATATTGGCCCCATGGGGCCACCAGCACCTCTGTGGCGTCCGCCAGAGGATCCCATGATCATGCCACAAACCTCTGCACCTTTCGGTTGAGCTGAGACGACAACAGATCCACCTCGGGGTGCCCCATCAGAAACACAACTAATGAAACACCTCCGGATGAAGGGACCACTCCCCTTGATCCAATGCCTGATGGCAGATAATCCGCCTGCCAGTTTTCCACCCCCGCAATGTGTACGGCTGAGAGAGCTGGAATGAAACGTTCTGCCCACCGTAGTATGCCAGCTACCTCCAGAGCCGCCAAAACACTTCTTGTGCCCCCTGGTGATTGACATAAACCACAGGCGTGAAGTTGTCCGATTAAATTTGCACTGTCACCCCTGAAGTCGATCCGTCCAATGATCCAGGCACAGTCTGATAGCTCAGAGTTCCAGGACATGTAATCGGTAGTCTGGACTCTTCCAGTGTCCAGACATCGGGGGCAGAGCTCTGGCCTAGCACGCCTCCCCACCCGGTCAGGCTGGCATCCATGGTGGCCACTGTCCAATATAAGGGAATACAAGAATTTGCCCTGTCGAAGCGCCAGAAAACAAAGCCACCAGACCAAGGACCCTTTTGTTTCCAGGCTCAGCCGAATCTGATTGACAAGAGACTTTGGACGCTTGTCCAATTTGGCCAGAATCTCTCTTTACAGGGACCTCGTATACAACTGTGCAAACTGAACCGCCTTAAAGGCAGAAACCATCACGCCGAGCACTGGTATGCAATTCCAGAAGGATGACCATATGCTGGACAGCAGAAGATGAATTGCAGCCTGCAGTTTCTGGAGTTTGTCCAGAGGAAGGAACACTCTGGCTAGAGTCAAGTCCAGAGTCAGACCCAGAGAGTCCAGCTTTGAGGAAACAGAGCAGACCTCTGAAAATTCAGAAGCCAACCGAACTCCCTGAGTCTAGTCATCTCCATGTTGTCCATCAGAGCAGTAGGGGACTTCGCTCACATGGGGTGGTTGTCCAGGTAGCTCAGTACTGCGATTCCCCCGCTAACGTAACAATGCTAGCACCAGGGCGAATACTTTTGCGAAGACCCAAGGAGCAGAGGCGAGACCAAAGGGTAATGCCACAAACTGATAATGCTCCTCTGCCACGGCAAAGCAGAGGAAGCGCTGGTGACCGATACATATTGAAATGTGTAGATAAGCCTCCTTGATGTCGATCGAGGCAAGGAAATCCCCCTGATGCAGGGATGTCACCACTGTGCGAATGGACTCCATTCTGAACTTCTGTACCCACACAAAGCAGTGCCTTGAGGTCCAGGATTGGATGCTCCACTGTAAACTGGTTTGAACAAAACCCCTGAAAATGTTCCAAGGTCAGAACCGGAACAATAACCCCTTGAATTACTAGGTCTTGCACCGCCTAAAGAGAGCCTGTAAGCGGACCGAGGACAGGCGTACGTTGGAAGGAAAGAACCTTTCCGGGGCTAAGAACAAAGCTCAATCTTGTAGCCAGACCGTATCACTTTGTGGACCCACTTGTCATGTACCAAGAAGTCCACAGGTCTGGGAACCAGCGAAGGCATCCCCGCACCCCCGATACGGATGAGGGCCCACCTTCATGCTGAAGGAGCCTTGTTGGCAGGTCTGGATAAGCCCGCTCTCGACTTGCCAGACCAGGGTCACTTGGATCCTCCCGAGGAGGCCTTGAAAGGCTTTGATCCCTTATCAGTCAATCCTGAGGGACAAAAAAACTTCTTGTGAGCTGCGAAAGATGGACCACGTCTACAATGAGGATCCTTGCCCTTACTAGCCTGCGGAAGAAAAGTAAAGTACTCTTCACCCTGTGAGACCCTTAATGATGTCATCCAGGGTAGCTCCAAACAGACAATCTCCTTAAAAAGAAAGATCAGTTAAAGCCTTCTTAGAAGTCTGGTTCACAGACCAACATTTGAGCCAAAAAAACAGCCAAAGAGGCATCACAGACAACTGCAGCCCCTGGACCAACTGGTCCGCTAGCTCAGCAAAGGCAGGGGGGAGGGGGGGAGCTGCTCTCCCTCCAGGTCAGGGCATAAAAATGTAGCCCATTCGGTCAGACTTTGTGACACCAGGGCAATGGTGAATACCGGACACAGTGCCGAACCAGCTACAGTGTGCGGGCCACACCCTCCGCCTTTCTGTCAGCCGGATCCTTAAAGGCCGGAGACTCTTAAACCAGAATCATGGTTTCCTTGTTTAATCAGGTAACCGGAGGGTCCACCACCGGTGGCACAGTCCACTTTTTAGGAAGGGACTCTTCTAAAGGGTACCGCTCTGCAAATCTTAGGGGCCACAAGGGGACGTTTTGGCCGTCCCCACTCTTTTGCGACAATTCTGTCAAAATAGGAGGGGAAGTGAAACACCTTTGCCGCTCTAGACGGCTTGTGAGTGCCAGCTGCATCCTTCATTTTAAAAGTCTCACGCACAGACACAATCAGTGGGTCCACCAGCGCCTTTTTGTGCGTGGCTACAGATGTGGAGGAATAATCCTCACTATCTGAGAATTCAGGGCGCATGGTCGCAGACCCCGCAGGGTGAGCCAAGTCCGTAGTGGCCGAATCAGATTAAGAATCTGAGGAGACAGATGAGGCAGGGGAAGGCGGGACATGCTTTTTGCTAGCCCGCCACCCAAAAACCAACTCCACCCACAAAGAACTCCAGGACCGCCGTCAGTGCATCAATAGATGGTTGAGACCCGAAGGGCCCCGCAGGGTCAGGTGGGTAAACATGCTCCAAGGACTCCATGAGCAAATAGGGGAACTCCCATAAAAAAGTGCAAAACACTGCAAAAGGACACCACCACCCGGTCGCCAGAAACCGAGCACCCCATGATCCCGCAGAGAGGGAGAGGACCCCACCAGACTCACCACCCCACAGAACAAGCACCAGCAGCACCAGTTTAAATTGCACTCCACGTGCGGCGCCCAGGGAAAGATAGAGACCAAGGAGTCTGCACCAGGAGATAAGGAAGGGATACCACAGCTGAAATCGCCGCCCAGAAAGGCTCCACTGGCATGGGCGCCAATATTTTCAATGTTGGACTAACGCAAAATGGCCGCCAGACTACACAATCATGGCCGCAATGTATTACAACACACAGGCCACAGCAAAATGGCGCCCATCACAGGCTCCCAAGGACCTAGGAGGGATGATCCTAGGCCTAAGGCAAGGCACAGATAAGAAGTAGGGGCCATGGCAGGAGCACCCTGCCCCAGGAGGTAGGCCAGACCACCACACTAGCCCAAGCATAGGGGGAGGGGAAGGATGGGGGGGTGGATGACCCACGGGGACCACCAGACACTGAAGAGGGTGGTGCCTAACGAGAAGAAGGGGAACCCGGGGGTCCAACCGTCCCATGTCCACCCCAAAACCCTCCAGAGGGAAAGGGGGACAGCTACTCACCCTTCCAGGAATCAGGCATCGCTCCAGACAAGCAACCTCCTCTCCATCGAAATAGGGGGCTGTTGGCCAAGAGGAACGCTGCAAATGCAGACCAAGACCAGGTCGTATGCGACCTCGCAGGTCAGCCCCCGTCCTGTGGGGCTATTTCACGGCTGACCTAGCGCAAAGCTGAGGTCTGCACGTGCTGGCGAAACTGGGGTGACCACTGGATCTAGATTATCCAGCCCTTCGCCCAGTCCAGCAATTGATTGTAGGAAAAAATATAAAAAACATTGTAAAAGGAAAAAAATTGCCAGGACCAAAGATCCCAGCAAAGAACTAGGTCCTTACTCCTGACTAGGTACCTATACCAGAGAGGGGGAGTATACTAGGCCTGCTGAATTTTTAATCGTCAAAACGATGCTTCGCAATGCGACCCTTCGCAATTCTGCATTGATTCGGGGGGGAACGGCAACATCGATTAGGAAATTACGTCACCCAGCCGTGCCCCGCCTGACCGCTCCTGGGAGAAAAAACACAGCAGTGTGATTGGCACTGGAGCTGATTGGTGGATTAGTGCGGGAGCTGAATAAAAAGGCTCCACCCCTTCCTCTTCCCTTTTTGACCCGAGGTGCAGCGGTAAAGAACATCCCCCGCGTGATATCGGCATCCCACCTGCTGCCTTGCAGCCAGCCAAGCCACTGGATCCCCGAGTGTCCATGTTGTCTTGCAGCCAGCCAGGAACTGGAGCCCCAAGCGTCCCCAATCACAGCCAGCCAGCGCCTCCTCACCGTGGTCACCCCAGCCGCCACGCCAGCCAGCCAGCCACAGGAGCCCACAGAGCACTGTCCTCCTCAGTGCGGTACTACTATGCAGTGCACAACAACACACACAGCAGGTATGTACCACCAACAAGTCCGAACTAATGTATAACTAATTATTATGATGAGAGTGAGAGTAGTAGTTGAGCACATTTATTTAATGGCCTGGTATCTCTCAGAGGGGTGACGTCTTTTGGGGGGGGGATGTTGTCCTTGATACTACTATATGTCTGATGGATAGGATTCTCTGTCTGGTGGCATGATGGGGCTATTATGGGGGTCTCTGTATCTCTGGGAGGTATGTCTGTGATGGGGGACCCGGGACAGGTGACACTATCTCTGTTCTGCGGTGGAAGGGGGGGTTTCTCTGTCATTGTCAGTGGTGGAGGGGGGTCTCTTCAGCTGTGGGGGAAGGGGGTCTCCGTCAGTGAGTGTCAGCTGTGGGGGAAGGGGGGTCTCTGTCAGTGTCAGCTGTGGGGGAAGGGGGGTCTAGATTATCCAGCCCTTCGCCCAGTCCAGCAGGGGGGGTCTCTGGCTCAGTTTCCTGTGGAAAGGGGGGGGGGTCTCTGGCTCAGTTTCCTGTGGAAATCGCCATAACACAGCCGAAGGCCCCTTTCACACGGGCTGTCTGATCAGGTCCGCCTGTCAGTTTTTCAGGCAGACCTGATGGGACCCTTCAGTCTCCTCTATGGAGCAGTAATCTGTTGCCATCTGATCCCCTCTGCCAAAAACAGACGGATGGTGGTTCTATTTTCTATCCATCAAGTGGATTGGATCAGATGGCATCGGATGGAAACAGACAGACAGTCTGTTTCCATCCGATTGCGCTATAGAGGTGAGTGGGGTTCTAGTCGTCTTTATGTGTAAATTTAGTATGTTATTTTTTTGGAAATAAAGCTTGGTTGTTTGTTTAAAAAAAATTAAAATGGCTCCTAACTTTTTAGCTGGCTCCTAGATTTCAGGAAAATTTGTCAAGCCCTGGTCTAAGGGTTCACTTAACCCTCAACCAAATAAATACTAAGTGTATTTGCTTCTAGACAACTGACACCAAGCCACGGTGCCACCATTATAGGAAGGAAAATCACTGAGAGAAAAAAATTGTAAATTGAAGCTTAAAACATTGAGTAAATCTTATCTTATTGGATCACAAATACACCAATTTTTTGGTTTTGGATGTTACTTGTATGTGTAATATTACTATATTTGTGAGTTTGTGAATTTGACCCCATAAGGATTTCTTCAAGGTTAAGCTTCAGTTGACGATTTATTCTGTCAAGGGTTTTCCTTCAGTTAGGTTTAATCATGGTAGACTGCAGGACAGGTAACGTTTTCTGTAAAGTGACAACTCGAGAGCTTATATATTTATAACTCCCCTCTAGCAGCCATTTACTCACTTGAGTTGAGTGGCAGGGACAAACAAACATCACAGTGAACCTGGAAGTTCTGCAGCACTATGTTCCAGGTTCACCTTGATGTTTGCTACTAGTCAGGAAGTGCTCGGTTTTGTAGAGGACAGGTTATGGCACACCTGGAATTTATTGCAACACATATTCACATAAAGGATTTATATAATGTTTTGTGGAAATTTATGATGACCATTTTGACAAGAATATTAGCTTGGCTGGCTGGATTCTATCTAGGCTTTAAAGTAGAACTATAGGCAACACTTATTTTTCATTTTGGCTAGAGCAAGGGAAGGGTATTTAATTATTACACCTGTAAAGTTTATTTTTGCCATGTTTGCCCCATTGTGGAAATTTACCTTCACTTTCTGTCCCAAACTGAAAGTGAGAGAAAATCCCAATAATAACACAAACTTTGGGGGTTTTTCATTTTACTTTCAATGATAATAGTAAAAACACAGGACAAATAGAGAGGGCGAATTTCTCCAGTGTGGACAACAGACAGCAATAAACACTGACAGATGTTCTAATACATCCTCAGCTCTATCCAAAATCAAAAAAAACGGAAAATTCTTACCGTAAAATTCCTTTCTCGGAGTTCTCAGTCGCCGCCCACTCATACAGTCTTCACCAATGGGTATTGACCTCTTATCCATAAGAGCAAGCTAGGCATAAGACTTGTTAAAAACCAAGTAATTTACATAGACACACCTATGGGGGCTGTCCCACTGGTCCAATACCCCCCTGCTATCAGCCATCCCAACTCAGTTTGGTAGCAAGCAGTTAAAGTCCAAAGAACACCAAAAAAGAAGGGCAGGGGCAGCGACTGTCGGGAGGACTCAGAGAAAGGAATTTTACTTAGGATTTTACAAAAATTCAGTTTTCTCTTACGTCCTCCGACAGTCGCTGCCCACTCATTCAGTCTTCACCAATGGCATGTCCCAAAGCAGTGTAGACATGAGGGGTGGGAAACATAACCGTCAGAAAGGCAACGCAGTACCCACATCAGAGAAAGGAACCTTACGCTAACAGAAAGGTAACCTTCTGGGCAACAGAAAAAAGCTCAATTGGAGCAACAACCCAGGAAAGCAAATAAAACAAGGGGATAAACAACCCCTTAAGGTACTGCCGCACAGAGAACTTTGCGACCAAAGGAGGCATCAGCTGACGCCAGAACATCAAGTTTGTAGAATTTTGAAAAGGTGTGCACTGACGACCAAGTCGCAGCCTTGCACACCTGGGTCACCGAAGCCTGATGCCGGAAGGCCCAGGACGAACTCACTGCTCTGGTAGAGTGCGCCTTGACAGGGAAGGGCAGTACCCTTTCCTTAATCGAATAGGCCTCTACAATCGTCTGTCTGATCCATTTTGAAATGGTCGCCGCAGACGCAGCCATACCCTTCCGAGGTCCCTCTGGAAGGACAAAAAGGGAATCTGACTTCCGAAAGGATTCAGTGGACGACAGGTAAACCCTGATCGCCCTGACAACATCCAAGGAATGTAAAGCAAACTCTTCAGGATGTTTAGGTTTCGCACAGAGTGAAGGTAAAATAATGTCCTCATTAAGGTGAAAATCAGAAACCACCTTAGGAAGGAAGGACTGGTTAGGTCGCAAGACCACCTTATCCCTATGAACCACTAGGTAAGGGGAGCGGCAAGACAAGGCCGCCAAGAAAGGCAACCTTCCAGCAGAGGCAAAGAGATTTCCCTGATGTTTTCAAAGGGAGAACTTTGTAGCACGGACAGAATCAAGTTCAAGTCCCATGGAGGTAGAGGCGCCCTCCGAGATGGGGCCAAATGACGCACACCTTGAATAAAGGTGCGAATTAAGGAGTTAGACGCCAAGGGGCGCTGAAAAAGGATAGCCAGTGAAGACAACTGGCCCTTAATCGTGGTCAACGCAAGGCGCTGGTCCACACCAGATTGCAGGAAAGCCAACACTCTCACCACCGAATAGGAACGAGGAGAGAAGCCCCCTGGATTCACATCAGGCAAAATAAGCTTTCCAGGTACGGTAATAGATCTTATCAGACGAGGCTTTCCTAGCCTTGAGCAAGGTAGGAATGACCTCTTAAGGAAGACCCCTGTCTCTCAGGACCTGGCTTTCAACAGCCACGGCGTTAAAGCCAGCGACTGTAAAGCAGGATGGAAGATCGGTCCCTGAGACAGTAGATCGTCTCGTAACGGTAGCCGCCATGGAGGCTCGACGGCCAGGTGAACGATGTCCAGGTACCAGGACCGGCATGGCCAGTCCGGTGCCACCAGAATCACCAACTTCGGTTCAGAGGCCAACCTGTGAAGGAACCTGGACAACAACTGAATCAGAGGAAAGGCATACATCAGATGATACTGATGCCAAGGCACCACCAGCGCATCCGAGGCGTCTGCCAGAGGATCGCGCATTCTTGCCACGAACCTTCCCACCTTTTTGTTTAGCCGGGACGCGAACAGATCCCCATCCAGGGATCCCCATTTCGCACACAGCATTTGAAATACCTCCGGGTGTAGGGACCATTCCGCCTGGTCCAGGGTCTGGCGGCTCAGATAATCGGCCTGCCAATTCTCCACACCCGGAATGTGAACTGCCGAGATCGCCGGGATGTGAGTCTCGGCCCAAGACAGAATACTGGTCACTTCCCGGGCCGCCAGGGCACTCCTGGTGCCCCCTTGGTGGTTGATGTAAGCCACCGCAGTGGCATTGTCCGTCTGCAGCCGTACAGGGCGGCCCTGAAGATGATCCGACCAATGGAGCAGGCACAGCCTGATCACTCTCAATTCCAGAATGTTTATCAGAATAGAAGATTCCTCTACCGACCAAGTGCCCTGGGCAGATAGATTGCCCAGAATGCCACCCCAGCCCGACAGGCTGGCATCCGTGGTAATCACCGTCCACAACAACGGCCAGAAGGATTTCCCCTCCGCAACCACCGGGGACTGGAGCCACCACAGAAGATCCATTCGGGTTTGGTGACTCAGACACTCTCAGGTCCAAGGACTGAGGGAGCCTGTCCCATCTGGCCAGAATCTCCGCTTAGAGAGACCGCGTGTGAAACTGTGCAAACGGTATCGCCTCGAAAGCCGACACCATCAAGCCCAGGGACCGCATACAGGTCCTGAGTGACGAGGACTCATTGTCCCTGAGGGACCTGATGTCGTCCTGCAGAGTCCGGAGCTTGTCCTCTGGCAGAAACACCCTTGCTTGGGCGGAGTCCAGGACCATCCCCAAGTATGGGAGACGAACCGAAGGGGACAAAGTAGACTTCTGGACGTTGATGGTCCATCCGAATTCCTGGAGCGTCTGAACTGTAGTGGACAGATCGCGTAGCAGGCTCTGACTGGCACTTGACCTTAACAGGAGATCGTCCAGATATCCCAAGACCGCAATGCCCTGCGCCCGTAGCAGGCCCAGAACAGGAGCCAGCACTTTGGTTAACACCTGTGGAGCCAAAGCGAGACCGAAAGGTAACGCCAAAAACTGATAGTGTTCCTCCGCGATAGCAAACCGGAGGTACCTTTGGTGACCCACGAATATCGGGATGTGGAGATACGCATCCTTCAGGTCGATAGAAGCCAGGAAATCGCCTGGACTCAGGGAGGCTACCACCGAGCGGAGTGATTCCATGCGGAACTTTTGAACGCGCACAAAGCGGTTCAGAGCTTTTAAGTCCAGAATCGGACGCACCTTGCCCTCCTTTCTGGGTACAGTAAACAGATTCGAGTAAAACCCCCAAAATCTGTCCCGATGTGGCACCGGGACGATTACCCCCTGGTCGAGGAGATCCTGCACCGCCCGATGAAGATCTTGCAACCGATCTGGGGTCAAATGAAGATTTGAGGGAAATCTGTCCGCCGGTCGCGAAAGGAATTCGATCTTGTAACCTGATCGAATGATTTCCTGAACCCACCTGTCCGGAATCCGGAGAAGCCAAGGTTGGAGGAAACCGCGCAGACGTCCCCCCACCCCTGAAACGGGTGAGGGCGCCCCTTCAGGCAATGGCAGACTGGGCCGCCGCAACAGCCTGGGCGGTTTTTGGCTTGCTAGCCCAGGGCTTTCTCTGGCCACCCTGGCCCTTGAAGGGTTTCCCCTTGTCCTACGACTTGAAGGCACGAAAGGACACCTGATTTGGTTTAAAGGAGGGGCCCCGCTTACCGCGGAAAAACTCACCCCTAGGATGCTGGGGCAACAGAGTGCTCTTGCCCCCAGTGACACCTTTAACCAATTCATCCAGGGATTCTCCAAAAAGACGAGACCGCACCTAAGGGATGTCAGACACCGTCTTCCTGGATGTCTGGTCAGCCGACCAGCTTTTTAGCCAAATCAAGTGGCGATTAAGCACTGCGACACTAGATAAGCGTGCAGTTAATGGGGCCTCATTCAAGGCCGCATCGCACAAATACATGACCCCTTGATAAATCTGGTCCACCATCTCCAAGGTAGCAGGGGGGGCAGAATCAGCCATGAGGGTGCACCTGAGCACCTTGGTCCAATCCGCCAACGCTTGAGCCACCATGACAGAAGCGAAAATAGGTTTTAGCATGGAACCCGCCCCCATGTAAGCATAGCGGGCAAGAGATTCCAGCCTCCTATCCGTAGGATCCCTAAACACTGGAGAATCCTCGGTGGGAACCAGAGTGGCCTTGTTCAATCTGGCCACAGTGTGATCCACTTTAGAAGCCACACACCAGCACGAATCCGTAGGAGACGCAAAGGGGTAAAGAAGTTGAAACTTTCTCGGCACCACAAAAGTGCGTTTCAAGTTGCACCATTGTTCATTCACAGTTACGTGAAACTCAGCGGGGCAAGGAAATACCTGCGCCGCCTTACGGGATCTGTGGGCACCAAAAGAGGACACTATTCACGGAGGATTGGGCTCATCCTCCAAATGTAGTGTTTCCTTAATGGCAAGGATCAGCGCATCCATAGCTGCGCGGTCTTCGGCCGTCCCAGGGCGGGAATCATCCACCCCCGCAACCTCCGCCTCCCCTTCAGACTGGGAAGAGCGAGACCCTTCAAGGGGCACGCTATCTATGGCAACAGAGTGAGTCAGAAGAAAAAGATTTGGAAAAGAAAGAAATGTTGGACTTTATTGGCACGGGTAATTTAAAATTGTAAATTTTATTAGAAAATATAAAATTATGACAGAAAGTCAGAAAAAGACAAGAGTACAATTTTAAAAAGCAAGGCATAAAGCCTCAAATGCATGTGCATACATAATCACACAAAATGTATTACATGTTAATGTTCAACAGCAATAGCGGTAAAAATACATCACGTTTATGATAGGCTCAAGAGATGGTTGCAGGAAGAAGTGTTGGACCGTTCCTGAATTCCGCCTATGCAATATTCTTAAACAGACGTTGAATGTATCCAGGTTGCCCTACATGTTTCGCTTATAATATAAGCTTCCTCTGGAGCTAGTGGTACATGGGATGTCTGAATAAAAATCAGGTGATGAGTAGGTTCAAGGTAGGTAGAATAAACCTTGTAATGTGTAGCAAATAGCGAGGGGGTTCTCTGGAACTGGAGTGTACTGCCTATACACGCCCAACTGTGTTCAAACCTGTATAATAATATCCCTGAGGAGGCCCAAAGCTTGTCTCCACATAACCAAACACTGTAATGCCCATTGCACGCACAAAATATAGAGCCACAGTTACTGCGGTTGGGGGGGGGGGGTATCTTATCTGTGGACTGGAGAGAGACTGTGCCTTATGCAACCCTGGCTTTATCAGTTTTGGAGTAACTGTGCTATCCTAGGCACTACCATACCGAGATCCCCACTGTAAAGCTCTATATTTTGTGCTTGCAATGGGCATTACAGTGTTTGGTTATGTGGAGACAAGCTTTGGGCCTCCTCAGGGATATTATTATTATACAGTTTTGAACACAGTTGGGCGTGTATAGGCAGTACACTCCAGTTGCAGAGAACCCCCTCGTTATTTGCTACACCTTACAAGGTTTATTCTACCTACCTTGAACCTACTCATCACCTGATTTTTATTCAGACATCCCATGTACCACTAGCTCTAGAGGAAGCTTATATTATAAGCGAAACATGTAGGGCAACCTGGATACATTCAACGTCTGTTTATGAATATTGCATAGGCGGAATTCAGGGACGGTCCAGCACTTCTTCCTGCAACCATCTCTTGAGCCTATCATAAACATGTGATTTATTTTTACCGCTATAGCTGTTTAACATTAACATGTAATACATTTTGTGTGATTATGTATGCACATGCATTTGAGGCTTTATGCCTTGCTTTTTAAAATTGTACTCTTGTCTTTTTCTGACTTTGTCATAATTTTATATTATTTTCTAATAAAATTTACAATTTTAAATTACCCGTGCCAATAAAGTCCAACATTTCTTTCTTTTCCAAATTCCTAATTCATTGGGATGTGGCACGTATACACATTTTTTTGATCCTAGGCGTACTGCGGCCTGGTAGCGTAACACATAATTCAGAAGAAAAAGAGAGCCTAGGCCTTTTTCTAGTGTCCCGTTCAGTCATCAAAAGATCCACTTTGGACGCTAAAGTCGCAAGTGCAGCAGACAGAGTAGTCAGAGCAGAAGATTCAGAGGACCCTGAACCCTCCACCAAAGGCTGGGGGAAATTTGCTGTCCTGGGACTCCATAGAAAATTTTTTTTTTTTAAAAAAGGTACTGGCCCTTTAAGCGCACCACGATCCCCCGCAGTACACCGCTATAAAGGACTGTGCAAGCAGACCCCTAAGTAGGAATAAGCTGACAGCTAGAAGTATTCCCCACAAAAAAAGACAGCAGACAAACCCCACAAGTGTTACCACACGCAGCCGATCTCCTCTGCACAGAAAAAGGAAGTGATGTCACCACAAGAGACTGAACTATGACTTCAGGCCAATGAAAAATGGTTGCCCATAGAAAGTAATGGGAGGCTCCGGGAAAATGGCAGACGACATGTGCTCAGAAAAAAAACACATTGCCACACACAAGATGGCGCCGCAAGGCGCCAAAAACACACTACATACACTGCTGTGTAAGCGCCCACAGTGAAGCCAGCATGCTGCCCACACCTAAAATGGCGGACCAGCGGTTTTTAACCCTGCAGCGGTCGCCGCACATGCCTGCACCTCCAAAAACACCACAAGTGACATAGGAGAGGGACTCCCACAAAACCACATAGCACAACAGCTGTGAGAGAGCCCCCACAGGGACCAGGATCAGGGAGCCCAAAATAGCACAGATATGAGGGGAATAACAGACACCCAGGACTGCCAGCCCCAGACAGAGGCACCACACAGCATGTACTTACCGTAACCGATGGCGTGGGGTGCCTCTCATCAACGGGAAACCTCCCACCCTCAGATGGCGGGGGTGCCGTCAGCCAAAAAACGCAGGACGCTAGCAGTGCATGGGAACCGTGGGGAGACGTCCAGACGAGGTAGCCACCTCAAAGCTTGCATCCCTGAGGACAGGGATGGGTAATTTGCGAGGCCAGGGCAAACACATAGCCTGCTAAACGCTCGATGGCGGGCTGGGATTCCATAAGGCCCCCTGTCCTGGGACACCAGGACGACCAGTGCGACTCCCAGCTCCGCTACGCCGTCATCATCTTGAAGAAGTGACTAACTAAATGCTGATAAAATAAACAGCTAGTAGTGCAATGAAAAACACATTTTTAGAAATAAAATCATAAATCAGAAGAAGAAGGCTGAGACTGTAGCCCCAGCACAGGGAGAGCCTATCTCACTCCTAACTAGGCAGAAGACAAACTGAGTTGGGATGGCTGATAGCAGGGGGGTATTGGACCAGTGGGACAGCCCCCATAGGTGTGTCTATGTAAATTACTTTGTTTTTAACAAGTCTTATGCCTAGCTTGCTCCTATGGATAAGAGGTCAATACCCATTGGTGAAGACTGAATGAGTGGGCGGCGACCGTCGGAGGACGTAAGAGAAATAAAAGTTTTGCCTTTAGTTGCACCTTAAAAGTTTCAGACCTTATATTAATATTTTGTTTTATTTTATGAAGAAGTAAACTGCACTACTACAGTTTGATGCCATACTATTTTACTGTTACGTCTAGTAAATAGTGTTGTTGTCTGTCTCCGCTATGCTATTTTCAGACTTTCCCATATGTATGCAGTTGCACTATGCAGGGCTTACAGGCCATGCCAGGGTCCAGGGAAGTGTCCTTTAAAAGCAGATGAAAATAAAAATGATTAATTTTTGACTGCTTGATTGTTTTTGTTGATAAAGTTTTGAAAACCATTGGGCAGTGGGCTGGGCATGGGCAGTAATCGTGATGCATCTTGATGCATCGCGGAATCGAATCATTGACCTGATAATCGGAATTAAATTGTGAGACCAGTGAAGATGCGCAGCCCTAGAGTATACCCCCTGGGACTGCCCATAGGCGTAGTCAGTCTTTTTTCTGCCTAGTGTCCTACTCCTATAGGGGGCAGTATAACCCAATGGTAAGAAGATCAGGAGCTGTGTCCATCAATGAATGAAAGAAAGTTTGCATTGAATTAAGTGGCATCGCCATATAGTGTTCGGTGATGGCTTTGAAAATATATGTGACTTTTAGAGGTTTCCTTGGATTAGACAAAAGATAAATCTAACTAAAACCAGCTGAACACAATCAAGATTTTACTCACTGTTCAGAAGCTCATTGTCAGCAACACCAATCAGAAGACGCCTTTCAGATAGCAAACAGCAAACACTCAATAGAATTTTATGAGCACTGTGCAACCTATCAAATGTTCCGCCCACCACAACATCACTGTGACACTGCAGTAGTGTTCCTCCATGGTCTAGTTCTTCAGGATTACAATCATCTGCTTGTTCATAATCTGGATATAGTAAAACGGATATCAGGTTTGGGTGACAACTATAACAGTTTGTTGCATAGCGCTCCAGCTGCTGCTTGGCAGGGTTGTACTGTCCACCATCACTAGTCTGAAAGTCTGTGAGAACCACTTCTGGAGGGTGGGAGAGGTTCTGCACAGAAGAGAAGATCTGCTGGCTGTTACTTTGGGTTTTAATATTGGTTAAAAGCACACGGACATCCAAGTTAGAGTGGACATCTGCATCCGAATATAGTTTTGAAATGAGCTTGCAGACTTCATTAGTGGCTGGAATGTAGGTGGAGCTCGGTTGAGATGAGCCAGTAAGCAGGAGTCCTGGTTGGAGGTGAACATAAAGAGTGTCTTGGACAATCTTTGCTGCAGAAGCTAAAATGGGTGCCAGTCTCACAGACAAGGCAGAGAGAGGAGAGGTTAGGACCAGAACACCCGAACGAAAGACGGACATTATGGAGAGTCACCTTGAGAGAAAGAAAAAAAGAAAGAGAATAACTGTAGAGATTTCATGTTTGTATTGTCTTTTTGCAATAAAAAGGGCAAAAACTGGATTTTTGTCTTACCGTAAAATACTTTTCTCTGATGTTCATTAACAGACACAGCGACATATCTTCATTAGTCGAATGGGTTATGCTGCGCTTCCTAGGAGTAGTACACTAGGCGGAAGTTAACAGAGCTTTCAACTACGCCCATGGGCAGTCCCACTTCGTGCTTCTAGGATTCAGTTTTGTAACAAAGCAGTGTAAGAAGAATACATAACCCATATCCACAGAGGGGTGGGTGCTGTGTCTGTCAAGGAACATCAGAGAAAAGGATTTTACGGTAAGACAAATATCCAGTTTTCTTTTTCGTTCATTGATGGACACAGCGACATATCTTCATTAGTCAAATAGGACATCCAAAAGCAGCACTCATAAGGGGTGGGAAACAAACACAGCAAGAAACAATTCCTAACAGGGCTAAACATAGCCAACCAGGTAGCCAAGGAGCTCAACCAGGGACAACTGGAGCTCACCTTACAAAAAAGTACACCCTCAGAGGACTAATCCTCTCCAACAACGGCCTGCAAACCCTTGCAGCCAAAAGGAGGCATCCGCAGATGCCAACACATCCACCTTATAAAAATTTTGTGAAAATGTGCGCGGACGACCAGGTGGCCGCCTTACAAACCTGCACCACTGACGCCTGATGATGAAAGTCCCAAGAGGCACTAAACGCTCATATAAAATGCGCCATAACAGGGAAGGAGGATCCTGACCCTTAATGGAATAGGCCTGCACCAGCGTCTGTCCTATCCATCTGGAAATAGTCGCAGCAGATGTGGCCAGCCCCAATCAGAATCCATCTGTAAGGACAAATTGGGAATCTGATTTTTGGAACAACTCAGTTGTTGTCAGGTACTCCCTTAATGCCCAAACCACATCCAAAGAATGTAAGGCAAGCTGTTTAGGGTGCTTAGGCTAGGATACAAGGAAGGCAACACATGCCTTATTTAAATGAAATATAGTATAAAATAGTGTAGCGCAGTCCATATATAAATAAACTCAATTGGTAATAAATACATTAAAACCAAACAATTAATAAAAATGGCATTATGATGAATAAAGGAGAAAGTTCATATGGTCATATAAAAGATGATAAGATGATAAAAGAGACACAGTCCACTGGTGATCCGGTGAAAAAAATAGCAGCAAGTGTGACTTCTGTGCTCATAAAATTCCCATCACCTGGCACTATCTGCCTCTCACCTCCACAACTCGACCCCAGAGGGTCAAACAGCATGAACAATCACCACGATATTCAGCCAATGATAATCAAATGGAAAACAGGACCACAGCCTCCAGCATAAAACCGCCTAGAAATCGATTATGGCAGAGGATACAGCTTCCCAGATCGTGCTCAAACATAAGGAAAAAAAGGAACAGATCTAGTGCTCTCTGTTGCGGTTTAAACGATTTATTGCTCAAATAAAAGTATTGCACTTACATTATATTGCACAAAAACGAGCATGTATTGCAGAGCCTGCAGCGTGCTGGATGGTGCCTGATTTTCGGGTTATTAGACAGCCTTCGGACCGTGTGACCAATCCCCCGTACGCGTTTCGTCATGTGGGCGTAGACTTCTTCAGCGGGGATTCCCTATCATCTATTTTTTTTCACCGGATCACCAGTGGACTGTGTCTCTTTTATCATCTTATCTTTTATATCACCATATGAACTTTCTCCTTTATTCATCATAATGCCATTTTTATTAATTGTTTGGTTTTAATTTATTTATTACCAATTGAGTTTATTTATATATGGACTGCGCTACACTATTTTATACTATATTACTGTGAAGGTGTTGGATTACCCTTTTAGTGTTAGCTGCTGGTCCTTGATAATTTATTCAGCGCTGAATCTTTTACAATAATTCTTTATTTAAATGAAAACCAGAGGAAACTTTTGGAAGGAACGACTGGCGGGGCAGGGGCACCACTTTATCTCCGTGAACCATCAAGTAAGGTAAACGACAAGACAAGCTGCCAGCTCCGATACCCTATATGCAGAAGAAAAAGCCACCAAGAAGACCAGCTTCTGGAACATGTAAGCAGAGGAATCTCGTGAATAATTTCCAACAGCGGTTACTGAAGAACCGACAGCACCAAGATGAGATCCCACGAGGGCAATTGAAACGCACTGGGAAAGCCAAGTGGCGAACCCCTCGAACAAAGGCACGAACCACAGAAAAACGTTGCCAAAGGACAATAAAAGAAACCGCAAAGGCCGAACCTGGCCCTTGGTGATTCCCGGGGCCAGACGCTGCTCCACACCACGTTGGGGAAAGGCTAAAATCCGTGTCACCGAAAAGGAGCCGGGGTGAACCCCAAGAGATTCACATCCGCATATTACGCTCTTCAAACGCGATGGTAAAACTACCTAAAAGTAGATTTACTAGGTTACAGCAGCATGGGAATCAGCGATTCAGACCACCCTCTAACCTTCAACACCTTGCTTCCAACAGCCAAACCGCCAAAGCCAGCGACCGTAAAGCAAGATGGAAGATTGGCCCTTGAGCCAACAGATCTCTTATAAAAGGAAGTCTACAAGGAGCATCGGCGACCAACTGTATCAGATCTGCATACCAAAATCGGCTAGGCCAGTCTGGAGCCACCAGGATGGCCGTAATCCCTTCTGCCTCAAGTCTACGCAGGAGTCATGGCAGAAGTTCTAGAAGAGGAAAGACGTATATCAGAAGATACTGGTCCAAAAAGAGCCACCAGTGCATCTGTGGTGTCGGCTAGAGGATCCCAAGACCGTGCCACCAACCCAAGCACCTTCCTGTTGAAATGAGAGGCCAACAGGACAACCTCGGGAGTACCCCACCAGAGACAACTGAGAAACACCTCCAGAAGAAGTGACCAGTATATCGAGCGGTAGTCTGGATTCTTCCAGAGTCCAGACCCCCTGAGCACAAACCGTGCCAAAAAAAACGCCACCCCACTCGGACAGGCTGGCATCCATGGTGACCACCGTCCCGTACAGGGGAAAGATTTACCTGTCGAAGCAACGGAGAGTAATGCCAGCATGTCAGGGACCCTCTCGTACTCCTGCTCAACAGGATCAGAGTGTCTGGACATTGTGGATTCCTACCCAACATGACAAGAATCTCCCTTGGAGACGTCTCGTGTGGACAGAGTTTGGAACTCGTCCCATGGGAGGAACACCCTGGCTGAGGCCGAGTACAGAACAGACCCAGATAGTCCAACTAGGTGAATGGAACCAGAGTCAATACCTGGAAATTTAATTTCCAACCAAACTCCTGCAGAGTCCCCACAGTAATCACCCGTTTGTCCTTCAGAGCAGTCGGAGACGCTACTTACAGAAGATCATCCAGTTACTCCAGTATCGCAATCCCCCGCTGGCACAACAATGCCAACACCAGGGCCAGCCTTAGCTAAAACCCGAGGGGTTGAGGCGAGACCTCTTGATAATGCTCCTTGTCCACGGCAAGTGGAGGAAATGCGGAAGACCGGCATATCTCTAAATATGAAGGTAAGCGTCTTTAATAGCGATAGAGGCCAGAAGATCCCTCTGATGTAGGGATGCCACTATCGCACGACTCCATTTGGAACATCTGTATCCGCACATGGCGGTTCATATTTTGAGGTCCAAAACTGGACGTACCTCGCTTTTCTTTAAGTCTACAGAACATGGTTTTCCCCAGGCAGTCCCCCATCCAGGTACTAACCAGGCCTGACCCTGCTTAGCTTCTAAAATCAGATGAGATCGGGCGCATTCAGGGTGGTGTGGCCATAGGCTCCTGGGACCTGGAAACATGAAACAAACGTTCCGATTCTGGAACAATCACTCTTCGTAGTAGCAAGGCTTACACCGCCACGAAAAGACCTTGCAGGCCGTCTGGGAAAAAAAAGGCAGGTTGGAAGGAAAGAACCTCTCTGGAGAAGACCGAAGAAAATTTGATTTTGTAGCCGAACCGAAACAGCTCATGGACCCACTTGTCTTGAAACAGGAAGATCCACGGGACCGTAAAAAGGCGAAGACGTCCTCCCCCACCCCAGGTACGGGTGAAAGCGCCCCTTGAGGCCAAAGGGGTGTTTGTCTGCAGGTCTGAAAGACCACACCAGGCCCTCATGGAACCTCCGGAGATCCTTCCAG
Organism: Pelophylax lessonae; assembly: GCF_965119305.1. Lineage (NCBI taxonomy): Eukaryota > Metazoa > Chordata > Amphibia > Anura > Ranidae > Pelophylax > Pelophylax lessonae. The sequence continues at coordinate 80,037,071 of NC_138778.1, read as the reverse complement.
GGAGGCTCTGAACAGATGATTTCCCACCAAGGGAAGATCACATAAGGCCATCTGGAAAGTCTGGTCCGCAGACCAGCATTTTAGCCATATCGTGCGCCGAAGGATCATTGCTGTCACAGACAGCCCAGAGATTAAGGGAGCCGCATCCAGAGAGGCATCACAGACTAACTGCAACCCCTGGACCAACTAGTTCACTAGCTCTGCAAAAGCAGGAGGAATCTGTTCCCCCTGCCGAACCCTGGTGCAAAAGTTTGCCCACTCTGGAAAGTCAGGGACACCATGCACTGGTGAGCACCGGCTAAAGGACCGAAGCGGCCACAGAAGACATGTGACGGACCAAAGTCTCGGCTCTCCCGTCAAAAAGATCTTTTAAACCGGAGATTCCTCCACCGGAAATAGGACAGAATTATTCAGCCTGGGAGTCCACCACAGGGGGGACTGCCCATGTACTCAACAGAGACTCTTCAAGGGATAACGTCTATCAAAACGCTAAGACACCAACATATTGCATTTAGAACAACTCCACTGACTCGTGACAATTTTGTCACAGTAAGCGGAAAAAGGGAATACCTTGCCGCTTTAGGGGCTCTGTGGGCCCTGAGGGGACCGGCCCCTCTGATGCAGGAGCAGCTGCATCCCCCATGTTTAAAGTTTCCTGCACCGATACAATCAGTGCATCCACCAACGCCTCTGCATGCGCATGACTCCCCGGTGTCAATTTTTAAAATCTCGCTGCACCAAACCACAGGGTACTGCGGTACCCTGCATTTTGCCAGCTGTGAACACATGCGTTTTTGCCAGCTGCGTGGGGGGACTATAAGGAATTAATGGCACCCCCATGCATCTGCAGTAAAAAGAGGAATCATCCTCACTGCAGAGCACCCGAAGTGCGTGGATGCAGACACAGTAGAGTCGCTATATGCGAAGCTCACCCTGAGAACATAACAGGCAGGGGAGGTCGCCGACCACAGTCCCGCAAGGAGATGACGGCTAAAGGTCCACAAAAGAACCACCTATTAGACCTAAGGGTTGCCCACCATATAGGACATAAAAAGGACATAGCCCCCTAGAAAGGGGAAGGGGGGCGCTGTGATGCAGACGCGCAGGCAAGAGTACACCACGCAATAATGGCTGCTTCACTTCTCTCAAAAAAAATGCAGCCCCCGCGGATTAAGGGGGGCACCAGGCTCCATATGTCCACCCACCTGAGGGGGGGGGGAGCCCGCCCGCTGTCTATCACCCCGGTCAGCAGCTCAAACAGCCTGTTAACAGCTCAGTCAGCTTAGCCAGCAGCTTGGACAGTCAGCCGCGAGTATGCCGAAAAGGCACGGCCTAAATTTGGGGCCCGATCCAGACGTGAGTCCGCCAGCAGCTCTGTTAGTTTGATCCACAGCTGGGTTAGGAGCTCGGACAGCTTGGTCAGTCACTTAGACAGCCAGCTTCGTCAGCCACAGTATCAATTTTTGTCCTGATCCGGCCGCATGAGGTGCCCATTGGCAATATCATCCGCTAAGCTCGGTCAGGTCTCTGTCAGCTTGGTCAGGTACCTGGACAGCCGCGAGCAGATTGCAAAGCCAAGGACTACATCTTCAGCCCGATCCAGCCACGTGAGGTAAAGACCGAGGATGATGAGTTATCCACTCCCCCCAGGCTATAACCACTGCAGGGACCCAAAGGAAATCCCTGCCCCAGTCACTAACCCCCAGGGGGCCGTGAACTTGCTTAAATGCCCCCGTGTGCGATCCAGAGAGCACGGTCAGCAACAATCACATGCTCCCCCCTTTACTGGAGTAGCAAAGCCAGCTCCCACCTCACCCAGGTAGGAGGGAGGGGGAGGGGGTGGGGGTAGGTTGGGGCAAAAAGACCACCGTGGCTATTAGAGGGGCTGAGGGGAATAGAAGGAAGGGAACCCGGGGGTCGGACCATCCCAAGGAGGGCCCACGTCCACCCCCAAGTACCACAAAGGGAGAGGTGGGGACACTACTTACCATACCATGGAACCGGGTAAACCACCTCCCCATCTTGGAATAGAGGTACACTGCGCTAGAGGGCTAGAGGTACGCTGCGACTCAGGCCGCAACCATCGTGTGCGTCCTCGCGAGGGGTGTCATTCGCAGGCCAGTTCCGTCCTAGTGGGACTATGTCGTGGCCAACGTATCGAAGAGCTGAGGCCTGCGCACGCTCGCTGGCCAGACTGGGGAGACCTTAAGGATCTAGAATATCCAGTCTGTCACCCAGTCCAGCAGTTGATTGTAGTTCTCAAAGGAACAGAAAATAGAAAAAAAAAATCAGTTTAAAAAGGAAAAAATGCCAGAACCAGAGATCCCAGCAAGGAACTAGGTCCTTACTCCTGACTAGGCAGAAAAAAACTGAATACTAGAAGCAGGAAGTGGGAGTATACCACCTGGGACTGTCCCATGGGCATAGTTGAAAGTTCTGTTAACATTTTTAACCCTTTCCCTTTCCGCCTAGTGTCCTACTCCTAGGAAGCACAGCGTAACCCATTTGACTAATGAAGATATGTCGCTGTGACCATCAATGAACGAAAGAGAAACAAAAAATTGTATGAGAAAAACATTGAATGATCCTGTACAAATGTGTTGGAACAAAAGACCAGTTCAGTTAAGGTAGTAGCAAACCATCAGCATGTATTAGCTTGACATGTTGAGAACAATGACCACATAAAAGGAAGCGCTTGGCAGATAATTATGGATACCTGGCACTAGAGAAATAGGTCGCTGAATGTTATACATATGCAATATAATACTTAATGAGCATACAGTATCTAACAAAAGTGAGTACACCCCTCACATTTTTGCAAATATTTTATTATATCTTTTCATGTGACAACACTGAAGAAATGACACTTTGCTATAATGTAAAGTAGTGAGTGTACAGCTTATATAACAGTGTAAATTTGCTGTGCCCTCAAAATAACAACACACAGCCATTAATGTCTAAACCGCTGGCAACAAAAGTGAGTACATCTCTAAGTGAAAATGTCCAAATTGGGCCAAATTAGCCTTTTTCCCTCCCCAATGTCATGTGACTCAGTGTTACAAGGTCTCAGGTGTGAATGGGGAGCAGGTGTGTAAATTTGATATGATCACTCTCACGCTCTCATAATCTGATCACTTGAGGTTCAACATGGCACTTTATGGCAAAGAACTCTGAGGATCTGAAAAAAATAAATTGTTGCTCTACATAAAGATGGCCTAGGCTATAAGAAGATTGCCAAGACCCTGAAACTGAGCTGCAGCACGGTGGCCAAGACCATACAGCAGTTTAACAGGACAAGTTCCACTAAGTGCTCAGGGTCATATCCAGAGGTTGTCTTTGGGAAAGAGAAGTATAAGTGCTACCTGCATTGCTGCAGAGGTTGAAGGGGTGGGTGAGAGGTCAGCCTGTCAGTGCTCAGACCATACGCCGCACACTGTATCAAATTGGTCTGCATGGCTGTCGTCCCAGAAGGAAGCCTCTTCTATGAAGAAAGTCTGCAAACAGTTTGCTGAAGACAAGTAGACTAAGGGCATGGATTACTGGAACCATGTCCTGTGGTCTGAGGAGACCAAGATAAACTTATTTAGTTCAGATGGTGTCAAGTGTGTGTGGTGGCAACCAGGTGAAGAGTACAAAGACAAGTGTGTCTTGCCTACAGTCAAGCATGAAGGTGGGAGTATCATGGTCTGAGGGCTGCATGAGCGCTGCCGGCACTGGGGAGCTACAGTTCATTGAGGGGACTGTGATGGAATCCGGACACCCCGACTGGGTATCTCCACCAAGAACCTGCCTCCTAAGTTCTAGAACACGAGATCCGTGAATCTGGCTATAGTTACCCCAAGAACTCGACAGTACAAGTTTTGGAGTCAAACCAGAATGAACTGTTTATTGAAACACAAAGCACAAGGAGATATACACTGTGGGACAACCTCTCCCCCTTAGAGCCAATCCACACAAACATACACAACCCATAATAAGCTTACTCAAGGCAGACAGGAACAATAGAACAATGGAATGCAGGTATCCGACAATAACAAACCCCACCCCACTAGCAAGGAAAATGCTTCTGCAATATCCTTTGTATATTTCCTGAGGGAAATTGTAAAGAAATATTATTGTCCTCACTTTTTCAATACAAACCACACATACTGTATAGAACCCAGGATAACCGGGGTAACACGAAAGGCTGAGTCCGGTGTGGTTGTACAGCGAGTCAGATTAGTGCAGACCCAACTGGGGTTCTTGGTCACCCCCCAACCAAAGTGACTCACGTCACAGGGACCATAAATGCCAACATGTACTGTAAAATACTGAAGCAGAGCATGATCCCCTCCCTTTGGAGACTGGGCCGCAGGGCAGTATTCCAACATGATAACGACCCTAAACACACCTCCAAGATGACCACTGCCTTGCTAAACAAGCAGAGGGTAAAAGTGATGGACTGGCCAAGCATGTCTCCAGGCCTAAACCTTATTGAGTGTCACAACCCACCTGGGGTCTTGCAGTGGAGAGGGAACCCAGTTGCAGTGGAACAGCACTCCCTTACAATCACAACCCTCAGGAGTCCCTGGAAGTGGGAACAGGGCCCCGTAGGGTCTGTGGTGGCACGGAGGCCTTTAATGAAGAGGAGGTAATGAAGAGGAGGAGGTAAGGTCGACAACTCTGGAGTCAGGTCTGGCAGGCAATCAAGGAGTATCCACCTGAGGGAGAAAGGATCAGGAACCAGGAACACAGAAAATGCAATTAGCAGACACACAGGAGCAAGGAAAATAACCAAGCACTGACTGGAAGGTGTGCTTGGTTTATATAGGGAGCCAGGATCACATGACCCGCCACCTCCCACCAGTAGGTGGGGCTGCCAGGGGCTATAAAGGGAGGTCAGAGACCCAGCGCCATCTTGGTTTGCTTCATAGAACCTGATCTTACCAGATCTTCAACTCTCCTCTCACCCTCTGTGTAAAACACTGTAACCGCATGGAGGCCGCCATCTTGCCATGACAGTGTGCTGCAGCAGTCCTCAGAGGGGAGGAGAAGGAGCCACCACAGACCCGGAGGGTCTCTGTGACCGGCAAGCACCGAGCCTCTGTTGCGAGAACGCCGCAGGCGCCCAGCCGCAGGTGAGTACGCGGCAGTGCCGTGACATTGAGCATCTGTGGGGCATCTTCAAAACGGAAGGTGGAGGAGCGCAAGATCTCTAACATCCACCAGCTCCGTGATGTCATCATGGAAGAGTAGAAGAGGATTTCAGTGGCAACCTGTGAAGCTCTCGTGAACTCCATGCCCAAGAGGTTCAAGGCAGTGCTGAAAAATAAACGGTGGCTACACAAAATATTGCCCTTTTGGGCCCAATTTGGACATTTTAAATGAGGGGTGTACTCGCCTTTGTTGCCAGCGGTTTAGACATTAATGGCTGTGTGTTTAGTTATTTTGAAAAGATGTAAAAAAATATTTACAAAATTGTGAGGGGTGTACTCACTTTTGTGAGATACTGCAGCAATGCTACCATTATTCATTGACTAAACAGTCTGAAATAAAAACAGTCCATATATGAAGAAGCAAATACACAAAGTAAGTTGCTAGGATGGGGTCCTGATCACCACTATGTCCACTTTGCATGATTAGTTGCAGTAACTACCTCTTAAAGTGTTACTAAACCCACAACAGTAAAATCCATCTGTATATGCAGTAAAGCATGCTTGTTATACTCACTGTGGAACCCGAGGGGTTAATCCTCTACATTGTGTAAAAAGGCTGCTTGATCTTTAATGCAGAGATCCTCTTCTTCCACTGACTCAAGGTCTGGGTAAGACTTTGGAGTCAGGCATGGTCAGTTTGCTTTGTATTGCTAGAGTTTTTATTTATTTTTTCTTGGGAGGGTGCATGTGATTAGCAGAGGGACAATCAGCACTGTCCGTCTGGATCAGAGGCCAGGGATCCTAAGATACTAACTCGGATCAACCACAAAAAGTAGATGAGGCTTACGAATTTCCGTAGGTCTGCCTCATCTAATTCAACCTTTTACAACGACCATCTGGGTCAAGTTTGTGGTGCAGTCCACGTAACAAAAACAACCTTGCAATAAAGAGGAACAGATGTCTGCCAAGAATGCTACGGTTATAAAAGCAATTTTATTGAAAATTCCCGAACAATAAAAGATATTCCAACAACTTACATTTGCCTACACCAAACCAAGATGAAAATAATGACAACGTTGTCAATAATGGGAGGGATGAGCAGCTGCGCATGCTTTACCACATGCATACAGCCATATAATCAAATCACTTCACAGGACCGATGTTTAGATTCCCATAGGTCAAAATTGGCAAACTCACCTGACTTAAGCACAAATTTACATATTTGGCAGTGCCCACAAGTGTGCATCCTAGTCAGCACCTACTCATATGGCACTTAACTCCGGCTACCCTGCATATACTCTGTTTAGCAGCCCTGCCTTTCAGGTGAATATCATTCGGCTTCGATATTAAGCATACCTGACGATTGTTATACATACACTTGGAAACGGCAATCCTGCAGCCCATATGTTCAATCCTCTGCTATTTAAACACAGCCACCCTATCCTCCCACAGATTAAACTATGTTGAGACCTGTTACAGTTGTTACATACAAATGATGGACCTTCATTACAGATTTTATATATAATCAATAGTCCCCTATCGGAATATAAACATCGGTCCTGTGACGTCATTGGATTGTATGGCTGTATGTATATGGTAAAGCATGCGTAGCTGCTAATCCCCCCATTGCTGACAATGTTGTCATTATTTTAATCTTGGTTTAGTGTAGGCAAATGTAAGTTGTTGAAATATCTTTGGTTATTCTGGGATTTTCAAAAAAAATGGATTTTTGTAAGATCTTACCGTAAAATCCTTTTCTCTTAGCTCATTGACAGACGTAGTCCTCTTTGATTCATATCAATTGGGTTATGCTGCCCTCTACAGGAGTAGGACTAGGCAGAAAGAAAACATTCTGGCTCCACCTTCGGGGCAGTCCCAGAGGGTATATCCTCTCTCTCTCTGCTACAGGATGTCAGTTATGTCACAAAGCAGTGTCAGAGAATTTAACCCAACCCAACTCAAAAGTAGAGGGGCGGGTACTACGTCTGTCAATGAGCTAAGAGAAAAGGATTTTACGGTAAGATCTTAAAAAAATCAATTTTTCTCTGTCGCTCATTGACAGACGTAGTCCTCTTTGATTCATATCAATTGGGACGTCCCAAAGCAGTGCCACAAATGAGGGGTCGGATTAACGGAAATCAAAATCCAATCTAGAAGGCCCAACCGGTGCCAACTAGAAGTTTAAAGGCTCATCAGACAAAAGAGATGAGACTCAACTAAAACTCCAACGGAAAAAAACCCTTGAGGTAGACCACCGGTCTCCTCAAATTGCGGCCTGCAAAACCTTGCGGCCAAAAGAGGCATCTGACGATGCCATCACATCAACTTTATAGAACTTTGCAAAGGTATGCACTGACGACCAAGTAGCCGCCTTGCAAACCTGAAGCACTGACGCCTGATGGCGAAAGGCCCATGACGCACTAAGCGCCCGAGTGGAGTGCGCCTTAACAGGGAACGGGGGGCTCCCGACCCTTAATAGAATAAGCCTGTACCACCGTCTGTCTGATCCATTTGGAGATAGTCGCGGCAGATGCAGGCAACCCCTTTTTGGGGCCATCTGGGATCACAAAAAATGAATCCGTCTTACGAAAGAGTCCGTCGTTTTCAAGTATACCCTGATCGCCCGAACCACATCCAAGGAGTGTAAAGCAAACTCCCGATGATGGCTGGGCTTAGGACACAGGGAAGGTAATACAATATCCTCATTCAGATGAAATTCTGAAACCACTTTAGGAAGGAAGGATGGATTCGGACGAAGAACCACCTTATCCCTGTGAACCACCAGATATGGGGAACGACAGGATAATGCGGCCAGTTCTGACACCCTGCGTGCAGAAGTGATGGCCACCAAGAAGGCCACCTTCTGGCATAACGTAAGCAAGGGAATCTCCCTAATATCTTCAAAGGGAGGTTTCTGAAGAACCGACAGTACTAAATTAAGATCCCAGGGCGGTAAAGGCGCGCGCACTGGAGGAGCCAGGTGTCGCACCCCCTGGATGAAATTCCGCACCAAGGAATGAGTAGCTAAAGGCTTCTGAAAGAAGATTGCTAATGCTGAAACCTGACCCTTGATAGTGCTCAAGGCCAGCTTCTGCTCAACTCCCTGTTGCAGAAAAGCCAATATTCGGGTCAACGAATAGGAACGTGGGGGGAACCCAAGGGATTCGCACCACGCGATATAAGACTTCCATGTGCGATGATAAATCTTTCTGGAAGTCGCTTTCCTAGCTTTAATTAGAGTAGGAATAACTGAAGTTGACAACCCCTTGTCCTTCAGTACCTGGGTCTCAATAGCCAGGCCGTTAAAGCCAGCGATTGTAAAGCAGGATGGAAGATTGGTCCCTGAGACAGCAGGTCTTCCCTGAGAGGAAGTCGCCACGGGACGTCCGCTACCAACCTGACCAAGTCGGCGTACCAGGCTCGACGAGGCCAGTCCGGAGCTACCAGGATAACTGGAATTCCCTCCACCTCTATCCTGCGAAGAAGCTTCGGCAGCAACCTGAGAGGAGGGAAGGCATACAGTAGCTGATACTGCCCCCACGGGGCGACCAGCGCGTCTACGGCATCTGCTAGAGGATCGCGGGAGCGAGCTACAAACCTCCGCACCTTCCTGTTGAGCCGAGATGCCAACAGATCCACATCCGGGGTGCCCCAACGAAGGCACAATTGGTGAAAAACGTCTGGTTGAAGGGACCATTCCCCTTGATCCAGAATCTGACGGCTGAGATAATCTGCCTGCCAATTCTCCACCCCCAGAATGAACACCGCGGAGAGAGCTGGAACAAACCGTTCCGCCCAACGAAGAATGCTGGCCACTTCCTTGGCCGCCAGGACACTCTTGGTGCCCCCCTGATGATTGACATAAGCCACAGCTGTGGCATTGTCCGACTGGATCCGAACCGGGCTGCCCTGGAGCTGCTCGGTCCAGTGAATCAAACAAAGTCTGATCGCTCTCAGTTCCAATACATTTATCGGTAACCTGGATTCTTCCAGGGACCAAAGTCCCTGGACAGATAATTGACCGAGAATTCCTCCCCATCCGGATAGACTGGCATCCGTGGTCACAATCGTCCAGTATATTGGCAGAAATGACTTCCCCTGGCTGAGCATCGGAGATCGAAGCCACCAGACCAGAGACTCCCTGGTCCGCTCGCTCAATCGGATCAGATTGTCCAGGGAATTTGGATTCCGATTCCATTTGAGAAGAATCTCTTCTTGAAGGATTCGGGTATGGGACTGGGCAAATGGTACTGCTTCGAAGGAAGCCACCATCAAACCAAGGACCCTCATGCAAGTCCGAAGAAAAGGCCAGTTGTCGGATAGTAACAACTGAATTGTTGACTGAATCTTCCGGAGTTTCCCCGCCGGAAGGAATACTTTTGCCCTGGATGTGTCTAGAATTGGACCCAGATATTCAAGCCTCCTGGTGGGAACCAGAGAAGACTTCTGCAGGTTCACCAGCCACCCGAACTCTTGCAAAGAGATCATGGTGATCTCTAAGTTTTGTAAAAAGGTCTGCGGAGACTCCGCACGGAGCAGAAGATCGTCTAGGTAACCTAGAATCGATATGCCTCGTTTCGCAACAGCGCCAACACTGGGGCCAACACCTTCGTGAAGACCCGGGGAGCCGAGGCGAGACCAAAGGGTAACGCCGCAAACTGATAATGGTTCTCTTCTACGGAAAAACGCAGGAAACGCTGATGTCCTGCGTAAATGGGAATGTGAAGATAGGCATCCTTGATGTCTATGGATGCTAGAAAATCCCCCTGATGCAGGGAGGCTGCTACTGTGCGAATGGATTCCATCTTGAATTTTTGTATCTTGACAAAAAGATTGAGTGCTCTTAAGTCCAGGATTGGACGCACCTTGCCCTCTTTTCTGGGTATTGTGAACAGGTTTGAAAAAAACCCTTGAAAACGCTCTGTCCAAGGAACGTGGACCACCACTCCTTGTTGCAGTAAATCCGTGACCACCCCCCGCAGAGCTTCTAGGCGATCTGGGGATAGTCGGATATATTGGAAGGGAAGAATCGCACCGGTGGGAGAGATTGAAACTCGATCTTGTAACCTGACCTTATGACTTCGCGAACCCACTTGTCCGGGATTCTGGAAAGCCATGGATCTGGAAACCGGCGAAGACGTCCCCCCACCCCAGCCATGGGTGGGGGCGCACCTTCAGGCTTTAGTAGCCTTATCTTCAGGTCTGGAAGAGCCGGACCTTTGTCTGCCCGACCAGCGCCCCTTGAAACCTCCTGAAGGAGTTTTGGAGTTCTTTGCTTTGTCGCCCGTGGGGCGAAAAAACTTCTTTCTGACGAGGTCCTTTACCCTTAGTACTTTGTGGCAAGAAAGTGCTCTTGCCTCCAGTGAGATCCTATGATAATCTCATCTAAGTTGGCCCCAAATAGGCGCTCACCTTGAAAAGGGAGATTAGCCAAAGCTCTCTTGGAACCTTGGTCTGCTGACCAACATTTTAGCCACAGTGTACGCCTGAGGACCACTGCTGAAACTGTAGCTCGCCCCAATAAAGGAGTGGCGTCTAGAGCAGCTTCACAGACAAACTGTAACCCTTGTATCATCTGTTCCAACAGATCTGATACCGCCTGGGGGAAATCTCTCCCCTCTAAGTCCCGGCGTAACCACTTGGTCCATTCTGTCACAGTTTGTGAAACCAGACCAATAGCAATTACTGGTCTGAAAGCTGACCCAATCAGGGAAAAGATGGCGCGAGACACAGCTTCCACCTTACGATCCACTGGATCCTTAAAGGACGGGGCATCCTCCAATGGGATAACCGTAGCTTTGTTTAATCTGGAAATTGGAGAATCCACCACAGATGGTACTGTCTATTTCTTGAGGAGGGATTCCTCGAACGGATAACGCCTGTTAATGCGTTTGGAAATAGTAGGGGCTCGTTTTGGAGGACTCCATTCTTCCTTAATTACATTACCGAAACATTTGGGCAAGGGAAATACCTTCGCCATTTTGGTGCGTTTATTAGTACCAAAAGGGATCTCAGTCTCAGCTACTTCCGACGGTGTAACCTGTAGTCCTAAGGTTTCCCGGACAGATACAATTAGCGCGTTCACCAACGCTTCCTCTCGGGCTATGATAGATGCCGAAACATCCTCCTCACTGTCTGAAGAGACAGTACCCGAGACACAAACCCCAGATGAGGTACCTGCAATGACAGGCTCAGACTCTGAATCTGAAGTCTCAGATGAAATGGGGGTAGGCGGGGGTCGCTTCCTTGCGCCCTGTCCCTGACAGGCTACTTCCACCCGGGATACAAAAGACTCCAAAACCGCTGACAATGCATCAATAGTAAGTGGGGAACTGGAGGGTCCAGCAGCCACCTCGAGCGGATCAGGTGGAGATACATGTGTGGCAGGGTCCATGTTAATCCAGGACACTTTGCCAGTGAAAAATTTGAAAAAATAAAAAATACTTTTTTTTTTTCCTGTAATCCCCCAGCGCAATAGCGCCTCTCAGCGTACCTGCTTTGGACCCCCACAGAGAGAGAGAGAGAGACCCCAAGGGCTCACCACCTGATGCAGAGAAGTTTCTATCAAACTGCTGTCAGCGTTGTCCTATGCAGACTGGGAAGTCCTGTACTAGGTTTCCCGGGTAAAAGGAAGTGGCTCCCCCCCCCTGTGTACGCCTTCCGGCGCTCCCAGCTACTCCTCGAGGTCGGCTGGGCACATCAAACATGGCCGCCCCCATGCAGGAGACACCAGGCTATGAAAAAATGGCGGCCTGCGTGACCTGCGGGCGGCCTATGTAGAAAATGCAGAAGTGCGGTCTACAACAAAATGGCGGCGGACTGCCGATCTAGCGTGGCTCCTCCAGTGCAGCGGCCTGTGAACAGCTCTGAAAAGGCTGATGGCGGCCTGCGGGAGCATGGCGATAGCCCTCAGTCTAAGGTAGGTGCTTGCTATTACCTCCTTTGCCCTGGATGTCTTATATTTTACTATAGTAAATCGAACCAGGTCTCCTTGGATCAAATCTCTGAAGAAACCAAGGCTGCTGGAGTGTTAGCTCCCAAACCAAGCCTGCTGGAGTGTCAGCTCCCAAACCAAGGCTGCTAGAGTGTCAGCTCCCAAACCAAGGCTGCTGGAGTGTCAGCTCCCAAACCCAGCCTGCTGGAGTGTCAGCTCCCAAACCAGATCACACTATCACAGGGAGATATGTGAACATGTCATAGGCTAGAGGGGGAACCTTAATGTCAGAAAAGGATCCGACCATACACAGAGGGGCTCGTATCCCAAAGAAACCCACAGGGGGGAAGGGGGAACATCTACTCATTATACCGGAACTGACAGGCACCCTCTCTTCACAGTACCCTCTCCACCGAGGTGGGGGGCTGTCGACCAATACGGACGCCGTGACTCTGCTGGTTCTTGGCGTCCAAGCGAGACGTTTAACTCGCAGGGTCAGTCCCCGTCCATGGGACCATGTCACGGCCGACCCAGCGCGGAGCTATGGTCTGCACGCGCTCGTAGGCTGAACCGGGGTGACCACTGGATCTCAACATCCAGCCCGTCGCCCGGCTCCAGCATACTTACTTGAATGTGTCGCGGCCGACCCAGCGCGGAGCTATGATCTGCGCGCGCTCGTAGGCCGACTGGGGTGACCACTGGATCTCAACATCCAGCCCGTCGCCCAGATCCGGCGTGATTTGCTTGAAGATCTCACAGGAAAACTGGAGAAAAAGCTACCTAAAAAAAATTTTCTAAAAAATCTTGCCAGGACCAAAGATCCCAGCAAGGAACTTAGGTCCTTACTCCTGACTAGACAGAAAAAAACTGACATCCTGTAGCAGAGAGAGAGAGGATATACCCTCTGGGACTGCCCCTAAGGTGGAGCCAGAACGTTTTCTTTCTGCCTAGTCCTACTCCTGTAGAGGGCAGCATAACCCAATTGATATGAATCAAAGAGGACTACGTCTGTCAATGAGCGACAGAGAAAATTAATTTTAGAACCGTAATGTCCCTTTATGTAGCATTCTTGGTGGACATCTGTTCCTCCTTACTGCAGGGATCCTGATATAACAGCTCAATGCAGTATACAAACTCCTCCTACAAGCTTCACCAGGCACTTATAGCAGTCACAAGGCTACTTTTTACTGCTGATGAGAAAACTGGATTTTTGACTTACCGTAAAATCCTTTTCTATGAAGTTTGACTGACGAAGCTCCATATTCTTCTTAACCATTGGGTTATGCTGCCCCCTACAGGAGGAGGACACTAGGAAGGAAAAAAAAAATGTACCACACATATGGGGCAGTCCCTGAAGGTATACACCCACTTATACTGCTATACGATTCAGTTTTGATGCAAGCAGTATCAGAGGTAAAAAACCCCAGCCCTCTGAAATAGAGGGGCAGATGCTGCGTCTGTCAATGAACTTGAGAGAAAAGGATTTTACGGTAAGTCAAAAATCCAGTTCTCTATAGTTCATTGACAGACGCATTGACAGACGCTCCATATTCTTCGTACCATTGGGGCGTCCCAAAGCAGGATTTGCATGGGGGGGGGGGGGGGGAACCACGCAGAGAAAGAACGTAATTCCCCAAAGGTTAAACTTAACCAACCAGGCAACATGGAGCTCAACCAGGAACAACTGGAACTCACCTAGAAACAACATCCACCCTCAAAGAGAAAAAAATCGGATTTTTGTAAGATCTTACCGTAAAATCCTTTTCTCTTAGCTCATTGACAGATGTAGTCTTCTTGATTCACAAGAACTGGGTTATGTTGTCTCCGCAGGAGTAGGACTAGGCAGAAAGAAAAAACGTTCTGGCTCCACCCTAGGGGCAGTCCCAGAGGGTATATCCTCCCTCTCTCTGCTACAAGGCATCAGTTCTGTCACAAAGCAGCAACAGAGAATTTAACCCAACCCAACTCAATGATAGAGGGGCGGGTACTACGTCTGTCAATGAGCTAAGAGAAAAGGATTTTACGGTAAGATCTTACAAAAATCAGATTTTCTCTGTCGCTCATTGACAGACGTAGTCTTCTTGATTCACAAGAACTGGGACATCCAGAAGCAGTGCCACAAATGAGGGGTGGGATTGACAGAAATCAAAATCCAATCTAGAAGGCCCAACCGGTGCCAAACTAGAAGTTTTAAAGGCTCATTATAAACAAAGAATGAGACTCAAATAAAAATTCCAACGGAAAAAAACCCTCGAGGTAGACCACTGGTCTCCTCAAATGGCGGCCTGCAAAATCTTGAGGCCAAACGAGGCATCAGACGATGCCATTACATCAACTTTATAATGTTTTGTAAAGGTATGCACCGACGACCAGGTAGCCGCCTTGCACACCTGGACCACTGACGCCTGATGGCGAAAGGCCCATGACGCACTAAGTGCCCGAGTGGAGTGCGCCTTAACAGGGAACGGGGGCTCCCGACCCTTAATAGAATAAGCCTGTACCACCGTCTGTCTGATCCATTTGGAAATAGTTGCGGCAGATGCAGGCAACCCCTTTTTGGGTCCATCCGGGATCACAAAAAGTGAATCCGTCTTGCGAAACGAGTCTGTCGTTTTCAAGTATACCCTGATCGCCCGGACCACATCCAAGGAGTGTAAAGCAAACTCCCGAGGATGACTGGGCTTAGGGCACAGGGAAGGTAATACAATTTCTTCATTCAGATGAAATTCTGAAAACACTTTTGGTAGGAAGGATGGATTCGGACGAAGAACCACCTTATCTCTATGAACCACCAGATATGGGGAACGACAAGATAATGCGGCCAGTTCTGACACCCTGCGTGCAGAAGTGATAGCCACCAAGAAGGCCACCTTCTGGGACAACGTAGGTAGAGGAATCTCCCTAATATCTTCAAAGGGAGGTTTCTGAAGAACCGACAATACTAAATTAAGATCCCAGGGTGGTAACGGCGCGCGCACTGGCGGAGCCAGATGTCGCACCCCCTGGATGAAATTCCGCACCAAGGAATGAGTAGCCAAAGGCTTCTGAAAGAAGATAGCTAATGCTGAGACCTGACCCTTGATAGTACTCAAGGCCAGTTTCTGCTCAACCCCTTGTTGCAGAAAAGCTAATATTCGACTAACCGAATAAGACCGTGGACGGAACCCCAGAGGTTCACACCATGCAATGTAGGACTTCCATGTGCGATGATAAATCTTTCTGGAAGTCGCTTTCCTTGCTTTAACTAAAGTAGGAATAACTGAAGCTGACAATCCCTTGTCCTTCAGCACCTGGGTCTCAATAGCCAGGCCGTTAAAGCCAGCGATCGTAAAGCAGGATGGAAGATCGGTCCCTGAGACAGTAGGTCCTCCCTGAGAGGAAGTCTCCACGGGACGTCCGCCACCAGTCTGACCAAGTCGGCGTACCACGCTCGGCGAGGCCAGTCCGGAGCTACCAGGATTACTGGAATTCCTTCCTCCTCTATCCTGCGAAGAAGTCTTGGCAGTAACCCGAGAGGAGGGAAGGCATACATTAGCTGGTATTGCCCCCCACGGGGCGATCAGTGCGTCTGCGGTCTCTGCTAGAGGATCGCGGGAGCGAGCCACGAATCTCTGTACTTTCCTGTTGAATCGTGATGCCAACAGATCCACATCCGGGGTGCCCCAACGTAGGCACAACTGGTGGAAAACTTCTGGATGGAGGGACCATTCCCCCTGATCCAGAGTCTGACGGCTGAGATAATCTGCCTGCCAATTTTCCACCCCCGGAATGAACACCGCAGAGATCGCTGGAAAAAATCGTTCCGCCCAGCGAAGAATGCAAGCCACTTCCTTGGCCGCCCGGACACTCTTGGTGCCCCCCTGGTGATTGACATAAGCCATAGCCGTGGCGTTGTCTGACTGGATCCGAACCGGGCTGCCCTGGAGCTGATCGGTCCAGTAAATCAGACAAAGTCTGATCGCTCTCAGTTCCAATACATTTATCGGCAACCTGGATTCTTCCGGGGACCAAAGTCCCTGGACAGATAACTGACCGAGAATTCCTCCCCATCCGGATAGACTGGCATCCGTGTTCACTATCATCCAATATATTGGCAGAAATGACTTTCCCTGGCTGAGCATCGGAGACCGAAGCCACCAGACCAGAGACTCTCTGGTCTGTTTGCTCAATCGGATCCGATTGTCCAGGGATTCCGGATTCCGATTCCATCTGAGAAGAATCTCTTGCTGAAGAATTCGGGTATGGGACTGGGCAAATGGGACTGCTTTGAAGGAAGCCACCATCAACCCCAGAACCCTCATGCAAGTTCGAAGAGAAGACCAGCTGTTGGATAGTAACTGGACTGCTGATTGAATCTTCCGGAGTTTCCCTACCGGAAGGAAAACTCTTGTCCTGACTGTGTCTAGAATTAGACCCAGATATTCGAGCCTCTGGGTGGGAACCAGAAATGACTTTTGCTGGTTTACCAGCCACCCGAATTCCTGTAAAGAAATTATAGTAATTTCTATGTTTTGTAGCAGGGTCTGAGGAGACTCTGCATGAAGTAGGAGATCGTCTAGGTAACCTAGAATCGATATGCCTCTTTGGCGCAGTAGTGCCAACATTGGGGCCAACACCTTCGTGAAGACCCGAGGAGCCGTGGCGAGACCGAAAGGTAACGCCACAAACTGATAGTGGTTCTCTTCTACGGAAAAGCGTAGAAACCGCTGATGTCCTGCGAAAATGGGAATGTGAAGATAGGCGTCCTTGATGTCTATGGACGCTAGGACATCCCCTGGATGCAGGAAGGCTGCTACTGTGCGAATGGATTCCATCTTGAATTTTCTTATGTTGAGAAAGGAATTGAGTGCCCTTAAGTCCAGAATTGGACGCACTTTGCCCTCCTTCCTGGGTATTGTAAATAGGTTTGAATAAAACCCCTGAAACCGTTCTGTCCAAGGAACGTGGACTACCACTCCTTGTTGTAGTAAATCCGTGACTGCTCTCCGTAGATCTTCTAGACGATCCGGGGATAGTCGGATATTGGAAGGGAAGAATCACGCCGGTGGGAGAGATCGAAACTCGATCTTGTACCCTGACCTTATGACTTTGCAAACCCACTTGTCCGGGATTCTGGAAAGCCATGGATCCGGGAACCGGCGAAGACGTCCCCCCACCCCAGTTATGGGTGGGGGCGCACCTTCAGGCTTTGGACGATTTATCTTCAGGTCTGGAGGGGGCGGGCTTTTGCTTGCCCGACCAACGTCCCCTGAAGCCTCCTGAAGGAGCTTTGGAGGACTTAATTTTTTAACCCGCGGGACGAAAAAACTTTTTGTGAGCAGAGAAAGAAGGCCCTCGTCTTTGACGAGGTCCTTTACCTTTAACATTTTGCGGTAAAAAGGTGCTCTTTCCTCCCGTGAGATCCTTAATGATCTCATCTAAGTTGGCTCCAAATAGACGCTCTCCTAAAAAGGGGATATTAGCCAATGCTTTTTTGGAACCTTGGTCGGCTAACCAACCTTTTAGCCACAGTGTACGCCTGAGAACCACTGCTGAAACTGATGCTCGCGCCAATAAGGGAGTGGCGTCTAACGCCGCATCACACACAAACTGTAACCCCTGTATCATTTGTTCCAACAAATCTGATACCGCCTGAGGGACTTCTTCTAAGTCCCGGCGCAACCACTTGGTCCGTTCAGTTACAGTCTGCGAAACCAGTCCAATAGCAATTATTGGTCTGAAAGCTGATCCAATCAAGGAAAACATGGTGCGAGACATAGCTTCTATCTTGCGATCCACTGGATCCTTAAAAGACGGAGCGTCTTCTAAAGGAATAACCGTGGCTTTATTCAATCTAGCAATTGGTGAATCCACCACAGGTGGTTCTGTCCATTTCTTAATGAGGGTTTCCTCAAACGGATAACGCCTGTTAATGCGTTTAGAAATAGCAGAAGTGCGTTTTGGCAGACTCCATTCTTCTTTGATTGGATTGCCAAAACATTTGGGCAATGGAAAAACCTTCGCTACTTTGATGCGTTTTTTAGTCCCAAAGGGGATTTCAGTTTCAGCTATTTCCGACGGAATACCCTGTAATCTTAAGGTTTCTTGAACAGATACAATGAGTGCGTTTACCAACGCTTCCTCTCGGGCTATGGCTGATGCCGAAACATCCTCCTCACTGTCTGAAGAGACAGTACCCGAGACACCAATCCCAGATGAAGTACCTGCAACTGCAGAAATAGGCTCAGATTCTGAATCCGAAGTTTCAGATAATAAGGGGTTAGGCGGGGGTCGCTTTCTTGCGCCCTGTCCCTGACAAGCCACTTCCACCCGGGACACAAAAGTTTCCATAATAGCTGACAATGATTCAACCGTCAGTGGGGTGCTGGAGGATCCTGCAGACACCTCGAGGGGATCCGGTGGAGATACATGAGTGGCAGGGTCCATGTTAATTCAGGACACCTCTGCCAGAAAAAACAAAAACTTTTTTTTTTTTTTTTTTTATGTGTATCCCCCTAGCGCAATAGCGCCCCTCAGAGTACCTGCTTCTCGATCCCCACAGAGAGAGAGAGGGACCCTCAAGGCTCACCACCCGATGCAGAGAAGTTTCCAACCAACTGCAGGCAGCGTCTCTGTCTTTTACAGACTGGAAAGAGCTGTGTTCGTTTTCCCGGGTAGAAGGACATGGCTCCGCCCCCTGTGTACGCCTTCCGGCGTTCCCAGCTCTCCACGAGGTAGCTGGGCTCATCAAACATGGCCGCCCCCATACAGGAGACAATAGACTTCAAAAACATGGCGGTCGGCGTGACCCGAGGACATTCATGCACCCGGTCTACGGCAAAATGGCGGCGGACTGCCGAAATCGTTTTTCCCAGCACATCCACCTGCATCTCTGCTAAATGGCGGTTTATCGATCTGCAGGAGGTACACTACAATTAAGGTAGGATTATACCTCCTATGTCTGCTGTAATACTACAGTCTGCTGGGTAGAGTGTTAGCTCTCAAACCAAGTCCACTTCCCACCAAACACATGCTGTATTTACAAGGGGGACTTTTAGTGTCAGACAGATACTGACCATGTATGGAGGGGCCCATAATTCATACTGCCTCATAACGAGGAAAAAAGGGAACGTTTACTCACCATACCGAACCGACAGGCACCCTCTCTTCACAATACCCTCTCCACCGGGGTGGGGGGTTGTGGACCACTCCGGACACCTCGACTCTCTGGTTCCTGGCGTCCAAGCGAGACTTTTAACTTGCAAGGTCAGTCCCTCCAATGGGACTCCGTCGCGGCTGACCCAGCGCGGAGCTCTGGTCTGCACGCGCTCGTAGGCAGAAACCGGGGTGACCACTGGATCTCAACATCCAGCCCGTCGCCCGGCCCCGCATACTTACTTGAATGTGTCGCGGCCGACCAAGCGCAATGCAATGGTCTGCGCGCGCTCGTAGGCCGGCTGGGCTGACCACTAGTGTCGCCCAGTCCGGCGTATTTGCTTGAAGATCTCACAGGAAAAAACACTGGAGAAAAAACTACCTAAAAAATATTTTTTCTAAAAAAAAAAAAAATCTTGCCAGGACCAGAGATCCCAGCAAGGAACTTAGGTCCTTACTCCTGACTAGACAGAAAAAAACTGATGCCTTGTAGCAGAGAGAGGGAGGATATACCCTCTGGGACTGCCCCTAGGGTGGAGCCAGAACGTTTTTTCTTTCTGTCTAGTCCTACTCCTGCGGAGACAACATAACCAAGTTCTTGTGAATCAAAAAGACTACGTCTGTCAATGAGCGACAGAGAAAATTGCTCTTTTAAACAGCAGCCTGCAAAATCTTGCAGGCAAAAGAAGCATCCAAGGATAATAACACATCTACTTTGTAGAATTTAGTGAACGTGTGCACAGATGACCAAGTTGCCGCCTTTCAAACTGGTATTACCGACACCTGATGGCGTAAGGCCCAAGAGGCACTCCGAGACCTAGTAGAATGCGCCTTAACAGGGAAAGGTGGAACCTTACCCTTAAGTGAATACGCCTGTACCACAGTCTGCCTGATCCATCTGGATATGGTTGCAGCAGACGCAGCCAATCCCTTCCGAGGTCCTTCCGTGAGAACAAAAGGAGAGTCCGATTTCCTGAAAGACTCAGTAACCGCCAGGCAAAACCCAGTTGCCCGTACCACAGCCAAAGAATGCACGGCAATTTCCTTGGGATGCTTGGGCTTAGAACAGAGTGAAGGCAGCACATTGTCTTCTTACAATGGAAATCAAAAACCTCCTGAGGAAGAAAACGACTGATTAGGTCAAAGTACCACTTAATCTCTGTGAACCACCAGAGAAGGAGAACGCAGGACAGCACCACCAATTCAGACACTCTGCGGTCAGAGGTAATAGCCACCAAAAAGGCTACCTTCTGTGACAGTATAAGCAGTGGAATCTCCCTAAGTTTTCAAAGGGAGGTTTTTGAAGAACAGACAGTACCAAGTTAAGATCCCACGGAGGTAACGGGGACTGTATCGGAGGAGCCACATGACAAACTCCCTGGATAAAAAAGCGAATCAAAGAATGGGTAGCTAAAGGGCATTGAAAAAAACACCGCCGAAGCAGACCCCTTGCCTTTAATAGTACCCAAGGCCAACCGCTGCTCAACCCGTTTGGAGGAAAGCCAATATCCTAGCCACTGAAAAGGAGCGTGGATGCACCTTAATCGATTCACACCATGAGATGTACAATTTTCACCTACGATGATAAATCTTCCTGGGAGGTAGATTTTCTAACCTTCAACAGTGCAGGAATCACTGAATCAGAAAGACCCCTATCCTTCAATACCTGGCTTTCAAGCAGCCACACCATTAAAGCCAGCGACTGTAAAGCAGGATGGAACATCGGCCCTTGAGACAGCAGATCTTCCCTGAGAGGAAGTCTCCAAGGAGCATCGGCGACCAACCTTACTGTATCTGCATACCAAGACCAGCGAGGCCAGTCTGGTGCCACCAGAATAACTGGAATCCCTTCTACCTCGATTCTGGGCAGCAGTCTCAACAGAAGTTGTATTGGAGGAAAGGCGTAAATTAGAGGATATTGACCCCAAGGGGCAACCAGGGCATCTGCAGCGTCTGCCAGAGGATCCCGAGACCTTGACACGAACCTCTGCACGTTCCTGTTGAGAAGAGAGGCCAACAGGTCCACATCCGGGGACCCCCACAGAAGACACAGTTGATGAAACACCTCCGGGTGAAGAGACCATTCTCCCGGATCCAACGTCTGCTGACAGAGTCCGCTTGCCAATTCTCTATCCCCAGGAATGTGTGATAAAGAAATTATGAATGTTTCATAATTATTATATGTGTTATAATCATGTATGCTATTCTAGAACTGCATATTTCAGCAGATTCTGCTAATAATTTAAACAGTGGCTACAGCATTTCCTGCCATATGGTCCTTGTTAAGACCTTATATGAAGTTTTCAGACTTACAAAGACTTACTATATGTCTTACTCTGTCCAGATGTTTAGAAATAGACTGCTGTTCAACCCCCTTCCTTGGGATATATTAAAGGCTGTCAATCATTGTCCAAAGGAAGGAGGAGGGTTTCAATTTTAACTATGTCTGAAACATATATAAGGACAAGCAGACACGTATGCAAACCAGACGGGTTATAGAAGCTCACAGAAAGTATGTTGATATAACCTGACTCCTCGTATACGAGTAATAAATGAATTCTTCTTTGAATCAGCTTGCGGTCTAACGGTAATTTTCCCTTACATCTGGTGCCGAAGTGACTCTGATATCCAACATCCTGTGAAAGGCTAGACACCGGTGACCAATACTGTACACGGGAATTTCCGATACAAGCGGAATTCCTATCTTAAAGTCCTCCGTCTGAATTGGCGTAACCAGAGGCCGGTTAACTGGCTGGCCGTAGTAACAGGTGAAGGGTTTTCCATGAATCAGTAAGAAAGAGACCCAATCTGGTTCAAGGTAAGAACATTTTTATTATATATGCATATATCGATCACACTAAGAATGTTAGTTGTGTAAATGGTTAAAAGGTTTATTTGTTTGTCTATGTATATTATTTGTTTGACTTGTCCTATTCTTGTTGAGAGGAAGTGAGTTGTCACGCACTCCTCGTTCCGAACATCTGTGGCCATCTTGGATGGGCAGATAGGTGACCGATCTGCCTTTTGGTAAGACATACTCAGGGCGTCCTGAGTAGACAGTCGAGCACTGCAGATCAATTTCTCCATCTCCTCTTGTTGTCTATGTATCAGAGTGTGTTCTTGTCAGTCTTACTTTGTTTCTGTGTCTGGTTTGATGCACGGATATGGTCTATAATATAGCCGGGCCCGCAGATAAAGGAAATTTGTAGGACTTTAAGTCCAAAGCAGCCTTGTAAATCTGTAAAGAAGTCCTGTGCAGACAACATAAATATCCCTGAATCAAAATATACAAATAGAAAACTGCATGCCTGCATTTTTAGCAGGTCTCAAGATCGGTGTATTCTACAGCAACGTACAGCTGTACTAAGTCCGTGAGTGCCTGTGAGATAAAAAAGTACTGTGCATAAGTGTTAGGAATACCAATGCTTTTTAGTAGAACATAGAACTGGAAGATTGAAGGAGTACAGTAAGTCTTCCAGAGAATCTGTGGCTGTCTGCGAGGTAACAAAAGTATTGTGTATAATTTGCGTGCACGCTAAAAAGAGGTAATAATTGTGTAAGAATGGGCCAAAGTTGTAAGAAAATAGGTCAGAGATGTGCAAACCAAGAAGAAATGAATGAAGACACTAGATATATGTTTGAATTAGACAGAAAGAATGTGAAGTATCTTGGGAAATGGATGAAATGTTATGATTTTGATGCATCGTTAGATAAAAATTCATGTGTCAAGTTGTGCAGGAGAATTAAAAGTGAAGCCGGTACCAAGCTTAAGATACAAAAGAAATTAGGACTACCTCAGGCCAAAAAATTGCTTGAAGAGTCTAATAGGAGAATAAATTCCCAAAATCATAAAAAGACGATGTTCATAGATAAAGAACAAGATAATAATTCTGTTGTCTTACAAAGCCTTACCAATGTCCTTCAGCAAGCCTTACAAAATCCTGCAGCTCCAGATCCCCCACTTGAGGCAACTGCACCCCTATCAGCCCAACTAGTAGTGCCTCCTCTCCCACCAGCATATCAAATTTACCCTGAGGTTCCAAGGGAGCCTATGCCACCCCTAAGAACAACCTTGTCTGTTAAAAGGACCAGACAGGGTACTCCTTATAGCGCTGCTGTAACAGGTTCGCTTACAGATCAAATCGTAGGTCTCTTAAACCCTACTAGAGAACTCCTATCCCCACAGAAACAACACGGGAAAATAGAGGAATATCCCATGATTCAAGTTCCCAACCCCAGGGCAGGACAGAATGTAGGAACTGATCAACAGCCCGATATTTTACCTGATACCCTCATGGTCTACAGACCATGGACACCTGAAGATGTAAAGAAAGCCACAGAGGGCATCCCACATCCTAAGTTAAATATAAGACAATTTAGGGATGGGGTAAGGGGCATGATTGCCAGTTATCTAAATGGCAGGGAAATAGAACAGGTTGTAAGACAGATACTATACAAAGATATGTTCATGTTGAATAGTCCCATATGTGCCACATCCCAAAATATTGGTAGGGTGGGACTTTTTAGGCACAGATTTGTAATAGACACAAAAATAACGTTTAAATAATGTTTATTAGAAAACTTGAATACAAAAAAGATTAAAGAATTTGGCAAACTGTATAATAAATCACGTAATACAGATGGAGAGTAGCCACATAGCCCAGGGTAATCACCCGATGCGTTTCGGAGTGTCAATAGGTACTCCTTCAGGGGTGCTCTTGGTTAGTGGTCTGTAAGTAATGAGTACAAAACGGAAAATTATTATCTAATGCTAACAATGCACATTCTTAAAAAGCACATTTTAAAGAAATATATGGACAAAAACTTACATAGTCCACTGTAGTGATTAACATAGATAGCCTGCCAGCATGTTAAAAACAACAAGAGATCAGCATGCTTGCGTCAAACATCAGGGAATGCCGTAAGCAGATGATAAAGTGTGTTCTAAAATTCGATAGAATCTTGAATCTATAGTCTCGGTAATGCGTGCTGACCAGCCTAAAAATAGGCTGGGTGGGGGCAGCTGGAACCCAAAGTAATGGCAAACCTGCTGAATAAGAACCATATAATTACTTATTTGTATATCTATAAAGGAGCAGACATGAAAAGTTACATGTCGGTTCCTAGATTTGTAGTAAAAAAGCCAAGCTTAATTTGAATTAAGTAATAAAAGGAAAAGGATTTAAATGCTGTTGGCTTGGCATATCACTGGATATTATAATGCAGCTTTTTGTAGAATAAGAAAGATCTTATCAATGAACCAATGGTGAAAGGATCAGCTGTCAATAAAACTTATTAAAGCATTGTTCATTAAAGATTTGTTGAAGAAATGGAAAGACTTCTTCTAAAGAGACAAAACAGAGAAAAATAGCTGTTCATCAATGGCATAAAAATTGCTGCATAGTGATAGCCATGTATGGTTTAAGCTAGTATGATAAGTAGCCAATAATATATCTGAATTATAATGAGATATAGATTAGGCACAAATCGTTTGTGTGTATCTTACCTCATGAGAGTCAAGCTACAGCTTAGATGACAGCAGCGCAGCGGAGCCCTCACTTCCCTGTGTTTGCGGCAGAAAAGCACAAGAGTCTAATGCCAAAACACAGGGTTTAAGAAGGCCCGCTGATTGCTGGAATAGGAATCAGTTGTGTATACTTATCTGCAATGGGTGCAGCTGGTTGCCTGGTGGGTTCCCCGGACCGTAAGAGCCGATCGCATCTCCGACCGGAAGTGACCCGGCGGAAGTGCGACCGGCCAATGCGCTCCACCGGCACAGAGTTGATTCAGTCAGCGTGGACCGCAGGCTGAATCATATGCGCATGCGCCGGCGATCTCACTAGGAGACCGAGAGGATTTGGCGAATGCGTATAGAGCGGGCGCCACTAGGTGGCGTCCGCTTACCGTGCCGGGTTGTCTCCACTAGCAAAAACAGAGACAGGAAATGTCTCTGTAAGCATCCACAGAGGACTGTAATCGATTGATTAGTTGAAACCCAGCATAGTATGATAGGATAAGGTGTGGCAAATACTTAGGTCATTAGACCCAGAATGTCTATATGAGGCAATTTAAAAAACCAAAGAAACATTGTCTATGCAAACAGTGTATAGGTGCTTGCGGTCTTATATCCTGATGGAATCATAGTAGCAGGCTGATATACTTGTGTACAAAAAATTTTGCATGGTGCCGGAATATAGAATAGACAACAATAACAAAGACAAAATATGTATGGGAAAGGACAGGGATAGCATTAACCCATGCTGGAAAGCATGGGTCCCTCCAAATTTATCGAGACAATCACGTTAGACAATCAAATATATCAGAAATGCAACCGACAAAATATTCTCCACCTATTAATTCTTTAAGACGTGTCATGTAAAAAACAAGAGGGGTTGCTATTTCGCATAATTTCCCAAGAATTTGTTTTAAAAAAAAGACCCTTGTAAATATAAGGGGACTTACATGTGCGGGAGCTGTAAATACTGTAAGTTCATGTACACTTCGAGGAACCCTATACTACCAAATGGACAAATTTTTAGACCCAAACATTTTGCCAACTGCCGCACTCACGGAGTGGTATACTTACTCCTCTGTGAGTGCGGCTGTTTTTATATTGGCAAAACGAAACTGGAATTCACTAAGCGGGCTTACAGACATATCAAATGCATGAAATCATGCGACCCTGGTCTCCCCTTGGGCCAACATACCTGTCAGAATTAATTAATAATAATTAATAATATTTTGCTGTGCCTCCAATATGTCAGAATGTTTATACTGCTCTGAATATACAGTGTCTATTTATGGTTAATAATAAGCAAAGATCTGTGTGAAAGGAGAATCTCAACTTATTCCATAAATCTATATGTAGATTAATTTCTTTTTAAAAGCATATACCAATCTTAGTGAAAACAGTCTACAGTATGGAATGTATAAAAGTTTTATTCACGAGACATGTTATCACGATAAATGATCAAACTTGAGATGACACAAAAAGATAAAACTTTACAAAAATACAAACTTCAAACAATAAATGCAATGTGATTTGTAGCTCAATAATGAAAGTGAAACTGAAACAACGTTAAAGTGAAACGAAAGCAAGATTACCATTTCCCCAGATGTAGTAGAAACCATATTTAAGTATACTATACAATCAGACCACAATTGTCTGCGCAATCACACGGCCGAAAGTGATTCCACTGCAGATGGAGTGAGAATAAGCCATGCAAAACGGAAGACTAAATTCGCAATAATGCGCTAAATCTGATATTAATAAAAATGTTATAAAAACAAAAATCATCTCTTTAGAGAAAAATCTACATATGGTTTATACGGCTGGGATTGTACTCTCGTTACCCTTTAAATATGAAATGAAAAACATTTAAGGAAGTACATAAACAATATTGAATAATAATCAAATAATTAGCAAGGCATATTTACCATATTTAAAATGGCCGCTAGCTTAGAATAGTAGTTACCAGGTTCCTTAAGATGGCTGCATTTCCAAGATGGTGGCCAGTTAGGGAGGAGTTTCGCTTGGCGTCCCTCAAAGGTTCAGATACATGATGTTTTGAAATGGAGTCTGTGTAGAGGAGTCTGTGCATAGCTGTAGTAGTGTGTATGTTGTATGTGTGATGCATATTGGGCAAAATGTGATGTGTCATGTGTCTCTCTCATCTGGGCTTTTATATGGTATAGAACAAAGGACTATTAAAATTACCATAAGTTAAACCCAGAGGGAGTAACATGATCCCCCATTGGTTGGAATATCGTATTCATTAACTGATGATATGTCAGGGTTATTTGGGGAGGTTAATTTCACAATATGAAATGTCATATTTTGTTCTGTATAGAATTAGCAATGACATCCATTTTTGTCAGGTTACTAAAAGGTTAAAATATCCTTTAACAGAAAATTGCCTGTTCAGGAAATTCAACAGGTTTACACCAAACAGGCTGTGTTGACCAAGGTAATAAATAAAAAGTCTGTTGACTTTCTTTAAGATAAAGTTTAAGACACTCTTCCAAGGTAATCTTATCTCTGTTTGGAACCATAAACCTTAGTTAAGTATTTTCTATGCTTAGACCTATGTAAAACTAAAAATTTACAAATATGTTATAATCTTATATGTAACAAAATATTAACACTGAAATATGAAATGTATATATAACTAGCATACATAAATATGTAGGAAAGCGTTATATATTATAATTGTTTCATATTTTGCTAACTTCTAACTTTACTGATTTTGATGACTCATCTCTTTATGTCAAGACAGGCTTCAGTAAACATTTGTAAATTGTAAGATGTAGAAAGCATCATAAAATTTTGTTTGACCTTGCTAGACTTCAGAAGGTCTGGATTGTAAGCTATTGGTCAATATAAAGGTTTGAAGTTTATCTGAAGACAAATAATGCTGCTATATTGCTATATGCCAAAGCTAAGGGCAATGCAATACTGCCATCACTGGTCACTGAATGCTACTACGGTAATTGAAGTCTTAGGTTAGAAAGTCATTTCCAATATATATATATTTTAAATAAGATATATTAAATATTAGAATGGTGTTACCAAGATTAATTCTTTATTCAGATGCCTGGTGGATTAAATGGACATGTCATAGATGAGAGCATGAATACATTTTATGTTGTTTTGTAATAGTCTTAAATGGAGAAATCTTTATTTAATTTTAATATACTGGTTGACCAAGAGGTGTCACCCTATGACATCACCAGTTAATGAATACGATATTCCAACCAATGGGGGATCATGTTACTCCCTCTGGGTTTAACTTATGGTAATTTTAATAGTCCTTTGTTCTATACCATATAAAAGCCCAGATGAGAGAGACACATGACACATCACATTTTGCCCAATATGCATCACACAACATACACACTACTACAGCTATGCACAGACTCATCTACACAGACTCCATTTCAAAACATCATGTATCTGAACCTTTGAGGGACGCCAAGCGAAACTCCTCCCTAATTGGCCACCATCTTGGAAATGCAGCCATCTTAAGGAACCTGGTAACTACTATTCTAAGCTAGGGGCCATTTTAAATATGGTAAATATGCCTTGCTAATTATTTGATTATTATTCAATATTGTTTATGTACTTCCTTAAATGTTTTACATTTCATATTTAAAAGGGTAACGAGAGTACAATCCCAGCCGTATAAACCATATGTAGATTTTTCTCTAAAGAGATGATTTTTGTTTTTATAACATTTTTATTAATATCAGATTTAGCGCATTATTGCGAATTTAGTCTTCCGTTTTGCATGGCTTATTCTCACTCCATCTGCAGTGGAATGACTTTCGGCCGTGTGATTGCGCAGACAATTGGGGTCTGATTGTATAGTATACTTAAATATGGTTTCTACTACATCTGGGGAAATGGTAATCTTGCTTCGTTTTCACTAAGATTGGTATATGCTTTTAAAAAGAAATTAATCAATAAAAAGAACTCGCTACATATAGATTTATGGAATAAGTTGAGATTCTCCTTTCACACAGACCTTTGCTTATTATTAACCATAGATAGACACTGTTATATTCAAAGCAGTATAAACATTCTGACATAATGGAGGCACAGCGAGATATTATTAATATTATTATTAATTCGGACATACCAGTTTGGTCCACGCTGGCAGGTTTCCAAAGATTAAATTCTTAATCTTGGACAGAATCCACCCCAACCCCAGGGGAGGGGATTGGAATAAGACCCTCCTCCAAATGGAGTTGCGGTGGATCTATTTTTTGAAAGCCACAGAACCACCAGGGCTCAAGGACATGATCTCCGGACGTGAAGCCCTCATTCCTTGAGGGCTTCACGTCCGGAGGCATGGAAAAATAATAAAAATTTTTTAAAATAAATTCTTGGGAAATTATGCGAAATAGCAACCCCTCTTGTTGTTTTTTACATGACACGTCTTAAAGAATTAATAGGTGGAGAATATTTTGTCGGTTGCATTTCTGATATATTTGATTGTCTAACGTGATTGTCTCGATAAATTTGGAGGAACCCATGCTTTCCAGCATGGGTTAATGCTATCCCTGTCCTTTCCCATACCTATTTTGTCTATGTTATTGTTGTCTATTCTATATTCCGGCACCATGCAAAATTTTTTGTACACAAGTATGTCAGCCTGCTACTATGATTCCATCAGGATATAAGACCGCAAGCACCTATACACTGTTTGCATAGACAATGTTTCTTTGGTTTTTTTAAATTGCCTCATGTAGACATTCTGGGTCTAACGACCTAAGTATTTGCCACACCTTATCCCATCATACTATGCTGGGTTTCAACTAATCAATCGATTACAGTCCTCTGTGGATGCTTACAGAGAAATTTCCTGTCTCTGTTTTTGCTAGTGGAGACAGCCCAGCACGGTAAGCGGACGCCACCTAGTGGCGCCCGCTCTATACGCATTCGCCAAATCATCTCGGTCTCCTAGTGAGATTGCCGGCGCATGCGCATTTGATTCAGCCTGCGGTCCACGCTGACTGAATCAACTCTGTGCCGGTGGAGCGCATCTTCCGCCGGGTCACTTCCGGTCGGGGATGTGATCGGCTCTTACGGGGGAACCCACCAGGCAACCAGCTGCACCCATTGCAGATAAGTATACACAACTGATTCCTATTCCTGCAATCAGCGGGCCTTCTTAAACCCTGTGTTTGGGCATTAGACTCTTGTGCTTTTCTGCCGCAAACACAGGGAAGTGAGGGCTCCGCTGCGCTGCTGTCATCTAAGCTGTAGCTTGACTCTCATGAGGTAAGATACACAAAAACGATTTGTGCCTAATCTATCTCTCGTTATAATTCAGATATATTATTGGCTACTTATGCTAGCTTAACCACTTAAGCCCCGGAAGATTTTACCCCCATTCCGACCAGGGCTTATTTTGCGATTCGGCACTGCGTGACTTTAACGGACAATTGCGCGGTCGTGCGACGCTGTACCTAAACAAATTTGGCGTCCTTTTTTTCCCACAAACAGAGCTTTCTTTTGGTGGTATTTGATCACCTGTGCGATTTTTTGATCACGCCCTATAAACAAAAAAAAGAGCGTCAATTTTGCAAAAATAGCAATATTTTTCACATTTTTTTATATGAAATTCCCCCAAAAAAAAATGTAAAAATCAAAATTTTTTAACATTTTCGGCCAATTTGTTTTATGCTACCTATGTTTGGTAAAAAAAATTGCAAAAAGCGTATTTTAATTGGTTTGCGCAAAAGTTATGGCGTTTACTAACAAAGGGAAAGATTTTTGTCATTTTTTTTTTTTTTTTTTAACGCGTAATGGCGGCGATCTGCGATTTTTTTTGCGGTACTGCGACATTGGGGCGGACAGATCGGACCCTTGACTGACATTTTTGACACTTTTGTGGTTACCAGTGACATTTCTACAGTAATCAGTGCTATACATATGCACTGTTACTGTAAAAATACACTGGTAGTGAAGGGGTTAACTTTATTTGGGAGGGAGGGGCTGTGTGTGTCCCTAGGGGCGTGCTTTCTACTGTGATTGGCTGTGGCTTGAACTGTAGGGACACTGATCAACGGATCTACATAGTAGATCCGTGTGATCAGTGTCTTTACACCGAGGAGAATGACGGGTGGCTTGTTTACACAAGCTGCCTGCCTTTCTCCCTCTCCCCCGCCGATCGCCGAGTGACCGGCGGACATCGGGTCCGCTGGTTACACGCGCGGGGGGGGGGGGGTCCGTGACCACACGGGAGCGGGGGCGCGCGCTCGCTCCCTAGACCCTCACAAGCTAGTGACGTAGCCCTACGTCACTTTGCCTGTGAGGGGCTGACTGCCGACGTAGGTCGGCGTTAGGCAGTCGGCAAGTGGTTAAACCATACATGGCTATCACTATGCAGCAATTTTTATGCCATTGATGAACAGCTATTTTTCTGTTTTGTCTCTTTAGAAGAAGTCTTTCCATTTCTTCAACAAATCTTTAACTACCTCCCACCCGGGCCATTGTAAATATACGGCCGGGTGGGAGTCTCGTCCTTCTGAATGGACGTTCCGGAACGTCCTTCAGAAGGAGAGAGATCGCGCCGCTGCGGGCACGCGCAGCGGCGCGATCTCGATGTGCCTGTGTCGCTCGGACACACGGCAACAACATTCGGCAGGAGGGCCCTGTGATTGGCCCTCCTGATCACATGACAGCTGTGTCCAATCACAGCTGTCATGTAATGTAAATACAGCCGTTGTAACGGCTTTGATCTCTTCTTTTCCTCACACAGATCCTGTCAGTGAGGAGAAGAAGAGACAATCTGTGCTGCAGCCAGGGGATCAGGGAGTTTGAAGCATTTTTTTTTGCTAATTACACACTGATCACCCTGTTAGTGTCCCCAAAACACAGTGTCCCCAAACACAGTGTCCCAAAACACAGTGTCCCCAAAACACCGATATAAAAAATCATCAGGCGCATATCTGTCCGTGGATCATCCCGCGCACACCGTCACCTGATCTGCTACACCTGTCTGATCTGACACATCTGTCCGTGGATCATCCCACGCACACCGTCACCTGATCTGCTACACCTGTCTGATCTGACACATCTGTCCGTGGATCATCCCGCGCACACCGTCACCTGATCTGCTACACCTGTGTGATCTGACACATCTGTCCGTGGATCATCCCGCGCACATCCTCACCTGATCTGCTACACCTGTCCGTGATCTGACGCACCTGTCCCAGTGAACATCTGCCGCATCTCACTTCAACACCTGTCCCAGAAATCATCTGTCCACATTGCGAAAAAATTTTATAGCGGCGAGGAGGCTGTCCAAATTATTCAGAGTATGTCGGATGAGAGTACCGGGGAACTCTCTCCGTCAGACTCGGATAGCGAGTATGAGCCAGTAGAAAGCAGTGGCTCAGAAATGGAAACGGAGGATGACAGAATCCTTACAAAGAGGATCAGGAGATTTGAGCAGGCGCAGGCTTCCACCAGCAGCGCAACAACTCCGCAGGCATCCACCAACCGCGCAACAACTCCGCAGGCATCCACCAGCCGCGCAACAACTCCGCAGGCATCCACCAGCAGTGCAGCAAGTCCTAGTGCAGTGGCAAGCGCAAACAGGGCATCATCCCTGCATGACAGGCCAGCTGCTGGTAACGGGGCGTCCCACCCACAACGAGGCAGGGCCCATACTAGCCTTCCGGATGTTCTGTTATATCCGACATGGCTGCCCGATACTTCAGCAGAACCTGTAATTCCCCCTTTTACAGCACAGCCAGGCCCTCAAATCCAATCGGATAATGTAACCCCACTTTATTATTTTCATTTGTTTTTCACGGATGATCTGCTGAACTACATCGTGGAGCAGTGTAATCTGTACGCCAGCCAACATATTGCCAGCAATCCGGATTCATCCTATGCCCGCCCCTTTGTTTGGAAACACCTCACCGTGGAAGAATTTAAACTTTTCCTTGGACTGACCCTCAACATGGGTCTGACAAAAAAAAAAATGAACTCCATTCCTTCTGGTCTACCGTACCTTGCCATCATATGCCAGTCTACTCCTCTTTGATGCCCAGACACCGTTATGAAATGATAATGCGATTTTTACATTTCAACGACAATGCCCGGTGCCTCCGCCGAAATCATCCAAATTATGATAAATTATTCAAAATTCGGCCCCTAATCAATTTTCTTTGCTCCAGCTTCAAGCAAATGTTTACCCCTGATAAAAACATTTGTGTGGATGAATCCCTAGTCCACTTCACCGGAAGGCTTGGGATAAAACAATACCTCCCAAGTAAACGTGCCAGATATGGGGTAAAGTTTTACAAAGTATGCGACAGGGCCACGGGCTACATTTTTGATTTCAAAATTTATGAGGGAAAGGACAGTCAGATAAACCCCCCTGGGTGCCCTACCTATATCGGGACAAGTGGCAAAATTGTCTGGCAGCTGATTGAACCACTGCTTGGGAAGGGTTACCACCTATATGTTGACAATTTTTATACAAGTCTCCCACTTTTCCGCCATCTATACCTAAAAAAGACTGTGGCCTGCGGGACAGCACGGTCCAACCGCAAGGGCTTCCCACAGAGATTGATCAGCCAAAGATTAAATCGGGGGGAAAAAGCCAGTATGCGCAATGAAGAGGTGCTAGCTCTGAAGTGGAAAGATAAAAGGGACGTCTACATCCTTTCCACAATACATGAGGACACCCTGGTGGAACTTCAGACAAGACGAGGTCCCATCCAGAAGCCAAAATGCATCCATGAATATAACCTATTCATGGGGGGGGGTGGATATGAGCGACCAGCTGATGCAGCCCTACTTGGCCACCAGGAGATCACTGTTCTGGTATAAAAAAGTCGCCATTTATATAATTCAGCTAGCCCTGTTCAATTCCTAGGTCATTTTTTTCAAGTGTACCCAAGGATCCCTAACCTATTTAAAATTTCAAGAGGACGTTATCATGGCCCTTCTCTATCCCCATGGACACCCCCCCCCCCCCCGAACAAATTCGCTCTGATGCATTAGCCAGACTTCATGAAAGGCACTTCCCGGATATCCTCCCTCCTACCCGCACAGGCCGCAGACACCAAAAAAAGTGTCGTGTATGTTCAAGTAGAGGAATTCGCCGCGACACCAGATACTACTGTCCCCAATGTCCCTCCCAGCCAGGCCTCTGTATTGAAGGGTGCTATCGTGTTTATCACACTTCAGTACACTATTAGTAAAGACATTTTCCCAGTTTCCACTATGCTATTTCTGTGTATGACCCGGACTGTTTATCGACTATGATGTGAAGATATTTTTCCAGTTTCTGCTATTTTTGTGTATGACCCGGACTGTTGAATGACCATTCTTTTTGCCTGCCTCCTGGAACTGATTAATTGCTCTGCCACTGTACTATTCAACACAGGGGTCTCACACAGGTGAGGGGATCCAGAATAGAAATTCCGAGTGGAGAAAACTTTTTTTTCTCCAGGTTTTTGTTTTCTCGGATTAGGGTCTGGATCTCGGAGGCTTCAAAGAGATTTGGGTGGGAGAAGCCTCTACCCCTGTCCTCAGGTCTTACCTGACCAAGGCCCCCAAGCCTTATAGTGCTGCCTGCTGCCACCTGAACTGGCCATGCCTATGCCTGCCACCTGAACTGGCCATGCCTATGCCTGCCACCTGAACTGGCCATGACTATGCCTGC
This sequence comes from Pelophylax lessonae, assembly GCF_965119305.1. Taxonomy (NCBI): domain Eukaryota; kingdom Metazoa; phylum Chordata; class Amphibia; order Anura; family Ranidae; genus Pelophylax; species Pelophylax lessonae. The sequence goes on along the minus strand of NC_138778.1, from coordinate 80,002,680 downwards.
TAACTGAACTACTGCCAGGACCAATACTTTGGAATATCCCTGCCTGCTGCCTGGAAAATTCCTGAACATCTCCATTGGCTGCCTGGACCAATGCTTTTCCTGTGCTGGGACCGTATACGTGCCTGCTAAAACCACAGGTAATCATTTTTTACCCTTTGCTCAGCAGAATGTATTTTGGGTTGTAATTCTTGATCTGTACATGCTATGTGTTAGAAGCCTGACTGTGCTACTTGGATGTTGGGCCTCTGTATGTGGCCAGGCTGTGGAAAAGTGTCACACATGTGGTAGCGCCATACTCAGGACGAGTAGCAGAATGCATTTTGGGGTGTAATTTTTGCTATGTACATGCTTTGTATTAAAAATATCTTAGAAATGGACAACTTTGTGTAAAAAAAAATACGTTTTTATTTTTTCCACATTTTACAAAAACTTGTGGAAAAAAATGACATCTTCAAAATACTCATCATGCCTCGTAGAATATACATTGGGGTGTTTTCTTTCCAAAATGGGGTCATTTTGTGGGTTATTCCATTGTCCTGATGCTCCAGGGCCTTCACAAATGTGATAGGTACTCAGGAAATGAAATGTGCAATTTATGCCTTTAGAACGCCTGACTGTGCAACTTGGATGTTGGACCTCTGTATGTGGCCAGGCTGTGGAAAAGTCTCACACATGTGGTATCGTCATACCCAGGACGAGTAGCAGAATGCATTTTGGGGTGTAATTTTTGCCATGTACATGCTATGTATTAGAAATATCTTATAAATTGACAACTTTGTGTAAAAAAAAAATACGTTTTTATTTTTTCCCACATTTTCTAAAAACTTGTGGAAAAAAATGACATCTTCAAAAGACTTATTATGCCTCATAGAATATACATTGGGGTGTTTTCTTTCCAAAATGGGGTCATTTTGTGGGTAATTCCATTGTTCTGGTGCTCCAGGGCCTTCAAAAATGTGATAGGTTGTTAGGAAATGAAATGTGTAATTTATGGCTTTCGAACGCCTGACCGTGCTACTTGAAAGTTGGGCCTCTGTATGTGGCCAGGCTGTGGAAAAGTCTCACACATGTGGTATCGCCATACTCAGGATGCAATTTTAAAAGGGACTCCAAGCCCCCATTTCTGGTTTCGTGACCAAGCACGTGATAACTCACAGAACTTGTAGGCTCCATGAGTTCATTGAATATGCATGCCACGCTGAGCGTCATTTTCAATTAAAAAAGAAAAATAAGGGCGTGGTTTGACCTTGCCGACGGATGGCTGCCTGAGAGCTGAGCTCCCGCCGCCACGAGGATTCGGCTTAATCTAGCGGAGACACTGCAGCCCGCAACTACCGCCGATCGATGGGGTCTAAGTCCCGCAACTCCTCCGCCACAAGATCTCGCTCCCCGAGGGAATCCGGACCGAGACTGAGCCAAGGCAAGCCCGAGAACCTGCTCACCCAGAAGGCTAACATTGCGGCCGCCTCATATGCACAGGTACTCGCCCAGCCTGCCCATCCACCCCCATCCTCACAATCCTCAATCCCTGCTACTTCGGATGACCTCCTCCCTAAACACACTCCTCTTGTACAAACTCCCCAGCTAAATATGTCAGATCTGCGTGTCATAGCAGCTGACATAAAAGAGACACTGGGAGCAGCCATCTTAGATCTGAAAGCAGAACTGAAAGCTGACATTCTTTCCCTGGCAGGCAGAATGCAAGAAGTTGAGAAGGTCACAGCCACACATGACTTAACCCTTCACTCTGTTACTCACAAACTTGACTATCATACTATACAGATGAGAGACCTCCAGCGTCATCTGGAGGATCTTGATAACAGGGGGAGACGCCATAACCTGCGCATACGGGGTCTCCCAGAATCTGTTGATGCAGACCATCTATCCTCAGTAATTACAGGCATATTTAACAATCTTTTGGATCGCCCCATAATGTCACCTATTGATATGGAACGTATCCACCGGGCCCTGAGGCCCAAAGGCAGAGAGGGTGACCCCCCCAGAGATGTAGTGTGTTGCCTGATTGACTTTAAATTGAAAGAAGACATTCTAAGAAAAGCAAGAGTAAGAAATCAAATAGAATATGAAGGAGTGACCATACACATATACCAAGATCTCTCTAATATCACTTTAAACACCGCAGAGATCTGAGACCCTTCTGGAATTTCTGCGCACAAAAGGTATAATTTACAAATGGAAATTCCCTTTTTGCTTATCGGCGACTACCCTAAGGTCGCACAGCCCTATTAAAGGTCCCAGAAGACCTCCCACTCTTCTGTGCAACGTCAGGCATCCAACAAGTGGCACTTCCTAACTGGTATGCAGAATTCCGGAATTCTCCCCTCACTGCCGATCCACCCGACTCAGACTCCATGGAAGTATTAGAAACCAGAAACAGACACCAAAGATCCCCTTCAACCACTAGGGATTTTGCTGTTTCACATAACCTGCCGTTTGGAATCAGCCCAACTAAACCTCCTCAACAACGGAAAGCCCGCACTGATCATTAACTATGGGAGAGAACTGTCAATGCACACTTTTTTTGTTCGCTGTGCATTTTATTCTTCACTTTTGCACATCCCTGGTTATCATTCGGCTCAAACCTTTCTTTAGCCCCCACTAATTGCATACACATCCCATGCTCGACGATCCTGGTGTGATGCCACAAGTTTTTGATCACTGTGATCCCTCCCCACACACCTGCAAAGCCCTGTATTCGTTACCTCTAACTAGCTAAAGACTGCCTCAGATACTGACTTTTTGTCAACAAAACTACCTTCCTACATATGCCTTAGCAATTACACAGGATTGCATTTACCCCAATAGCGTATAAAGCTCTTTGGATTTCTTCGCTTGAACCAAGGTCCCTTGAACTTTTGAGAAATTGAATTGATTTTTTTTTTCTCCACCCTTGAACTCTCGCTAATTCTAGGTCCTATGCTGAACTTTCCCCCTCCCCACCCTTTTTTTTTTCCCCCTCATTGAGGAGAGGAGAGGGGAGGTGGGGGGTGGGGAGGGGAAAGAGGAGGGGAAAGAGGAGGGTAAAAATTGGGAAGAAAAATGGAAAAAATAAGAAGAAAGGTTGAAATATAAGTCACTGTCTTTTGCGAGATTTGAAAATTAATTTAAACACATTGCCTACTGAACCTACCCTCAAAGATTTTTGAGCACCGCTCAGTACGCCCTTACCAAGGTATCCTATTTCGTGTATAAGATTCAGCTCCTTATTTCTACTTTCTTTAATTTGCACTATTTCTTCTGAAGATGTCTATTTCATGCGTATTAATCTTCTGTGTTAAATACATGCCATAATACCGTCTAAGGCCCTCCCCCACACGGTTTTCGGTGGAGGAGATGGTCTGAGTCTCAGAGGTAACAGTGGCTGACACAGGCCACCAAATTTTTTCTAGTAGAATATCTTATCTCTCTTGTATGACTTTTGACATGTTTACACTACCCTTTTAGACTAACAATGCCAGGTGATGTACAAAATACTGAACTAGGTTTAATGTTGTTCATCTCAGGTTGATTTCTAAGTCTGGTTTTTTCAGTGTTTAAATGTTTAACAACTTTATTACGAGATCTTACAACAACTTGCACAAATTCTCACCGATGCTCTCTTTGAGCTATTAATTGCTCCTTCTGTTAACATCCTCACAACACAACCTTATCCAATGGCCTCCCTTACCTCACCTAGTCCCCGATATGATGAGCTACACCCAAAAAGCCCATCAGGCTGAAACATATTACTCTCCAGACAATAACTATTAACAGATCCATCCCTCGTGGCGGCGGCTCGCGTTCACGTGGTCAACGCGGACACCCTCCGGCCAGGACAACTCCAACCCCACCCAGAGAACTTTCTCTGCAGTTTACTTACTGCCAAATTCTACCAACTCTCTCACTAGCTTAACCCTCGCCTAGGTCTGCTGGACTGACAGGTAGGCAGGTCCTCCTGGTCCCAGACTTCACCCCTTTTCACACAGTATCAGGCCCAATCCTTCTCCCCCTCTGTTCACCTAATACTGAAATCTCTCTGATACCTTTCCCATCCTCTTTAACCTTTATCCTATCCCCTAATCCTCACTCTAAGCAAACTGATGATGACATCTTCCACGTCACCACCTCCTGACGACCCCCCCCCCCCCAGAATACTCTCGCTATATTCCATAAACGTCAAAGGCCTAAATACACCAGAAAAGCGCTCTAAATTTTTTCTTTCCACTCGTTCATCCAAAGCGGATATTATATTTATCCAAGAAACACACTTCAGAGCAGATAATATCCCCAAACTCTATAACAAATACTATCCTACAGCTTACCATGCTCCAAATCTCGAGTCAAAATCGAAAGGTGTATCCATTCTCATTTCTAAACATTGCCCCTTTACACTAACAGATTTGATTACGGACACCCAAGGTAGATTCCTATTTCTTAAAGGTACGCTGTTCGACCTCCCCATAAACCTTGTTAATGTCTACGCCCCCAATACTGATCAAGTAACATTCTTCAAAGATGTCCTAGAACGCCTGACAAACTTTCAATCAGAACTTAGGATTGTGGGCAGTGACTTTAACGTGGCCCTCAACCCCCTCCTGGAAACCTCCTCGGGTTCATCCGCTCTTTCATATAAAGCCTTAAAAGCAATCAAAATGGAACTACATAAACTGACTCTCCACGACGCCTGGCGCACCATGACCCCGAATACCAAAGATTTCACATTCTTCTCCACACCACACAACACTTAACACAACTACTTCTTCATTTCACAAAACTTTGTCCAGTCCCTTACTAAAAAATGGATTTTTGTAAAATCCTTTTCTCTTAGCTCATTGACAGACGTAGTCCTCGGTGATACAGCACCTTCGGGTTATGTTGCCTCCACAGGAGTAGGACTAGACAGGAAATAAAATGCTCTTGCCACACCCTAGGGGCAGTCCCCGAGGGTATATCCTCTCTCTCTCTGCCACAGCAAATCAGTTATGTCACAAAAGCAGTGTTTAGAGAATTTAACCCAACCCAACTCAAAAACAGAGGGGCGGGTACTACGTCTGTCAATGAGCTAAGAGAAAAGGATTTTACGGTAAGATTTTACAAAAATCCATTTTTCTCTATCGCTCATTGACAGACGTAGTCCTCGGTGATACAGCACCTTCGGGAAGTCCCAGAGCAGTATCACAAATGAGGGGTGGGAAAATGGAAATCAAATCCAAATCTAGAAGGCCCAACCGGTGCCAACTAGAAGTTTACAATGCTCATCCTTAATGATGAGACTCAACAAAAAAAATTTTCAACAGAAAAAAACCCTCGAGGTAGACCACCGGTCTCCTCAAATTGCGGCCTGCAGCACTTTGCGGCCAAAAGAGGCATCCGCCGATGCCATCACATCAATTTTATAAAATTTTGTAAAGGTATGTACCGACGACCAGGTGGCCGCCTTACATACCTGGACCACTGACGCCTGATGGCGAAAGGCCCAGGAAGTACTGAGCGCTCGAGTGGAGTGCGCCCTAACAGGGAACGGAGGACTCTGACCCTTAATAGAATAAGCCTGTCCCACCGTCTGTCTAATCCATTTGGCAATAGTCGCGGCAGATGCAGGCAACCCCTTTCTGGGGCCATCCGTGATCACAAAAAGTGAATCCGTCTTACGGAATGATTCCGTAGCTTTCAGGTATACCCTGATTGCCCGAACCACATCCAAGGAATGCAACGCATGTTCCCGATGATGATTGGGCTGAGGACACAAGGAAGGTAGTACAATATCTTCATTCAGATGAAAATCTGAAACCACCTTAGGAAGAAAGGATGGCTTAGGATGAAGTACTACCTTATCCCTATGAATCACTAGGTATGGGGACTGGCATGATAATGCAGCCAGTTCTGACACCCTGCGAGCAGAAGTGATAGCCACCAAGAAGGCCACCTTCTGGGATAAAGTAAGCAAGGGAATCTCCCTGATGTTTTCAAAGGGAGGTTTCTGTAGAACCGACAAAACTAAATTAAGATCCCAGGGCGGTAAGGGCGCGCGGACTGGTGGAGCCAGGTGCCGCACCCCCTGGATGAAATTCCGCACCAAGGACTTGGTAGCTAAAGGTTTCTGAAAGAAGATTGCTAATGCTGAAACTTGACCCTTGATGGTGCTCAAGGCTAGTTTCTGCTCAACCCCTTTTTGCAAAAAGGCCAATATTCGAGTCACCGAATAGGTACGTGGAGGAAATCCTAAAGATTCGCACCACGCAATATAAGTCTTCCATGTGTGATAATAGACCTTGCTGGAAGTCGCTTTCCTTGCTTTAATAAGGGTAGGAATGACTGAAGCTGACAACCCTCTGTCCTTCAGTACTTGGGTCTCAATGGCCAGGCCATTAAAACCAGCGACTGTAAAGCACGATGGTAAATTGGTCCTTGAGACCACAGACACTCCCTGAGACGAAGTTCCCACGGAACGTCTGCGACTAGCCTGTCCAAGTCGGCCAGGCCGGCTTGACGAGGCCAGCCTAGAATTTCTAGGACCACTGGCGCTGACTGGATCTGAACCAGGCGTCCCTAGAGCTATCTGGCCCCGACCATCCGAGAAAGTCTGGTCGATTTCTGTTCCCACACATTTATCAGATACCTGATTCCTATCAGGAAGGGTGATCTTTTCTGGTTGAACCTCAGGGACCGAAGTCACCCGGCTAGAGGCTTCTCGGTCTGTCTGGTCAACCAGATCCGATTCCTGTGGGGAATAGAGACTAATCTTAGGAAAAGGTAAAGGAAAAGATCTATTCAGGGAACGGTGACTACCGCTCCCTGTAGTACTTAAATGTTGGAAGGGAAGAATCGCACCGGTAGTAGTAGTCGATGCTCGATCTAATGTCCTGAATACCGGTGAAAAAGTCCCCCCACCCTCAACCCGGGTGGGGGCGCACCTTCAGGCTGTATAATCCTTTGCTTCGGGTTTGGCTGAGTCGGTCCTCTGTTTGTCCGACCAGCCTTTCTTGAACCCTCCTGGAGGAGTCTTGCCTTTCCCGCTTGTTCCAGCCGGGCGTACGAACCCTTTATGGGCGGTAAAGAAAGGTCCTCGCTTGTTGCGAGGTCCCTTAGCTTTAGCAGCCTGTGGCAAGAAAGTGCTCTTGCCCCCAGTGGCGTCCTTAATAATTTCATCTAGGGTGGCCCCAAATAGGCGATTCCCCTGAAAGGGGAGATTCGTCAAGGTCTTTTTGGAACCTAGGTCAGCTGACCAGCATTTTAACCACAGCACACGTCTGAGGATTACCACTGACATAGATGCATGCCCTAATAGGGGGGTAGCATCCAAGGCTGCGTCACAGACAAACTGTAGCCCTTGTATAATCTGTTCCATCAAATCAGATGTTCCCTGGGGGATATCTTTTCCCCTTAGGTCTTGGCGTACCAATCTCGCCCATTCCGTTAGTGTCTGGGAAACTAGACCAATAACAATTACTGGTCTAAATGCTGACCCTATCAGGGAGAAGATAGTGCGGGACTCCGCTTCCATCTTTCGATCCACCGGATCCTTAAAGGACGAAGTGTCCTCCACTGGGATAATCATGGCTTTATTCAGCCTGGAAATAGGTGGATCCACCACTGGTGGTACCGTCCATTTCTTAATGATGGATTCCTCAAACGGATAGCGTCTAGCAATATGCTTGGAAATAGTAAAGGTACGCTTACAATGCTCCCATTCTCCTTTAATTTTATTACCAAAACACTTGGGTACAGGAAAAACCTTCACCGTTTTAATGGGCTTGTTAGTACCAAAGGGAATCTCTGTTTCAGTTGCCTCTGCCGGTGAAACCTCAAGTCTTAAGGTTTCCCGCACCGCCACAACTAGTGCGTCCACCAATGCTTCTTCCTGAATTATAGCGGGAGAAAGAACGTCCTCCTCACTATCTGAGGGAGCTTTACCTGAGATAACAGCCCTTGCAGAGGGACCTGCAGCTGCAGTGACCATCTCTGAATCTGAGTCAGAGGTGTCAGATAATATAGGGGTAGGCGGGGGTCGCTTTCTTGACCCCCGTCCCTGACAGGCTGCCTCCACCCGAGCCACCAAAGACTCCAAAACTGCTGTAAATGCATCCATACTCTGTGCACCGGCGGGTCCCGTGGCCCCCTCGAGGGAAACAGGTGGGGGTATTTGTGTGGCAGGGTCCATGATTATTCCAGTAATTTCCCGGAAAATACAATTCAAATTTAAATAAAAAAACTTTTTTTTTTTCAGACCCCCAGCGCCACAAAAGCCCCTCAGTGTTACCTGCTAGGGATCCCTATCGATCGAGAGAGAGAGAGAGATAGACCCCCAGGCTCACCACTTGATGCTCAGAGTTCACTGCAACAGGTTACAGCGCTGTGTTCACAAACAGGAAGTCTTTTGGCTGGCTGCCCAGGAAGAAAGGAGGCGGCTCCGCCCCTCTGCACGCCTTCCGGCGCCTCCCCTAGCTCCACGAGGTGTTTGGATCACCTCAAACATGGCCGCCCCCATGCTGGAGACACGAGGCTACGCCAAAATGGCGGCCTCGTGCGATCTAGCAAACAATGGCGGCGGTTAGTACCGAATAGCGGCGTGACTGCAGAGCATCACAACACCTTCTCTACATGGGGATTTAGCCTGGTCGGCGGTACCGGCCCTGGCGGACCGCATGGCCGTTCGGACGGCCTGCTATCGCTGGAGACTTGACTAGGAAGCAGTCTACATGTCCGTGGCTACTGACTGGTAGGATACTTATATTATCACAGTAAGATACCCATACTGCCACTAATTACAATCTTTTTTAACATGTTTACAATTAGATTGTCAGCTCCCAAACCAAGCATCCTGGCTTTTTGCACATAAAATCACACTCAAAGTAGGGGGATCTGTGCCATGTTCTAGGATAGAGGGGAACTCATCCTTACCATACAGAGAGGGGCCCGCGTTCACCACAAGACCCGTCAGGGGAAAAGGGGGAACATGCTACTCACCATACCGGAACCAGGCGGGCACCAACTCCTGACAGTACCCCTCTCCACCGGGGCGGGAGGGCTGTCGACCAATACGGACGCCGTGACTCATGGTCCTTGGCGTTTCAGCGAGACGTTTAACTCGCGGGGTCAGTCCCTCCAGTGGGACTATGTCGCGGCCGACCCAGCGCGGAGCTATGGCCTGCACGCGCTCGTAGGCTGAACTGGGGTGACCACCGGATCTCAACATCCAGCTCGTCGCCCAGTTCAGCTTTCTTGCTTGAAGATCTCACAGGAACACTGCTGTCTAAAAAAATCTTTTTAAGAAAAAAATCCTGCCAGGACCGAAGATCCCAGCAAGGTATCTAGGTCCTTACTCCTGACTAGGCAGAAAAAAAACTGATTTGCTGTGGCAGAGAGAGAGAGGATATACCCTCGGGGACTGCCCCTAGGGTGTGGCCAGAGCATTTTATTTCCTGTCTAGTCCTACTCCTGTGGAGGCAACATAACCCGAAGGTGCTGTATCACCGAGGACTACGTCTGTTAATGAGCGATAGAGAAAATGATATTAACCCGATGATCCTTTCAGATCACCATCCTTTCTCCCTTTCCCTGACTCTCCCTTACAAACGCTCATACTCCAATATCTGGCGTCTTGATAACTCATTACTCTCCAACCAAGAACACATAAGAGCTATCAAAACCAACCTAACACATTACTTCAATGAAAATTCAAACACCGATCTCCTTCCTGCCACCATTTGTGCTGCTCACAAATGCGTCATTAGAGGAGAACTAATATCACTAGCTGCTAAGAGGAAAAAAATCCAACAAGCACACATATTACAACTCACTGAAAGAATTTGCTCCCTTGAAAGTACCCACAAGCAATCCCTAGCCACCCAAACTCTAAATGACCTAATACAAGCTCGTACTGAATTACTAGAAATACTGGGTAAAGTAGTTAAGCGAAAATTCTCCTTGCAGCAAAAGCTATATTATGAGTTCGGTAATAAATCTGGAAAATTACTTGCTAAAGCCATCCAAGCCAAAAAAGCGTTGAGAATTATACATTCAATAGTTGACCCCGCCAGTAACAGATTCTCATCCAACGAGGGTAACGCCAATCAATTTGTTAAATATTATTTGACGCTATATAACCTATACCCTGATAACCAAAAAACAAATACGTCTAGAACAGATAAAATCAAAGCCTTCCTAAACAAATATTCCCCAGGCCCCCTCTCATCTGAAGCAACAGAAAAACTAAACCAACCCCTGTCAGTGGATGAGGCAACCACAGCACTTAATCAAATCAAACCAGGTAAAAGCCCGGGGCCAGATGGTCTGACCGCAACTTATTACAAACTTTTCTCGGATATCTTGACCCCTCATTTTCTTCAAACCTTCAACTCCAACACCTTAGCCACCGAAAAATGTCCTGACCTATTAGAAGCACACATCACTGTTATACCCAAACCTGGAAAAGACACATCACTAGTTACAAATTATAGACCCATCTCCCTCTTGAATTTAGACATCAAATGGTACGCTAAGATCCTTGCAAATCGCCTACTCCCTCTCCTTCCCGACCTGATTTCATTGGATCAAATAGGATTTGTCCCGGGCAGGGAAGCTAGGGACAACACCCTAAAAGCTCTGAATATCCATCACTGGCTCACTAACTCAAACACACAGGGTTTCTTCTTATCCTTGGATGCGGAGAAGGCGTTCAACAGAGTGGCATGGGATTATATGTCCGAAGCCTTGAAAACAATTGGCATCGGAGATCAGATGCTTCAATTCATCATGACACTTTATACCTAACCTCGAGCCCGTGTCAGGGTCAACAACCAACTGTCGAACGCCTTCTCCGTGTCCAACGGTACCAGACAGGGATGCCCCCTTTCCCCTCTTATCTTTATTATCACACTTGAACCCTTTCTACGCCGATTACGCACCCATCCCGACATCAAGGGAGTTACTATTGATGATAAATACAAGGTCGCAGCATATGCGGATGACATCCTCCTCTTTCTTACCGAACCCCTTACCTCAATCCCTAACTTATTGCACGAACTTACCTCTTTCCAATCTATCTCAAATCTAAAGATCCACTACACTAAATCTAACGCATTGAATATTTCCCTTCCCGCAAACACTCTCAACCTTTGCCAATCAAACTTCCCGTTTGTATGGGAACCACACTCAATTACTTACCTGGGTATCCAGATCCCCTCATCCTTACCTGACCTATACTCACTAAACCACGCATGATTAATTTGCTTGATCAAACAAGACTTATCCGATTGGAAAAACTGCCCTTTCTCATGGATTGGGAAAATCGCCATCATTAGGATGAACATCTTACCGCGATTACTATGCCTTTTACAAACCATACCCATCAAACTCCCTCCCTCCTTTTTCCTAACATACAAACAAATAAGTTCAAAATTCATCTGGTCCTCCAAACGCCCGAGGCTAAATTGGCAAAGACTTACCTCCCCTAAATTGCAAGGTGGCGCAGGCCTCCCTGAACTGCTCAAGTACTATTGGTCTTGCCATCTCACGAGACTAGTAGACTGGCATGTCCATGCCCCCTCTAAAGACTGGGTTACCTTAGAAAATTCAATGTCAAAAATTCCCACGCGACAACTTCCCTGGATTGATCCAATTCTTACTCATAAACCACACTCAAAACATCCTCTGATTGCTGCTACCCTTCAAATATTTAGACTCACATGTAAAAAGTTTAACCTAGCCTCCGCACCCGGCCCCTTAACACCTCTCTCAAATAATTCATGTTTTCCCCGTGGTCTCAAACTCCACAACCACCCTATAATTGCCTCAGATTGTCCCAATAGAGCTGAACAGTTATTCCACAATGGCGCCTTCACCTCCTTTGAGAATCTGACAACTAGATTCCCTAAACATGGTATACCCTTTTTCAATTACCTTCAAATTAGACAATTTCTACTATCCCCCAAAAGGTCCTCAGACTGGACAAAACCCCACTCTCATTTCGAAACCTTGTGTACCCAAAACAAACCCCAACGACATCTGATCTCAACTATATACACACTCCTGTCCTCACAATTCTATACCACCCTGGACAAAACTTGTAAACGATGGGAAGAAGACCTATCCATACACCTTTCACATACAGACTTGACGCGTATCTTCTCCCATATACATAAAGGCTCCCTCAATGTTTCAGCACAAGAGAATGGTATGAAAATAGATACAAAATGGTACATGACACCAGACAAACTACACAAGATGAATGCAGATAACTCAAATCTCTGCTGGAGATGTAACGGAGAAAAAGGCACATTGTTACATATCTGGTGGGACTGTTACCTTATTCAACCCTTTTGGAAATGTGTTCATGACCTTATATCTAAAATTAATACTTATACTCCAGATTACTCTCCTTCACAATACCTTTTACACCATACCTCCTCCCACAATCAGCTTACAGAAAATCACTTACACTACACCTCATCAATGCAGCCAAGATGTGCATCCCCTGCCATTGGTTGTCAACAACCCCGCCCTCTACAAAGGAATGGCTCTCCCGTATCAACAAAGTAGCCGAGATGGAAGAATTAATCCACCAAGCCAGAGAATCCCCCGATAAATTCTACCAGACTTGGGCCCCTTGGCTTGAATTCACAAAATCTGATGTATACGGGAATTACATAACCCCGTCCGCTGACATTGCAGGGTCTAACTAAAACCACACTTTTCCCTTCCTTATCATATCGTCTGCTCACTATTTCTCTTTCATTGTCTTGATAAATTGATGATTGAAATTAAATGATGTCTTACCTATACCTGACATGCCTCCCACAACTCCCTCCCTCCATGCCCTTCCTTCACCCCCCCCCTTCCCCTTCTTTCCACCACACCTGATACGTTTACCCACTGACATACACTAGGATCCGGGGGATCCTCCCGTGCCCTGGACACAGCATGATCCCCTATGGGGGTGTCTGGAGTATGGGACGGATTCCTCTGATTCTTACACGTTCCATACAACTCACAATATGCCAGTGCTGGGTCTCTCGCATAAAATTTACCCATACAATCACTCTTACCCATGGCGATATTGTATTTTGCTTTTTTCTTGTCAAGATTTAAGATCTCTTCCACCTCTTCTTTATTAATGACCGTATTATATGTCTAACATTACTCTGCATTGTACTATATGGTCATTGTAAACATATTGTTATTCACTTGTTTGTGTTCACCAAGAAATTTAATAAAATGTTTTTGAAAAAAAAAGAAAAATAATAGGAAAAGTTTTTTTTTGTAGAAGATTCTGTTGCATATATGTCATTGAAAAAGGTACAGGGAAGGTAAGAAGGCCTCAACGGAGACCTCGTATCAAGGATTACGAGGGTAGGAAGGAAAGAGGGGAATGTTTTTTGTGTAGTAAAAAGGGCCACATGGCAAGAGAGTAAGTCAAGGAGAGATGAAGAGAGAGAGGAGAATGACTAATGGGAAAGGAGAAGAATGAAATAGAATGGGTTAAGAATGAAATAGATTCAGGAGAACTTGACATGTTGGACATATGCAATGTGGAAATGTATTTACAAAATGAGATAAAACCAGAAATAACACTCACTGTACAAGGGAAACAAATTAACTTTTTGTGTGACAGGGGGGCATGTAAAACTTTGATTAACCCTCAGGATTTACCTGAAGGAATCGAAAGAAAAAGGAACAATTTTTGTAAAATCAGCGAGTGGTGTAATATGTGAAGAAGATGTGTCTGAAAAAGTTCTTGTAGAGGACCCACAAACAAAAAGAAAAACAGAGTGTAAAATTGTAAAATCTGAAGTGTCCAATTAACCTATTAGGCAGGGACTTGCTACATGCACTAGACATTTCAGTTATACCAGCAGAGAGGGGCTTGAGAGCCCACCGAGCCTGCGGAACATATGTGATGAAGGCTGACAGTGAAAATTATTACTGGTACAGCTTGGACTTAAGTTCCACAGGTCCAGGAAGCATGCAGTAACCCCTTCTCAAAATAGCAGAAGAAAAGTTTAAAGGGCAAAGCTATGAGGTTCAACATAATTTACACTGCACTATGTATTTTAAACATTCCATAGGAACTGATGTTGATTATGAAAGAAAATTGGGTAAATTTTCAGGGGTCAGAATTACGTTGAAAACTTTATACTGGGATCAGGAGGGAAACAGCGTGGCCATTTGTCTGCTTCCTGATGAGATATTCAAGTTACATAGGGGAAGAATTGTACCCCATGTATCAATTACTCGGAATGTCTCGTTAGATTGGTATGAATTAGGGGAACTTTTGACCGACTGGGTACATATGACACCTGAACAACAGAAAATAAAGGGAATCCAGTCTTTCAACCTTAATTGGGTCACACAATGTACTCCAGGAGTGCACCTTTCAGGAGGGTACTACGACAAGGAATGACTATTCCTCTTGACCCAAGAGGAAGAGGATGCATTGAAAGACATCCCCGACTATCTTTGGTCAAAAGGAAAGAGTGATGTTGGACTGATCAAAAACGGCAAGTGAAGTACAAATCACCCCTAAAAGTACTATGAGACCCTATAAAAAACAATACCCCTTAAGGAAAGATGCAGAAGCTGGGGTGGATCCTGTAATTAAAGAATTGTTGGATAGAGGTATAATCATAGAATGTCCAGATTCGCCCTGTAATACACCATTGTTCCCTGTTAAGAAACCGCAGGGAGGGTGGAGGCTCGTTCAGGACCTCCAGGCAGTAAATAAGGCTGTGGTGCCACGGGCCCCAGTTGTGCCTGACCCCCATGTCCTCCTGAACGATCTTCAGCCTGAAAACAGAGTATTCTCTGTTATTGATATAAGTAACGCGTTCTTTTCAATATCTTTGCATAAAGATAGTCAGTTCTGGTTTGCATTTACTTATAAGCAAAAAAAGTATACACATACGCGATTACCGCAAGGGTATGGTGAAAGTCCTACAATTTTCTCACAAGAAATGTCCAACAACTTGTCCAGGTTTACACCTCCCTGTGAAAGCCAAATACTTCTGTACGTAGATGACATATTGGTGGCATCTCCTACAGAATTAAGCTGCCAAAAGAGATACGCTGGCCCTGTTGTCCTTTCTTACTGAGCAGGGACACAAGGTCAGTAAAGATAAGTTGCAGCTTTGGAAGACAGGTGAAGTACTTAGGATATACTATATCACAGGAAGGTAGGCATCTGGATGACGGCCGTAAGACGGCTATACTTCAGGTTCCTAGACCACGCACTAAGAAGGAAATGATGCCTTTTCTTGGAATGGCTAATTTTTGCAGGTCTTGGATAGCAAACTATGCAACAGAAATAGCTCCCTTAGCTGAACTGATTCATAGCACTCCAATGTCAGCTAGAGACAAAATACAATGGACTTCAGAGGCAGAGGAAGCCTTTACTAAGATTAAACAATTGATTGTGGGGTCAGCGGTTCTTGGATTTCCCAACTACAAAAAGACTTTCTATCAAACAGTAGATTGTAAGGATGGGTAGATGACCTCTGTCCTCACTCAGGTATATGGTGATAAGCACAAACCAATTGCATTTTACTCTACCAGGTTGGATCCAGTGCACATAGTTTACCCCACTGTGTCCAAGCTGTTGTAGCAGCCTCAATGGCCATTAAGTCTTCAGCCACGATAGTTCTCTTTCACCCCCTCGTCTTGAGGGTTCCACATGCAATTTCAGGATTTTTGCTGCAGGACAAAATTTCCTACTTGTCTCCAGCAAGGCATCTGTCATGCATGACCACTCTTTTAGTTCAACCCCATATTACCATTGAAAGATGTACTACACTGAACCCTTCCACACTTATGCCTACACCTGTTGAAGGAGAACCACACAATTGTATAGCCCAAATTGATGAAAGAATACTTCCAAGAAAAGATCTCACAAATGTACCACTTGATAATGCTGATATTACGTATTTTGTTGATGGATCCAGCAAAAAGAATGATATAGGTACAAACCAAACGGGCTATGCCATGGTAACACATAACCAGATTGTTGAAACAGGTAAATTACCCAATTCATATTCAGCTCAACAAGCAGAGATCATAGCGTTAACCAGGGCATGTGACCTGGGTAAAGGGAAAAAGGTGAATATATATACAGATAGTCCGTATGCGTTCTCCACTATACATGTATTCGCACAGCAATGGAAAAATAGGGGCATGGTCACATCAACAGGCAAACCTATCCAACATAGGGACCTCATCTTAGCCTTATTAGACAGTGTACAGCAGCCAGCTCAAGTAGCTATATGTAAGTGTGCAGCCCATAAGAAAGGGACAGATCCTATCACACAAGGGAATGCCTTAGCAGACAAGGCAGCGAAAGAGGCAGCTGGAGGTAAACAGGAAACACACTCCTATCTTGCTAAACCAGTAGAAATACAGAAAACAATAGAGGAGACCTGGCTGACAGAAATGCAGAGAACAGCACCTGAAAGCGAAAAACAAAAATGGTTATCAAAAGGAGCGACACAGGCGAAAGGTATCTACACAAGCATGGAAGGCAAACCTATCTTGCCTTCCTCCTTGTTTAGATATGCAGCCTTATTGAGTCATGGGCAAAGCCATGTCTCAAAAGGGGGGATGGTACAGATGGTTAACAAAGTGTTCACAACGTATGGTTTCGCTAATTACTCAAAAAGTTTTTGTTTGACATGTTCAACGTCCAATAGGTATCATGTGCAGGGGGCACTTCGACCTCTACGAGGTCGGTTCCCTAAGCCTCCTTACCCCTTTCACACGATATGTATGGATTTTATTGAACTGAACAAATGCGAAAATAAGAAATTTTGCCTAATAGTTGATTTACACACAAAATGGGTGGAAAGCTTTCCCCTGACACACCCTGATGGGCAGTCAGTGGCCAAGGTAATCATAAAGGAAATAGTTCCCAGGTTTGGGATCCCTTCCATCATTTACAGTGATAATGGTTCTCATTTTGTGAATCAGACAATACAGCAAATCGGCAAATGGTACAGTATTGACTTAAAAAACCATTGTGTCTATCACCCACAGTCTGCAGGTACCGTAGAAAGACATAATGGTATTTTGAAGGGTAAATTGAGAAAATTAATGGAAGAGACTGGTAAAAACTGGATACAGTGTCTGCCAATAGCCTTGCTAAGCATGAGAGTAACTCCCACAGCGAGGGGGTTGACACCTTATGAGATATTGTACGGGAGAGCATACTATATCCCACAACTTAGGCCATTTGTTAGGGAAGATGAGGAAATTGATTGTGAACTAGCAAACTATATGAGAAAACTGTTAACATCTAAGGAAATATTGTCTCCAAACTCTCTTACAGGTCAAGAAACTCCGGCAGAGCAGGGGATTGGGTGTGGATCAAAATAATCAAGAGAAAACAGTGGTCAGATCCAAGGTGGGAAGGGCCTTATCAGGTACTATTGTCTACATCCACCGCTGTAAAAGTAGCAGAAAGAGTACCTTGGATACATCTATCACATTGCAAGAAAGCAAAGTATCTAGGGTCAGAAGAGGGAGCGCCCACAGAGCCTTGATTCTAAGTCCGGCTACAAAGGGGGGTGACTCCAATAGGGACCACTCGTCTCAAACCCGGTGAAGAAAATGGAACAAGATAGGCTCATAGGGGCAATAAAACAGCTTAGGGAAAGACAGCTGTTGGAACCTGGGTATTTTACTAAGACATGGATAGGTAGGATCTTATTAGGTGGAATGGTAGTCGGAGGGATTATAGCACTGATATTGATACTCTTGGACATCAACTCCCCTCAGTGGGTCAACAGGGTAAAGTCAAGAATGACAAAAAGAGAGATAAGAAGAGGGGACAAAGATGGAGTATATACTATGACGGTCAATGAGGGGGTTACCACAATGATGCGAATGGATATCTGTAGCATTAACTACTGCCCCAGTAATTGGAATTTAAGGTATAATAGTAAAAAATATGATAGATATCTGTGCGGAGACCCCATCTGTTCATCCTGGAGTAATGTATGGTGGACAACAGATAAGTTAGGATATTATAACAAAGGTGTTGTAGTCCCTGAGAGTAAAAAGGATTCGGTATCCAGACTGTCAATAAGTCAATTTATTTACCCGGGCTATAACCATAACCTTTTGACTGTAACCTTAAAAAATCCTAAAAGCACTGACTCTGGAGATTATGGTTTAGGAATAGCTGTCCCATGGAACTACGGATCAGACATTTTGATGAGAATAAGAATCCAAGTCACACCTAATACTCCTCCAACACCACTCCCAGTAAACCCCGACTTAAATCTTCCTGATACTAAATCTGAATACCTATTTAAAACAGATTTTACCTACAAAGAACAACTAAGTATTGAAACAGGATATGGAGATAAGAATGAATAGATAGAATGGGTTAGATGGACCACTAAAAGTAAGGAGCAGGGAAATTGTATTTCATGTGCCAACTCACGACCCTACTTAGCAACAGTCCCCTTTCTGGCTGACGAAACAGATTTGACGTGCATAATAATGATGTTTAAAGAGAATGTAACAGATGACCAGTGCAAAAATGAGCAGGAGTTATACCCGGCAACTAAAATGTGGAGTGTTCGCACAGTTTAACTCTAGATCTATACTTAATACTTCCTTGATAGAAGCAAACTTTAAGGTGTTTTTGCGTTGGTACATGGTTCCGGTCAGGTTGGCGGCGGCGGTGAGCACTGCATCCCCCAATTGTTTTCGGGGATGTGGCCAGGCGGGCACGGTGCTCCACACGTGGTGGACTTGCCCGAAAGTCCGCCGATTTTGGATCCGAGTCTACAATTTTGTTTACTCCTTGACTCAAGTCAATTTAGAGAAAGACCCCCATAATGCTCTTCTGGGTAAACCAGTGGAGGGAGCAACTAAGCCCGCTAAGCGCCTCATTGCCTTTGTGTTCACAGCCGCTAAAATAGCCATAGCCCGCTCATGGCGAACCCCAGTGGTGCCATTTGAGCTCTTGAAAGCCAAACTGACCTGGATCATGTTAAATGAACGGATGGTGGCAATATTGAATGATAGGATGCGCATGTTTGACAAGATTTGGGACCCCTGGATAAGGTACCTGGTGGGCCCCTCATAGGGGTGCTTGGGTGCCTTGGTAGCCTTGGATGAGTTGTTGCGGGGGGAATTTCCCCCGGTGGGGGGGGCGGGGCCTGGATGTCGACCCTTGACTTTCTATTTTCCCCATAGCCGCCGATGTCTCTTTCTTTCTTCTCTTTCACTCTTCCATTCCTGCTGCTCTCCTCTGCGGTTTCCTCCTTTTCCCCCAGTCTGGTCCCTTTCCCTCTATCTATCTTTTCTTTTTTCTCTTAATTTCTGGTATTTTTTTTTTTTTGACAGTGCACGGACGACAGGCTGTGCCCCCCACTAGTGGAGGATTTGATACAGGGGTCGGGATTGGGGTTCGTCCCCTCTGGAAGGGCGCAGTGAGTTCCCGTAGGGGCGCCATTCGAGGGTCGGGCCCGGACCGTCGGTCCTGTAGGATGTAATAGCGGGGGCGCTGTCTGTCTGTCTATGTGTCGATGTGCTTTCACACTGTTGGTTGGATGCCTAACTTAAGTTTACGTTTTAGGTTGCAGTCTTATTGACTGCCCATTTTGCTTCTGTGTGTTTTTTTTTCTTTTTTTGCATTGGCACCAATGTATGTCTTGTTTTCTGAGATATTTACTGTATACGTAAGAAATAATTGAGCCACGTTGGCTCCTAGTGCACTGTTAACACTTTTCTTTACCAAAAAACGTCAATAAAAACATTGAAACATAAAATGTGGAGTGTGCCCCCATTAGAGTAGTTCCGGGAAATTTTACTTGTTTCATCGGTACTGATGAGACAGGATAACAAGTAGGGGAGCTACCCTCGTCTTACTGCCCCCAGAACGTACCTATCACAAATTCACATTACCAACAGACACATCAGGAGAAGCAATTAGCTGATGTATGGTGGTTATGCGGGGATATAAAGCTTAGGCCTAAACTCCCTCCCAGGTGGAAAGGGAGCTGTGCTTTAACACACTTGCTTCTTCCCTTCTATATGATACCTGTAGGCGCTGAAGTAAAAATAACTCGGTTGGAGAAGCACCACTTTCGCATGAAAAGAGAAACACCTCGAGGATCGTTTGACAACCGAGTCTATGTTGATTCCATCGGAGTGCCACGAGGAGTCCCTGATGAGTTCAAAGCACAGAACCAAGTATTAGCCGGACTCACCTTCATCTTCCTATGGGTACAGCCCAACAAGAATGTTAACCTGATCAATTACATCTACTATAACCAAAGGTTTGTGAACTATACCCTAGACGCTCTTAAAGGACTAGCCAGCCAACTGGATGCAACTTCGTTGGTAGCCTGGCAGAATCGTATTGCTCTCGATATGCTGCTGGCAGAAAAAGGAGGTGTGTGTAAGATGTGTGGAACTTTTGTTGCACCTTCATTCCTAACAATACAGCTCCTGATGGTAGCATAATGAGGGCTCTGCAAGGATTGCAGATGCTATCTGAGGAACTAGCAGAAAATTCTGGGGTGGAAAACATGACTCTTTGAGACTTGGTTCGGTAGGTGGGGTGAACTGGTGAAAAATGCATTGATTTCAATAATAATGGCCGCCACAGTGCTAACTGTGTGTGGTTGCTGTTGCATTCCCTGTGTTCGAGGACTCCTCTTTGACAAAGACTATGTACTTACAAGGGAACTCAAACGAACTATACTCTGGATTTGGTTCAGAGTCTGATGATGACGAATTCAAGGATGGATCTTGGTAAAATCTGGGAAGCCAGGATGCTGATGAGCGGGTCATAAATGAGTATAATTAGGGGGGGAGATGATAAAGAAATTATGAATGTTTCATAATTATTATACAGTGGGTACGAAAAGTATTCAGACCCCCTTACATTTTTCACTCTTTGTCATATTGCAGCCATTTGCTAAAATCATTTAAGTTCATTCTTCTTCCTCATGAATGTACACATAGCACCCCATACTGACAGAAAAACACAGAATTGTTGACATTGTTGCAGATTTATTAAAAAAGAAAAACTGAAATATCACATGGTCCTAAGTATTCAGACCCTTTGCTCAGTATTTAGTAGAAGCCCCCTTTTGATTTAATACAGCCAGGAGTCTTTTTGGGAAAGATGCAACAAGTCTTTCACACCTGGATTTGGGGATCCTCTGCCATTCCTCCTTGCAGATTCTCTCCAGTTCTGTCAGGTTGGATGGTAAACGTTGGTGGACAGCCATTTTTAGGTCTCTCCAGAGATGCTCAATTGGGTTTAAGTCAGGGCTCTGGCTGGGCCATTCAAGAACAGTCACGGAGTTGTTGTGAAGCCACTCCTTCGTTATTTTAGCTGTGTGCTTAGGGTCATTGTCTTGTTGGAAGGTAAACCTTCGGCCCAGTCTGAGGTCCAGAGCACTCTGGAGAAGGTTTTTGTCCAGGATATCCCTGTACTTGGCCGCATTCATCTTTCCCTCGATTGCAACCAGTCGTCCTGTCCCTGCAGCTGAAAAACACCCCCACAGCATGATGCTGCCACCACCATGCTTCACTGTTGGGACTGTATTGGACAGGTGATGAGCAGTGCCTGGTTTTCTCCACACATACCGCTTAGAATTAAGGCCAAAAAGTTCTATTTTGGTCTCATCAGACCAGAGAATCTTATTTCTCACCATCTTTGAGTCCTTCAGGTGTTTTTTAGCAAACTCCATGCAGGCTTTCATGTGTCTTACACTGAGGAGAGGCTTCCGTCGGGCCACTCTGCCATAAAGCCCCGACTGATGGAGGGCTTCAATGATGGTTGACTTTCTACAACTTTCTCCCATCTCCTGACTGCATCTCTGGAGCTCAGCCACAGTGATCTTTGGGTTCTTCTTTACCTCTCTCACCAAGGCTCTTCTCCCCCGATAGCTCAGTTTGGCCGGACGGCCAGCTCTAGGAAGGGTTCTGGTCGTTTCAAACGTCTTCCATTTGAGGATTATGGAGGCCACTGTGCTCTTAGGAACCTTAAGTGCAGCAGAAATCTTTTTGTAACCTTGGCCAGATCTGTGCCTTGCCACAATTCTGTCTCTGAGCTCTTCAGGCAGTTCCTTTGAACTCATGATTCTCATTTGCTCCGACATGCATTGTGATCTGGAAGGTCTTATATAGACAGGTGTGTGGCTTTCCTAATCAAGTCCAATCAGTATAATCAAACACAGCTGGACTCAAATGAAGGTGTAGAACCATCTCAAGGATGATCAGAGGAAATGGAAAGCACCTGAGTTAAATATATGAGTGTCAAAGCAAAGGGTCTGAATACTTAGGACCATGTGATATTTCAGTTTTTCTTTTTTAATAAATCTGCAACGATGTCAACAATTCTGTGTTTTTCTGTCAGTATGGGGTGCTATGTGTACATTCATGAGGAAGAAGAATGAACTTAAATGATTTTAGCAAATGGCTGCAATATAACAAAGAGTGAAAAATGTAAGGGGGTCTGAATACTTTTCGTACCCACTGTATGTGTTATATGTGTTATAATTAGGGATGCACCGAAATTTCGGCCGATAATGGGTTAACAGTGCCGAAATTAATATGGCCGCCGTGAGGAAGGAGGAGGGCGCAGCGCAGGGCAGGTTTTAAAAGTCCCGCCTCTGGCCAGCCGCCCGCCTCTCAATGACGTCCCTACTACTATGATCTCTGCATTAATGAAGGGACATACCAGGCAGGCCGCTTATAGATAGAACTATGTGATCCCTCCTGTCAGCTCAGCGGGACTGTGAATGAGATCTGATCTGACACCGGGCGGGGGGAGCGGCCGCTAATAACTATAACTATGTGAGAGCTTCACTTCCTTGTCAGAGGAGATACATGCCCCTGACATGTTCAGTCTGCCCTGGAGCTAGTTCTCCTGATTGAGCGGGGACGGATGTCAGGCTGTGTTCTTCTACTCACTGTGAGTCCCGACTTCTCTGCCTTCCACAGTGTCTTCTTAACCTGCGATACTTCCCTACACCATCGCATGTTCCGGCGATGTGACTATCGCTCACATCGCGATGTTGATGTGAAAACCGAATATCGTTCAGCCCTAGTTTGGTCAGAGACATTTACACCAGTGGCCTGCTGGAAGTCATTTTGTGGGGCTCTTGCAGTGCTCCTCCTGTTCCTCCTTGCACAAAAGGAGCAGATACCGGTCCTGCTGATGGGTTAAGGACCTTCTACCGCCCTGCCCAGCTCTCCTAGAGTAAAGGCCTATCTCCTGAAATCTCCTCCATGCTCTTGAGACTGTCCTGGGAGACACAGCAAATCTTTTGGCAATGGCATTTATTGATGTGCCATCCTGGAGGAGTTGGAATGCCTGTGCAACCTCTATAGGTTCCAGGTCTTGCCTCAAGCTAGAAGTAGTGACACTGACCCTAGCCAAATGCAAAACTATTGAAAAACGGTCAGAAAAGGTGAGTGGGGAAAAAAATGTCAGTGGCCTCCACCTGTAAAACTGTTCTGTTTCGGAGGATGTCTCATCATTGCCCATCTAGTCTAAGCAGCTGAATCTGATTAACAAAACCCTCTGCTACTGAATTGACCAGATCAATACCCCAGGAGCTTGTTTGACGTGATGCTATATTTGGTTTAAAAAAAGTGTTCCTTTAATTTTTTGAGCAGCATATATTAAGTTATAGGGACAATGTTGATAGCCCCCTAAATAATTGAAAATTTAGGGATTCCAATGGTACATATATATATATATATATATATATATATATACACACACACACACACACACACACACACACAGTATATTTATTTTATTTTTTTACATCAATATATTTTTACATTCATTATTTATATTTTTGACACAGCTAAATGTATGTGGCACATAGCACTATAAAATAGTTTATCAAAATTTATCAGCCTTGTGGCACAATAATTATTATTATTATTTTTTTATTATTACAAACTTTTATTGAAATAAAAATCATTTGTAATACAAAGATCGCATAGCATGATAAAAAATTGACAAGGCTTGAAAAATAGAGCAATATTTCACATAGTAAAAACAATGTATTGTTAAAAAAAAAAAAAACTTTTGACTTACATATGCATATCAAATGTACAATATAAAGAAACAATAGGAGAAAAAAAAAAAAGGAGGAACAGAACAAAACTAGGGTGTAATATGGTAATGTATTGGCATGTATTCTATGCATTTGGTGAATTTTTGTAAAAAAAAACATGGATTCCATTTAAGATCAAAATGTTTTTTTAGTATTATTCATTGCGTGAAAGATATTTTCCATGAGTATAATTTGTTTGATTCTTGATATAATCTGTGAGAATGGTACAGAATCTCTCTTCCAATGGAAAGCTATAGTCCCAAGTGTAGCAACACATATAGTGTGGATCAATTGCATAAGGGGAGCTTGTATTTCTGGTATGTTATAAAATAAAAGGCAATTGAGATGAGAAAGTGTAATGTCTTTACAAGCTACCGTATTTATCTGCGTATAACACGCGCCGGCGTATAACACGCACCTAAATTTTAGGGCAGAAATTTCAGGAAAAAAGCTGAAATTTAAAATAACGGAATTTTTGTAAAATCTTACCGTAAGTGGCCGCCCACTCACAAGTCTTCACCAATGGGTATTGACCTTTGCTCCGCAGGAGTAGCTAGGCACAAGATTTGTTAATAACAAAAGCTTTTAGCATACACACACCCCTAGGGGCTGTCCCCTTAATCAATACCTCCCTGCACCAGCATTCCCAACTCAGTTTTGGTAGCATAGCAGTAGAGTACACAAAAACCCCAAAAGAGGGGCGGGGGCGGCGACTGTCGGAGGACTCAGAGAAAGGAATTTTACGGTAAGATTTTACAAAAATTCCGTTTTCTCTTACGTCCTCCGACAGTCGCCGCCCACTCACAAGTCTTCACCAATGGGATGTCCCAAAGCAGTGTAGACCTGAGGGGTGGGAGACGCAGCCGCAGAAAAAGCAACACAGTACCCACATCAGAGAAAGGAACCTTACACACAGTAAGAGAACCAACTGGGCAACAGGAAAACATGCTCAACAGGAGCAACAACCCTGGAAAAACAAGTAACCCAGGGGTAAAACACCCCAACAGCCAAGGACCCAAAAACAAGGGTCTCTAAGGCACTGCCGCACTGAGAACTTTACGGCCAAAGGAGGCATCGGCCGATGCCTGAACATCCACCTTATAAAACTTCAAGAAGGTGTGAACGGACGACCAAGTCGCCGCCTTACACACCTGGGTCACAGAAGCCTGATGCCGGAAAGCCCAAGACGTACTTAAAGACCTGGTAGAGTGCGCTTTCACAGGGAAGGGAAGAACCTCCCCCTTCAAGGCATAGGCCTGCACAATGGTTTGTCTAATCCATTTGGCGATAGTCGCAGCCGACGCCGCCATGCCCTTCCGAGGTCCCTCAGGAAGGACAAAGAGGGAATCCGACTTGCGAAAAGGCTGAGTGGACGACAGGTAGACCCTGATCGCCCTGACAACATCCAAGGAATGTAAAGCAACCTCCTTAGGATGCTTTGGCTTCGCACAGAGCGAAGGCAAGACAATTTCTTCATTAAGGTGAAAATCCGAGATCACTTTCGGCAGAAAGGACGGGTTAGGTCGCAAGACCACCTTATCCTTGTGAACCACCAAGTAGGGAGAGCTGCAGGACAAAGCCGCCAGCTCCGACACCCTGCGAGCCGAAGTGATCACCACCAAAAAGGCCACCTTTTTGGACAACAGAGGCAACGAGATCTCCCTGATCTTTTCAAAGGGAGCATGTTGCAACGCGGACAGAACAAGGTTCAAGTCCCACGGAGGCAAAGGTTCCCTCCGAGGAGGGGCCAAATGGCGCACCCCTTGAACAAAGGTGCGGATCAACGAGTTCGACGCCACAGGGCGCTGAAAAAGAACGGCCAGCGCAGAAATCTGGCCCTTAATCGTGGCCAGCGCCAAACGCTGGTCCACTCCAGTTTGGAGGAACACTCTCGACACCGAGTATGAGCGAGGGGAATACCCCCTGGACTCACACCAGGCAAAGTATGCTTTCCAAGTACGGTAGTAAATCTTTCCCGAAGAGGCTTTTCTAGCCTTGATTAAAGTGGGGATGACCTCAGGGGAAAGACCTCTATCCTTTAGGACCTGGCTTTCAACAGCCAGGCCGTTAAAGCCAGCGACCGTAAAGCAGGATGGAATATCGGCCCTTGAGACAGAAGGTCTTCTCGAAGCGGCAGGCGCCACGGAGCGTCGACTGCCAGATTGACGAGGTCTGCGTACCAAGACCGGCGAGGCCAGTGCGGTGCCACCAGAATCACCGTGTGCGGTTCCGAGGCTAACCTGCGAAGGAGCCTGGACAGCAGCTGAATCGGCGGGAAGGCATACATCAGACGATACTGATGCCAGGGCGCCACTAACGCGTCCGAGACGTCCGCCTGAGGATCGCCCGAGGATCGCGCGTCCTTGCCACGAACCTTTCCACCTTGTTGTTTAGACGAGACGCGAACAGGTCCACATCTGGTGAACCCCACTTCGCGCACAACATCTGGAAGACATCCGGGTGAAGGGATCATTCTCCCTGGTCCAGGGTCTGGCGACTCAGATAATCCGCATGAAGTATCAATATAAAATTGGTTTAAAACAATAAAATCAGAGTCCGTGCAATAGAAGAGTCCATCACCACCAGTATTGTATGTGGGTATAATAGAACAATGTTCTTCACATAGCGTTGCCCGGTGTATACCTCCACCTCACCATTCGTGGGACACCTGAGTTAACACGCTTACCAGAAGGTTCTAGGATAAAAGCCTGTAGAACTAATCCTGCCTGGACTCTCTCTCTCTGCAATCCGATCTCTGAAGGAGCCGATCATGCCAATAAAAATCTCCAATAGATATGGTGCATAAGGAGGGAGCAGAAACAAACCCCATAGGGCAATACCGTTTGCAAAAACGAGCATGCACCTTTATTCATATCTTCCCCCCTTCACCCATTACACTCACATCATATCAAATCCAAAACAGCATGTAGTAAAACAAATGGCGCTACGGTCACTGCCGACCGCTTACCGGACCTCCGCTCGCTTGTCGGCGTCCCGGAAGTGCCAGACCTCGAGGTCGTGCAGCGTCCTGTTGCCAAGGTGACCGCGCAAGTCACCGCCCTAACGCGTTTCGTCAGAGGACTTCAACGGAGAGCGTGCTTGCGCGGTCACGTCACTCCCATTTATCTCGTACCTCCGCCAAACGTTAACCCCTTCCGCAGTCTCTCATCCGCAGCGGAGTATAGGCGTCATCGGCACTCATTGATAACGGAGCCCATAATCACAAAGACACCGTCAATCAACATATATGTATGCTTATTCTGTAACATATTGATTATATAAAATTACATCTGCATCAATGATGACTACAGTAACCATTTCAACATCGCATTCTATACGATGACACGAAGCAGATGGCATGTTCAAATTGGCATACCCATATGTTCCTATCCCATGATGTGATCTTACCATGGTGAGCCCCCATCTTACATGTATATGTACTATTCATACAGATACCTGGCTCCCATGGTAGAACAACATTAAAATGGTTAAAATGGCTGCATACAATCCATGTAAAATACATGTAAAAGTACATCAGATGTTTCATTTTACATAAAATATTTTGCATAAAGTATTTTTGCTTTATTTTAATATATCAATTCAGAGGCCTGCCTAGTGTATGGGCCTATGCTGGTTCTACAATAAAAAATCAAAACCAAAAGATCAATAATTTATCATAAAAGAACTACTTCAAAGAATGCAGAGGAAGTAGAAGGAGCAGAGCAAACTCCAAATACCTCCTATGCGCTAGTCATTTATCCATTCTTAAATATCACTAATGAAACAATTCACATCAAGTTCCACATTGAGACCTCTGGGATGGAGAACATCGGTGAGATATATCCAGTAGGCTTCCCTACGTGATAACTCTCTCACCATGTTTGATCCCCTCCAATTGGGGTGTATCCTATCAATACCCCAAAATTTCAAACCCGAGGGGTCTTGGTTGTGCTTGAGTTTAAAATGCAAAGACACGCTGTGGTCCTTGTAACCTTTAATAATATTTGTTATGTGTTCGGACACACGCTTGGATAACGTTCTTTTTGTGCGTCCGATGTACATCAGGCCACAAGGACATTCCAAGCAGTACACAACATGGGTGGTACAGCAAGAAATGCATTATTTGATGTCAAACTGTTTGCCGTTGGCACTGGAGGTGAAGGAAGTCATACCTCTTAAGTGTGTCCTCACCTGACGACAGGATATACACCTTCGGCAGGCGAATAAAAACGGCTCTGTCCCAAAACATTTTGGGTTTTGTCGGTGGATCTATAATCTTTTTTAGCACCTTATCCCCAAAAGACGGGCCTTTCCTGTAAATAAATGTTGGAGCCTGTGGGATGACTTTACCCAATAGTTTGTCCAAACAGAGGACAACCCAATGCTTCTTAAAAATATTTTCGATCTCTTTGTACTGTTCATTGTAATTTGTAATAAACCCCCACTCATGTCTTTTGTTTTCCTCCTTGATTTTGTCTTCCAGACAGTTATTTTGTGACAAATTCCCAACCTCCTGTATGGTGTTGTCAAGTTTGGAGGGGCTGTAGCCTTTTTCTACAAAACGTTTTTTTAGGAGTTCAGACTGCATCAGGTAGTCACCATCACTGGTACAATTCCTCCTAATGCGGAGGAACTGGCCCTTTGGAATGTTTTTTAGCCAGTTTGGATGGTGTCCACTGTACATAGGAAGATACCCGTTCCTATCCGTGGGCTTAAAATACGCCTTAGTGCCCACTTTTCCGTCCTGCAAAAACACTTCCACATCCAGATAGTGGATGCTTGTCTGACTCCAACTGAAATCCAATCGAATGTTATTCTTGTTGCTATTTAGATGTTGCATAAATAGAAGCAAGGATTCTTCCGTTCCTCTCCAAATTAGGAACAAATCATCTATATATCTTTTATATAGAATCAATTCTGTTTTTTTGTCTCTATCAACTTGAAAAGGTACTATTTGAATGATAGCAGGCCTAAATTAGCTAGTTAACCAACCTACACAGTTGGTGTTGACAGCGGATTGAAAAATAAGTCTCTTTTCAATCCTGCACAACCATCAAACCACTGTGTAGACGTCTTTAAAAGGCTGTTACTGAGAGATTTGGAACAGATTGAGCAAAAAAAGAATATCAATCCCAGACATATCCAAGAGGGTCTCGAAGCCTTAGAAAGACAGCAGGAGGTGATAATTCGCCCAGCAGATAAAGGTGGGGGAGTTGTTATTATGCAGAGAGAGTACTATCATAACCAGATGATCGAGATGCTCGCAGATTCGGAGACATACCAACTGCTTGAGGGAGATCCAACCAAGCTGTCGCGTAAGGAATTGAACGAGCTGATCACTTATGGTTATGACAGTAGAATACTCACTAAAAAGGAGAAAAGATATTTGGTCCCGAGCTGCAGCCGGGTACCAACTATCTACACGCTCCCAAAGATCCATAAGGATGCTAATAATCCCCCACCGAGACCGATAGTAAATAGTATCAATTCGGTCACATCAAGAGCTGGCGAGTATCTCGACCATTTTTTGCAGGATAACGTGGTAATGACCAAATCATACCTAAAGGATACAAAAGATTTTCTGAAATCCTTGATAAGCTTAGAGGGATTGGACACAGGAGACGTGTATTTGGTGACGGCCGATGTGGCATCACTATACACGGTAATCCAACATGATGATGCCCTTCTAGCCCTCAATTGGGCGTTCAGTCAACGGGAAGATATCCCTGATCCCCAAAAACGATTCTTGAGTTACTTGTTGATTTACTGTCTCTCCCACAATTATTTTTGGTTTGGAGGGAAGTTTTATACCCAGAAAAGAGGCGTAGCAATGGGGGCGAAGTATGCTCCCAGCTTAGCTAATCTTTTCATGGGAGAGTGGGAGGACAGATTCATCTACCGAGACAAAAAAACAGAATTGATTCCATATAAAAGATATATAGATGATTTGTTCCTAATTTGGAGAGGAACGGAAGAATCCTTGCTTCTATTTATGCAACATCTAAATAGCAACAAGAACAACATTTGATTGGATTTCAGTTGGAGTCAGACAAGCATCCACTATCTGGATGTGGAAGTGTTTTTGCAGGATGGAAAAGTGGGCACTAAGGCGTACTTTAAGCCCACGGATAGGAACGGGTATCTTCCTATGTACAGTGGACACCATCCAAACTGGCTAAAAAACATTCCAAAGGGCCAGTTCCTCCGCATTAGGAGGAATTGTACCAGTGATGGTGACTACCTGATGCAGTCTGAACTCGTTTTGTAGAAAAAGGCTACAGCCCCTCCAAACTTGACAACACCATACAGGAGGTTGGGAATTTGTCACAAAATAACTGTCTGGAAGACAAAATCAAGGAGGAAAACAAAAGACATGAGTGGGGGTTTATTACAAATTACAATGAACAGTACAAAGAGATCGAAAATATTTTTAAGAAGCATTGGGGTGTCCTCTGTATGGACAAACTATTGGGTAAAGTCATCCCACAGGCTCCAACATTTATTTACAGGAAAGGCCCGTCTTTTGGGGATAAGGTGCTAAAAAAGATTATAGATCCACCGACAAAACCCAAAATGTTTTGGGACAGAGACGGTTTTTTTCTCCTGCCGAAGGTGTATAACCTGTCGTCAGGTGAGGACACACTTAAGAGGTATGACTTCCTTCACCTCCAGTGCCAACGGCAAACAGTTTGACATCAAAGAATGCATTTCTTGCTGTACCACCCATGTTGTGTACTGCTTGGCATGTACTTGTGGCCTGATGTACATCGGACGCACAAAAAGAACGTTATCCAAGCGTGTGTCCGAACACATAAATATTATTAAAGGTTACAAGGACCACAGCGTGTCTTTGCATTTTAAACTCAAGCACAACCAAGACCCCTCGGGTTTGAAATTTTGGGGTATTGATAGGATACACCCCAATTGGAGGGGATCAAACATGGTGAGAGAGTTATCACGTAGGGAAATCTACTGGATATATCTCACCGATGTTCTCCATCCCAGAGGTCTCAATGTGGAACTTTATGTGAATTGTTTCATTAGTGATTTTTAAGAATGGATAAATGACTAGCACATAGGAGGTATTTGGAGTTTGCTCTGCTCCTTCTACTTCCTCTGCATTCTTTGAAGTAGTTCTTTTATGATAAATTATTGATCTTTTGGTTTTGATTTTTTATTGTAGAACCAGCATAGGCCCATATACTAGGCAGGCCTCTGAATTGATATATTTTATGCCTCCAAGTAGTACAATATATTTACATTTTAAATAAGCACCCGTTCACCCATGCGGGATGTTTTTTAGAATGTGATTTTTTCTAATAGTTTTTTAATTCCAAACATTTTATTTGGGGTTTTAAAATAAAGCAAAAACCTAAGTTAGACTTACCAGTGACGTTATTTCTAAGAGCCTTTCAGGACAGCACCTGGAGACAGCGCAGCTCCACCCACTTCAACAGGAAACACTGCAAGATTAAAAGCTCCACCTCTTCCACCATGCCTCAGTTATAGGGTATCCTCCGACATGCTGGAAAACATAATGAAACATAACAACCACCACAGGTTAATATTGTTAATAAAATAACACAAAGATAAAAAACCAGGGAGGGTAGTTGCTGCTGTCCTGAAAGGCTCTTAGAAATACCGTCACCGGTAAGTCTAACTTAGGTTTTCTCCAACCGCCTTTCAGGATAGCACCTGGAGAGGATAAGCGAGTAACTTACACCTAGGGTGGGACTACAGCTTGCAGAACCTTTCTGCCAAAAGCCTGATCCGTGGCTTACAACAGATCCAATCTGTAGTGTCTGAGGAAAGTCGAAAAGCTCGACCAGGTAGCTGCTTTGCAAATCTGCTCAGGCGAAGCACCAGCCCTTTCAGCCCATGAGGTTGCCACTGACCTTGTTGAATGTGCCACCACACCTTCTGGAGGTTCTTCCCCCTGGGCCAAGTAAGCTTGTTCAATGGCCCATCTAAGCCATCTTCCCAAAGTACTTTTGGATGCTTTTTCACCCTTACGAGGGCCCAAAAAGAGCACAAATAAAGCATTCGTTTTCCTGAACTCCTTGGTTACAGTTGGGAGCACAATTTCCTGGGTACGGTGAAAATTGGATACAACCTTTGGAAGAAAAGCTGGATCTGTACGGAGTACTACTCGATCCGGAAATACTGACAAAAAAGGATCCGCAACTGAAAGTGCCTGGATTTCACTAACTCTCCTGGCTGAGGTGATAGCAATTAAAAAGATTGTTTTCAGAACTAAATTCGTTAAAGGAACTTCATCCAAAGGTTCAAACGGAAACTTGGTTAATCCCTGTAAAACAATGGACAGGTCCCATCTAGGGAACACCTTAAGTGCTACTGGTCTATTGCAGGCTAAAGCCCTAAAGAATCTTACAATTAAAGTCTCTTGAGATAAGGTTCTCTCAGAGAAAACTGAAAGTGCCGCCACTTGGGTTTTAAGGGTGCTGGCTGCCAGGCCCATCTCCATTCCCTCATGGAGAAATTCCAGCACTGAAATTGAATTCAAAAGTTCATACTTCTTCGTGGAACACCATGAATTATACTTTTTCCAAATCTTCATATAAATGTCCCTGGTAACCTTCTTCCTGCTGAAGAGAAGGGTGGTAATGAGTTTCTCAGAAAGACCCCGGGATCTTAAGAGGTCTTCCTCAGAAACCACGCCGTCAACTGAAGTTGATCTGATTCCGGATGATACAGGGTCCCCTGAATCAGAAGATCTCTTCTGGACGGAAGCTTCCACGGTGGTTTTGAAGCCAGATTCAATAACAGGGCAAACCAAGGCCTTTTTGGCCAGAAGGGCGTGATCAAAATTAGATCTGTGGATTCTTCCTTGAATTTCCTTAGAACCAGAGGTATTAACTGGAAAGGAGGGAATGCATAACACAGAGGGAAGTCCCACTGATGAGCTAGAGCATCCAGCCCCCAAGCCTGATCCTCCCTGTGGAGGGAAAAGAATCTCGCAACCTTGGTGTTTTGTTGGTTGTCGAACAGATCTATCTGGGGAAACCCCCAAGCTACTGTAATCATCGTGAAAACCTCCTGATTCAGACTCCATTCTGCCTCTACCACTCTCCTTCTGCTTAGCAGGTCTGCTAGGAGATTCTGTGACCCTTTTGGTGAATTGCTGTTAGGGAGGCCACATTTTGTTCTGCCCAGGAAAGCAGCTGCATCGCCAAAACAGAGAGTTCTGCTCCTTGTTCCTCCTTGTTTTGTAACGCAAGTCACTGCTGTTATGTTGTCCGAAAGGATCTGTACATGTTGACCCCTGATCATTTCCTGAAACTCCTGAAGACCCAGAAATATAGCCTTCAACTCTCTCCAGTTGGATGACCTTCTGGATTCCAGTTTGGACCAGGTCCCCTGTACTGTCCGACCATCTAGATGGGCTCCCCATCCCCAGGCGCTGGCGTCTGTGGTCAGACATTTGTTCCGGGGGAAGGACCAAATCAGACCCTTCTCCAGATTCCTGGTATCTCTCCACCACCAAAGAGCTCTTTTTGCTTTTTCGGAAATTTTGATGGATTTTTCCAGAGGTTCCAGATGTGACCAACTTTGTAGTATATCTCTCTGAAAGAGACGGGAATGGAACTTCGTCCACTGAACCGCTGGAATGGAAGCGGTGAGTAGACCCAGAGCTGCCATAGCGGATCGGACTGACACCTGGACATTGGTCTGCATGTGAGCGACTGCAGCATGTACCTTTAAGATCTTCTCTTGAGGTAGAAAAACCTTTTGAACAACCGAGTCTAAAGTGTACCCCAAAAACATTATCCTTTTGGAAGGAACTAGATTGGACTTCTCTAGATTTAGCAGCCACCCCAGTCTCTCTAGATGGAATCTTGTTTCTTGAATGTGCGACAAGCACTGACTGTTGGAATCTGCAAAAATCAGGAGATCGTCCAGGTATGGAATGATGGAGATCCCCCTCAGTCTCAGAGGCTGCAGGGCTTCTGCCATCACCTTGGTGAATATCCTTGGAGAGGAGGAAAGACCGAAGGGAAGGGCCCTGAACTGAAGATGCCAGACCGAATCTCCTAGATTGACCGCCAATCTCAGAAATTTCTGATAGGACAGATTTATCGGGACATGCAGATACGCGTCCCTTAAATCCACCAGAGCCATGAAGCAACCTGGGGACAGAAGTTTGGTTACAGAATAAATGGTATCCATTCTGAAATGCTTGTATCTGATTGATTCGTTTAAGATCTTTAGATTTAAAATCAACTGATACTTGCCCGAAGGCTTTTTCACCAGAAAAATGTGTGAATAGAACCCCTGACCTTCCTGACCCCTGGGAACTTGGGTGATGACCTCTTGAGAAATCAACTCTTAACAGAGATATCATTGCAGAGGCCTTTTCCCGATCTCTTGGAAGTGGAGTCATCCAAAACCTGCTTGGAGGGGTTCTTGAGAATTCGAGACTGTACCCCTGAGCCACAATGTTTTTTACGAAAAGGCTTGAGGATACTTCTTCCCACTGTGGGAGAAACTTTAACAATCTCCCCCCCACCGGGAGAGGAATGTCACTTGGTTTTTGTAGACTGCTCAGGTGGTTTAAACAGTATACCACCCCTTCCTCTTCCTCTCTGTGAGGACCACTTTGTTCTCTGGTCCTGATCTCTAGTTTTCTGGGTTTGCTGAAAAGGACGAAAATTTCTCTTTGGTGGTGGTTTCTTCTTGGAAGGAAAAGCCTTTTTCTTATCCGCCGTTCTATCCAGGATAGTTTCCAAATCCGGACCAAAGAGCAGGTCTCCTGAAAACGGTAAACCACAGAGTCTGGCCTTAGAGGCCGAGTCACCCATCCAAGTTTTCAACCAAATCGCACGTCTTGCTGAATTCACCAGAGCCGACAACCTTGCTGCCATTCTAATTGATTCGGCTGAGGCATCAGCCATGTATTTAACGGCCTTAACCGGTTGCCGACCGCCGCACGACTATATACTGCGGCGGTCAGCCCCGGCCAGGCAGAGTGACGTATCGGTACGTCACTCGCCTGTCACTGACTTGCGAGCCAATTGCGGGCGGGCGCGCGCCCGCCGCGGCTCGTTCACAGACAAGTCAGTGCGTGTGACCGGCGGACTCGATGTCCGCCAGTCACACTACGATCGCTCCTGTGAAGGGAGAAAGACAGAGCGGCTTATGTAAACAAGCCGCCTGTCAGTTCTCCCTGTGTAAAAATGAAGATCAGACGGTTCTACTATGTAGAACCGTTGATCTTTGTTTTTACACCAATAGCAATGTCCCTGCACAGTTAGAATCACGCCCCTAGGACACACTTAACCCCTCCCTGTCCAATAAAGTTAACCCCTTCCCTGCCAGTGTCATTTTTGCAGTAACAGTGCATATGTATAGCACTGATTACTGCAGTAATGTCACTGGTACCCCCAAAAGTGTCAAAAATGTCAGTCAAGGGTCCGATCTGTCCGCCACAATGTCGCAGTACCGAAAAAAAAATCGCAGATCGCCGCCATTACGCGTTAAAAAAAAAAACACCAAAAATGACAAAAATCTTTCCCTTTGTTAGTAAACGCGATAACTTTTGCGCAAACCAATCAAAATACGCTTTTTGCGATTTTTTTTACCAAACATAGGTAGCATAAAACAAATTGGCCGAAAATGTTAAAAAATTTTGATTTTTACATTTTTTTTTGGGGAATTTCATATAAAAAAATGTGAAAAATATTGTTATTTTTGCAAAATTGACGCTCTTTTTTTGTTTATAGCGCATGATCAAAAAAATCGCACAGGTGATCAAATACCACCAAAAGAAAGCTCTGTTTGTGGGAAAAAAAGGACGTCAAATTCGTTTAGGTACAGCGTCGCACGACCGCGCAATTGTCCGTTAAACGTCACGCAGTAAAAAAAATAAAAAAAAAAAATCGCAAAAAAACCCCTGGTCAGGAAGGGGGTAAAATCTTCCGGGGCTTAAGTGGTTAATGAGCAGTGGAAAGGAATCAAGAAGGTCTTTCCTAGCCGTTCCAGCCTCCACATGCCCCCCGAGCTGATCTAACCAGCATTCTAAGTTTCTGGCTACCACTGTGGAAGCCATGGCCGGTCTAAGGCTGGATGTAGAGGAATCCCAGGCCTTTTTAAGGAGGGAGTCTGCCCTTTTGTCCATAGCATCCTTCAAAATCCCCATGTCCTCAAACGCCAAATCTGTTCGGCGTGAAACCTGTGAAAAAGCCGCATCCACTTTAGGTTTTTTATTCCAGGGATGTGCTACATCATCCTCAAAAGAAAATCTTCTCTTTAGGGATTTGGAGGAAAAAGGGGGCCCTCTCAGGGTTCTTCCATTCACTTTTAATTGAATCCGTAAGAACCTTGTGGACCGGAAACACCCTATGTTTGGTTTGATCTAAACCCTGGTACATTTTGTCGTGTACTGACATCTGTACTTTTTCTTCCGGAATTTCCAAGGTAGTATATACTGCTTTAAGGAGTTCGTCCACTTCTTCTAAAGCTAATTTATATCTGGACGTTCTAGACACTTCCTCTTCTTCCACTTCTTCCTCAGAATCTCTGAGGGAAAGTAAAGTACTAGCCCTTTCTTCCTCTGTGTCATAAGCTTCAGCTGACTTAGAGGTGGATGCTTGAGAAATTGCCCATACATTTTGCTGTGCTTCTGTCTGGGAATCTGTCTGGGAGGCTGATCCCCTAGCTCAGTGATGGTGAACCTTGGCACTCCAGATGTTTTGGAACTACATTTTCCATGATGCTCAGCTACACTGCAGAGTGCATGAGCATCATGGGAAATGTAGTTCCAAAACATCTGGGGTGCCAAGGTTCGCCATCACTGCCCTAGCTAATAGGGAATGGACAGAAGTTAAAGTATCCTTAAGCTCTTGAACAGATGAAAACAGATCACTACTCTGTTGGGCTGTTTCTTCTTTTAACAAATCAGCTATACATGTTCTGCAAAGTGGTTTAGGCCAGGTATCCTTAAGAGGATTTTTGCAAGAAGGGCACTTCCTTGAAGATGCTGAAGCCCTGGCTTTAACTGTGGCTTTAACCTAAGAGAAAACACACCAGAAACCACCTATCAGATAACTAACTTAGTCATGCTGATTAAAATACAAACAGCCCCCCCAGACAATACATACAATCCTGCAAGCCTAAGGACATATACCTCCAACTGCAGGGCAGGCTCCAAAGGAGGAACAACAAAACAACCTATAAGCCCAATAGTAAAGAAAAGAGGCACCCCTGTACCTCTCTTACCTGGGCTGGGCCGGTGCTGACGGCGCCTGCTTCCACCGACGCTGCGGTTCTGTCCTCCATCGCAGAGCCTGCAGCAAGCTGGTCAGATCCTCCCTGCATGTATTGCATTTAAATGTCCGCTTCCCGCGTCCCCCTGTGGAGACCGGAAGCGGAAGCACCGACCCTTGACCTGCTGCCGCCTTCTGCGCTGCTAGTGGCTGGAACCAAAGCCACCACGCCCCCGCCGGAAGTCCCGCCTACCGATACTGACGTCCCCCGACAGCCGGGACCAGGGACCGATATGCGGAAGAGAAACATCCGCCCGAGCTGCCTACCAGCCCCACAAGCGGACCCCCGGCGCACAGGCGAGACCCTCCGGCGAAGCTCTGCTCCCCTGAGCTCGAAAAGGCGTCCGCTCCGGAAAAACCCCTTTGTCCTCAGGGAGGGGTGCTGGGATGGTCTCAACAAAACACGAAAAAAGGGGTAAGTCCACCCTGCTCCACCTGGAGAGAGCGCAGCCCCACACACTGGTTCCATGCAGTGTCTCCCCATGGAGGAGGAAACACAAAAACTGAGGCATGGTGGAAGAGGTGGAGCTTTTATTCTTGCAGTGTTTCCTGTTGAAGTGGGTGGAGCTGCGCTCTCTCCAGGTGCTGTCCTGAAAGGCGATTGGAGAAAATACTTTATGCAAAATATTTTATGTAAAATGAAACATCTGATGTACTTTTACATGTATTTTATATGGATTGTATGCAGCCATTTTAACCATTTTAATGTTGTTCTACCATGGGAGCCAGGTATCTGTATGAATAGTACATATACATGTAAGATGGGGGCTCACCATGGTGAGATCACATCATGGGATAGGAACATATGGGTATGCCAATCTGAACATGCCATCTGCTTCGTGTCATCGTATAGAATGCGATGTTGAAATGGTTACTGTAGTCATCATTGATGCAGATGTAATTTTATATAATCAATATGTTACGGAATAAGCATACATATATATTAAAAAAGAATAGCGCAACCATGCAAAAGAAATGACTATTAAATATGGAGACAATCCATAAATAAAAATGGGGATTTAGTCCCACCATATGGCCATATCGTGCTCAAGCCCACCACTGCGTCAAGTACCCCATTATCAGTGGGTCCTACACTATCCATAAAAAAGGGGTGAATCCAGCCTCTCCAACCCTTGGAGACAACACTCCTTGCTGGGATGGATGTGCTAATGCACTACAAAGGACTCCTCCTATATCTACTTAATGGTGGACTCTGATAGAGTACAGGTGTGTGTGGGGGGATGCTCAACCTCAGAAGTCTGGTCAGACCGAATACATAATAAACAAGCAAGAAATTGGGGGAGCAAACCCTGAACATGTATATCTAAAGCCGGTGCAGCTATGGACCAAGCAACATGTATATTAAAAAAGAATAGCGCAACCATGCAAAAGAAATGACTATTAAATATGGAGACAATCCATAAATAAAAATGGGGATTTAGTCCCACCATATGGCCATATCGTGCTCAAGCCCAGAGCTGCTCGGACATGCTGCATCCTCTGTCTTCTACCTGCTATGTAAGGGGATGCTTGAATGGGAAGTTTGAAGCCCAGCAGCCAGAAGAGGAAAGATTGAGCCTGATCCATCCATTTATCCAGTCCCTCCCTTGTCTCTCCTGCCTCCCAATTGAGCCCATTATCGGCCCCATCCCGGAACCCCAAGTGGATGCAGCAGAGCCTGTCATTGGTCTGATTGGTCCCAATCCGGAAGCCCGAGTGGTAGTGGCTGTATTGTGGCTTGTTTGCTCAGTGGTGAGAATCACTGGGCCAGTGAAGTCGGTGAGTGTGCATTACCTTCCCCCCTTCAGAGCACAGTGGTGGTGGTCAAGGTGATCCTTTATTTCTGCACCGATTAGGATCTTTCAAGGGATACATCAGTGTGAATATCGCTATTTGTCATATGTTTTTCAACGCTGCTTTGGTGGACTGATTCATGCTGGGACTATTTTTTATATATATATTTTATATATTTTTTATATTTATGTCTACAGTCTTTACAAGTTTTCAGTGAATGTGATTGGGGAGTGAGCTTATCATTCTTTTTTGCGCTACTAGAATTTTTTGTATCTACATATTGCTTGTATTTACATATATTCTCTTATTTCATGTTATTTTATCAAGTAGCAGCATTTGTTATCACACTATATTAGAGGTAGGTATCCTCTCTAAGCGCTTGGTTGCTTGCAAACTAGTGTTGGTTCCGGGTTGTGTGTAAGCTATCTATACACCACAGAAGACTGTCTGGTGCGGTGACTCAACGAGATCCGCAGATCCAAAGACTGCGGACGCCCGTCCCACTTGGCCACAATCTCCGCCTGGAGACCCCGCGTGTGAAACTGGGCAAAGGGAATCGCCTCGAAGGCTGAGACCATCAACCCCAGACATCTCATGCATGTCCGGAGGGACAAGCTTTGGTTGTCCCTGAGGGCCCTGACCTCGTCCTGAAGCGTCCGGAGTTTGTCCTCTGGAAGGAAAACCTTCGCCTGAACAGAGTCCAGAACCATCCCCAAATAGGGAAGGTGAACCGAAGAACGCAGAGTCGACTTCGGAATGTTTATGGTCCAACCAAACTCTTGCAGCGTCTGCACCGTGGTGGACAGGTCGGTCATCAGGCTCTGGCTGGCATTTGACCTTATGAGATCGTCCAGATACCCCAAGACCGCAATGCCCTGTGCCCGCAACATGGCCAGGACCGGCGCCAGCACCTTGGTAAAAAACCCGCGGAGCTGAAGCGAGACCGAAAGGTAACACCACGAATTGGTAGTGTTCCTCCGCAATGGCGAATCGAAGGTACCGTTGATTACCCTCGAAGATGGGGATGTGTAGGTACGCATCCTTCAGATCGATGGAGGCCATGAACTCCCCCGGACTCAGGGCAGCCACCACGGAGCGCAGGGATTCCATGTGGAACTTGCGAACCCGCACAAAGCGGTTCAGAGCTTTCAAATCCAGAATCGGACGCACCTTGCCCTCCTTTCTGGGCACAGTGAACAGATTGGAGTAAAACCCCCGAAATCTGTCCCGATGAGGCACCGGAACCACCACTCCTTGGGCCCGCAGGTCCCGCACCGCCAGGTGCAGATCCTGCAAACGTTCCGGAGACAGCTGAAGATTTGAGGGAAAAAATCTGCCCGCCGGCCGAGAGAGAAATTCGATCTTGTAACCAGATCGAACGATTTCCTGAACCCATCTGTCCTGAATGCGGATCAGCCAAGGTTGGAGGAAACCACGCAGACGTCCCCCCACCCCAGAAACGGGTGAGGGCGCCCCTTCAGGCGGAACTGGCGTGGGTTGTCGAACCGGACTGGCCGGAGTTTTGCTTACCCGCCCACAGCTTCTTCTGGGAGCCCTGGCCCTTGAAGGGCTTGCCCTTGGATTGTGACCGAAAGGCACGAAAGGACCCCTGGGAGGGCCTAAACGAGGAATTCCGTTTGCCACGGAAAGATTTGTGTTTGGGATTCTGGGGTAAGAGAGTACTCTTGCCCCCCGTAACACCCTTAATCAGAGTATCCAAAGCCTCGCCAAAAAGGCGAGATCCCACGTAGGGAAAATCCGCCAACGTCTTGCGAGAAGATTGGTCCACCGACCAATTCTTCAGCCAAATCAGGCGACGGTTGAGCACTGCCACGCCAGACAGGCGTGCAGCCAAAGGAGCTAAATTCAAGTCCGCATCACACAAGTACATGACGCCTTGATTGATTTGATCCACCATGGCCAATGTGGTAGGCGGAGCCGAATCAGCCA
Organism: Pelophylax lessonae; assembly: GCF_965119305.1. Taxonomy (NCBI): domain Eukaryota; kingdom Metazoa; phylum Chordata; class Amphibia; order Anura; family Ranidae; genus Pelophylax; species Pelophylax lessonae. The sequence continues at coordinate 79,961,567 of NC_138778.1, read as the reverse complement.
CTAGGGTGCGCCTGAGCACCTTCGTCTAATCGGCAACCGCCTGGGCCGCCATAACCGAAGCAAAAATAGGTTTTAGCATAGAACCAGCAACCATATAGGCATGACGGGCAAGAGATTCCAACCTCCTGTCCGTAGGGTCCCGGAAAACCGGGGTATCCTCAGAAGGAATCGCAGTAGCTTTGTTTAAAACGGCTACCGTGTGATCCACCTGAGGCGCCACACACCAACGCTCGTCGGTGGATGGCGCAAATGGATAAAGCAGTTTAAACTTATTCGGCACTGTAAAGGGCTTCTTTAAAATTGCGCCACTGCTCATTAACAGTATGGTGAAATTCAGCAGGGCAGGGAAAAACCTGCGCTGATTTGCGGGTCCTTTGCGTCCCAAAAGAGGACAGGAGCTCATCCTCCAAGTGCAAAGTATCCTTAATGGAGACAATCAGCTCATCCATGAGTGCAAGCTCTTCAGGCGAGCCAGGGGGAGAAACATCAACCCCCTCCACCTCCACCTCCCCCTCAGACCCCATGAGGTCCAGAGATGAGCGAGACCCTGAGAAGAGCACGCCAGCCACATCGCCCTCTGAATCAGAGGAAATGGATAACCTGGCCCTTTTTGCGGATCGTTCAGCCATCAGCATATGCACCTGAGAAACCAATGACGCCACTACCGTGGCCAGATCAGCCCCCTGGTCCCCCACCAGGGCGGGGGGAAACTTGCTATCCTGAGAATCCATGCCCACAGCAATGAAAGGAAAAAAGGGTACTGGCCCTTTAACACCACGGCGAGCGCAGCCCACCGTACACTACTGTATGCACTGATCCCGCAGGGATAGAGAACACTGAGCAAGGAATGACAGGACAATGAAGGAAAAACCTGGAGAGAGCACAAACAGACTGCTGCCACTGATCGCTGTCCCAGAGAAAGAGGAAGTGATGCAATAACCGGCTGACTTATATAGCCTATGAAGGCTCCGCAAAAATGGCCGCTCGGCTGAGGGATCGAGGCTACAAGAAAATGGCGCCGACATGTGCTCGAACGAGCGCGGACCGCCAAAATGGCGGCGAGTGGCACCAAAACACAGCGCTGTATAGGGACAGGGCCGTCCACAGCATTTTTGCAAAAAAATGGCGGGCCGCAACAGCGGCCGCCGCTCAAGCATGTCTGTCGAATCTGCCCCACAGAATTCACAGCAGAGCGGGAGGGCCCCCCCCTTGCAGCCCACAAAGGCATGCATCCATACAGGGATCTGACAGGGAGACCGCATAGTACACAGACATGGGGGTACACACAGCCACAGACTGACACCCACACAGATGGTCCCCACACAGAAGGTGCTTACCGTACCGGATGGCGTGGGGAGCCGTCTCAAGCGACAAACCGCTATCAGGATGACAGGGAGTGCCACAGCCAGGACGCAGTGGACTGCAGCACGAGACCGCAGAATGGCGTCCAGTGAGGTAGCCACCTCACAGGCAGCATCCCTGCAGCGAACAGGGATGGGTCGTTCATGGAGCCAGGGCGAACCGTAGCTGAACGCTCGATGGCAGGCTGGGGATCCATCTGGCCCTCAGCCCTGGGATCCAGGGCGGCCAGTCCGAGACCCAGCTCCGCATGATCATCTTCATCCGAAGATCCCTAAACTAAAGCTGACAAAATAACAGCTAGTAGAGAAAGAAAAAATACTTGAAATAAAACCAAAAGAGGGTAGAAGGCTGAGACTGAAGCCCCAGCACAGGAAAGCCTGCTACTCCTAAGCTAGGCAAGATCAAACTGAGTTGGGAATGTTGGTGCAGGGAGGTATTGACTAAGCGGACAGCCCCTAGGGGTGTGTCTATGCTAAAAGCTTTTGTTATTAACAAATCTTGTGCCTAGCTACTCCTGCGGAGCAAAGGTCAATACCCATTGGTGAAGACTTGTGAGTGGGCGGCGACTGTCGGAGGACGTAAGAGAAAAACAGCTTTAAACTCAGAACATTTTTTTTTTAATTAAATGTAGTCTTACCAGTGCCTACAAATGCAGCCTCATCAGTGCAGTGTCCTTAAATGCAGCCTCGTCACTGCAGTACCCATACATGCAGCCTTGCCAGTTCCCATACATGCAGCCTCGCCAGCGCCCATACATGCAGCTTTTGCCAGTGCCCATACATGCAGCCTTTGCCAGTGCCCATACATGCAGCCTTTGCCAGTGCCCATACATGCAGCCTTTGCCAGTGCCCATACATGTAGCCTTTGCCAGTGCACATACATGTAGCCTCGCCAGTGCACATACATGTAGCCTCGCCAGTGCCCATACATGCAGCCTCGCCAGCGCCCATACATGCAGCCTTTGCCAGCGCCCATACATGCAGCCTTTGCCAGTGCCCATACATGCAGCCATTGCCAGTGCCCATACATGTAGCCTTTGCCAGTGCCCATACATGCAGCCTTCGCCAGCGCCCATAATTGCAGCCTCGCCAGCGCCACTATACACATATATCCACTATCCACACATCCACTATACACAAAAATCTCCAGAAAACAGTGCCGAAGGGTAGAAGGGGGCGGGCGGAGCCGAGGAGGACGGACGGATGCGCTCTCATCGGAAGTCCCGGCGCCTGTGATTGATGTCGGCATAGGAGGCGTGACTTCTGATGACAGCGCGTCCTTCCTTCTCCTCGGCACCGCCCGCCCCCTTCTAACTCTCGGCGCCGCCCGCCCCCTTCTAACTGCTTTCTGGACATTCTTTTTATAGATCGGCGTATAACACGCACAGCTACTTTTTCCTCCGTTTTTAGGAGGAAAAAGTGTGTGTTATACGCCGATAAATACGGTAATTTATAAATAAGAGTGAATACCTCCTTCCATGTAGAAGAAAGCTTGTCGGAGCTTCAAAATATATGTAAGAGTGTACCTGGGGATGCACAACCCCTAAAGCAGTCTAGAGAGGCATCTGGAAAGAATGTGTTTAATTGGGCTGGTGTATAATACCACCTAGTGAATAGTTTCACACCTGTCTCTCTGACGTTCAGAGACTTAGTGCATCTTCCCAGGTTGGTCTACATTTTAGACCACTCAGAAGTGGATAATTGGGTATTTAATTTTGTTTCCCATATTTGCATATAGGAAAGTTTATCAACATGAAGAGAGGTATTCAAGTCAACAGATACGAGTGAGATAAGACCCCCTCTTCCTCTGGGATTTTTAAAGAAATGTGTTCAAAATGTGGACACCTTAGAACTAGAGGGTTTAGGGTAATGTTTCTCATAAAAAGTTTTTATGTGGTCAAAATTTTGTTGCTCGGACAGGGGAATATTAGGAGATGACTGTAGGGAGGTAAAAGTGATACATTGTGTACCATTATAACAATCTAAAAGTTTAGTGAAACCATTGTCAATCCAAACTGAAAAGTATTTGGATAAAGATAGGCGAAATAAAATCTTTGGTCACCTAAAAAGGAGAAACCAGGGGAAGGGTGTGAATCGAGCGGCCAATCATTTATACATTTGTTCCATAGTTTTAATAAATTAGAAACAATGGTGTTACGGTATGTGATAGAACAGATGGGTATAGCGTTAGACCATATTAGACCTAGGAGGTAGAAAGGGTGAACTGAATTATTTTCAAACTGTAACCAGGGAATAGAGGGGTTAGGAATATTACAGTTTGGCTGTCTGGGTGAGTATGCTGGTAAGGTAGTATAGCCAAATTTGGGGTACCCCTAGACCACCTGACTGGTGCGACTGATACATAATAGTGTCTTTAGGGGCTGAGAGAAGAAGTGTATAGAATTTCTCAAATATCTGTAGGGTGTGAAGTGGAATGGCCAGTATTTGTGTTGCGTTTAGGGTCGAAACAACTAATCGAATAATTGACAACTAATCAATTCTAAAAATTGTTGTCAACTATTTTCTATTAGCTGGTCAGCCGATTAGTTGGCATTCTTTGTTTAGATATCTGGAAATACAGTGCAGCACACATACAGCTCAGTACAATGTCCATACATGTCAGTAAGTGCCTGAAAACTTGTGAATGTGAGAGGAGCAATGCCTCATGGGACATGTAGTCCTGGGCAGGAAGTGAGTGGTTCTAAAGGCAGAAGTTGTTTTACCTTGCTATAGGGACACGCTATACTATACTTTGCAGCTTGCTATTGGGGCACTCTGAAGGGGAAGATCAGCATCTGAACCCAGAGAAGGTGGAGGCCGATAGACTGGAGGTAATATAAGGCATTACAATTACATTTAAAGTAAACTTTTACCAGTATTGTGCACTGTATTTAAAATGATTATATCCATAAAAAAAAGTCTCAGCTTTTAGTACTACTTTAATAGAAAAGATTTATATCTCCCTTCCACCCAACATATAGCTTCATGTCTGACTCCTAATTAAAATGTCCAAATATCCTACTTCTAGGTGTATTTAATTATTATTTATATGATCTAAGTAATATATATTATTACTTTCACTGTTTTACAGTATAAATGAACCCCTTATAGTAGAGATTATCTGCTCTTTTTGTACTATAAAGGGCTAAGTTTATTTTTTTTTTAACCCCATTATGTCAGGTGATATTAAAAAAAAAAAAAAAAAAAAAAACACACATTCTACCGCTACAAAATGTCTTAGGCCTGGTTCACACCTATGCGTTGTTTGTTGCTTTTTGCAGAAACATACTACAGTTCGTTTAACATGGTTTCCTATGGGACACGTTCACATCTATGATTTTTTTCAGCCGCTGCGCATTTGGAAAGGGTCAAGGTAGGGCTGAAACAACTAATCGATTAATTGACAACTAATTGATTATGAAAATAGTTGTCAACTATTTTTGTAATCGATTAATCGGTCAGCCGATTATTTGTACTGCATACAGAATGCATTATTTGTTTACATATTAGAAAATACAGCGCAACACATACAGCTTAGTACACCATCCATACATGTTAGTAGAAGGCAGAGAACTTGTGAATGTGTGAGGAGCAATGCCTCATGGGAAATGTAGTCCTGGGCAAGAGAAGGAACCAAGTGATTCTAAAGGCAGAGTTTTTTTTTTTTTTTTTTTTTTTTTTTTTTTAACCTCGCTACATACCTTGCTTACAATCACTTTAAGGGCTCTGTGAAGGGAAGATTAGCATCTGAACACAGAGAATGTGTAGGCTGATAGACTAGAGGTGATATAAGGCATTACAATTACATTTAGAGTAAAAGTTTACTAGTATACTAGTATTGTGCATTATATTTAAAATTATTATATCCAAGACGAAAAAGTCTCAGCTGTAAGTACTACTTTAATATATAAATGTTATTTCCCCCCCTCCACCCTTCATATAGCTTCATGTTTGACTCCCAGTTCAAATATCCTGCATATACCACTTCTGGGCATATTTTTTTTTATATACATACACGATACAAGATATAAATACTTTCACTGTTTCAGTGTAGAAATCATAATTATATTACAGTAGCGATTATCTGTTTTTTGTTTTTTTTTTTTACTATAAAGGGCTATTTTTTTTTCCCCCATCATGACAGGCGATAAAAAAAGCATGCTGCTGCAACTAAATGTCTTATGCTGCCCATACATGTATTGGATTTTGGACAAAACTATTTGCATCTATATTTATACAAAAATGATTTGTATATTTGTTGAATGGACAAGTGTTTTAAAATTCCACTTGCTTTTAACATTCAATTTTAAAATGAATATAACTCCTGAGCAAAAACCACATACACTATTTGAACATTTGTCCGTCCGGCATACGATCTTGGAGGTCACGTGCGTGGTCACTCCCGGCGTGACCACGTGACCTCCGAGATTGTCATCATATGCCAGATGGAGTGGTATCACCCGGGTGTCACTTACGGCAAGTGGGTGAGAGACGGATCGGTATCGGGTGGATGGGAGATGGAACGGGTGAGAGACAGAGCAGTATTGAGTGGATGCCGAACTGAGCGGTATCACCCGGGTATCACTTACGGCAAGTGGGTGGGAGATACCGATCTGCTAGCAGATCTGCTAATGTGGAATTCCTTATATCTTTAATTTGTACATATGCGAGTTGCCTATTCAATAACATTTGTAAAGGGAATTATGCTATGTCACATCATTTTACCCTTACATGAGCGATTTTTGGAATATCTGCAATATTGGCCAGTTCCGGGGCCGATACAGATACATCGGCAAAAGTCGATATCGGCCCTCAATATATCGGCCTTGCCGATAATCGGTCGATCCCTAATTTAAACCTCCAATAATACATATATCGGTCTCAGAATGGATTAAATATCCAACTATATAGCTGGATATTTATATTTACCACTGCATATATTCAAGAATATTAACTAAATTATACACCAACCTTTTTTGTTGAGGTTTTTATCCGATTAGTCGATTAATCGAAAAACAATAAATCGGCCAACTAATCAATTATGAAAATAATCGTTAGTTGCAGCCCTAGGTCAAGGACTTTTTTCCAACACAAAGCGGTGCTTTGTTTTTGCTTTTTTTGTTTCAATAGACTTCAATGGAGAAGCTGCAGAAAAGCACATAGTGCAATTTACATTTACCCCTTCATAGAGATATTTAGGAATAAAATGGCTTTTTTTTTTTTAAACTTTACCTATTACCGAAGTTATACACATCACTTAAGGTTATTATCCAACTACTCGATTAATCAAAACAATAATTGGCTAACTAGTCGATTATGAAAATAATCGTTAGTTGCAGCCCTAGTTGAGTATATATTATATATATATATATATATATATATATATATATATATATATATATATATATATATATATTATAGGGATTTGATAGACTGAGGCGTTTTCTAGCATAGTGGAGGTTGTGTTAACATACAGTAAAAGTTTTGCCTTGGAGAATCCTAATGCCTTTTCAGTGTTAGCGTTAGTAGAGAGAATATCATTCAACTCGGTTCTTTTTTGGTCAATAATGAGTTTAGTGTTTTGATTATGTAGGTTTTGTGGGTTTTTATATACAGTATCTAATTCCCTTGTTAGACAAGTGTGCTTTTGAGCAGGTTTCTATAGAGTGTGCCACATCCCTGAGTCATAAGACAAAAATGTAGGGGTTCCCCTGGGGTGGGATTTTATAGGCACAAAAGAAAAATTGAAAAAATGTTTTTATGAAAAAATAATTTTATTAATAGACAAAATATACATATTAGACATTAAAACCACAAGCAAGCAGAGAGCATCACATAATGTCAGAAATCAACCACACAGTACAAAGTCGATACCGGACGCGTTTCGAAGTGGCTGGGCAACTTCTTCATCAGGGGTTACTTTGGGTGGTTTTCTGTATATATTAAATATAGTGATAAGACCACTTAAATGTAATTAACAAAAAACCAAATACAATAAAAAATGAAAAAAACTTTTATAGTATATAATAAACAAAGATAAACTTACATGGTTTCCTGTACATGGATTTTAACTGCTTGCTAAAATTAAAAACAAAACAGGATTGGTTGGAGCCTGACTGGTGCTGTATGGTCTGAAAACGATCCAATGTGTGTGTAGGAATACACCAGGAAGTTGCCAAAAGGTGTGTCACCTAGGTAATGGACAGCTGGAGTCCAAATTGGCACAAGAGCTTGCTGAGCAAAAGCCAAGGAGGGCTACAACAAGAAAGGAAAAGAACATGCTTTTCACTTATTGTAAATTGAATAAAATGAAAAAATGATAATTGTATTGGTTATCATATATAGAAGGCTCAAATGGCTAGAACAAACACATAGGTTGTTCTATGGATGCCAATAAATTGATTAATGAAAACTTGTTCTATTGGTACAATAAAATAATAAAAATATATGAAAAATGAAGTGAAGGGACTAAGAGGTGTGACATGAAGTGTTAAATTCATGCCAGAAATTCCATTGGACAAAGCTTAGCTACATGAGAGATGGCTTTCCTTCTATGAAGGGGAGAAATTGTTCCAAGTAACTTAGTGTACTGGAACAATTTCTCCCCTGCATAGAAGGAAAGCCATCTCTCATGTAGCTAAGGTTTGTCCAATGGAATTTCTGGCATGAATTTAACACTTCATGTCACACCTCTTAGTCCCTTCACTTCATTTTTCATATATTTTTATTATTCTATTGTACCAATAGAACAAGTTTTCATTAAATTAATTTATTGGCATCCATAGATCTGATAACTGTGACGTGAGACACTTTGGTTGGGGGGCTTGTGGGACCCCAATTGCTTTAGGGAGGTTGGGAGACTCCTTGTACCGCATCCCCAGTCCCTCTTATGTGTAAATTACCCTGTGTCTATAAGGGGCACAGGGTGACCAAAAACCCCAGTCAGGCCGACTCTGCACTAATCAGACTTGCTAGTGGGGGTGGGGGCTTGTTGTTGTTGTTGAATACCTGCATTCCATTGTTATATTGTTATTATGGGATGGGTATGTTGAGTGGATTGACTAAGGGGGAGTGGTTGTCCCAGAAGTGTTCATCTCCATGTGCTTTGTGTTTAAATAAACAGTTTGATTCTGGATGACTCCAAAACTTATACTGTCTAGTTCTTGGAGTAACTATAGCCAGAATCACGGATCCTGTGTTCCAGAGCTTAGGAAGCAGGTTACTGGCAGAGATACCCAGTCGGTGGTGTCCGGATTCCGTCACATTGGTGGCAAGCGGTGGGATGCTTCCTGCAGTCTGGGACATCCAAACCTCCACCGGGATCCAAGATCGGGATAGCAGACTTTGGTGGCTACAACAGAGATATGGACCTGGCATCAAGTTCAAGGGGGTGCTGCGGATTGCCCTGTGTACCCCAGGACAGTATCTGCGGATCAATACCTGGAGCTCAGGCAGCAGATTCGGGTGGGGCTCTGGCTTGGAGCCCTCCAGCTTGCTGGTATATACCAGGGAAAGTGCTTTCCAACCTCAGGGGAACAGGTCAGTGATCAACGGAAGTTGCGGATGGCATTCCTGGGAGAGCGGTACCAGGAGCAACAGGCAGCAGAGTTGGACAGGCTGGTCCAGCAGGAGATAGAGCTGGACAATCAGTATCATGCTCTGCAATGGCACGCAGAGCAGAAATATTTAGGAGAGACATCAGAATGCTCTCCAGTGGGATATGACTTTGGTGGCCCTGGATTACTGTGGGAGAGCCTTACAGATGTGTTTGTGTTTGGGGATGAAGGGGAACCTACCCTTGAGAACCTGCGAGAATATAGAGAGGCTATGCTCCGTCTCACAGGGGTCTCAGAGCTCAAACCTGATCTAGAACACTTGCTAAAGGAAAGAACAGCATCTGGAAAGGGCATACAGGAAACTGCTAGGGCACGTTCAGCAGCATGCCTATGAGTCGGCAGTGGAAACTCCGGAGATTGCTGTTCCCAAAGCTAAAGTGCTGACAACAGGGCAGAGCTCTGCTAGCCTCTGCCCAGCACCAGTAAAATCTTCTGGATTCCACAGAAAGGAGATGGTGAACCTCGATCCCCAGACACCACCAGAGACTGGGGATTTAATAGACTTTTCTATTGAGAAGGAACAACCCGGTGAGACTCCTGCAGAACAGCTCACTTCAGAGCATGGCGCTGTGGACTCCTGCATACTACAATCGGTGGCCCTGAAGGATGTGTGCAAGGTCACCGATGTGTCAATTTACTTCCCAGTGGAACAGCTGGAAGCTGGGCAGAACGCTACTGGCCTCTGTCCACAACAGTCTCCCCTTGGTTGGAGAGACAGTACAGACTGGGGGTACTGTGAAGACCCACCGCTGGCAGGTGGAGATGGGACCGAGGTCTACCGGCCCTACAGGGAGGCTGGGCAGCCGGCCCAGGTCCCCAGCTACAGCAGTGTACCTTCCAGGGAGAGGAGACAACTAATCCTTCTCCCCAACCACAGGGAGACAACAGACCTGACCCCAATGGTGCAGATGGGACCGCGGTCTCTGCACCAGACCTACAGGGATGCTGGATGGCCGGTCCAGATCCCCAACCTACCCCGCAGGAATACCAGGAGGAGGAGGTAAGCGGTCCCTCCTCTCTACAGCAGACCCTCAACCAGGTTCTGGGGGTAGTATTTGCCAACCCCAACCCAGCAGAAGGGCTGGCAACAGAGCAGAGCGCTGCTGGCCTCTGCCCTCAACTTACAAAGGATGGATTTCCTGAGAAGGTGAATGATGCTACAATCTCCACCTGTATACCCCAGGGATGCTGGGTAGTCGGCCCAGATGCCCAACAGCATGATGGAGTGAGCCCAGTCACCCTGTCTTCTCTCCAGCGGCTAAATGGACTCCAGGGAGAAGGACCAGTCCACACTTCTCCCCAGCAGGGGTTGTGTTCTACAAGAGAGGCAGAGGTTGGCTGGGTGAGTAACGATCTGTTCTGGACAATTTGTTTGGGGTACTGTGTGGGTGCAGACATTGGGGGACAGGAACTACGGACTAACTTCAAAGTCAACCCGTTTGGGGTCTCCTGTGTTAGTCTCCTGCCGAAAAGGGAGATATGTGACGTGAGGCACTTTGGTTGGGGGGCTTGTGGAACCCCAATTGCTTTAGGGAGGTTGGGAGACTCCTTGTCCAGCATCCCCAGTCCCTCTTATGTGTAAATCACCCTGTGTCTATAAGGGGCACAGGGTGACCAAAAACCCCAGTCAGGCCGACTCTGCACTAATCAGACTCTTGCTAGTGGGGGCTTGTTGTTGAATAACTGCATTCCATTGTTATATTGTTATTATGGGATGGGTATGTTGAGTGGATTGACTAAGGGGGAGGGGTTGTCCCAGAAGTGTTCATCTCCATGTGCTTTGTGTTTGAATAAACTGTTTGATTCTGGATGACTCCAAAGCTTGTACTGTTGAGTTCTTGGGGTAACTATAGCCAGAATCACGGATCCCGTGTTCCAGAGCTTAGGAAGCAGGTTACTGGCGGAGATACCCAGTCAGTGGTGTCCGGATTACATCACAATAACCAATACAATTATCATTTTTTCCATTTTATTCAATTTACAATAAGTGAAAATCATGTTCTTTTCCTTTCTTGTTGTAGCCCTCCTTGGCTTTTGCTCAGCAAGCTCTTCTGCCAATTTGGACTCCAGCTGTCCATTACCTAGGTGACACACCTTTTGGCAACTTCCTGATGTATTCCTACGCACATTGGATCATTTTCAGACCATACAGCACCAGTCAGGCTCCAACCAATCCCGTTTTGTTTTTAATTTTAGCAAGCAGTTAAAATTCATGTACAGGAAGCCATGTAAGTTTCTTTATGTTTATTATACTATAGAAGTTTTTAATTTTTCATTGTATTATTTGTTTTTTTGTTAATTACATTTAGGTGGTCTTATCACTATATTTAATATCTACAGAAAACCACCCAAAGTAACCCCTGATAAAGAAGTTGACAAGCCACTTTGAAACACGTTGGGTATCGACTTTGTACTGTGTGGTTGGTTTCTGACATTATGTGATGCTCTCTGCTTGCTTGTGGTTTTAATGTCTAATATGTATATTTTGTCTATTAATAAAATTGTTATTTTTTCATAAAAAACATTTTTTCAATTTTTCTTTTGTGCCTATAAAATCCTCTCCTCCCAGGGGAATCCCTACATTTTTGTCTAATTCCCTTGTTAGGGTTTGGATTTTTTTATTCCGTTCTCTATTTTTGGATGCAGCTGATTCTATCAATTTGCCTCTAATATAGGCTTTGTGTGTTACCCAGGTGGTGGAGATCGAAGTGTCTTGAATTGGATTTAACATAAAAAATTAATCTAGGGTTTTAGAGAGTTCTTGTACTATAATAGGGCCTGAGAGTATAGATTTGTTTAGTCTCCAAGAATAAGGGGTAGGGGAAAGGCCTATGCATTTGGTTACAAAGGACACAATGTGGTGGTCTAACCAGACACAGTTGTAAATACCTGAGGATAAAGAATTTGCTAAAATAACTGGGGAGCAAAAAATATCATCTAACCTTGCAGATGTATTACGTGGGTTGGAATAGAAGGTGTATTCCTTAGCTCCAACACTCAGGGCTCTCCATGTATCCGTTAGTTGTAAGTCTTGTAGTTTTTAGAGAGGAATTTAGGGAAAGTTTTAGATAGAAAGGACGGGTTGCTTCTATCCAATGATGGATGCGCCACCATATTGAAGTCTCCACCTAGTATGAGGGGAGTAAAATTTATCGAGAGCGTCAAAGAATGTGAGGAAAAATGATGAAGACGACTCATTTGGGGCATAGATGTTTGCTATGGTAAGTTCACGCCCTAAAACATGGCATTTAAGAATTAGGAATCTACTTTCTTTGTTATATATATATATATATATATCCTGAATCTCAAATGGGAAGGGGTTGTGTAAAAAATTGCAATACCTTTACAGTTAGAGGGAAAAAAAAAGTGTGTAATATGATTGGTTAAATGCTTTGTGAAAAAAATTGGAGTGATTTGAGTTTGCAAAATGGGCTTCTTGAATTAATACAATTTTGGCACCCAAGCGTTTATATTGATGGAAAGCCTTTTTCCTTTTGTTTGGAGTTGAAGCCCTGAACATTATGTGAGCTACACCTTATATTTATTTGTAAATATGTAAAATACTATCAGACTGAATAGGAATCATGTACAAATAAGTTGAAATGGTTATACTGATTACACAGAGAAGGGTTCTTCTGCTTACCCGGCGCGGTCGCTGTCATACGAAGTCCCTCCTCCTGGACCGGCTCCTATGATAGACGTCACCAGTGTGCTGTCTATCATAGGTAGGAGCCGGTCCAGAAGGCAAGACTTCGTATGAGAGCGCCCCCCCACCGGGTAAGCAGAAGAACCCTGTTCTTTGTGTAATCAGGCGGCGCTCTAATCCCCCCTTCCCCTCCGGAGGCAGCCCTACCCTAAGAAAATATTGGTCATATTGGACAAGTTTGTGGCCAATACCGATACTTTCAAAAAAGTGAATATCGGCCGCCGATTATTGGCCAAACCAATAATCGATCGATCCCTAATCTGCATACAAACTTATTTCAACGAGAATACATTTTCTTATAAACAGTTCACTTGACTAACTCCACCTGAGGAGTGGGGGAAAAAAAATAATAAAACGAGGTAAACCAAAATGGTCTATCCTTTAACCTGAGTCTAGAATCCATCAAGTGAACTGAGTGGGGTCACGCTGCACCGGCACAGGAAGAAACAGCTGATCTTATATAATGTAAACCTTTAGGTATGGCAACTGCAAGAAAGGAATTCCACAATTAAGGTGTTCCTACAGAAATTTCCTCTTTAAGGCCAACTTTGGATATATGAAGTGTTGCCAGAAAAGGGAAAAAAGAGGTTACATCATAAATCATATATCAATGCTGCAAGGCAGTGGTCCTCAACTCCCCAAGGTAATACTTAAAATCTGGCCTGTTAGTGGGCCCCAAGGACCGGAGTTGAGGACCACTGCTGTAAGGGATACCAAGGCAAAATAAAAAAAAAAAGATCATAACCCCTTCCCTTGGGAAGTAATATTTCTTCAGTAGGGGAGAAGATTTTTGAGTACTGTCCAGACAACTTAACAAATGGTATAAGTGTACAAGACATCTGTCTCCTCTCTTCTTCACTCTCTTCCCTTTCTTCTACCTTTTCCTCCCTTTCTCCCTTGTGAGTGTCCACATTAACCACCTCCCACCCGGGCCATTGTAGATATACGGCCGGGCGGGAGTCTCGTCCTTCTGAATGGACGTTCCGGAACGTCCTTCAGAAGGAGAGAGATCGCGCCCGCCGCGGGCACGCGCAGCGGCGCGATCTCGATGTGCCTGTGTCCCTCGGACACAGAGCAACATCATTCGGCAGGAGGGCCCTGTGATTGGCCCTCCTGATCACATGACGGCTGTGTCCAATCACAGCCGTCATGTAATGTAAATAGAGCCGTTGTAACGGCTTCGATCTCTTCTCCTCCTGACAGATCCTGTCAGTGAGGAGAAGAGGGATAAACGGTGCTGCTGCGGGGGTGATCAGTGAGTATTTCTAATTACTCACTGATCACAGGGGGAGTCTGTGCTGGTAATCAGAACATTGATTACCAGTGCAGCCCTGGGGGGGGGTGCCACTAAGCCACCAGGGATGCCCACCCATGACCACCAGGGATGCCCACTATGGCCACTAGGGATGGCCTCCCTATCAGTGTTGCCCACCAATGCCATCTATCAGTGCTGCCCACCAGTGCCGTTATTGCCATCTATCAGTGCCGCCCACCAGTGCCGTTATTGCCATCTATCAGTGCCGCCCACCAGTGCTGCCTATCAGTGCCCATCAGTGCCCCCATCAGTGCCGATCAGTGCCACCCATCAGTGCCGATCAGTGCCGATCATTGCCGCCCAACAGTGCCACCTATCAGTGCCCATCAGCGCTGCCTATCAGTGCCCATCAGCGCTGCCTATCAGTGCCCATCAGCGCTGCCTATCAGTGCTATCTATCAGTGCCCATCAGTGCTGCATATCAGTGCTACCTATCAGTGCTGCATATCAGTGCCACCCCATCAGTGCCACCCCATCAGTGCAATCCCATCAGTGTCTCCTCATCAGTGCCTGTCAGTGCGGCATCAGTGCTCATCAGTGCAGGAAAAAACATATCTATTTACAAAATTTTATAACCTAAACAAAAAAATGTTTTTTTTTTTCAAACTTTTCAGTCTTTTTTTATTTGTGCACCAAAAAAGAAAAAACCTGACGGTGATCAAATACCACCAAAAGAAAGCTCTATTTGTGGGGAAAAAATGACACAAATTTGGTTTAGGTACAGCGTTGCATGACCGCGCAATTGTCATTCAAATTGCAACAGCGCTAAAAGCTGAAAATTGGTCTGGGAAGGAAGGGGGTTTAAGTGCCCAGTATCGAGGTGGTTAAAGTTAGAAACAAAAAAATACCACTAGGGGTCAGTATTGCAAAGGAAATCTTCAACGATTATATAGATTTTGGTGGGCAGTATATAAAAGTGGAGTATATAGATAGGAGTATAAATTGGTATGACGCAGATTAACCTGACTTCATTGTGAATCCTGAGAACATTGAAATGTGCGATTTGCGCATTTTGTCACGCGACTTGGTGCTTTTTTGCACAAATGAAAAGTTACCTCCCAAAAGGAAATGACAACATTTTTAGCAGGAAGTTCCAAAGCAGCCATATCACACCAGGAAAAATTGAGGACTTAACCCTGTTTGATCTGGAGTCATTCATACGCATGGTCAAGGAGCACCCTTGCGTATACGACAAGAAGGACTCAAATTACAAAAACATGGCCAAGAAGAGGAGGGCCTGGGACAATATTGGCCAGCAGGTTTTCACAGACTGGAATGCTTTTGATGCAAATGTGAAAGAAGACAAAAGTTTAGCAATCATTCTGCATATGTTTAGAAATGTCACTGCATGGGATTTATCTGATTGCATGTTTGAACTGAGTTTAGCATGCAGGCTGCTTTTATTATCTTTGTAACCCATACAGCTTACCCTGACAGGCCCCTATGGGTAAATATAGCAAATATTCTCTTTTAGAGTCCATTCACACTGCCGCGACTTGTGAGGCGACTTGTATGCCCTCAAGTCGCCCCAAGTCGCTTGACATAACAAATCCCATGTAAATCAATGAAAGCTGTCTTAATTGGCACTACTGAAGTCGCTCTGACTTCAGAGAAGGGTCCTGTACTACTTTGAGGCGACTTGTATCCGACTTGTCCCAATAGACTTCAATAGGAGTCGCCTCCAAGTCGTATCTTTATCTTATTTGAAGCGACTTGTGATCCGACATTGCAGGAAGAAGGAAAATTAGCCAGGCATTCCCCACATTGCAGCCATGCCTACAGTTGCTATATACCATTATCTCTGCCTGGTCTGTGTGAGTGGCACTGGTGGACACTGATTCGTGGCACTGATACGTGGCACTGGTGGAAACTGATACGTGGCACTGATACGTGGCACTTGTGGACACTGATTTGTGGCACTGATACGTGGCACTGGTGGACAATGATTCGTGGCACTGATACGTGGCACTTGTGGACACTGATTCATGGCACTGGTGGACACCGATTCGTGGCACTGATACTGGGCACTGGTGGACATTGATTTGTGGCACTGATACGTGGCACTGGTGGACACCGATTCGTGGCACTGATACGTGGCACTGGTGGACACCGATTCGTGGCACTGATACGTGGCACTGGTGGACACTGATACGTGGCACTGGTGGACACTGATACGTGGCACTGGTGGACACTGATACGTGGCACTGGTGGACACCGATACGTGGCACTGATACGTGGCACTGGTGGACACTGATTCGTGGCACTGATATGTGGCACTTGTGGACACTGATTTGTGGCACTGATACGTGGCACTGATACGTGGCCCTGGTGGACACTGATTCGTGGCACCGATACGTGGCACTGATTCGTGGCACTGATACGTGGCACTGGTGGACACCGATTCGTGGCACTGGTGGACACCGATTTGTGGCACTGGTGGACACCGATTCGTGGCACTGGTGGACACCGATTCGTGGCACTGGTGGACACTTAGTGTGAGGAAAGGGATATGCAGTGTAGTTAGGGTACTATATACCACTATAGTTAGATTCAGTAATCTAGTTTCTGTAGGGAAAGTGTTAAGTGTCAGGGTGACCGTAGTGTAGTTTAGGGTTACATAGTTACATAGTTACATAGTTAGTGAGGCTGAAAAAAGACACAAGTCTATCCAGTTCAACCTATGATGTGTGTGTTTGCTTTTAACCGTACATTGTATACCCCTGTATGTTGTGGTCTTTAAGGTGTCCATCCAATATTTTTATGAAACTATCAATGCTCCCCGCTGATACGACTGCTTGCGGAAGAGAATTCCACATCCTTACCGCTCTTACAGTGAAGAACCCCTTACGCACTTTAAGGTTAAACCGCCTTTCCTCAAGTTTTAGTGAGTGGCCACGTGTCTTATTGTATCTCCTTTCTCTGAATAGATTGTTCCTTATGCTAGGGTCGCCAGTACAGTATTTGTACATTGATATCATATCCCCCCTCAATCGTCTCTTCTCCAGAGAGAATAGGTTCAGTGCTTGTAGTCTTTCCTCATAGCTGATGTCCTCCATTCCCCTAATTATTTTTGTTGCCCTTCTCTGGACTTTCTCCAGTTCCAGCACATCCTTCCTGAGGACCGGTGCCCAGAACTGGACAGCATACTCCAGATGTGGCCGGACCAGAGTCTTGTAGAGTGGAAGAATAATCTCTTTATTTCTGGAGTGCATCCCCTTTTTTATACAACCCAGTATTCTGTTGGCTTTGCTTGCAGCGGCTTGGCATTGCATGCCACTTCCAAGCCTGTTGTCTACCAGTACCCCCAGGTCCCTTTCCATCCTAGACTCACCCAGAGGTTCCCCCCCCCTAATGAGTAGCTTGCTTTCTGGTTTCTGGCCCCCAAGTGCATTACTTTTCATTTTTCTACATTAAATCTCATCTGCCATGTAGTTGCCCACCCCGTTATTTTGTTCAGGTCTGCTTGCAAGATTTCCACATCCTGCATAGAAGATATTGGCATGCCTAATTTAGTATCATCTGCAAATACTGAGATTGTACTAGATATCCCCTCCTCTAGATCATTTATGAATAAATTAAACAGGATTGGTCCCAGGACAAAACCCTAGGGGACCCCACTTTCCACACCCGCCCAATCCGAGTACTCCCCATTAATCACCACCCTCTGGACTCTCCCCTGGAGCCAGTTCTCTATCCAGGTACTCACCTTATGGTCCATACCTATCTTCCTTAGTTTGTACAGTAAGCGTTTGTGGGGAACGGTGTCAAAGGCCTTTGCAAAGTCCAGATACACCACATCCACAGGCTTACCTTTATCTAAGTGGCAGCTCACTTCATCGTAGAAGGTTAATAGATTGGTTTGGCATGAACGATTTTTCATGAATCCATGCTGATTGCTACTTATAATACCGTTTTCATTACTAAAGTCTTGTATGTGGTCCCTTATCATCCCCTCCAAAATTTTGCAGACTACTGATGTTAGGCTGACCGGCCTATAGTTACCCGGGATATATCTCGGCCCCTTTTTAAATATTGGTACCACGTTGGCGTTTTTCCAATCAGCTGGCACCATACCTGTCTGTAAACTATCCTTAAAGATCAAGAATAATGGTCTGGCAATCACCTGGCTGAGCTCATTAAGAACCCTTGGGTGCAAGCCATCCGGTCCCGGGGATTTATTTATGTTAAGTTTCTCTAGTTTAGCTCTAAGTCTATCCTCTGTTAGCCATGGCGGCACTTCCTGAGGTGTATTATTTAGTTCGGCCTTACAAGCGGGGATAGTGTAGCCCCCCGATTCCTTTGTGAAGACTGAAGAAAAGAAATTATTTAACACTTCCGCCTTTTCTCTGTCCTCAGTGGCCATTTTTCCTTTATCATCTTTTATGGGGCCAATGTGTTCTGGCCTCGCTTTCTTACTGTTTATATACTTAAAGAACTTCTTGGGGTTCTTTTTACTCTCCTCCGCTATATGTCTCTCGTGTTCTATTTTAGCCGCCCTGATTTCGTCTTTACATTTCTTATTACACTCTTTGTAGTGCTTAAATGCTGCCAATGACCCCTCAGTCTTGTATTTTTTGAAGGCCTTTTCTTTAGCTCTAATATACATTTTTATGTTGGAGTTTAGCCACCCAGGGTTTAGTTTTGCTTTTTTAAATTTATTTCCCTGTGGAATGCACTGGCCCACCCCCTTGTTAAGTATGCTCTTGAAGCACTCCCATTTTTCCTCCGTGTTCTTTGTTCCCAGGGTTCTATCCCATTTGATATTTTCTAGCAGCGAGCGCAGTTTAGGGAAATTGGCTCTTTTGAAATTCAGTGTCCTTATATTACCCTTGTGTTTCCTATTACTGTAATTAATACTGAAACCAATTGACCTATGGTCACTGTTCCCTAAGTTGTCCCGTATTTCTATATCCGTGAGCAGGTCTGTATTGTTGGTAATCAGTAGGTCAAGTACCGCATTGTTTCTTGTCGGTGCATTCACCATCTGACCCATGAAATTGTCCTGCAGAACATTTAGGAACTGCCGAGCCTTGGCTGAATGCGCGGTTCCTTCTGCCCAGTCTATATCAGGATAATTAAAGTCCCCCATTATAATGACATTTCCCATCCTTGCTGCCAATCCTATCTGTAACATGAGGTCTACCTCACCCTCCTCCCTCTGGTTTGGGGGCCTATAGCATACGCCCAATATTACCTTCCCCACCGTGCCTTTCCTTTGAAGCTCTACCCATAGGGATTCTGCCTCATCCATAGCTCCATTATTAATATCATCCCTCATATTTACCTGTATACTGTTCTTAATATACAAACATACCCCTCCCCCTTTTTTACCCTCTCTATCTCTGCGATAAAGGGAATACCCCTGAATGGTCGCCATCCAGTCATGAGAGCTGTCAAACCAAGTCTCAGTTATCCCCACAAAATCTAAGTCCTCCTCAAA